>NC_080836.1:105273658-105909492 GCF_030435755.1 Ochotona princeps
GTGGACGAAGTGAACTAGACGGGCTTGGACCCCTGTGCCCTCACAGACCAAGAAGGTCAGAAAACCCATAGGAATTGCTGCCTGTGTTTTCCATATACAAACACTAGAGCCTTCGTGCAGCCACTTGGGGTCAAGTGGGTGGCATCCTGTGGTCACGCTAGCATGTGACCATCAACAGGGGCCACTCGTGGTGTTAGGAGCAAGAGTGGTTTGTATTTGTTTCCGTCAAGTGCCGGTTCACTTCTGAGATGGTAATCAGCTTTGCCTGATACCGAGAAAAAGCACCAAGACCTTTCCAACATTCTCTCTTGCTGAGGAGCGGGAATTGAGGAGTGAGGCTGACCTGTCGGAAAACCAAGACTGACTGCTCATTGGCCATTTGCTTTTTGGTGGAAGTCACAAGACGGGGCCTCATCTGCCTCCCCGCTGCCCATGCAGAAGGGGACCTTAGATCTTTCCTCCTGTCACTTTGCCGGTCCCTGTTGACAGTGAAGCTGCAGGAACAGGGAGGAGTAGAGGAGAAAGACAGGCCAGCAGGATGCCTGGCTCAGTGCCCTGGGCCTTGTTGCTGCCCTTCACCCCCCACTGACCGAGGGGTCACTCGTGAGTAGAGGGAGCCTTGACGCAGCTCTCCCAGGATATTTCCTACTGAAAACCAACATGGAGTGCCCTTAGACTCTTACTCTTTGTTGGTTTGTTTTCATCAATGCCTGACCTGTCACAGGAGGAGAACGCTTCACCGAAGCTACCTGCTGTCCCTTCTGTCTGGGGGGAGTCCTCACAGTGACTGCTGCTAGGGACGCTGGGGCTTCACGGGAGTGTGTGCAGAGGGGAGGAAGGGGTAGGGCTGGAACAATAGCAGGGAAAAGACTGGAAAACGTGGTCTGACTGTGGCTGTGGAGCGGAGCCTCTCCTCCCTTCCAGGGACGTCCTTCTAGAGATGTCCTGTCGGCTGCTGCTGGCCCCTACTGAGCCATGGTCAGGGATGCTGCCGCACATCTGATTGCGACTAGGGACAGCCCTAAGGGAGGCTCCCTGCTCTGGGTGGAGGCCACACACCACTCCCTCTCGGGAGGCTTTTTTTGGTGCTTCCACCGGAAGTGGTCATTGTCTGCCTTCTCGCACCTGCCTCTTTCTTAACCACACACATAACCCTCTCTTCTGACACCTGCACGGTGGAGGGGGCCTCATGGAGACACTCAAGTCCGGTGGCCGCCAGGGCTGATGGCCTTGCCCTGCCTGCAGGGTCACTGTCATCAAGGAGTCCTTGGGAAGGCTGCTCAGGAAAGCCCACATTTGGACCTGGGTAACCCGGGGTGGGTAGACCTGGGAGGCTGGCCACCCACACCCAGCTCTGCCCGTCCCCCCTCCTCCATGGCCCTCAGCCGACTGTAGGTCCTTCCACGGGGAAGTGGATGGATGAGCTCTTTGTTAAGTTGGGACCTTCTTGGGTTCTGCTCAGTTGCCCTGACCTGTCCTCATCCCTGTTCTGTGCTCACTGAGGAGCTGCTGTGGAGCGCCCTGGAGAAGCAGGGCACAGGTGCTGCCAGCCCTGCCCTGGCACGGTCTTGGGAGGTGGCTTCCAGTCTTTGACTCTTGAGGAGCCAGCTGGGAAGCATGCAGGTCCCTGGGGGTCTACCCGTGAGTCTGCGTAAGGACGGAGGGGTCCTTGTCCTTTCTGGGCAGACCCTGCAAGGGTCACCCAGCAAGCAGGGGATCCGGAAGCTCTGTCTGCCACAGAAGTGGGCTTCACTGTACAGCATTGCATCGTGGGAAACCACGTTGGCCTCAAGGCCAAATACAAAATGGTCAGTGAAAGGTGAAATGTGCATGTCTTTGCTTCCCCAGGGCAGCTTTGGGGCAGGTGGCTGCCAGGAAAGAGCTGTAAGTGACTCCTTGGAGGGGATTTTGTTGGCTGCTGCTGGGCTGGGCGTGTGGAGGCCAGGGCAGGACTGCCAGCACTCGGGGGTCTGTGATTCCTGGCTGGCGGGCTGTGTGATGCGGAAGCAGTGTGTAGCAGATGGCGCTGCTGCGAATGCTTCCCAGAGGCTCGTTTGGAGAGGCTGCCAGCACCGGGCGCTGCTGCAGAGAGCAGGCTCTCGGGCAGAGGCATGATGTGCAGGGCTGCTGTCGGCTGGGCGCCGTGTGCGGCTGCTGGGACCCTTCTCTGCAGCCCTCGTGGGACTTGGTCATGGCCGTGGGTTTGGATGCGGAGACTGACTCCAAGTTCATATGTTTTTAAGCCCAAAATAGGTGCTAGATTGTGCAGTGTGGGAAATATTCGAGCACTGACAGTCCTGGTGGGATCCATTGAAAAGCTCTGGCCAAATCGAAGCTCCCGGCATTGTGGACCGGAGGGAGCGGCCCTGGGACGCTGTGTTTTTGAGAAGGCCAGGTCTGGCTTTGTGGAGGGGGATGTAGGTCAGCAGTGACAGGAGCTCCTGGGCCTCCTTGGCATCGGACGAGCCCATGTCCCGGGTGGCGGGCATCCTGGCTCTTCAGGCAGCTGCACCCCTGTGATGGTCAGACCCCATGCAGCACCCTCATGCTGCGTGTAGAAAATCAGGACCTTCTACTGGGGCAGGACGCCTGCTGGAACCCTGAACACACACTGGCCAGGGCTGAGATTCCCTGCAAGATTCCCATCTTTGGCTCCAGTGGGTTCTTCTACTCTGCGGCCTGTATCCTGGCACGGCCTGGCACAAAACCTGGGGCGGATTGCAGAGCAAGGTGTACTCAGAGCTGCCAGGCGAGCCAGGTGCAGGAAGGCAGACCCTAGTGCAGTGCAGTGCAGTGCTTGCCGGTGACCATGGTCCCATGCAGTGAGATGGGCCCAAGTCCAGGAGTCTGGAGTCCTAGGGGCCAGTCCCACTGTGGCTTCCAGCAGAGGCCAGGCTGTCCAGGCTGACAGGCTTCAGTGACGTAGCTGGGCTGCCCACTGAGGTCCACATGGCTGGTGTGAAATGCTTCCAGGACTCACTGACTAGACACAACGTGGGGCCCCCGGCTGTCTCTGGGTTGTTTGCCCCACCTTTTTCTCTAACTCCTCTCCCCATGGCAAGATCACCTGGTCTTAGGGGTTCTCATGGGTTTGGGAATCTGTAGAGGCACCTGTTGGGCAGACACCAAGTACATGGTCGATGAACAAACCATTAGGAAAGAGCTAAGTGGGAATTTGCTGGAGCTGCTGGCTGGCCAGAGTACCTGGTGGCTGTGCGCTTCCCACTGCTCTGCCTCGCCATCCCGCACCATTCCTGCCCAGACAGAAGGCACAGCCCTGGAGCCGGGGGTGGGCACACAAGTGCTGGGTGGTGCACCCTGGGGAGGGGCCGCCCTCTCTGAGCCTGAGCATCTCCCGATTGTCTTTCCATCCTGTTTAGTGCCAGGATCACAGCAGGTACGCCCAGTGTTGAAGGATGGCTGCCTGTAAGGCATCAACCCTGCAGGACAGGGCTTTGGCCTCGCCATGTTCCCGTGCCTGGAGGAGGTGATAGAAGCATGTGGCTCGATGAGTTGCATTTCTGTCCATCCAGGACAGTCTGGGTGTTGAGCAGACCTACTATCACGGGGTCCCCGTGTTTAGAGTCTCGGAGCCACAAAGCAGCAAGTTGGGGAGTTGGACAGCAGTCATCATCTTCGGGGCGGGGTTCCCTGTGTAGCATCCCCTGACTGTCACTTCAGTCCCAGCTCCCCCGCTCCCCATCCAGCCCTCTTGCCAGGGCACAGTGCCCATGGCCCTCCTGCCTCCAGCCCCAGGTTTTGGGCTGTTCCATCCTGGGGGTTGTGTCTGGGGAATGAACCAGCAGCTGGATTTCTTCCCCGACCTCCGTCCTCCTCTCCTTCCCTCCTTCTGCACTATTTCTGTTACTATCTTTCAGATCAATGTAGATCAGTGCCCAGGCAGTGGTCAGAGTTCAGAGTTCAGCCCAGATTTACAGGTGGAATACCTAGGCTGGCTGCTTCAGTGCCCACACCTGGCTCCCACAGGCAGGTAGAATCTCCTGCCCCTCACCACAATGGCTGCTGCTGGCCTGTAAGTGGCCTTTCCCCCACCCCCAGTACTGGGCAGTCTCCTGGATCTTTCTGGGAGTTCAGGGTAACAGGTAGCAGATAACATTTACTTACGGAGTCATTTGTTGGCACAGCGCCCTCTGCAAAACTGTGTATTAAAAGCCAGCGGCAAAGATGCACCCCCACCGTGTTTCTGGTCAGCCCCTGGCTGCCTGACCAGTTGGAATGCTGCTTGCACCCCAAGACTCCCGTCCGTTGCCTCCGCAATCCAGGCCTGCGCTTGGGCATGCCGCGCTCGCCACCGCTGCGCTCCCGCACTCCCGGCAGCTCAGGCTGGGCACGCGCGGCTCTGCTGTCCCTGCTCGTCGGACCCCCGCCCGCCCGCCCCGCCCCGCCCCGGCGCGCATTTCCATTTTAAACCACCTCTTGCCTGCCCCTGCACCGAGAGGCCGGTGCAGCTGCCCGCGCCTCCCGGAGCCCGGGAGTAGAGGAGGCTGCTGGAAAAAAGGCCCGGGAGATGCGAGCCGGCCCGCTCCGTAGACAATGAAGCCGCGGGCGCTGCCACCCGCCCCAGGCCGTGTGCTTCGCGGCCACACCTGCCAGCAAGGCTGTCCCTGCATCTGACCACTTGCCAGACCCCGCCGTCCCATGGCTTGGCGACCCGGGCCCGCATCCCCACGCACGGGTCACGCCGCGCACGGACCGGCGGGCACCAGGGGCGCCGTACCCGCAGCCTGAGCGCGGCCGTCACTGCGCGGGGGGGCGTGGGCCCCGCTCCGGGCCCGCCCGCCGGCTTCTCAGCGCCTCGCCCGGGAAGCCACCAATCTCGCCTCCCAGTCCTCGGCACGCTGGCTGAGGCCGGGGCCCCGGCGGGCTGCGTGGTGGCCGCGGCAGGGACACCATGTACCTGCTGGACAGCAGCGGCGAGCCCACGTCGCCGCCTGCAGACGCGATGCCCCGCGGACCGGCCCCCAGGAAGACTGTATACCGCATCTCCGTGACCATGGTCAGGAAGGAGCATCTGGCTGCTCCAGGCCCCAGAGGCCCCGACCAGCGCCCAGCTCGGCGACCTCGGCCGCCGCGCTCCCCGGGCACGCCTGGGCGGCTCTTGGAGGAGGAGGCCGAGGAGGAGGAGGAGGAGGAGGGGGAGGAGGAGGCGGCAGCCTTGGAGGACGCTGAGGATTCGGAGGCCTGTGAGCCACCAGCATGGGACTTCCGCACTTTCCGGACCCGCAGCACTGGGCAGCTGGAGCTGGGACGACTCCGGCCCTGCGCTCGCAGCCCGGAGCCGGTGGACCTGGCCAGCAACCCTCCGGAAGCAGAGGAGCGTCCTAGCAGCCCGGAACTGGAGGGGGCCCGGGCCGCACCCCTGCGGAGGAGCCTCAGCTTCAGGCACTGGAGCGAGACTGAGGAAAGCCCTGCCCTGGGAGTTGGGAGGAGGCACAGCAGCTCCGGGAGCCTGACCTGGGATCTGGGCGATGAGGCCCTGGACCGGAGCGCGCTGGAACCTGCGGCCATGGCACAGCCGGCCCAGGAGAAGCGCAACACCCTGGACGTGGGCGAGGTGCTCAGCAAAAACGAGGCGCTGTCGAACACTGAGCGCTGGGAGCGCAGCAAGAGCAAGAACCGCACGCTGGACAACAGCGACCTGCAGCGGCTGGAGCGCGCGCGGGCTGCGGCCGGCTCCAGCGCGGGCCCCGAGCACCGGCTGCTGCGATTTTTCAGCGGCATCTTTGCCCGCAGGGACGGCGCACCGGGCTGGGGGCCCAGTGTCCGGAGCAGCAGCCGGGCGCCCCGCCAGCGGGGCTACTTCAGCAGCCTGCGGCGGGCCCCTGCCGAGGTGCACACTTCCAGCACAGAGAGCATGGACGGTTCCCCACGCAGAGGTGGGCAGAGAGGGCCGCTGGTCCCTGGGCGCGGTGAGATCTGGTCTGATTCTTCGGCTTAGTCCGCGGTGGGGGAGAAAGGGGCTCAGGAGCAGCTGCGGGCTCTGCCCTCCCAGGTCAGGAGCCAGCAAGTGGCCAGGCCCATGTGGGCTTGCACATGCGGTTTTCCGCAGCAATCCTGCAGCATCCTAGAAACCAGCGTGTGCCGCTGCCCTTTGCTGTGTGTGCATGTCTCTGTGTGTGGTGTTCTTTGAGGTGACCGGCTGGGCCAGGGGGAGGATCGCTTTGTCAACCCAGCCACTGGCCAGCAGGTGCGGGCTCAGCCTCCTTCTTGAGCATGCTCCGTTGCGGCCCCTCTGGTACCTGTAGGTTGCTCTGGCTTGCCGTGCTTGGTCTGGGCGGCTGCAGCACAGGTACAGCTGCGTGATGGGAGAAGCCAGCCTTGGCCTTGGTGGATCCTCCTCCCAGCCCTGAGCCTGGTCTCTCTGTGGGTGCTACCAGCTGTGACTGCTGCGGGGTGGGCTCAGCTGAGCTTATTAGGCAGTTCGCACCTGCTGGCTGAGGCGGCTCTGCGCTGGGCGGGTCGCTGGTCTCCGCTTCCCTGCTGGCAGGGGTCTTCACCTGAAAAGGGTTTCCTAACTGGCCAGATTCTGGTCCTCAGTGAAAGTGTCCTTGGCAAGAAGGCAGGAAATTGACTCAGATCTGAGGGTCCTTTGCGGGTGGGGGTAGGGGTGGAGCAGCAGCCTGCAGGAGCCCGGAAGCATGCCCAGCATCCACATTGCTCCATAGGAGAGGCTGCAGTGGGGGCGTGGCTGGGCCGCTCATGTGAATGGGGGCATTTGCCTAAAGATTTTGTAAAAGGCTCTTCCCGTGTGCCAACCGTTGGTGATATCCCTTCTACTCACCAGAACCCCAGTGCTGATAGAGAAAAAGCAGTGGAAACAATGAAGCGTGATTTCTGGATTTTATACCCACTGGGTCACCCTCCAGATGCCAGGAGTTTCTGGGCCTGCGCCAGCTGAATGCTGGCCAGAGCCGAGTGCTCACTCCGGATTTTCCTGTGTGGTGGCAGGAACTCAGCTGCTTCCAGGGCATGGCAGGAGGCCGGACCCAGGAGCACATGGTCCCCAATACTGTGGGACTGACCTCGCAAGCCCTGGGGTGTGGCGTTGGTCATAGCACCTTGTTCACTCCTGGACACAGTGTTTCTCCGAAGTGGACGTTGTGGGTTAGCTGCCTGCTGCCCTAGGGTGTGTATTAAGCCAATGCAAGCAAGTCACCGCTGTTCCCCGATGCATTAATGGTAGACTGAAGCTGGGATGACCCTCGAGAGCAGGTTGAGGTTGGTGGACACCCAGCAGCCGGATGGATGGGTGGCAGCTGTTGTCTCAGGGTGAGAGGGCGACACCCAGGTCCCCCGTTGCTGAGCCCACCTTTGCCACCATCCTCCTGTCGTTTTAACCTGCCTGGGAGCAAGCACTTTCCCAGGAGGCACTGCTGGTTTGACTCCAGCTGTTACCCGTCCCTCCGTGCATCCTGTTAAAGCATTAGAAGTGGGCGGGAGTGGTTTTGTGGAAGCAGCTGGTTTGTACTGCACTGCTTCTGCCCTCCTGGGTCTGTGGAAGCTCACCTCGGAGGTGCCACTTTCCCCTAATGGCAGGCTTGCCGCTTTGTTCTTGTGCACTTCACAGCACGCAGTAATTAGCTGCCTGGGTTCCAGACAGTCTCCTGGTTCCTGGAGCTGTGGGGCGGGGGCGGAGGGTGGGAGTGCACAGGCAGGATTGAGAGCGAGTCCTTCCTCTGTGGCCCAGGCTGAGAGCAGCGAAGCTGTGACGCCTGCTGGAGTGGTTGTCCCTGAAGGGCAGTGGAAGGTAGTGCCAGTCCTCGTTGGTGTTGGCTCAGGTTTGTCCCCTGCGGCCAGATACAGCTGCCAGCACTGTGAGTTGTGTAGGAAGCTAAAGTGCACGGGGGGGGGGGGGGACCCTGGGGCCACACTGTGTCCTTAAGTTCTAGACAATTGTCTTCTTTCTTTCTTGAAAAGCTGCCACTGTCATCTGGGTAGATTTTGCGCGTGTGGCTACGATGCTCAGAGCGCCAGTGTCCGCCCCAGTTTTGCACGGGTAAGTTGGAAATGCTCCCGTGCTGTTCAGGGCTTCTCGTATTCGCTTCTCCAGTTGTGATGTGTTACATGCTTCAGAAAGCAGGTGGTCTGTAAAACTTTCCGTCCTAGGGTAGTGTGGACCACAGTGGGGTCCAAGCCATGTCTCCCTGTGGGTGTCCAAGCCAGGTGGGTCTGCAGGTCACAGCAGGGTTGGGGTTTTCGCGGGTGAAGTGGTATGTATTGCAGGCCCTACCTGTGAGGTCCAGCTGAACCCTGCACTCACACACCGTGTGTTTCCAGGGAAGCCCAGGCTCCCACACTCAACAGGCTACGTGATGATTATAAAAGCAGCCAGGTGCTGGTTCAAGTCTGGCTCTGCCACTTGCGTAGTTTGCCAAGCCTCTGTGAATAAAGTTCTGTTCTCAGAGCTCTCCGGGTTCCGGAGATAGTGCTCAGGCGCTGGAACCCGTTAGCTTGGGGGCACGTTGCAAGGTGCACCGCTGGCATTCCCTGTGGCTTGGCCAAGAGCACTGAGAGCGTGAGGTGTCACAGCAGGCAGGAACGTGATGGTGGCATCAGGCAGAGCCGGTTTTCCTTCTGCGAGAGTCTTTGTGTCCTTCACAGACAGCTGGTAAAGTATTGTATTGGCTAGAGTTGAAGTACCTTCCCGAGACGAAGCAGTTATTAAGCAGTCTACCTGACTCCTTAGACTAGGCTGCTTAGCTGAGCAGGGACAAGCGGTTCAGGTCTTCCCTGGAAACTAGTATTCCTGTCTGTGGTCTCGCTGGGGATGGCAGGGTGAAGGTAGCCCTGTCGTTTGTAATGCTCTTTGGAGCCTGTCTGCCATTGCTGTTCTCACACGGGCCGTTGCCTTCGTGCAGCTTCAGGCCGGCTGAACCGCAAGACACACCCGTCAGGAAGACCTGTAGAGCGGGGGGCCGAGGTAGGTTCCCTGGGACTGGGGCTGACGACACAGCATGCTTTAGGACAAGCACAGATCGAGTTGTCAGGCATCAGTGATATGCAGGCTGTCATGTTTAGGTGCCTGTGGGTGCAGCAGAAGCCGGCACGCCTCGCTTCTGGAGCCAGCCTTGGCCTCCCTCCGTCATACTTGAGGGCACTCCTTTGCTGTCTGGGAGGATTGATTATAACAATAAAGTGATTCATTGATAGCTCTGACTGGGGTAGCTTTTTTAGATGAGTGATTTACAGCCTATTTCTGACAGCACACAGTTATCAAGTGGCTGTGTGTTCTTAAGCTTGGCTTTCCTTGATTTGCAGCGCTGGGATCGGTGTAGGGTGGTAGACAAGACCAAAGACAGCCTTCAGCCTAGAAAGCCAGGAGGCAGCAAGGAAATTAAATGCGGTGATTTAAATAAACTTGGATACATTCTTATTTTTGAACTTGGCTTCTAACCACCATCAGAAGCACTGAGTAAAGAAGCCATGTAATTTGAAACATTTTGAAGTGATTTCATCAGCAGCCGGTGTTACTAACAATGAATGTTTCTAGATAGTTCCTTTGCTGTCTGTCACCAGTCACTAAAGCCACCCTTGTTACAGGGCCTGGGCACTTGGGGTGCAGGCAAGGAGCTTGGGTCAGAGTGGAGCTCATGTTTGAGGTCTTCCATTAGCGTCTTCCTTTATGACTGCCTGCGCTGGAAAGCCTTGCCATCTCAGGGATGGAGGGTGCTTTGGGAAAATGGACTTGAAGCATGTGTTTATTCTGGTGCAGGAAACAAAGAAGTCCATGTGTGGGGTTGTCATGATGATGTGGTTTTCTGCACTCACTTGCAGAAGGCACCTGCCACCCGGGTCTGCCCGGCCCTCTGTTGCTGACACAGGCTCCTATGCAGTGTTGCTTACACAGCTCACGGGTGTTTGGTGTTTGCAGACTTGAGCCCCAGCATGATAGTGTGTGTGTGTGTGTGTGTGTGTGTGTGTGTGTGTGTCCTCTTGGTGTTTTCTAACGCAGGAAGCAATGCTCACTGGTGGTGCAGGCTGCATTTTCCAGGCAGCGCAGAGCCCCAGCTGACTAAAGCACAGATTCTGCCCTCCGAGGCTGTGAGCCTGCCCAGGTGCTGGCAGATTGAGAAGCTCTGATGATTTCCCAACTGTGTGGGGCGCTTCAGGGCAGATGGGACTCCGACGGAGGAGCGATGGTCCCAGTGTGTGGTCAGGAGGCTCGCTTGCACGTCCTCCCTAGCTCCAACAGCAAGCTGAAGTGTGTGTGCTTTTCCCTGTGGACTGTGGAGCTGAGGTGGCTCTCGGTATAACCAGGCAGAGACAGGAGAGGGAGCAGGTGTCCCTGGACCCCCTCGGGACAGGGTCCTGCAGGCCTGCAGGGGCCCAGCGGCTGGAGCCGCGCCCAGGCTCCTGCACCTTCACCCGGGCTCGGAGCTCTTGCTCTCCCCAGGCCCTGACGCTGGCACGGAGCGAACCAAGGATGCTGCTGAGCCAACAATGAACATTTTCTTGGAGAAGGAAAAAGAAAAACCATTTTTTTTGTGACGGAGTTGTTTCTGATGGGACTTCTCCTTTAGGCCTTTGTTGGTCGTGGTGCGAGCCAGCTGTGTTAACTTTGAGTGATGTCATTGTCAGTGGTGAGTGGGGCAGCCTCAGATGGAGCTCCAGGGCGCACAGCTGCAACCATACCTCAGGGTGATTAAGGGCAGAACCCGTATTAAGGTCACCGGCTTAGCAAAAAGAGGACAGATTATTATCTTTTCATTATTTTGCAGGAAGTGCCATCTGCCCCTGTCCTTCAGGCCGGTCCCAGCTCTGTGCATCCCGAGGGAGAATCCCAGCTGTGGGCCCCGAGGTGTGGGCTTTGGGGGTTCTGTGTTTCAGCATGCTGCCTCTGTCTGTCTCCTGTGAGTTCACCCCACGTGGCACTGAGGATGTGCCACAGTGTGGAGACTGTTCCCACGTGGCACTGCTCAGAGCTCAGAGCTGCATCCTGCCTCTGTTTCCTTGCCATCCTTCGGATTCTGTCTTGCTGGCTGGTCTCAGCTTCGGAGGGTATTCACGGGGTCAGCCCCTCGTCCGGGACCCCATTGGCTTCTCCCACTGAACAACTCAAGCTGATTTTTGGAGGTGCTGGTGGGCAAACGGGCAGGCCCTGAGAAGCCCACAGTGCTGTTAACTGTGCTGGGTATGTCTCTGCTGTGGCCCTGAGGTCGGAGGTCTTTGGCCCCTGTGCGTGGCTTTTGGGGGCCAGTGGGATGCTTAGGCGCTCTGGCTTGTTGGAGGGCCTGTTCCCAGGGAACCTGGTTTTTTTTTTTTTTAAAGATTTATTATTATTGGAAAGCTGGATATACAGAGAGGAGGAGAGACAGAGAGGAAGATCTTCCACCCGATGTTTCACTCCCCAAGTGAGCCGCAACAGCCGGTGCGCGCCGATCCAATGCCAGGAACCAGGAACCTCTTCCGGGTCTCCCACGCGGGTGCAGGGTCCCAATGCATTGGGCCATCCTCGACTGCTTTCCCAGGCCACAAGCAGGGAGCTGGATGGGAAGTGGAGCTGCCGGGATTAGAACCGGCGCCCATATGGGATCCCGAGGCTTTCAAGGCGAGGACTTTAGCCGCTAGGCCGCTGGGCCCATATGGGATCCTGAGGCGTTCAAGGCGAGGACTTTTAGCCGCTAGGCCACGCCGCTGGGCCCGGGGAACCTTGTGTTTATCTTGTCCTCCAAGCCTGTAGTTGCAAGGGCCCCTAGGAGCACAGCCTGCTGACCGTAGCCGGCTGAATGAAGAATCTGTTCAGTAAACAGTGGCCCAGCAAGCCTCCGCGGCAGCCATGTGCCCCGCTGCTTGCACCAGATCTGGATGACTCAGAGGCCACTTCTGGGATGGCGGTGCGGGAGGGCTGTGGGTGGCCCTTTTAGCTCTTTGAAGGACAACCGGGCAGAGTTGGTCCGATGTGTGCTGAGTCCAATGTGTGTTCACCGCTTGCAGCTCTTATGACTTCAGTTCTGCGTCCTTCAGAAGTGGGCCCCCGCTGCCCCAGGGAGACGCCAGCCGGTCGTGGCATTGCAAGGTGCTGGTGCCATGCTGCCATGCATGCATTGCCCTCCTCCAGGATTCAGGTGCTCAGGGCACCTTCCCCAGGCTGCCACCACTCCTGAGTGAGAGCTCGGGGTACTGGGTTTACCAGCTGCGCCGGCGTTCCTGCTTTTCCTGACCTAGCTCATAGAGGCCAAGGCCTTGGTGGGGGAAAGGGGGTTCCTGTAAAAGAGGAGACTGGGGACAGGGAGGCATCGCCCCCTCGCCCGCCCCCGCCGTATTTGAGAAGCAGGAATGCAGTGGACACAGGTGGGTAGTGGTGACCTGCTGCTGCGAAGGAAGGGCTGGCCCTGGAGGAGGAGGCCGTTTCTGGCCAGGCCGCCCCACTTTGGGGTGCGGATGGGAAGGTCAGAGTGGGGCTCGGACCATGCGTTCCTTCCTGATTTCCAAGGACTGCAGTTCTTTCAGGATCGCAGATTTTCAAACCTTTCCACCTGGAGTGTTTCTCCCAGACATGAGCAAAGAGAGAAATCCCAGCTTCCCTCTTGCTCTTCCCCAGGCTGATGTGAGACTTTAGCCAGTGGTCCCCCCCAGCTGCCAGGTGCTGGTGGGAAGCATCTCCTGTGACCCCCTAACTGCTGTCCACAGGGTGCTTCCTGCGTCAGTGGGACCCCAGCCCCTCAGGGAGTGCTGGGGGTGGGCTTTGCCTGGCCTTCCCCTGCTTCTCTCCCTGCTTTGTTGCTTTGCTGACCCGGGTGTTGATTTCAGTAACAGCCTCGGTGGCAGAAAAGGAGGTGCCTGCTCCTGGAGTCGCAGTGCCTTGGCCAGTCGGGTGTCCCTACGCCCTGCTCATTCTGCCTCTGTCTAAATGGGTGCTGTGCCATCCAGCCGGGCGTCTGCTGTCTGCTTCCTTTTACTTGCCTGTAGCATCTTTCACAGCAGATCTGAAAGGAAGCTCTGGTTGGTGAACCTGCTTGGCTCTGTTGCCCAGGTGTGTGTCGCTTGCCTGGGAGCTGCTGGAATAAGTAAACTTGCTCTGCTGGATTCCCTCCTCACTTCCAAGGTCACCCATCTGCCTCCCCTTCTCCCTCTGCCACAGGACTAACAGGTCATCTCCTTCCCGGCCCTGTTAAGCAGGTGTTATGTCTCCGAGCCAGCCTGCCCGCCGCGTCCCCACCTGCCCTGTGTTTCCTGCTGTGGGAAGGCCTGGGCAGATTGCAGCCACTGGTATTGGACACCGGTCATTGCAGGCAGTGGGTGGGCATTGTGGAGAGTGAGCCAGGCCCCAGCGCAGCGCCTCCATCATCAGAGAAGTGGCCTGCACTGAGGTCCTCTTCAGATGGTCGGGTTTTCCACCATGATGACGCAGGCAGTGGTCTCGCTGGGAGCTAGCTGGGAGCTGGCGTGGTCACTGCACAGCCGACAGCTCTGCGCTCTGCCATGTAGACAGATGTCTGTCCTCAGTGCCAGCCAGGAACCCCTGGTGAGGGGCAAGTAGGGTCATTGTCAGAGCCGCAGTGCACGGCCCTGAGTCTGGGCTGAGGGAACCTGCTCCCCGGTGCGGTCATTGGCTGCTGACACGTGCAGAACCTGGTTGATGGACTAGGGATTCGGGTGTGAAGAAATCAGGTGCCCGTGGGCATTGGGCTTTGATCTGGCAACAGGAGAAGTGCTGGTCCTGAGCCCACTGGGTGCACGGTCCCAGGGTCTCAGCGGGCCCCGAGGCCACCTATGGAAGCCATGTTTTAGGCAGGGTAAGGAGCCAGGTGGCCTCTGGAAAGTCGTGCCAGGTAGAGCTGCAGGCCGAGGGCTGACTCCCTCTGCCCCACCCTGCCCTCATCTTTGGAGGGGACTGAGCGGCATTCCTTATGAACGCCACCGGGCACGGCGTGGCTGGTGGCTGCTTGGTCAGTGCTCCCTTAGCAGCATCCCCACGGGTCACCTTGCAGACTGTGTGTGAGCTCCAGGCTCCAGGGTGGAGTCAGAACAGCGAGGAGCAGTGTCTGCCTTGGGGAGGGCCTGGCCATGAGCTCCCGCGGCTGCCTTCCCCTTCTCCTGGGTCACACTGGGCCTGAGCCCAGGGGGCGTGACCTGTTCTGCCTGTGGCCAGCTGAGGGTCCCCTGACGCGTGCCTTCTGGGGTCACAGTTACTGCAGTCCTGGTGCCTGTGGCCTGCAGTCATTTGCTCTGGCTTGGCACCTACTGCGTTCTGCAAACGCAGACATCTGCAGGAACGCTTAGGAAGGAGTCTGCATTTCCACAAACTTTGCTAACATTGGAAGATGTACGTGGGCAATGCCAACCCGTTCTTCAAAGGTCTCAAGTTCACTAGATAAGAAAAACATTAGAAAGGGAGCTGAGCATTGTAATGGCTTCACACGGACACCGCCATCGCACGGAAGAAGGCGGGTCCTCAGACACTCCCCAGAGTGCAGCCTCCGTGAGCCAGTGGAGAAGGACCGGGTCACTGACGCCTGTTTCCCACGCGCACAGGTGGCGGAGCACCAGGCACCTGGGCCCAGAACCCTGCCTGTGCCGCAAGGGGGTGTGGGGAGCCCCTCTCCTTGCTTCAGTTTCCTCGCCCGAAGCACCAGGGTCGATAATAGCCCCTGGCCTCCAGGGCAGGTGGTGTGAGGACACTGTGTATGTGTTGAGTATGGAGGTGTACCAGACTTAACGTTGCACCATGCGAGAATCCATGGGAACCTCCAGGGTGGCCGCTCTTCAGATGCTCTGTGTCCTCCCTGACAACTCCATTCAGTGTTTCTGCTACTGCTACTTTTTAACTCTAATGTGGTTTTTGTTGTTGTTGTTGGAGAGGCAGAATTAGATAGAAAGGGAGAGAGATCTTCCATCCACTGGTTCACTCCCCAAATGGCCACCACAGCCGGAGCTGAGCCAATCCAAAGCCCGGAGCCAGGGACTTCCTCTGGGTCTCCCACACAGGTGCAGGGTCCCAAGGCTTTGGGCCATCCTCCACTGCTTTCCCAGGCCACGAACAGGGAGCTGGATAGGAAGCGGAGCAGCCAGGACGTGAATCGGCACAAGTGGAGGCTTAAACTACTGCGCCATGGTGCTGGCTTCTTCGTGTTGTCCACTCCTGTCCCACCCAGCAAGAGGCAATGCTTGCTCTGGAACTTCCAACTGCCCTGACTGGCTCTGGGCAGAGGGGCAAACTCACTTGAAAATAGCTTTCTGGGTGGAGTTCTTACCCGTGTGGGTCACTCTGAGCCCTGAGTGCCCTCCAGGGTGGCTGCTCTTCAGATGCCTGAATGCCCCACGTGAAGGCTCCATCGTTACGGGGGGCTCCTGTGCCTGTCCTGGGGGAGGGGAGCGCACTGCCAAGGCCAGGCCAGCTGGGGGCCGGGCCCAGCCCTCACCACCCCCGCTGAGACGAGGGGCTTGGGTGCGGACAGCAGAAGGCTGACCAGCAGTGTCCCTGGGACCACATGGACCTCTTTACTCTAGGCCTCCGAGTGTGGCTGACGTGGCCAGACCCCCTGTCAGCAGGGGCTGTGTCTGAGTTGGCTAGGCAGCTACGGAGGGCGCTGATGGGCATGTGGTAGGTGTCACTGGGTCACTCATTTTCTTGTTGAGAACTCTTGCTTCCCAGAGTTGGAGTTCCGGTGTTACTTGTCACATGTTCTGGAGGTTAAAGCACCTTTTGTGAGACCCTACTTGGAGACCACTACTGATGGACTCAGAGTCCACAGCCACGCTCCGGTGTGGGAGTGGGGCAGACCGAGAGGCCGCTGTCCATTCTGGGCTTCCACCGGGCTGGCTGACTCATTACCTCTGGTGTGCTGGCTGAAGGTCAGGCATGGCTGGGGGTGGGGACAGTCTGTCAGCCTCTGCCGCCACCTCTGTCTGACGCAGAGCTGAGCCCAAGCCCAGGGCTGTCCTGTTGGGCCTCAGTGGGTGATGGCTGCCAAACAGATTGGCGTTCTTGAGGCTGTTAATTTGGCACACTGCAGGGGACCTGTGTGGCCATACTCCTCCCTCCAACAGCTGGGACCGACAGGCATCACGGGCAAGGAATTGACTGTCCCCAGCTCCCATCAGGCTCCGTTCCTCTGTTCCGAGGTGGCTGATGTCTGCCAAACCTCTCCCTGGACCCTTGAGCTCAGCTTTTCATTGGTAGAGGACAAATCTCTGGGGTGTGAATTTTATAGGAAATATCAAGTCAGTTATGAAACGGCCATTCGTCTTAGATACTGGCTTAGTCTTCTTCAGCTGAATTTGCAAGCCAATTTATTGAAATGTCTATCAGTTTGATAAAACCCCACAGGTGGAACTGGATCCCATGAAAGTGGCTGAATTTCTTTGGAGGCCAGTGCTGGGACCCAAGATTGGTTTACGTGACCTGCCGGCAGTTTGGTTTCATCAGTTCAGAAAATCAGCAGCAAGGTTGCCTTCATTCAGATCAGATCGAGCCCTACGCGCAGAACAGGGCCAGAGCTGTCAGCGGACGGGGACAGTGGCTTCATTCATTCATGAGGTGTCTCTGCTGGGGAGGAGGCCGGGTGATAAGGGTGAAAAGTACCCACTCCCAGGGCAGCTGAGTGCAGGTCTTCCCCTCCTGCTGGGTATAGGCTGTGGCGCCCTCTGGCTGGTCACTCCCCGCTCTCAGGGAAGAGTCGGTTCCCATAGTCCCTGTCCCCACACCATCCCTGCTCTTCTGTAAGGTGACAGAGGCCTCCTTGCCAGCCACTCTACACTGAACACGTATTCTGGAACTTTCTGCCTCTTCCAGTTCCTTGTCCTGTGGATCTGAGCTGCTTTCTAGGAAGAGCAGGGATCCTGCCTTGTGGAATGCTGGCCTGCTCTGGGATCTCCATGTTCCACATTGCTGGTTTGAGATGTGGGGCTGGGTGTTGGACCTTGTTCCATGCCCTACTGTTTGCAGAGCCGAGCCAGTGCTCTGGTGTTGAGGCTGCGGTTTTGTGGCTGTGCCGTGACCTACAGGTGCAGTAGTAGCAGCTGCAGCCATGTCCGTGGGGGCCGGAGCAGGCTGGATGCACAGGAGTACGTGGGAAGTGTCCACACACTGCCATGTGCTAGATGGCTGTGCGGTGGGCCATTGGGCTCTGGTGCTTCTCCGTGGAGAGCTGTTGAGTGGTGTGTAGCTATGCAGGTGTCTAAGGGGTGAAGAAGGAAGCTACCCCGTGGGCCAGGAGCTCCCTGGCCCCTGCCCTCAGTTGCCTCCTGCACTATTGTCAGGAGTACTGCCTGCCTGCCTTCTGGCCCTGCCTCTGCTGTTCTCTGCCATGGTGCCTGGCATGGGCACCAGGAAGTCAGCACAGCAGGGGAGGGAAGGAGAGGCCTTGGGGAGGCAGGGGTGCCAGTATGCCACACTTCCCACCCTCCAGCACATCCCTCGGCACCCTCACTAAGCAGCAGGAGTTAATTTGTGAATTTTCTATGGGGCCTGTAGAGTAAGGGGTCGGCCCGTCAGTGCCGAGACAGGCCAGGCCAGTGCGTGAGGGCACCCGAGTGGGCTCTATTGAGACTGGGTTGGCAGCCAGAGGGAGTAGGTGGCGAGACGGCTGGGGTCTTGTCCAGATCCCCACTTGTGTCACTCTGCCCCCGGGCCTATTGGGCATCAGCTTTTGGGAGTTGGTGTGCTGTTCGGAGTACTGTGGACCTCGAATGGCGTTTACAGCAGTTTCTTTTAAAATGCTTCTCTTATTTTCTCTGGACTGCATCTTCTCCCAGTGATTCCTTCATCTACTTGTGCATGCTTCATGAAAGTGCTGTTATAGGAAGTTCAGGGGTGCCTGAACTGGGGTGCCCCGAGTCTCACTGCCTGCACTCCTTCTCCCCAGCCACTGAAGTGTCCGCCTTGTACTACGTCCCCTGTGTCCACTTGAACCAGGACAGCTGTTCTGACCATGTGCTTGGGCTAGGCCAGTGGCTTTACTTTTACTGCTCAGAGGACCTGACCCTCCCCTCTGCCTTGAAACCCCTCTTAAAGCGGGAGACAAGCAGCCTGGGGGCTAGCCCCACATGGGTGCTGGGTACAGGTGGGTGCAGAGGGAATCTGGTCCAGGTACTGTGCTGTCCTGGGGGGCTGTTCCGGTTCAGGTGCTGTGCTGTCCCGGAGGGCTAGCCCGGTCCAGGTGCTGTGCTGGCCTGAGGGGCTGGCCCGGTCCAGGTGCTGTGCTGTCCTGGGGGGCTGGCCCAGTCCAGGTGCTGTGCTGGCCTGGGGGGCTGTTCGGTCCAGGTGCTGTGCTGTCCTGGGGGGCTGGCCCGGTCCAGGTGCTGTGCTGGCCTGGGGGGCTGTTCGGTCCAGGTGCTGTGCTGTCCTGGGGGGCTGGCCCGGTCTAGGTGCTGTGCTGGCCTTGGGCGCTGGCTTTTCTGTTACTCAGTGTAATGAAGAGCCTGAATCACACCACTTGACCTGTGCATTGTGAATGGACACAGCTGAGAGCCCAAGAGCCTCTGCTGCCCTGCGGGATACTGACTCGATGCTGGTGATTCAGGACCTGTGCTTGCTGGTAGGTCGCCCTGTCCAGTGGGCCGTGCGCACCCAGGCCTTAGGACACCCTGGCTACCCGCCGTGCCTGGCTGGCCCCTGGGCAGTGGTGCAGGCCTTTCCCGCCTCCCGTCAGGTTGGGGCAGGTGTCCATGGCCTGGAGTTCTTGTGGTTCTCTCCGTGTTTTTGTATGAAGTCAATGTGTTTCTAAGATTTCTTTTTCTCTCTGGCCTGGTCATAGTATCGGTTTTGAGAAGTGGAAATCAACGATTTTATTTTCAGGAGTGCTAAAACCAGCTGGGTAAACACTCAGGGTCTGGCACAGATTACATGCTGCCAGAACCTTCTTGAAGTTGCTTGCCACCCAGTTCTCTGCAGTATAGGCTGGGAGTTTGGGGTCCCGTGCTGCTCCCATGACAGAAGCACTAAGGGGAGGGGGCCTTCTTAGGGACCCTCCAGGGCCCAGGTCCACACCTGACCCCCCGTTGGACAGGAGGGGGGCCTTCACACCACCAGCACGTGTGACCCATGTCCACTGTCAGAGCCAGTGCCACTGTGGTGCCGTCCTGCATGCTCCGTTCCTCCTGGCAACCATGATGCTGACCACTCTGCCCACCTCTTCCCAGGCTGGCCCTCAGCCTCCAGAGCCCAGATTTTCTGTGTCCACTCCTTGGAGCCACCTCTCCCTCCTGCCCCTGTCCCCTGTATTTCCTGTTAGCTCAGGTCACACTGTAGGGTTACAGGGCACTCCATGCACCTGTCGGGACTGGTGCTTCCTGGAGGCGGGACTCTTAAATGGGGTGGTTTGTGGGCGTCTCCGTGATATGTGGCCCAGTGCCTAGGTATAAACCACAGGGCGAGTCATCAGGTCTGGGAGCTAGCAGCGTCCACTGTTGAGGGCAATGGCACCCGTGGAGCTGGCCAGGTGTTCGGGCTGGGAAAGACACTGGCGCCCCAGTCTCATGGCTCCCACCCAGCACCACTTCCGATTCCCCCCATCCGCTGCCCGTTTCACGACCGTCTGCTCTTTTGGCCATGATTCCGGCACACCAGGGAATGAGTTAATTGTAGCCACTCTTTCTTGCAGAAATCTTCCGGACTCGTTTGCTCCTGTTATCAAGCCTTCCCTTGTTGTGTAGCTATGTGAATTGCCCACACCCTACCGCTGCCAAATTTAGAAACATGGCTGCCTTTACCCTTCTTTAAGGAGGACTGGCAGGTGCAGCTGTGGATTGCAAGTATCCTCACTCACGACTTTCCCACTGTTTCTTTTGGCCCAGGGAGTTTCTGGATGTATCTCAGCCTTGTGCTGAGCCCATTGTTGGAGCAGCCTTCCGATACGTGGCTTCATCCCTGCTCTCCCGCCCCCCCCCCAGCTCCCCAACCCCCACGCCTGGTGGAGCCCAGTGGCCAGCTGCTCTTGCATCTTGCAAAACAGATTTCGTTTTCTCTCACAGCGTCTGACTCATACCTTGCTGTGATGTCCTTGTTTCCATATTTTCACTTCCAAGAATGCTGCGGTGTTGGCGTAGGTGATAAAATGTTGGAAAGCATCTTCATGAAAGAATGCTACGAGGCCAAAGATTGCTAAACGCCAGCTGGGCCTTGGTGATGGTGTGAGACCACCTGTCCCTGGCTTCCTGGAGGGAGCCGAGTCCCTGTGAGAGGGAGGCTGTGCCCTCTTAGCCTCCACTGGTGCCCTCGGTGTGGGGCCTGGGGCAGCTGAGTCCCTGTGAGAGGGAGGCTGTGCCCCCTTAGCCTCCGCTGGTGCTCCAGGGGTGGGGCCTGGGGCAGCCGAGTCCCTGTGAGAGGGAGGCTGTGCCCTCTTAGCCTCCACTGGTGCCCTCGGGGTGGGGCCTGGGGCAGCCGAGTCCCTGTGAGAGGGAGGCTGTGCCCCCTTAGCCTCTGCTGGTGCTCCAGGGGTGGGGCCTGGGGACCTGGGGGCCTGGGGTGTCCTTGTAGGTGTTTTCCAAGCACCTGTCACTGTTCACATACCTGGTGGGGTTTTAGCTGGTGATTCTCCCAGCTTCTTTTCTCTATCCCAGTCATTCAGGCTGAACAGAGACTCCTCCTGGAACGCAGGCCCGGAGCAGGCAGGATTCTAACCAGCTCCCTAAGGCTGCTCTCTGGGGAGCAGAGGAGAGAAGGAGACCCCTCCCCCGGCCGCTGTGTGGGCCTGTTCGCACCAGGCAGGCCCTGACCCCTGCCTGGCTCACTCGGGAGGGACAGGGAAGGGCTGTGGTCAGGCAGCAAGTCTGGCCGCTCCAACCTGCAGCCTGCCCACCCTGCCCTTCGGGTGGCCGGTGGTTACTGCCCTGATGTAGGAGTGGGGATGAGCTGAGGCTCGTGGGTTGT
Source organism: Ochotona princeps (assembly GCF_030435755.1). Taxonomy (NCBI): domain Eukaryota; kingdom Metazoa; phylum Chordata; class Mammalia; order Lagomorpha; family Ochotonidae; genus Ochotona; species Ochotona princeps. Next base: position 105,294,492 of record NC_080836.1, read on the forward strand.
GGGCCCCTGGAGTCCAGGGCGGCCTCCTGCAGGCCCAGGCCGTGTCTGGCAGGGGTTGCCCTGGTGCCCAAGGCTGCGCAGCACATATACAAGGTTTTGCATGGGAGTGGTCAGGCGGTTAGTGGGCTGAAACGGGGCCAATTTTTTCTAGTGTTTGTAGCTCTTATCATCTTTATCCATGAGGCTACTTGGAAAAGTTTGTGGATAATGGAGTTAAAAGAGATTCATTTTAGGTGTGAGGAAAAAAAAACTAAAGCTTGTGTGTGGTTTTTTCGCATCCTGCTCAGCTTCCTGAAGATGTGTGTCTCCGTGGACATTGACCGAGGCTCTGAGAAGGCCGGTTCTGCACCACCTCCCCCTGCAGGCAGTCCCGGCACTGCCCGCCTCTCCCTGGTGTGGGGTGTCTCTGTGTGGAGTGCAGAGACCTGCCTCAGGAAGACAGCTGCTTGTTCTTACACACCAGGATGGAAGTTGCGTGGAATTAGGGCGCAGGCTCTGGGGCCCAAGGCCAGAGGCCATCATGTCTGAGGGAAATAAAGGGCTTGGGGGTGCCTGGGGTTGTTGCTCGATGTGTTCCATTCCCACATTTTAGGATTCCATCTCCAGACCTCACAGCCCCTCTTGTTCACATCCTCACGTGGTCTGTACTCACCCTCAGCCATTTGGCTGTTGTCAGAGAAGGGGTGTCTTGAAGGACTTGGGAATAGTTTTGGGGGGATGGGGGAAGAGTATTTAAGAAGGTAACAGCCTACACCTCCCCTAGGATCCCCAACTGGCTGCATTTTAGCTGGAAGGGAAGTGGGGCAACTGGGACACAAACCAGCACCCATAGGAGGATCCTGGTGCATGCATGGTGAGGATTTAGCCACTGAGCCACCGTGCTGGGCCCTAGGAGGATTCTGGGTCTCTGGGACTGAGGGAGGAGCCAGGAGGGGCAGCCTGCCTGGTGTCCCCCTGCCCTGCAGGTGCCCTGGGCAGAGGAGAGAGCAGGCAGTTGGTTGATCCTTGAGGTCGCCGAAAAGCAGCCCACCTGACCGCTGTGCTACTGGCTGGTCTTCCTCCCCTTCCTTGTGGGTCTGTCTGAGGCAGCCTGCCTCGTCTCCAGTATACCTGCTTGCTTTTTCTTTTTTCTTTTTTTAAACATATTTTATTTTACTTGGAAGTCGGAGTTACAGAGAGAAAAGGAGGCACAGAAACAGATATTCCATCTGCTGGTTCACTCCCCAGATGACTGTAACATCCAGAGTTGGGCCAGTTGGAAGCTGGGAGCCAGGTACCTCTTCCGGGTCTCCCATGTGGGCGCAGGTCCCCAAGGACTTGTGGTATCCTCTGCTGCTTTCCCAGGCCACGAGCAGGAAGCTGGATCAGAAGTGGAGCAGTGGGGGCACGAGGAAGTGCCTGTATGGGATGCTGGGCACCCCGGGGCAGATTAGGCTGATGCACCACAGAGGTTAGCCCACCTGCTTGCTGTCCATTTTCTCTCTGCGGGCTTCACAAAGGCTTTAAACTAAAAATAAATGTTCCTGCATTGTTTCTGTTACTAAAAAGGTTAGTCTTAAAAATTACAGTGGGGCCCGGCGGCGTGGCCTAGCGGCTAAAGTCCTCGCCTTGGAAGCCCCGGGATCCCATATGGGCACCGGTTCTAATCCCGGCAGCTCCACTTCCCATCCAGCTCCCTGCTTGTGGCCTGGGAAAGCAGTCGAGGACGGCCCAATGCATTGGGACCCTGCACCCGCGTGGGAGACCCGGAAGAGGTTCCTGGTTCCCGGCATCGGATCGGCGCGCATCGGCCCGTTGCGGCTCACTTGGGGAGTGAATCATCGGACGGAAGATCTTCCTCTCTGTCTCTCCTCCTCTGTGTATATCTGGCTGTAATAAAATGAATAAATCTTTAAAAAAAAATTACAGTGAAATTTTTTTTAATCTATTTTATTGTATTGTTGACAATCTTAAATTACAGTGAAATTTAAGGTTTTCTGTAATAAGGTCCTGTCATTTTCCCATGCCTTCCTTAGCCCTCAGGCATAACATCACAAGTTTGGGTGGAACACGCCTTTGTGGTCACAGCAGTGAGGTAGAGGGGTGAACTGTGCCACCCAGGACTGTGACATGGTTCTAACTGCTGTCCCACATTGTGCTAGAAGTCCCTGCAGCTCTGTGAGGACTGGGCCCCTTGGCCAGGGCTGTGGAGTGGGGTGTATGGCCTCCCTCATCACAAAGGCTGTAAAGCCAGGGCCCTGATAGGAGCAGAGGTGGGCCTTCTTGGACCTTGTGTAGCCAGGGTCTTGCAGCTGGGATGCTGGGACCAGGGAGGTGCAGGCCTTGGCAGCACTCTGTTCCCCATACTGGCCTTGCCCTGTTCTTTGGATGCTGTGTCCCTGAGATAGGTGGAGAGGCTCAGGCGCGCTGTTGGAGGAGTTGTGGAGTTCCAGAACTCTCTATGGAGTCTCTGTGTTAAGTGACCAGATCACACACCTGCCTTCTCTCTGTGCCTCTCTCTCTGTCTCTGCCTCTCTCTCTCGTGCTGTGATGTTTGGTGTAGATGGCAGTCTAACAAGTCACCATTGTTCCTCCACTGCTGACGAGCCCATGGCCGTACCGTGTCCCCACGTGCTTGCTTGTTGCTGGGGCAATGACCCCCTGCACTGTATGTCTGCCCCTCTGTGGAGCTGGGGGCCACATGAGCTCAGGGCTGTCCCTGTGTGCGTTTCAGGCTGCTTGCCCAAGTCTCTGTCCTCACCTTGGCCCCAGCATCGCCATGAGAGGCCAGGGAGCACAGGTTGGGTACCCAGGAAGTACTGCATCAGAAGCTGTGCTCTTGACAACATCAGTTCCAGAAACTCCCAGAAGGAAGGAGGCCTTCCACTGTGAAGAGTGGGCCTGTATGGAGTGGGGCGCCTCCTCCATGGAAGAGGAACAGCTATGTGGCACGGTGAAGAGGCAGGGTCCCAGGAACCCGGAGCCCTTCAGACAGCGGATCCCCCAGACTGCAGGCCTGACCCTGCGCTTCCACGGATGCCGGGGTTCAGGGCTAGATGCAAGGGCTCCATGTTGAGGTCAGGACCTTGCACCTCAGTGAATGATGGCCGCACTGTCCCTTCTCATGATACATGCAAAGTTTTGGAAGTCCTGCAGCTGCAGAGTCAGGATGTGGGCTAAGTTGTGTGTGTGTGCACATTCACTCTGGAGGGGAGTGGGTCTAATACAGGTTCCAGCACCCGAGCCCCACAGCTCATCCTTGTGACCTGTGATGGAAGGGGTGCGTGGCTCTGCTTCTGTTACAGGCAGCCATGAATCTGTGGTATGCGCGCCCTCCCTGGGGAGCCTTCCAGACCCTTTTGTGGGAGACCCGTGCTGTCAGGGGCGGAGACGAGGAAAGGCAGCATTTGGACAGGAGCTAGCCGGTAAGATGGCTGCCTCGCACACCCTAACGCCCTGGGTCTGAGGCCTGGCTCCACTTCCGGCCTGTGCTCCCTGCCTCCAGCATGGGTTGAAGTTTTTAAAAACAAAACTTATTCCCATTGTAAGTGTTCCAGCCCGGCTGAAAAGTTATCCATAATATGTTTGTGAAGTTGGAAGTTCTGTCTGCAGGATACAGGGTTCAACCTGCAATGAGAAAAGAGGGGACCAGCCTGCGGCCCTGGGGCTGTAGGAACTGCCAGCTCCAGCCCCGGTCCCCTTGAAAAGTAACGGGTCAGGAACAGGCGATTTCACCATGGCCTTGGTCCCTGCACCCTCAAGCAGCTCTCTCCATGCCCTGCCCCCACACACGCCTAGCTGTGAGTGCGAGAGGCTGGGCCACTGCAGTCCGCTTTTCACCTGCTTTGCCTAAAAGCCCAGTCAGTCTCAAGACTTGAGTTCTTGGCTCCTGAGAGACGGCAAGCAGAGGGCGTGGAGGAGACAGTGCTATAATGACAGAGCAGCCCCAGGGCAAAACACACAGAACTGCTGGGATCCGCCACCCTGGGCCAGTGCTGGACCGCCTCTCCACCTGCAGGCCTGGTGCCTAAGATTGGCAGGCCAGCGGCCAGGCCCTCCTGAAGCAGGAGGGCAGTGAGCATGTGTGCCCACTCACGCTCCCACCCAGGTGCTGTTCCCTAGGTGAAGGGTTCTGGTGTTGAAACCCAAGCGCATCTTCTGTGCAGAGTGTAGTGATGGCCTTGGTTCAGCTGGAAGAATGGGGGATTGAACACAGAGCCAGGGCTGGTTCCCGGTGGAATCCGCAGGCTGGAACCCTTCGCAAACAGAGGGCAAAGGGGGGCATGTTGTCATGGTGAACTTAAAGGAACTTTGGGCCGTGACACCAGAGTTCTGCCAAGAAGTAAAAATAAGCCACTGGCGAGCCTGGTGGTTTTGTTCTTTACTTGTGTCTTCCTGCAGCTCCTTGCTCCACCCTGTCTTTCATGTTTGACCTGAGAGGTGCAGAGCCAGCACTGGAGGTGGCCCTGGGAGGGCAGAGGCCCAAGGCAGTGGCTGCTGGCCCCGCTCTGCCTTCTCTGCTTGCCTGGTGCAGGGGGGGCGGAGCGTGGCTCTGGGCTGAGCCTGAGTCCCTGGCAGCTGTGTGCTAAGCTCAGGGCAAAGATGCTTTCCAAGGACTGCTGGGATTGTTCTGCCCAGGATGCAGCCGCTGTCCTGCGAGTGTGCGCATGGCTCGGACCGCTGCTTCTGGTCTCTGCTTGTCTGCTCATGTCCCACGGGCCAGGTCTAGCCTGCGGGGTCTCTGTCCCTTAGTCGGAGGGATGCTTGGGGCACTTACCTTCCACACACGTCTTACAAGGTGCGATGCAGTATGACTGGGGTCTGTGTCTGCACCATGGTGCAGCTCCCTGAGCTCCTGTTAGGAAGCAGCTGCTACGGGTGCCCAGTAGGTGTCCGCTTGCAGCTGAGCCACAGCCCTTGTCTGCTCCGGTAATTGCCACTGGCTCTGCCGTTAGTGGGGCAGTGCCGTCTCCAGGCTGTGTGTCCAGGTGCTCATCTCCCAGTCACCCACTCTGTCGAGCACGCTAGAGACTGGGAAGGAGCAGGACACTGTGCTCTGTGTACATCCAACACCTGCATTCCTGGACCTGAGCCGGAGTCTGAGGCCAGGTCACTGCAGGATGAGGTCTCTGCACATGGGCATGCGCCCTGGGCCTCAGGCCCATGTCCACACTGGGCCTTGGGCTTGCTGCCCTTCAACTCCTGGTAGCTCAGCTGTCCCAGGAGCACAACCAGGGCTCTGTGTTCCAAAAACATGGTGTCAGTCATAGATTTCACATCTCTCCTTGTAACACCATCCCGCGCCCACCCGTGACCCCTGCTGTGTCCTCATTCCTGTCCCTGCTGGGCCATGTCTGTACGCCACCCCTAGAGTTGCCTGTTCTCTCTGACCGTTGATTTCTCTTCCAGAGGAGCGGAGAGCTTGGCATCTTACTGCATCTCCCCTGTTGGATTTAGGATTTCAATGTAAACAGTGAGGTGTAGTTTGAATTTCTGCTGTTTTGTGACCCATAAGGAGCGACTAGCGTCTTGGCACCGTGTGTGGGGCAGACAGGCACAGCTTGTGACCATAGCCCCAGTGGATTGAGTTGTATTGAATGTGCAGAAGCCGCTTGTGGGTGGTTGCTGGCCCTGCCTTAATCACAGCCTGGCCCCTGACAGAGGCCCCGCCTCCCAGCTCAGTGCCCATCGGCTTAGGGGAGCAGACCTCTGAGTGCGGGCACTGTGCCTTCTGACTCCCCGTGGGCATGGTGGCCCGGCCATAGCAGGCTCTTGGGAATTGGGGTGATGGAAGCTTTTAAGATAAATGCTTGTGACTTTTTAAACTGTGAGATGAGAATTTATGCTTGCCTGATCACGCCAGGCATGTGTTTTCTTAACCTAATTGCCACAGGCATAGATGGGATGTTTGGAGGTCCAGAGAAGTGTACAAGCCGGCGTGTGTTTACTGCCAACCCTTCTTTGTTTACGATTGAAAATGTTGCATTTATTGGGATGATTCTTGGGTTGTTTCTGTGTAATCAACCAGGAGTGCTTTCTGGATTGTTCTAATGTTTATTTTTTTTACCATTACGGCCCATTTGAAGACCTGGGTGGCTTTACCTTGTAGGTGTCAGTTAATATGAAATCTAAAAAGGCCCAAAGATGGCAGTGAGAAGACTTCAGTGTCCTGCAGCCATGCTAAGCCTGCAGCGGTAAAATGTTGGTCCCACAGATGCTTGTTAGGGTCCTGCGCGTCTCTGCGGTGCCCTGGCATCTTCACCACACACGGCTGGAAGGTGCAGGGCACAGCGGGGTGTCCATGTGCGGAACCCTTGTGGCTTCCCTCCTGCTTGGTGCCCCCTGGCACGTGACGGATGCACCATCACTCCCTCTCCATTGTGTTTCCATTAACAGAGCAACAGAGGGAGTGTTCAAGCAGCCAGGACCTTGTACCACTCAGGGTCCAGAGAGTCGTGTCACTTGCCCCTCACCCTCATCCCATCATCCTGAACCATTGAGATGACCCCACACATACGTCCTGTGAGACCATGCGCCTGTGTTCCTGCGGAAGTCACTGATGGTCAGAAAGGAGCTTCTTAGTCCTGGGGCAGAAACACTGGGTTGGGCAGGGATGGTTTTGTCGGGCTTTAGATGGTCTGTGACTCTCTTCACCTCTTCTTGTGAAAGCAGGTGTGAGATCAACCTGTGTTAGACCTTGGGCTAGATGTGTCCAGGGATGGGGATGGACCGTACCTCAGCCGGGCGAGAGCAGGCACTCTTCTGCAGCTGCCCCTGCCTGGGTGACAGCCCCCAGAGCTGGTGCACCTGCTGCCCTCACTGATGAGAAGACATGGCACTCACGGGCACAGGAGGGCTGGTTGCAAGCACACTCATCTATGTGGAGTGGGTTAGTGAGGCTGTCACCAGAGTGCTGCCTAGGGTGGTGGCCAGCCATAGTGCCCTGTTGGCCCCTCGTCTTCCTGGCGCTGCCTGACCCGACTCGTTTTGGTCTTGGAAGGATGGAGACTCCAGCACAAGATTTCAACCCTAGGGTGTGGCTCACCCTAGTGTTGTGACTATGTGGGTGCTGTCTAGTCGCCTGCTCTCCTTTCTCTGTGGGAGTTCAGAGAAGTGGTCCTTTCCAGAGCGGCCTGGAGGACCGGATCCAGCAGGCCGGGCAGCACTGTAACAGCACTGGCCGGGGCTCTCTGGTTAGACTCGGGGCATTGGGAATGCCTGTGGCTTGTGCTGCAGGAAGATGCCAAGTTGCAGAGCGTGTTACTGACCCCAGGTTTGCAGTCTGACGTTGCCCAGCTGGTGTCAGGGCAGTCCTGAACTCGCTGGGGTCATGTGGGGCCCGGGTATTGGGGCTTGTCCTGGGTGCTGTGGTGTCTCACCCATCACTGCTCTGCTCTCTGCAGATGCCTTCGTGAACAGCCAGGAGTGGACGTTGAGCCGGTCGGTGCCAGAGCTGAAAGTGGTGAGTATCCCCCTTCTGGCCTCAGCATTTTGGTCCGTTTCCTAAAGGGGCCCAGAGGTGGAGCAGGCTGAGTTGACTGTGGGCTGGGCTGGATATGGTCTGAGCTTAGTTATGATGGCCCGGGCAGCCACCCAGCTAGAGTGGGGAGGGCCACACATCCCCACTGCTGCCTCCCCCACCCAGCCCAGAATAGGGAGGGCCACACCCCCCGCTGCCCCCCATTCCTCCCTCCTCCACCTGTCCCCATGCACACGTGGGTGCAGGTGCATATGACTTCTCAATGCTGAGTGTTCATCTTTTGGCTTATGCAATGTCACTGTGGACCCTATTACACAATGTTGGCATAAAATTAAAAGTTTTGTTCTTTATTAGAAACTTTCCCCTTTATGGAAGTTATGCAAACACTTGAAATCGGGTTGTGTGTAGGGTGATCTGTTGCAGCCACCCCTGGGAGGTCCCGTCCCCCTCCCCATTCCACCCACCATGCCCTGTATCCCTACTTTCTCATCAAGGGGGGAGACAGATTTCACTGTTTCCGCATCACACACTTGGCCCTGTGTGTGTGTATGTGTGTGTATGTAGCCCACAGACTACTCCGTCCTGCAGGGCTCAGAGGACCGGGCTGGGGATGCTCGGGTGTCAGGAATGAGGAATGTTGAGATCCTTGGTGAGAGCCAGTTTGACTTTTGTCACCAGGATGGACACCTGGTTTTTAGCACTGCAACTCAAGGACCTTGGTGGGAGGTGCCTGACCTGGGAGACTGTGGGCCCTGGGCCTTGCTGTCGCCTGCAGGTATGAGCCACGGTCACCTGTGTCTGCTCCTCCCCTGCGCCCTCGTCGCTCTCCCCACACTCCTGCCTCCTGTGCAGCACTGGGTTTCTCTCTGGGTGGGAGAGAGAGCACCCCTTATCCTGGCACCCCACTAGGAAGCCCGGGATTCCATGAGACTGTGCTGGCAACCATGGCTGTCTTCCGTCCAGCGTGCGTGCGTACATTCTGCAGCCGCTGCACTGGGGCACAGGGTGTTCCAGTCTAGTGAGTGGTGCGGGCTGTGCTCGGGGAGACTTTCCCGGTTCAGGTGCACCTGCTGAGGCAGCCCAGGGCACGAGGCTCTGCAAGGAGCCTAACACCACAGGCCTGGGGTTTGCTGACAGTGCCCACCTCTGTGGGCAGGGCGTCCTGGTGGGTGGGGCTGGGGCTCCTCAGGCCTGGGTGAGAGCTAAGGCCCACAAACCTTGCCCATGGAGAGCTGGAGTTTGACCTCAAGTCAGTATCTCTGCTTTCTGTGAGGCCCCGCCTCCTCTCTGGTGATTGCTGTATAGCCTGTGCCACTGAGGAGCTTGGGTTCATCTAGGCCCTCACCCCTTGATCTACAAGCTGGTGTGAGTCCTGGATAGTGATTCTGCAGTTCTCTTAGGGGTGTGGGGTTGGAGAGGCCCCCATGGGCATCCTCCGCAGAGCCCCCCAGTGGGAATGACGTGTGGGCCTGCATGGAGCAGAAAGCGCCCCCGTGACGTGTGGGCCTGCATGGAGCAGAAAGCGCCCCCGTGACGTGTGGGCCTGCATGGAGCAGAAAGCGCCCCCGTGACGTGTGGGCCTGCATGGAGCAGAAAGCGCCCCCGTGACGTGTGGGCCTGCATGGAGCAGAAAGCGCCCCCGTGACGTGTGGGCCTGCATGGAGCAGAAAGCGCCCCCGTGACGTGTGGGCCTGCATGGAGCAGAAAGCGCCCCCGTGACGTGTGGGCCTGCATGGAGCAGAAAGCGCCCCCATTGTTCTTTGTTCTGGAACTCAGCCTCCCAGTGCCCACAGGGCTGCTGTTGTTCCCCAGCCCCGGGACAGGTGGCCTGGAAGTCCTCATGCTGGGTCCCCCACCCCTGCCTCCTGAGCGATGAGGTCACAGCGAGCCTGTGCTGGGGTCTCTGGAGCCTTCCGCGACCAGGCTCCTGGGCTGCTTGAGAGAAAGACATTCAGTATCCGTGCTGCCCACAAGCAGTGGTGCCAGGCTTGGGCTTTCTCAGGCGGTGGTGTTGTTGCATCATCAGGTGCTTGGGCGCCTGGCCATGCAGGCGCTCTGCAGGCGACAGCAGCCTCCTGCCCCCGCAGAAGGGCCCTGCCGGCCACTTGTCATCCCTGCTATCTATGTCAATCAGCGTGTCTCCACCTCTGATTTTCACTTAGAGGCTTGGTTTTCTTTCCAGCCATCCTCATGTCTAACAGGTGAGTGGCCGAGTATAGGGCACTGGAGAAAACTGATCAAAAAACGCCACGCTCCTGTCCCCTGTGATGCACAGATGTCGAGCACGGGGCTGGAAAGTTCACAGCCTGCTGCCCCGGTGGTGGTAGTGACGACCATGTCCACCCAGCAGGTGTGGGTCCCTAGCACACCTGGCCACGCCCCCCAGCCTGTTGGCCCATGCTGCCCCTTCCTCCCTGTGGCGTCCAGTGCAGGGTATCTGACCTGTCCATTCTCTGCCCTCTTCCTTTGTCTCATGTTCAGCTCTTACCTGCCTTCAGTGCTGTCCGTGACACAGTGGTGCCCCCAGTGGTGTAGGGCAGGGAAACCTTTTTCTTGTTGAAGGCCATTAGGATGTTTATGCTGTTACAGAATTTTGAGTCCGGGCCATGATTGGGTAGGCCTCACGCAGCCTGTGGGCCTGGACGGGCCCCAGCCCTGGCTGACCGTTCGAGCTGAGCAGAATGCTCTCCCACCTGCCCCCACGCCTGCACAGGAATGGCCTCCCCAGGGGAACGCAATATCCTGGTCACACAGGGAGGGAGGGGGACGTTTCCAGGCCAGCAAGGCACAGGCTGACCAGGGATTTGACCTCACAGCACTTCCTTCCCAGGAAGGAGAAACTCAAATCTTAATTAAAAATTTGATTCAGTGGCATATTTTTTCTGGATTCTTTGCATGAGGCTGACAACAGCAGGTGCCCTCAAGCCAGAAGAATAATTAGCAGGTTAGACATCCTCGGATTATAGAGGCCCCGAGGCCGGAGAGGCGAGAGGATGCTGGCAGTCCAGCCGGGTGGGGAGACAGCTTCATTAGGGTCTGGTCCCCAGGCTCTGGCTCTGCACCTGGCTGTGGGCTGCAGCCACAAAGCGCCCCGCATCTCCTCGGTGCTGGCATCTGTCGTCACTCATTTATTCACTGACTCAGGCACAGCCATGAGCGTCCACCTTGGGCTGCGGAGGACAGCCAGGCCCTGCCCTGGAGTGTTGTCACAGCTAGGTACCAAGTCATGCATCCTGCTGAGCAGGGCTACCTCGTTTCGGTGTGTCCCGTGTACCTCTTTTCTCCCTGTGTCCTCGTGGTTCTGTCTCTGCCCACTTCTGCAAGCGCACTAGCCCCCTGCGAGAGGCTGCGCTCTTGTGACTGTGTGTGCTCCATAGGGCCCTGGACCCACACTCAGACCACAGCAGAAGGCTTCTGGGGAGTGAAGAGAGGGCCAGGCGAGGAGTTGTGAGGCCGAAGGGTGGCAGCTGTGGTGGCAGAGGGCCAGGGCAGGGCATGACTTCAGAGGTCACCTTTACCAAGGAGTGGACTCTGAACCATGGGGACTGGACAGAAGGAGGACCTGGGAGCTGTCAGCCCACTTCACCACATCCCGTGCCAGTCTGTCCCTCTGCCTGTTCTGCCAGTGACTGGCACCCGCCAACCTGCCTCTGCCCTCCACATCTCCATCCTTACTTCCACCTGCCCACCTACCTGGCCCTTCATGCACCTGTCTGTCTGTCCATCTATCCATCCACTATTCCCAGAGGTGGAGAGGAAGTGCCCCCAGGTGGGGATGGCTCCAGGTTGGTGTGGTGGCCACAGTGTTCATGAGGTCTCCATCATGCCTGGCTGTGTAGACTGAAGGGTGGCTTCTGCATGGGGGTCCCTGGTTGAAAGGCTAGGCAGGATGTGGTCATACAGGGCGAGGGGCAGCCTGGGGACAGAAGGGCAAAGTTTGGCCACATTGAAGTTGGAGCGTGGGCCTAGTCAGTACACAGGTATTTGTGGCAGACATGTATGGTTCCTGCAGGGAGCTGTGGGATCGCCGTGGGTTGGGGTGGGCTCAGTGGAGAGTGAGGATGCCTGGTAGTGTGGAGCGGCTTGTGGCGGCTGAACGTGAGTCAATCCAAGTCGGGGATCAGCTGCAGGTCTGGAGCGGGGCCCTGCACGTGGGCCACAGGATGGTGGTTGTCACAAAGAAAGTTGTGGAGCGCTTGTGGATAGCTCCTTGAGGTCTTGGAGTTGAACTAGGGGGGAGGTGGGGGAGGAAGACCAGGGAATGGACAAGGGACAGTGCAGACCCAGTGTGAGGTCTGGCTGTGCTGGGAGAAGTAGCAGTGGCGGTGGCTTGGGGGTGACCTGTGCCTGCGGCTGCATTTCTGGTTCATGTTTTCCAGGGTGTGGTGTGGTTGTGAGGAGGAAGGCAGTGGAGGGGTTGAGATTGCCAGGTGTTGGCCACCCTTCCTGAAGAAGCCCCTGGCACTCGGCCTTGCCTGCGCAGGAGCTGGTAGTGCAGCAAGCCCTGCTGTTGCCTGACCCTTGAGTGCTAGCTTCTCTTTTCTGGAAACACTTACTTACATGTTTGAAAATCAGAGCCATGCAGAGAAGGAGCGATCTTCCATGCACTCATTCACCACCCAGCTGGGGAAATGGAGCAGCTGGGACCTGAACCAGCACCCACATGGGATGCCAGCATGCTGCACCACTCCGCCAGCCCTGAGGATTAACTTCTAGCCCATCACCAGCACCCATGGGCTTGCTGTCCTCATCCTGTGGGGCCCGTGCCTCCCCCACCCACTCCGCTGTTCTCTTCCCCCTCCAGCCATGCATCAGGACTTTACCCAGGGTCTTCTTGCTGGCCTGCACCCCACGCTGGCTCGCACCCCACGCTGGCTCACCTGGCACCCTCCCAAGGGTGTGCAGGGCATGAGACCTGTGTAGGTGACAGGTGAACCTTGCATACCGGCGTGCAGAGCCCGGGTGTGTCCCAGCAGCACAGGTGCTCTCACCACGCCCCCCACCCCAGGAGGCTTCCAGACCCCATGAGCACTTTTTGGTGGCAGCTGCTGACACTGGTCTTGATTCCATTCGGAGAGCCGTGTCTTACCGTCTGCTGAGCTGCGTGAGTTAACGATCCCTAACTGTTGCCCCGTTCTTTGTTGCAGGGCATTGTGGGCAACTTGGCCAGTGGCAAGTCCGCCCTGGTGCACCGGTACCTGACTGGCACGTACGTGCAGGAGGAGTCCCCCGAAGGTATGCAGTCTGTGCGCCAGCCTCCTTCTCAGAGCTTAGGGTTGCACATGTCTGTTGTAGCGTCCTCTAAATCATCCCACGAATGGATCCCACGCGAAGAGAGTTGTAAGACACACTGGGCAGGAGACGTTCCGTGGGTACCAGCGCTGCTCCGTAGGACCGTTAGCTGTGGTGCTTAGAGGCAGCAGTGAGGAAGCACAAAGTGCTGTTGAATTGAGGTCTCACCTGCGAATCCGCTCCTTGCCCACGCTGATCCCATAGTACTCCTCCAAGTATCGGGTGGACGTTGCTCTGATGCGGGGGCCCAAAGCTATTCCTAGTTCATATGCAGCATTCCTTGGGCATAGGTAGGAACTTCTTTGTGGTAAGACCACCAACGTGTGTTTGAGTGTGTTGCCCCGCCACCCCCCCTTATATCGTATTCTAAGCACGTAGTAATCATTTTGCATGCAAGAAAGACATTTGTTTTTTGCCATTGGGCGTTTGCTTCTTTAGTTAACACATCCATGTTTTGTTTCTTGCCTGAAGTAAGGGTGACGAGGAGATGGCAGGCCACGCCGTGGCTGCCGTGTCCCCGTCCGGGTGTAGCTTCTGGAAATGCTGTTTTTCTCTCCGTGTAACTGTTGTCAATGCAACTGAGACGCTGAATCTCTGGTTCCTTCCTTCTCTCACTGGCTGTTCCCTTCTTTGCAGACTCGGACGCAGGTAACTATACATCCCCTCACGGCAGTGCGTGTCTTGTTCTGGGAGCGCGAGCAGAGGCGCCCTGTGCTGTAGCGTCCCCTCCACCCCGCGTTACGTGTGCCATCCTGTTTTCCTTTTCATTTTTACCCTTTTTTTTTTTTTGTTTTGTTTTTTAATTTTTTCAGTTCAGCATCTCACCCTGTTTTGTCCCTTAGCTGTCTCTTTAGCCGTAGCTGGTCCCGAGTAGTTCCCCACATTCCCTGTAACACGTGTTCTGTGCTCACCTCTCGTCCTGGAGACCACGGGGCCGCTCAGGAATGCGCAGAGTCCTGCGGCAGGCTCCGCCGGGGCGCCGGCACTGCGGGACAGACTTGGTGCTGGTCTCCTGCTGGGGCAGGCCTGCTTCTGCTGTTCACGCCCGCTGGTGGGGTGGTGGCTTAGGGGCACAAAGACAGGATCCCTGCCTGTGTGTGGGGGTGGTGCAGAGGCGTGGCGGTCTGCTCAAGGCCAGTAGAGGAGCTGGGACCGGGAGGAGAGGTCCCAGCTCCTCCCTGGGATCTTGGCTTGTTGCTGTGTGTGATTGTGTGTGTGTGTGTGTGTGTGCAGGTGTTTGCCTCTGCCACTGCAGTCATACTGAGCATCATGGAACTATTTTCTAGAGTTTTCCAGTCCCTACTGAAGGCAGCTGGTGAGCATCTACAGCTGCCTCAGCTCTAGGCAAAAGGTGCTCTTGGTCGAGTCACTGGGCCTTCGGTATTCCTTGGAGACCCTGCGGTGCTGTCTGGGGTCACAGAATGCTGCGGCCAGCGTCCCTCTGATCTTTGCAGGAAAGGCATGTGTCCCTTGGTGCTGCTGGGGGACCTGGCCACCCATGCACCTGCCCTTATGTCTGGACTCACTGGTTCCGATTCCACCAGCACACTCCTATGCACATGAGGGACTGCCTGTTCCCAGATGGGCACCGATCCCCCTAGAGACCCTGACGTGCTTGTCGGCTGATGTGTCCAGCCAGGAGGTGATGGTGTCCACGGCTTTCCTCACGTGCCATGACTGTCTGATTGCGCGCCTGTGGACAAGGAAGCAGGCTGCGGGATTTGGGGTCATTCTGAAGGTTGGGTTCAAGCACGGGGACTGTTAAGTATGTATTTTTCTGAGTAATGGCTTCACGGTGCCTAAAGCAGGCAGCTCAGTGGCGGGCCTGGCAGTCCATGGGGGTCGTCCCCAAGTGGCCTCCTGTGTATGTGTGTAGATGGCTGCTATGGCTAGTCTGATGCAGTACTGTGCAGCGAGGGCTTCCAACAGACGTTCTGGCTGTCCAGAGGCCGAAGAGGCCCCCTCTACAGGTGCTGGGCACAGGTCTGTCCACGGCCCCTGAAGCTTTGGAGTGGCCAGCAGCCCTGGGCTGTGGCTCCCTCCCTGCCGCGCCCACCTCTGTCACCGTGGGCGTTGTCCTGGTAGTGTGCCCTCTTCCTACAGGGCGCTTCCCCAGCGTGCGGGACCTGCAGTGAGCCACTCTTGTTCCATGATGACCTCATCTGGGCTCCATGCCATCGGCGGAGGCCTTTCTCCTCCCTTTTCCTTGCTTCTTCCCTCTATTTATTATTATTTCTTTTAAGAGAGTTTCTTTATTTCAAAGGGAGAGTGAGAGAAAGAGACCTTGCATCCGCTGATCTACCTGCCTGTTGGCTGCAACAGCCAGGGCTGCGCCAGTCTGCAGCCAGGAGCCAGGAGCTTTGTCCTGGTCTGCAACACGAGTGGCAGGGGCCCAAATACTCGGGCTGTGCGCTGCTGCTTTCCCAGACACGTCAGCAGGGCGCTGGATCTGAAGTGGAGCAGTCAGAACTCAGATCTGCCCTCGTGTGTGTTGGCAGGATCTCGGGAGGTCGCTTTACTGGCCCCACCACAATCCCGGCTTTGCGGTCCCTCACAGAACCCCAGGATTGGGGCCTGTGCGTTCCCTTTGTGGGGCAAGCACAGCCATAGCCCCAGCAGAGCAGCTATTTGACACCTCAGCCATCATGGTTCTCCTGTGAGGTGCTTAGAAGCCCTGCTGGGTGTCATGGGACCCCACGGGACAGATCCACCTGCGCTGACCTTCACGCCGCCCTGGGGAAGGTTTCATAACAGACATTGCCTTCCGAGAGAGGAGCAGCTGAAAGCCACCCCTTTGCCGCCAGGCCCTGTTCACGCTGCTAATTAGAACCACGAACCACACTGGCCGTGTGATCTCCTTTTCCCGCTTAGGCGTCAGGACACGTGATACCTGC
Organism: Ochotona princeps; assembly: GCF_030435755.1. Lineage (NCBI taxonomy): Eukaryota > Metazoa > Chordata > Mammalia > Lagomorpha > Ochotonidae > Ochotona > Ochotona princeps. Next base: position 105,310,137 of record NC_080836.1, read on the forward strand.
CGGGCACACCACCTCCGGTGATCCCACGCAGCTCGGAGCACTCTCCTCGTGATGAGAGCTGGGCAGGCCTGGGCTGCGCGGAGGTGAGCGGGCATTTCCGGGCCGAGGTGGCTCTCGCCCTTGCAGGACTGCCGACGTCACAGTCCTTTCATGGCCATCTCTCCCCGTCTTGGTCCTTGTCTCCCTGACCTTGGTGCTAGAGGGCCACACATCCCACTGCGCTGGGCTGGGCTGAGCTGCCCCTGCGGAGGGAATTGGGAGCGAGGACTGGCTCCAGGAGGACAGCTGCGCCAGGCGAGTGGGCAGTGCCTCCTGGGTTTCTGTGGAGACTCTGGGCAGCCTAGTGGATACAATAAAGTTGGAAAATACAGGTGGAAGGATGTAAGTAAGGTCTCCTCCCCTGGCATCCTGTGCTTAGCTGCTCTCAGCTAATTCTTCACTGAACTGTGAGCTGTTAGATGGGCTGACAGTCCGGGGATCACAGCACCCCCTGACCCACTTCCACACACAGTAGGGTAGAGGCGGGCAGTGGGTCAGGCCTGGAAGCTGTGACCCCTGCAATGGCAGGTCGACAGGAGCTTCCTTCCTTGGGGTTTGTGCTCGGGGGCAGAGTCTTTGATTCCTCCTGCCTCTTTAGCACCTCTGCGCTGGGGTCGGGTAGCCCTGAATGTGTCTGGGCAGACAGCCTGCAGGTCCTTGGCCCAGAGTCTGTGCTGGGGATGGACCCCTGGGAGGCTGGGCTCGCCCTCTCCCTCCCCTGCCCTCAGGGAGGGCAGGGCCCAGTGAGGCCTGTCTCCCTGTCAGCTGGATCTTGCTTGTGGTACCCACACATGGTGACCAGATAGGTGCAGCAGGAACCTGGAAGTCCCGATATAGCCCTCTCACTCTGGTCCAGCCTGGTGTTTTGCCAGTGGAGGAGACTAAGGCAGTTGGCAGAACAGGCCCTGCGTAGAAGGCGAGTTTGCCACTAATGAGATTGCTCCGTGGGGTTTCTCTCGGTGCCTGGAGAAGAGAGCCCGAGGAAGCCAGCCAGCCAGGCAGCAAAGACCCTGGGTGCTTGGTGCAGGAGGGGAAGAGGGCGAGGTGACAGGGAAGGCCCTGCACACAGCTCCAGATCGGGATGTGGCTGCATTGTGTGGCAGTCACAGGAAATTCTGCAGCTCTCTTGTCTTTCCTTCTGCAGAGTCAGCAGTGCGGGGCAGGCACGGCTCAGTTCTTGGGTCCAGTTCCCGGCTTATGGCCTGTAAAAGCAGTGGAACATGGCCCAACTCCCCGGGTCCTGCACTCACGTGGGAGACACGGACAAAGCTCCTCGCTCTTGGCTCCGCTCTGGCCGTTGTGGCGTTTGGGGAGTGAACTGGTAGATGTAAGATTCTCTGTCTTTCACATGAATGAAATTTTAAAAAGGGCCTGGTGGTGTGGCCTAGTGGCTAAAGTCCTCATCTTGAATGCGCCGGGATCCCATATGGGTGCCGGTTCTAATCCCGGCAGCTCTACTTCCCATCCAGCTCCCTGACTCTGCACCTGTGTGGGCTTCGGAGTAGCATAGCACCAGCCGTTGCGCTTACTTGGGGAGTGAATCATCGGACGGAAGATCTCTCTGTCTCTCCTCCTCTCTGTATATCTGACTTTCCAATAAAAATAAATTAATCTTTAAAACAAAATCTTAAAAAAAATGTAGATGAGGCTCAGCCCTCCTGCCTGGACTTGGGGGCCCCTCTCAGGCTTGTCCAGGGCTCTCAGCCTGTAGTCAGCTGAGCTATCCACACGAGTTCCAGCCTGCCCGTCTTTGCCTCACAGCTGCAGCAGGACCCTGTGAAGAGAGGGCAAGCAGCTGGGCTCAAGGCCCTGGCAGTGCCGTTGGTTCAGGGGGGATGGCCCCGTGGCAGTGTGGTTCCTGCAGGGCGGCCCCTGGCCCCTGGCCCCTTCCTGCTGTCTGCTCTGCCCAGCGTCAGCCCCAGCCTCCAGAGGCTCTCGGAGGTGTGGCCTTTACTGGCCACGTGCTCCAGGGCTCTTTCCAGCTGTGCAGAGCAGAGCTCCCAGCAGGAGTGTGGAGCTCTGTGCTTTGGCAGCCGCCTGGAACCTCTCTCAGTTTGGAAATTGGAGAAAAGGAGCAAAACTCTCTCTGCCAGGATTCCTGGAGGTGGCAAGGTCTTAATTCTCTCGTCCCACCATCCCCAAGGTCTGACTGTGCTCCGCTGAGGAAACAGCCCTGGGATTTTCCAGGGCGACTTCAAGTCCTGTTCTGAATTGCCGCTGGCCACTCGCTGTGGCTCTGAGGACCTGCAGGCCACAGGACTCAGCCAGCCTCACGAGGGCCTGCCTGGAGCGGCTTCCTGCCAGCGTGCTGGCCGCGGGCTCAGGAGCACACGGGTCTCCAGTGTTTTGTTAATGCGTGTTTACTGTGTTCCCTAGAAACATCCCGCGTGGTAAACACGCAGCCCGGTTTCTGAGACGGCAAAGTGCTTCTAAGCCGTCAGCTCGGAAAACCCCTTCCAAGTCCAATAAACTGCAGAAGTTATGTCAGCTGCCACAGCTGCACAGATGTGAGGTTGTTTCTGAAACCGTCCTTGGGTCCTGTTTAATGTTCCGCTGCGGGGGCAGGGAGCAGGAGCCATGGACCGGAATAAAACTGAAGTTTTTCAGCATGCATTTTATGTCCTTTATGACCAAGGGGTGGTAAGCATGGGACAATTTTCTTTAGAAAATTTTTCCCCTAAACCTTCAGATTATGCAGCTGTTGACTGGATGAAGCAGGCAGCAGCAGTGTGGTTATTCCTGGTGCTAACCTGCCCAGTCTCGTAACCGTGGAAGCGCCCCTGTTCTCCTGCGGTCTGTGTGCCATTGCCCCGGGACTGCACCTTGTAACCTGTGGGCCGGGCTGAGGATCCGAGGGTATAGGGTCTGGAAAGCAGGTGGAACAGACGGAACCTGTCCCGCCACGCTCGGGGGTCGTGGAGGAGAAGCAAGTTCAGCTTTGCGTGGCCCGAGCACTAGGAGCCGCAGGCAGACCCGGAATCAGGAGGCCGCCATCATGTTCTTGGCTTTGGCAGGATTGGCAGGACAGTGCGTTTCTGACTTGGTCGTTTGGAACTCGGAACACACCGTCCCATCTTTTTATCATTAATCCAACAAGAAATCCAGGGCTTACTGAGCCGGGCACTGGGCCTGCGGTTGGGCTGCGTGACTGAGGGAGGAAGTTTCTGGATAAGTCTCCATGATTCCAGTTGTTAGTGATTCACACCTGGCCAGATGAGAAAGATGACAGCCCTAGCTGCAGTCTGGCGTGTGTGGCTCATCAGGAGGGCCCTGGCACGGGGACCCACCCAAGGACCTCTGGGTGCCTGCGTCCTGAGAAGGAGGGGCTGATTGGCTCTGGTGGAAAAGGAAGGTTTGGAGCTACCTGAGGGGCCAGGACACCCAGGTGTGGTGCACCTGGTCATCTGGAGGTGGGCCAGCGGCGGGAGCGTGAACCTCCGCACAGCCAGGGTGGCAGAGAAGACCCAGGACAAGTAGTAGGCTGGAAAACAGGAGCCAGGGATCCGTCCCCTCCTCCTGCCCTGGCAGGCGCTTGGCTGGTGCACCAGCTTTGGGGATGGACCAATCAGAGGCGTCCCCAACAGCCTCTGGACCTGGGAAGAGGTGCAGGCCTTAGCAGGGATTGCTGCCCAACCCGTCCTGGCTCTCATGCCTGTCAGGTCGCCGGCTGCCTCTTCCAGCTGAGGGAGCCTTTTCTGGGGTATGTGTGGCCCTTTCAAAGCCACATGCTGGCACCATGTGGGCAGAAGTCTTAGCTGGGGAGCCCTGAGGAGCCCAGTGATACGGGAGTTGTCTGCAGGAATGACCAGCCTTATAAGATGGGGTTCAGCCTGGTGGCCCCAGACCCCACACCGCTTACCTTGTGAGGAGGGCCCAGGAGTATTACCCTCCTGGGCAGTTCCACCGGGGGTGGCTGGGGCAGGTCCTGGGCACTCACCAGCTGGGGGCCTTTTGCAGAGCAGTGGCCGGCTGGTGTGTGGAAGCATCCAGCAGAAACAGCCACATCGACAGCATGTCGACAGATTGGATTCCAGAACCCCATGTTTAGAATCAGAGCTTGTGCAAGCACAAGTCGTGTGTGTGTGTGTGTGTGTGTGTGTGTGTGTGTGTGTGTGTGATGTGACTCTTTGCATGGGTGAACTGCCAGCTTTTTGTAGGGTGCGTTCCCAGGGACTTGGACCTGTTTGGTGTTGGCAGTTGTTGGCAGCCAAGTGCCTGGCTGGGGGTTTGCTGGTGGTGTTACGCACAGCCTGCATCCCCACTGTCTGTTCATTCTGTGGGTTCTGGGGTCGTGCTGGGGGACACACGCCCCGTGGAGACGGCTCCTAGTGGCCTGTGTGTGACCACATGAAGTCAGGAGCTGTGACTGTGTGCTTTGCCTTTTTATGTTGTTGGCGGAGCTTAAAATAAATGTGTGACGTATTAAAAATACAGCACATCACCTGAAGTGCCTTTAAACGGGCCCAGCTCAGTATGTCTGGTTTACGCAGCCAGCCACTGCAGAGGCCCCGTGTGTGCTAGAGGACTCCAGTACAGCCCACAGTGACGGGCACTCGGGGTTCTGGACAACAGCTTAGCTTATTCATTTTTATTTAAAAAAAAATTATGTTGTGTTTATTTGAAAGGCAGGTTACCAGGGAGAGAGAGAGATCTTCCATCCCTGATTCACTCCCCGAAGGGCCTGTAGGACTGGGGGTGGACCACGCTGAAGCCAGGAGCCTGGGACTCCATCTCTGTCCTGCGGCCTTGGGCTTTCCCAGGTGGGAAGTGGGCAGCCAGGACACAGCCTGCAGACATGTGGGAGTGGGCATCCCAGATGGAGACTTCACCCCCTCCGGCCCCCGGGACTTCCCTTTGGGAGCAGCCCTCGTTCTGTGCGCGTTTCTCAGGAGGACCGTCAGCCTGGCTGGCCTGGCCTGGCTGAGTTCCCATCAGGCGTGCTGCTGCACCCAGCAGAGCTCCCAACACCAGCCTGGGCCTGGCACACGTCGGGGGCCGCCTGGTGGTTCGTGGAATGGTGGTGCTGATACCTGCAGTGCTTGGGGTCCGGTGCAGGCCAGAGAAAAGGGGGCACCAGCTGAAGTGGAGGTGCTCTTGAGGGCCTGCCACCCCCCCCCGCGGGAGCCAGGCGGTGGTGCTGACTGGGTGCAGAGCACAGTTCGTGCTGCTGTTTCCTCACTGCCTTCGCCGGAAGCTCTGGTCTGAGGTTGGAAGTGTGCCACGGGCTTGGATAAACACTCCATTGCTGGAGACTTCCGGAACTTTCCCCATGGACCCATCTGAGAAGCGCTTGTCACAGACTCACTATTTCAAAAGAACAAGGATCCCGGATCTTCCGGAAAGCCTGGGTTAGGGATTAAGTTTTGGGAGCAGGCCTAGTCTTGCCATGGGAACGCCTCAGTCAGCAGCGTGGGTGCGGGCTTGCTTCTGCCTTGGCGTCGCGTTTCTGCCGTGAGCGGGGCGTGCCCTGTGCTCCCACTGGGGAGAGGCCAAGTCCTTGTTGCAGTTCTGTCCTCAGCTGGTGGGCAGCGAGGAACGGCCGGTGCGGATGAACGCCACTGCACCCCCGCGGTGGCAGCCCACGCGTGGGGGCTCACCATGTGGGCTTGACTCCTTGCCGTGTGTAGGGTGCTGCAGCTGCTGTGAGCACCCCGTGTGCTGCGACAGGGCTCGCGTGCTGTGGCTTCAGGTAGCGTGCGTCCACAGGGAGAACTCGACGCCGTCTGATGGCGGTGTAGTTGCTGCTACCGCCAACTGGTGTAGGCAGCGCCCACCGCAGCACCTATTCCTGCACCAATGCGTGCCTGCTGGCCGGAGCTTTTGTATTTTAGTGTTAAAAAGGCATCATTTGGGCCAAACACAATGGCTTAATGGCTAAATCCTTGCCTTGCATGCACCAGGAACTCACGTGGGTGCCAGGTTGTGTCCTGGCTGCTCTGCTTATGGCCTGGGAAAGCAGCAAACCATGGCCTAAAGCCTTGGGACCCTGCACCCATGTGGGAGACCTGGAGGAGGCTCCTGGCTCCTGGCTCCTAGCTTTGGATTAGCTCAGCTCTGGTTGTTGCAGCCACTTGGGGAGTGAACCAGTGAATGGGAGATTTTTGTCTCTCCTCTCCATTCGTCTGATCTGCCTTTCCAATAGAAATAAATAAATCTGTAAAAAGTAGGCATGGTTTGCAGGCGTGAGAGTGAGCTCGTACGACTCTTCGTGTTGAACTGTCCGCGTATGTTTTCCTCAAAGCTGTCTGAAGTTCAGATGTCAGGAAATTGGATTGAACTCTTGGGCCAGACATCGTCTTCAAACACCACTTTCCCAGCAGGATCCGGTTTTTCAAAACCGTGTTAAGTGGCTCTCCAGTTCCCACGGCGTTTCCTAAGGAAGCCTCGCAGGTTCCTGTGGAAGTTTCTGCGGTTAGGCTCCTTCTGGCTGCGCTCCTTCCCATTTTGGTCGCTTTCCTGTCCTCTGTGAGCCATCCGGTAAACATCTCCCCACGGCGTGTCACCTGTGGGCATGTTGGGACCCCCTTCAGTGAGATAGAGAAGCCCCAACCGAGCATGAGCAGTGCGGCTTCTGAAGCTGAAGCAGCCCAGGCCGCCACCTTGTCCCGTGGAGCCGCAGGGCAGCTCTGATGTCCTCCAGAGCCCTGCCTGCATCCCACAGGCCAAGCTAAGAGAGGTCTGTGTGGAGCAGCAGCTTCCGAGAGCACTCCAGCACAGGTCAGGGCCAGTGGGAAGCGCTGCTTGGGGGTGCTGTAGCCGCACGGCTCCTCGCCAAGGCCCTGTCCCGGCTTTGGTCTGGTCGGCCCTCGGCGTGGTCAGCGTCTGCCTGTGTGTGCCGAGCCCCTGCTGTTGTGGCTCTGAGTGCATTTGAGGCGAGTTCCTCCTCTCCTGTTCTCCTCGTCTCAGGGTTGTGTCCTCGGGGTCACGTGGTCAGGGCCTCCGTCCATCCTTCTGGGGGCCTCTTGGTCATTCTTCAGACCCCTTTCTCCCTGAGGACCCTCCCTGTCCTTGTGTCCAGGTCAGCTCAGCACCCTGCCCGTGGCCCCCTGGGTCAGCTCAGCACCCTGCCCCGTATCCTCTGGGTCAGCTCAGCGCCCTGCCCCGTATCCTCTGGGTCAGCTCAGCGCCCTTCCCGTATCCTCTGGGTCAGCTCAGCGCCCTTCCCGTGGCCCCCCGGCTCAGCTCAGCGCCCTACCCAGGCCCCCTGGTCAGCTCAGCACCCTGCCCCGTATCCTCTGGGTCAGCCCAGCGCCCTGCCCTTGGCCTCTGCTTGGCCTTGTGTCTCATCTCACTGTCCAGGCCCCTGCCCTGTTGCTTTGTCCCCTTTACTGGAGACTCAGTTCCACCCAGCGCTGTTCCAGGCCTGCCCTGCGGGGGTCCCATCTGCGGCATGAGCGGTCCTGGGCAGGGGCTGGGGCTGGAGTTTGCCACCGTTCTGTGCTATGGGTTCTGTGTTTCTGTCTGCACCTGCCCTGTCTCCTCCTCTCTCTGCTGGGAGCCTCCCATTCCTTCTCAAGCTTCTGTCCCATGTACCTTGGGGCAGTCGCCTGAGCCCTCCTTGCCGCACCCTGTGATGGGCAGACATTCTAGAAGGAAACTGCACATGGGGTTCAGTGGTGTCCTGGTCGGTGTCTTTGGTGGGGCAAAGATGGGATGAGGTCACAGAGGTGACATCATGCGTGTTGAGCATGTGTGACGTAGTGCTGTTTGTGGTCCAGGTAGTGTCTGTGCTTGCTGGATGGGTGGGCAGCTGTGGATGGCCAGGGATTGCCAAATGCCGCCCACAGGGCACTTGGGGGCTCAGTCTGTACTGCCCACTGGGGCTCTACCTGTCTCTGTTTCTCCTAGCTGTGGGCGACAGGTCACAGCGGGAGGCATGTTGGCCAAGGGCGCTGGCGGCCAGCCCTGCCCCAGGTGGGGCCCCAGTTCTGTTCTGAAAGTCTGTGAACTGCCTGGAATGTACTGGTAACTCTTAGCACAGGTGTGCTCTGGCAGTTGGGGGTTTCACAAAGCAGCATGGGAGCTACCCTTCAACGGGGCTGGCTGGAAGTGGCCGCTCCTCCCGGCTCGGCTGCTGCCGGGCTCCACACAGGCATGGAGAGCTGGGCGCCTCCGCCCTAAAAGGGTTGAAATCATCTCATCTCCCCAAGAAATAGCACGCATCCTGGCTTTGACGTTCAGAAGGTGCTGCTTTCTGGTGGGGTGTTGGAGGTGTGACTGTCACTTCTGGGCATGCCAGCCATGTGTTAGATGTCTCCCGGCTTGTCACCCGGATGGGAAAGTGGTGCCCTTCGTTTCACCTCCCCGGCCCCAACCACACCCAGGCACCTGCAGTTCAGAAACCTGCAGCTGGGGGAGCAGCTCTGGCCCAGTCGTGCTGGGCTGTGTCCTGTGGTCCCAGTCGTCCCGGGCTGTCCTGCTTGCCTGCCCACACCAAGTGGCTCCACTTGATCCCTAGGCACTCTGCCCTGCCTGTTCGGGGACTAGAGGATGGCAACATCCAATTGTGAGTTTTCTCTGCTTCATTGAAAAGTTCCTGGTTATTTGTTATTGAATAGACTGAACACTGAGTGGAGCAGATGTGGGCCCCTGCCCCGCGTGTAGACTGTGTGTGTGTGTGAGTGTGTGTAGCTTGTGTGGGAAGTCAGCTCCCCTGGGTGTGGGGTGGTGGGCTTTTCTGGCCTCTGTGGCTGCTGTGTGATCTTTGGGGTGGGTTGGGGTGAGGCGACACAGTCTCTGTTGGCCAGACACAGGCAACGGTCGCAGGAGGGAACCAGATGTGGCTCTGGTGGCAATCCCCCCCCCGACCCTGCAGTGTTGTGGTATGGGACTTAGGTGGCGTTTCTGGGTGCCATCTTTACAAAGGAGCAGAAAGTGAGAACCAGGGGCTGGTTTGTTCTTTCTGGGAACCCCAGCTTGGGAATCCATGAGGGTCAGCTGAGGGTGGGCCAGGGCCAGGCTCCCGAGAGGCCCTTTGGGGTCCCGCCGGCCGTTCCCGTGTCTGCACCCCGTGCCCGTGGTCCGTTCCCGCCGCTAACCCTGCGTGCTGCCGCGTGTCCGTGCGTGCTGTGTGCGCGGGCAGCTCTGGTAGTTGTTGTCTAACCCGTGTGTAGTAACCCAGCACCCCTCCCTTACTTGTGACCTGTGACTCCGGAAACACCATCCTCGTGCTCTTGTGTGTCTTCCCACAAGAACTGGGTTTCTCTTGAGGAGAATACGGGGCCTCAACCCCCTCACCCGCCCAAACGCCATGCCGGCTCGCCTCCGACGAGGCGCAATGAGTGACGATGGCCGGGTCCTGTGTCCCCAGCCAGCGAGTGGCCTGCAGGACCAAACTGGCACAGCTCCTTAGAGATTCCAATCGGGACTGTCACAGCCACTGCTAAGTTGCAGGGAGGGGCCGTGTTTTTCCACAAGCGAAGCCCACGTCTTTGCCTGGCCTGAGCCTGGTTGGCCCCTGCGTAACCAGCTCTTCTGTGTGTGTGTGTGTGTGCGTGGCAGGTGGCAGGTTTAAGAAGGAGATCGTGGTGGATGGACAGAGCTACCTACTGCTGATTCGCGATGAAGGAGGGCCCCCGGAGGCGCAGGTGAGTACTGCCCACGCGGCCTCTGGGCTTTTAGGGTCCTGCTTGGAGGGGGGCGGGTGCTGGGCCCTGCCTGGTGTCCTCCCAGGAGGGGGCACAGAAAACCCAGAACAGCTGGGCCTTGATGTGCCATCTCGCTTCAACAGCATCCATCTGCAGGTGGCTGCCATTTTGTTTTCCTTTCGCCTGGAGCAGTGTGGTGTGGCCAGCTGCCGGGCGGGGCGTAGAATCCACTGCTGCTCCTGGTGGCTGACGGGAACTGACGTCTCCAGGCCGCTCCCCCAGCTCATCTGCTGCCCGTTGTGGCTGACTGTCAGGATTCCTTGAAAGATGAGCAGCCTTGCAGACTAGGAAGGCATGTGTGCGGTGGACTGCTGGCTTGGCCTGCTAAGCCAGCTGACCAGCTTCCTCCTGGCATAACCGGCTGGCTGTGAACAGGGGAGGCGCCAAACCTCACTTACAGCCGTGGCAGACTCAGTGTTACGCACGTCCTTGGCACTGCTTCTGGAACTTTCCTTCTTGTGGGACCGAGAGCTGGGCTGAGAGAATGATGACGGAGAGAGCTGTTGGAAACGGGGCTGGTGTGGGTGCAGTGGGTTGAGCTGCTGTCACATCATCTGGGTTCCGGCTCCAGCTCCCTGCTTTTAAACCAGTTCCCTGCTGATGTGCCTGGGAAAATGGCGGTAAATGAGCTGAATCTTTGGGCCCTGCCACCTGCTAGGGAGACATGGCTGGAGCTCCAGCCCGGCCTTGGGCCCGGCCTAATTCAGGCCATGACAGTCGTTTCAGGAGTGAAACAGCAGGTGAAGATCTCACTGTCTCTTGCGCACGCTCCACCTCTGCCTTCCAAATAAATAATCTTTTTTCCTCAAAAATTTTATTTGAAAGGCAGAGTTAGAGAGAGAGAGAGAGCGAGCGAGCAAGCGAGCGAGCGCGATGAGTCGTCCACCTGTTGGTTCACTTCCCCCATGGCTGCATCCACCAGAGTGGAGACAATCCGAAGCCAGGAGCTTCTGGGTTCCCCTGTGGCTGCAGGGACCCAAGCACTGGGGGCATCTTCCACTGCTGTCCCAGGCCTTAGGCAGGGAGCTGGGCGGGGAGTGGGGCAGCCGGACACAGGCCAGCATACCTGTGGGATGCCTGACATGCCATTACACTGGCCCCAGTAAACAGGGATGATCCGTGCTGGAGGTCAGGTGACTCTAGGCACGGCGCTCACGCGTGGGAAGGCTGCACAGCTGGTCAGGGTGAGTGAGGGTTTCGCGTGGCCCCGCTGGGAGGAACGAAACAGCACCAAATTTAAGACGTACCAGGACATGACTCGCACCGCCAGCACCGAGCAGGCGTGTTGTGGTGCCAGAACTGTGACGTTGTGATTGTGGCAGTGCGACCCACTCAGGTCAGGACAGGGAACGTGCATGCAGACACAGCACGAGGGGAGAGTGGGGCTGACTGCGTGGGTGTGTCCGCACTGGGTGGGCATCAGTGAAGCAGGACGTGTGCGGGGTCCTGGAAGGGCCAGAGCACAGCATCCCTGTCTCAGTGGTACCCAGTCATTGTGTGACCACCACAGCAAGGGCTCTCGCACCCACATTCCCATACGGCCAGCTGGGCAGCAGGACAATGCACTGGGCAAAGTGTGGGTCCTGGGTTCCTTCCTGTCCACAAGGTGACCAAGCATATACCGCCCAACCCCTTGTATTTGAGCACAAGCCTTGGCAGTGTGGAAGAACCTGCAACAGCGGGGTTGGTGGTTTCTGGAAGTGCTGGGCTCCCAGTGGGGCTGGCAGAGGCCCATGGTGTCCTCAGGGGGGCTGGCAGAGGCCTGCAGCTGACCCCAATGGACACAAGGCGCTAGGGAGGCCCAATTTTTAATTTGCCTAAGAAAAAAAATCCCAGTCTGGTTTCCAGGCGTCTGTGGGAGTCCAGTGGCAGTTCAGCCTTGACCACGCAAGGGGAGCAGCCAGCAGCCGGGGGTTCCTGCAGGCGCCCCCCACTCGCGGCCGGCGCCCGGATTCTGTGCAGCCCGAGCCCCTCGCTCAGCCCTTCTCTACTCCTCTCTCCCCAGTTTGCCATGTGGGTGGACGCGGTCATTTTTGTCTTCAGCCTGGAGGACGAGATCAGCTTCCAGACGGTTTACCACTACTACAGCCGAATGGCCAGCTACCGCAGCACGAGCGAGGTGCCGCTGGTGCTGGTGGGCACCCAGGGTGAGTGGGCACCTGCTGGCTGGGGCTGCGCGTACGGGCAGGGCTGTGCGGGAGCCATCTCCGAAGGCACGGTTACCTGCCGACGGCTTGCACAGCGAGAGCCTGTGACAGTGCACTGTCCTGAAGTGGCCCGGCCCCCAGCGCCTCTGCTCCCGTGCCTTTGGGAGAGCGAGGGCTGTTCTCGCTTCCCTCCAGCAGCCGCTGTGCCGTTAAACTCGCACTCCCTTGGACACAGAGCGTGGGTTTGCTTTCTCCCGTCCTGTGTGTCCGTCTTATTTTTAACCCAGCAGAGCTTAAAGGAGCGTTTAGCACCAGGTGCGTGTCTTGTTCCAGGTCCCTTTTTATAGAAGTTGGCCTCCTGCCCCAGTGACCCTTGCACGGCGGAGTTGGACACCAGCCCTTGTGCCTTTCATCCCGTAGGGCAGTTGGAGGAGCAGAGGCAAGGGCGTGTTGGAAGCAGCATCGTTGGCCTCGTGACATGGTCACAGCCCGGGGGGCTGCATTACGCTTTCATTCTTTGTTTTTTGCGGGTGTCAGTTCTTCACATCTGGTCTGTGCTGTGTGCCCCTGTCCCTGGGTAAGAAGTCAGCTGCGTGGAACAGACAGGAAGGCTTTTTGTAATGCCTCGGCTTCCCCCTGGTGGCTACCTGGAGACAGTGCAGCAGCCAGAGCCCGAAATTCCAGGTCCTGGTTAGCACTGTGCGGACCTCGTGTGTTAGGTGGCAGCGTCTTCAGAATTCTTCCAATGCTGAGACATGGGACTTCCCTCTAGGGGACCCTGCCTGAAGCTGCCAGGAGCATTTAGAGATCCATTCCTGCATGCAGGAGTTACTGAGACCCCCTAGGCAGGTCCCACCCACTCATACTCTAGCAAGCCATCCTGTTCCTGGGGTGCCCTGGGTTCCCCTCAGAGTGTCTGGGAGACAAGGAGGCCAGGTTGTAGGGACAGGGCCTGGCATTGCCCACCCCGCCAGCTTGGACTGGAAAGAACTGCACAAGAACACAGTTTGTGTTCCTCAAGGGTGCCGTGCTAAGGAGCTGCATGGATATCCTGTAGATCCATAGCACAGGAAGGGGCGAGGGGGCGGGACAGGGCTTCCGTTTCATGGCCTCGAGTGGCAGGTCCTGTGTGCTGCGATGGGCAGGTGAGCTCCTGTGAGGTCAGGATGAGAGGGGGCTGAAGGGAGCACTGGGGGCCTTGTTCCCACTTCCCATGAAAGCCCTGGAGAGAGAGGTTGGTAACATTGTCCCACTGCCGCCTCAACCAGGGCCCCCACCCTGGTGTCCATGCTCAGATGTGCCTTGGTTAGGACAGGAAGTGGGAACAGGTGCTCGCTGGCTCCCAGGCCTGGCTCTGCAGCAGGTACAGCACAGAGACCTGGACCACCAGCAGGCAGTGAAGAAACACTGGCTTAGGCTCCCGTGGGAGTGCCCAGAAACACCTGGCTTGAAAAGGGGCCTCCCGCGATAGGCTAGTGGCTAAATGCTTGCCTTACATGCGCTGGGATCCCATACAGGCACCAGTTCATGTCCCGTCCAGCTCCCTGCTTGTGGCCTGGGAAAGCAGTCAAGGACAGCCCAAAGCCTTGGGCCCTGCACCCGTGTGGGAGACCCGGAAGAGGCTCCTGGCTCCTGGCTTCGGCTCCGACCGTTGCAGCCACTTGATGCATGAACCAGTGGGTGGAAGATGTTTCTGTCTCTCCTTTCTGTTCCAATAAAAATCAATAAACTTTTTTAAAAGGTGGGGAGTCTTTGAGAGACACTGCCCATCTCACTCCTGAGCGTGACAGTGTCCATCAACGCTGGAACTCACCCCTCTGCTACTCGGATGCCAGTGTGGTGCGCGAGTGGGGTTCTCTCCTGTCCAAGTCACCCGGACCCCAGTGGGCCATTTGGAGCCCTGGTGACCCGTATGGCCCTCCAGCAAGGCCTGGGCCGTCTAGGTGTCTGCTTCTCGCACAGCCTCACTCCCACTATCCAGTCCTCGCCCCTTCAGGCGCCCACTCCGCCCACAGCCCCTGCAGGTGTGGCTGCCCGCCCGGAGGCCTGCTGATGTTCCTGGTTGGTCAAGCCTCAGATCCATCCTCCTGGGGTCCCGCCCTCTCCCTGGCCAGCCAGACCACCTGCCTCCATGCAGGAGCCAGCCTTCCTGTGTTGATAACCTGGGTGCTGCTGTGCCTGGCACAGCACCGAGCACGGAACAGGAAGAGGCAGCCGGCGGCATGAGAACCTGTGTGGCTTTGTGCAGGGCCAGCCGGCAGCACGGCGCCTCCTGTCCACAGTAACAGGGCTTCTCTCTCCCTTCAGCCTTGTCTTCTGGCCCAGTGTACCCTGGCCGCCTCCCCCACACCTGCCACTCCTTGCCTCCATGCTCCCGACCCCATGGCCACCCGCGTCTGGGGTGGGGTGGGGTGTGCGTGCAGAGTGGGAAAGCTGCTTACACGGTGACGACCCCCACCCCTGTGACCCTTCCAGACTCTCATGGGCGTGAGGACGTGGTGGTGTGGTCTGCACGGGCTGCCCCCCACACTGAGCTGTCCCTGGTGTCCTCTGTTCCAGACGCCATCAGTTCCAGCAACCCACGGGTGATTGACGACGCGCGTGCGCGGAAGCTGTCCAATGACCTGAAACGCTGCACCTACTACGAGACATGTGCCACGTACGGGCTCAACGTGGAGAGGGTCTTCCAGGACGGTAAATGGCGAGTGGGCGGGCTGCAGCCCTGGGTGGGGCTTCCGCCAGGTCCAGCCCAGAGGAGGGGCTCAGCAGGGGCACCAGGGCCTCACCTTGTGTGTGCGGGACTTTAGAAGAATCGACAGAGAAGGGAGGGTGAGAGGCGAGATTGGAAGGTGAGGTTGTTGGGAAATCCTCCCCTAGCCCTGTGCAGAGGCACAGCGCCTGGCGGGGCGTCCCCTCCCACCTGTGAGGGGAACCTGAGGGGCAAAGGGACCTGAGTGGGCCAAGGGGTCATCTACAGCCCCAGGGCAGAGCCACCACGCTGTGGAGGTCACGTGGGGCTCAGCCCTGGTCCTGGTCACACCGGGCCACTCAACTGGGGTCTGCCAGCTCACTCTGGCCAGCTGCCTCTCTTTCTAAGAACTTTCTGGAAGCCCCGCTCTGTCCGTCAGGATGTTCATGGGCTGCTGCCCAGCTGCCACAGACGTGGGAGCCTGAGAAGACCCCCGTGTGGACCCCCTGGCCTCTTAATGGGGCATTTCCCACCCCCTAAGGTTGACAGAGCTGAGCCTGGGGGGGCACGTTTGTCCTCCATGGCTGCCTCGTAACGACGTTTGTGATGGCTCTGCTTAAATAAATGAACTCCTGAGTGAGTTAATTAGTACCAGAGGATGGCAGGGTCACATTGTTCTGCTTGCTGGCACCCCAGCTCTCTGAGACGAACTAGCATGGGTTGACAAGTAGCCTGGAAGGCCGTGGTGAGCCCGCTGTTGAGCCAGGGCCTATGGCTGCAGCATGCTGACGGGGAAGGGGCCACTCCTTCCGGTCTCTGCCCGTGCGGACACTGGGCCTGCTGGTGGTGGCCCCACCCCATGACATGGTCACCCCTGAGCACCCCCATCCCAGGAGTGCCACACCTGAGAGGTTTAGCAATTTGGTGCAGTAATCGGGTCACCCATTGAGGTTATCCCAGGTGGTGGGGGGCAGGAGCATTCGGGGGTGCCTTCCGGTCGGGGTGCTGGTGGGAGGGTGCGGCTCCAGCCGGCTGTTTGCAGTATCCGGACATCAGCTGGCACCCCCAGGTGCCCGTGGGGCTGTGTGCCCTCACTGCCTGTTCTCACAGGCCTGAGCAGTTCTCACTTCCGCCCTCCCTTTCTTTGCCCGAGATACTTGGATTTCCTAGATTCTGACCAGGACGTGACGTCCACGGCAAGTTGTGAGCTGCTTTGAGCGAATACGGGTCCTTAAAATAGTTACGTGAACATGTCCTTGAAAAAGAGGCTGCTCTGCGGATGCCAGGGTCACTCTGCGGCGCACGCTGCCTGGGTTTTACTAAGTCACAGGTGCTGCTGCCGTCCGCAGTGAAAGCTGCCACCGGTTGAGCAGGCGTGCTCTCAGGGCTTCCTCGGTCTCAGAGCACCAAGCTTGAGCCGCACCCAGGCAACGGGGGGTTCAGGGGTGACAACATGGCTGCTCATGACAGTTCTCGTCGGAGTCCCCGCGTTCGGATTCCAGCACCTTCCCTGTCCTTCCAGGTCGTTTGTCATGTGAGTGACAACGGGCCAGGCACATGCGCCGGCACGTTGGGTTGGAATGTCCCAATGAACTCCGTGATCTGTACTCCGGGGGCTCCCTTGGCCTTATTCCTCTCATGCCTCTGCTTCATAGACAGGGAAAGCGCGCATCTTAGCCTCCATACTGCGTGTGAGTGGCAGAAGGCAGTGGAGAGCGGCTACTCCAGGGGCACCTCTGCCTGCCCCATGCCCCCACGCGGCCCAGGCTCCTCGCTGGCTGTCTACCCCACTGCTTCTCCAGGAACCAGGAGCCCCCTTGTTTGCCTCTTGGGTTTCTCGGGGTCTCGATGCCAAGGATGGGCTATGATGCTGGGAGAAACCCGCACTGGTCTCTGGTTGGCTCCCAGCAGGTGGCTGGCTGGGCGCGTCTGACCATGCAGCAGGCTGGCTTGCCTGTCGGTTCACCTGTCCCTCTGATTGTCGGCCTGGAAGGCTGAGGCACGGAGGGCCCATCCTTTGTAAACTTGGGGTCCGCCAAGGGTGCTATGAAGGATAAGCTGTGTCTTGTCTATTCTGGGGAAGTGTGGCCAGCCAGCTTGGTCCCTGGGCCTCCTCCCTGGCCAGCCCTGGGAGACAGGTCATGCTGTAAGGTGACACGGGGAGGTGGTGATGTTACTTTCCGGCCTGGATGTGTAAGGATCACGTGAAATGGTACGAGTCGAGCATCGTGCACAAATGGGGGTTCTTCCCGTGGGAGACGGAGCAGGGTTAGAGGTGGGAAACAGGCCCTGGGAGGCACCGGCTTTGGGAGGGGAGTGAGGCCCCACGGCTCTCTGCAGTAATGCTTTCAGGATCTGTGTTCCTTGCAGTGAGATTTGGGGGCTTGGGAATCTTGGTCTTGCTTTTGAAGATTGTGTGAGTGGGCTGTGTGGAGAGAGCCGACAGGTGTCTCATTCAGCCCTCAGACGAGAAGCGATCCTGTCTGTTCTGATGTCTGTGGGCTAGAGCCGATGGTTACTGAGTTTTGTTTGGAATGTTTTAGGTTTTTCTAAATAAAAATGTTTATTTATTTGAAAGAATGACAGGGACGGATAGATCTGCTGTCCCTACCTGCAGGGCTGGGCCAGGCTGCAGCCAGGAGCCGGGAGCCGCGTCTGGGTCTGCCACGTGGGCCGCTGTCTGGGTGCTCGGGAGGATGCCAGCCTGCGTGTGGAGCAGCCCTGACTGGCGTGGGAGTGATGGGGGCTCCAGGGCCGTGAGGGTGAGCAAGCTGCGTGCCTGCGGCCAGCCTGCTCCCTCGGAGCACACCCGCGTGCACACCTCCTGGCGCAGGGCGTCTGTCTGTTGTAGGGGAACCCGTGCGGATCTTTCTGCACCGTCACCCCAGCTCGTCACACCTGCGTGGTGATGAACACGGCTGCAGGGCACTTGCGTGGATGCCGTACTGCAGGACAGTGTGCCTGAGTGGGTGGGAGCCCTTGGGACACCCCCGTGTCCTCAATCCCTGTGATGTGTCGGGGTCTGGGAGCCTTGCTTTGGCTTCTCCCACGCTGTGCATCATCTCCCAGATCACTGTCCTGGGGCACACGTTGCCGCTGTCCCAGAAGCAAACATTATTGTGTGACCCTAACCCCGGGAGCATCCAGGACCCAGGTAGCCGTGTGGCGCCTGTCGGGGGCGCAAGAGCACTGCTCTGGGTTCTCTGCCAGGTGTACAGTGCCTGATACCCTCAGGCATCGTATGTGCCACCCGTCGACGGGCGTCTGCGTCGGGCTTTGGCTGTTGCGTCCCCGAGCCAGCCTAGTTGGTCTTGTTGGGCGGCTGACTGCGTTACTTGCCGTTTTCCTCCTGTCCTTGTTCTGTTGGGAGTTAGGTTGGAGAGCCTACTGTATGCGCACATGCCTGCGTGGCTGCCAATGGAATGCTTTCACAGTAAGTTTCTGATATTTAAGCACAAGTCACAGGACTGTGTCTGTTCCCCAGTTAGTACCTGTGTCTGTGGGACAGGTGAGCTAGTGAGCTCTTCACCGTTAATTCTGAAAATTCTCATACTACTTCGTCAGCTCGAGGCTGTGACATAGCTGGGTGGATGCTGCCAGGCTCAGCTTCGAGCTGGGACCCAGTTGTCTCTAAGGTGATGTTTCCCAGGATGGCGTGACCCAGCGTGCGCTCGGGGAAGCTGCCGTCTTTGGCTGCTGCCCCTGGTGGGTGCTCCTCTGCCGCTGTTGCCTGCCACGCCTGCAGCCCTCCCCGCCACGCTGCCTGCTCTGCCTTGGAAAACTCATTTCCCATGTTTCCTGGGCTGCAGGACGTGGCTTTGGTTTGGGACGTGGTGAGGAGGTGCCCTTTGTTAACGTGTCTTAGAATGCTCAGGGAACAACTAATGGGAAAGAGTTGCTCGGGCCCAGCACGACGCTTCAGTCGGCTAGTCCTCCACCTGCAACTTCCGGCAGCCCATATCGGTGCCGATTTGAGTCCTGGCTGCTCCGCTTCCCATCCAGCTCCCTGCTTGTGGCTTGGGAAGGCAGTCAAGGACAGTCTTGGGACCCTGTGCTCATGTGGGAGATCCGGAAGAAGCTCCTGGCTCCTGGCTCTGGATAAACTCAGCTCCAGCTGTTGCACTCATTTGGGGAGTGATCTATCAGATGGAAGAGCTTTCTTTCCGTCCATCTGCCTTTCTAATAAAAATAAATAAATCTTATATATAAAAAAAAAAGATGGCTCGCCTCTGCGGGTTCCTGTAGTGCTGTGTGGCGCTATGGAGGAGGGGAGAGAACGGGCATTCTACAAGTTCCCGCAGAATGGCTGGCTGAGTCCCGGGTGGCCCTGGGCCTGGCTGTCCACTGCCACCTCCTGTGAGCCTCCGAGGCCCAGGCTGTCTGATTAGGGGCTGCAAGTGCCCCCAGGTGAGAAGCGCCCTTGGCGCCCTGCGCCTTGACCGGACTCGGGTAGCCTGTGGGCTGTCTGGGCGTGCGCGTGAAGGAAGCTCTGCAGTTCCTGTGCCCTGTCCAAATTGTACTCACCCATTTGAGAAGCGGGGAGGCCCACAGAGGGTTCCATCTGCTTGCTGACTCCGGCAAACCCCTGGCAGCTGGAGCTGAGCTGGGTGAAAACCGGAAGCTCACAGCTCAATCCAGGCCTCCCGCGTGGGTGTCAGCAGCCCAGGCACTGGAGCTGTCGCCAGGGCAGGCAGCTGGACGCCCCGGTGGAGCCAGGACTGCAGCCTGGCACTGTGGGAGGCAGCTGCCCCGACTGGGGCTCTAACTGCTGCGTCCGGTGTCCACTGCTTCGTCAGGGCTGGGACCCTGGTGCTGTGCCTGTGTTGGAGCCGTTGTTGGGATGTTCTCCTGCAGCAGGGTGTGATCAGACACACACGGGGGTCTGCGATGCAGAACTCACACCAAAACCAAGACATGAGTGCACTGCATCATACGTAAGGGCACTTTTAAATAGCGATGGGGAAATGCTACTTAAAATCATTTTATATTGGTGCAGAAACTATTGAAATCCCCGCATTTTGAAGGTCTTCAGAAAGTCCATGGAATCTGTATTATAAGAAAGTATCAATTTGTTTCAAAAGTTTTTAGGACAAACCTACCCCATTAATCATTTTTTTTAGAAGATTATTTATTTTTATTTGAAAGGCAGATTTACAGAGAGAATGAGAGACAGCTGGTTCACTCCCCAAGTGGCTGCAGTGGCCAGAGCTGAGCTGAGCTGAAGCCTGGAGCCAGGAGCTTTTTCTGGGTCTCCCACGTGGGTGCAGGGTCCCAAGGCTTTGGGCCGTCCTTGACTGCTTTCCCAGGCCACAAGCAGGGAGCTGGGTGGGACGTGGAGCAGCCGGGCCATGAACTGGCGACCACATGGGATGCCAGCACCTGCAGGCAGAGGATTAGCAGATGAGCCATCACACCTGCTCCTAATCATGTTTTTAGATGAACGTTATGAAGCATGCTCATATTCCAAGGTTGCGGTAAGGTAGCAGCAAAGGTGGAGGCTTTGGACACTGAGTGTGTGACGGCTAGAGTTCTGAGCTGTGCGGGCAGTGAGTTTCTGATGAACTGAACCGTCCTTCCAGCCTGCAGCCTGCTCTGAGAGCCTGCACTGTGTTCAGAGGCTCCCGATACCGGGCTGTTCTGGGGCTCTGTTGGGGTAACCTTTCCTGACCATGACCCCTTCAGATGCTAGAAGGGGGGATTCGATTTGGCCAGTGCACAGTGCCGCTGCCTTTCCAGGAGCTGAGCTGTGTTCTGTTGAAGCGTTGAGCAGTTCCAGAGGCCAGGCCCGGGGTTGGTTCCCTTTCCCATTCCAGAAGGACATGGGGAGGAGCCGGGGGAAGGGCTTCAGTGTCGCCAAGGTCCGTGCCCAGCCAGAGGGGCCTGCAGGTCCCGGCCATACAGTCGGGCTCGAAGCTTGTAAGTGCTTAAAATCGTCTCGCAGACGACAGAAGGAGCCCTCACACACAGAGGTGTCCTGATTTCTTCCTGAAACAGCAGGAGGGAGTCGTCTTCAAATCCTTCCTGGGACGGCCACTGGGTGCTGGGATGCCCTGTGATGAGCCCTGGGTGTGGGGACGCCCTGGGATGGGTACTGGGTGCAGGACCTCTAGGATGGACACTGGGTGTGGTGACGCATGGGATGGGCACTGGGCACGGGGACTCCTGGGTACAGGCACTGGGCAAGGGGATGCCCTGGGACGGGCACTGGGCGCAGGGACCTAAATGCTGCAATTTCACGTTGTGAAGGCTTGGGTTCCGGTCCTGGCCCAGTTCGCCAGGGCAGCTTCCCACTGGCCAACAGCAGAGGGCTCATGGCCAAGCCCTGCTGCCGTGGGATGCCTGCAGTGATGTCCCCAAGCCCAGTCCCGGCCGCTGCAGATGGGAGAGTCTCTCTCTCTCTCTCTCTCTCTCTCTCTCTCTCTCTCTCCCCCCCCCCCCCAACTCATCTTTCCTTCCCATCCCCTCTCTCAGCCTCTTTGTCTCTCAAAAACGAAACAGAAGCAGAAGCAGTCCTTGGTGAAGGCTGCTGTTCCCGCGACAGCTGGAGACAGGCAGGTGGTGGTGGCTGTGGGCGGCGGTTTCACCTTTTTTGTGCCCCGGTCTGGGACTCTGTGCACACGGCACCGAAGCACATGTCACGTCCAGAAAGTCAGATAAACGCACGTGGAAGAACCCGAGTTCACTCTCCCGCCGCCCAAACCAGATCATTAAACACACTCTTGGCAAATGCTCTGTTTTGATTGCCATGTTAGGACTCATCTCTTTGGCTTGTAGAATTAATTTTTATCAATGACACAGAAAATGGTTATGCTAATGTTGTCGTGCCTTGCGGCCTCGAGGCTGTGTTGCCCCAGGACTCCTCTCGGGTGGCGGCAGCCAGCTTGAGTTAGTGTGATGTGTCATTAATGCGTACAAATGGCTTTTATTTTTGCTCATAATGTGTTCATAATGCACAGCGTGCTGCTCTTGCTAATGTTTTTAAAATGATTAAGCAGTGCTGTACTTTTTGACCTATTTAGCGCTCTTCAGAAGTCTCTTCGGATCACAAGAGTGAGAAAATCACTCGGAGAGTCAGAAGCTGCTGCGGTCCGTCGCCATGTCCCGTTTGTCACAGTGTCTGTGGTCCATGGCTGTGTGCCGTTTGTCACATCGTAGACCCCGGCAGAACAACCCCACTCATGGCGGGCACCACTCGGTCAGGTCAGCAGAGAGCGACGCTGTTGCCTGGAGCTGCTGCACCCCGTGGTGCCCACCCTGTGCCCGGGGTCTGACCTGGCAGCTACGGGATGAGCCTGTTTGCGGTGGGCACCAGAAGTGGGGTGTCCCCGTGTGAGGAGGGGCACAGCAGCTTAGTCAGAGGAAAACTGGCAGAGGGGGTTACCAGGGCTAGGCCCAGAGGAAAGCTGGCAGAGGGGGTTACCAGGGCTAGGCCCAGAGGAAAGGGTGCCGGCCTTAGAGTCGGGGACATTTCCAAAGAGAACAGAGATGACTGTCACAGGATATGAAATGTGAAAATAAAAAGATAAACAAAACCCATCCCTAACCAGACAGAAGCAGAGAGTGGCTGTGGCTGAAGGCCGCGTGTGTGTGTGTGTGGCCCCTGAGGATTGGCTCTGTTCGGCTTTTTCTGTAGGACCAAGCTGGTCATCTAACCCTACAGCTCTGTCTGTGC
The DNA here is from genome assembly GCF_030435755.1 of Ochotona princeps. Classification (NCBI taxonomy): domain Eukaryota; kingdom Metazoa; phylum Chordata; class Mammalia; order Lagomorpha; family Ochotonidae; genus Ochotona; species Ochotona princeps. Next base: position 105,332,331 of record NC_080836.1, read on the forward strand.
CCTGCACCCGCAGCAGTGAGGTGGAAGGAAGGCTTGGGGCGTGCAGTGTCCGCCCTGGGAGTCACTCAGGTCCCAGCCAGGCCTCCACCAACAAACGTCTTTGTGCCTGACCACGCTGAAATTTTGTGTTTTAGAAACTGTATTGGTCTACAGATAGAAAAAAAAATTGAAATGGTTCTCAATAGGTCTTCGTTGCCCTCCTGTGGGATGTCTGTGCCCAGGGCTCACGGGCACCTGCTAGTTCCTGCTCTTATGCATTTGAGTCTGGCTCCCAGAGGGAGGGCCAGCCGCCTGGAGTAGGCCTGAGGGTGGGAGCACCGAGGGGTGTCAGGTTTGCCCCACGGGTCTGGAGGTTGCGCTGTGCGAACCAGGCCGGCGCCGGAGTGGCCAGGGAGGTGTCCCAAGGCAGCAGTGGCCAGAGCTGGGTTAGGGGCGCAACGTGCTTGCAGGGCTGTGGAAATTCAGCAAGCGGCCACCGGGGGGCACTCAAAGCACGCATAAGGATTATTTGTCTTTCTCCCACCACCTTTTTTCCCTTGTCACTGTGGAGATGCAGACATAAGGAAACTAACATCGTGGTTTAAGAGACCATTTAGGCCGTGGGTCATAATAAGTTACACTCCATGAAGTGTGGGAAGTACGGGGTCAGCACTGTGGGGCTGCAGAAGTGACAGTTTGATTCATTGGAAGGAGCAGGAGAATTCAGAGCCGTCCCAGGGTCCCAATCCCTGTTTGTCCTGCCTTGTAACTTTGTGGAAGGATCCAGGGAAGTTCGGTAAAGGGCCATTCCCTTGTAAGGAATGAGGGATGGATTGATTACTCAGCTCACAGGAGGCTTGCTGGCCTCAGCAGCCGCCCAGGCCTCTCCGAGACACCAGGGAGCAGGTGGGGTGACCACCCCTGGTCTTTGGGTCCCCCTGGGCTATGTGTTAGCTTGGCAGCATGCGCGGAGAGCCGAGGCGGGAACCAAGGTAGACTGCTTACCTGGCACAGTAGAAGCAGCAGAAGTTAGGAGGTCGTGGACTGGACACTGGGGTCTGGGGGCTGTGGGCTGGACACTGGGGTCTGGGGGCTGTGGGCTGGACGCTGGGGTCTGGGGGCTGTGGGCTGGACGCTGGGGGCTGGGGGCTGTGGGCTGGACGCTGGGGGTTGGACGCTGGGGGCCAGGGGCTAGGGGCTGGGGGCCGTGGGTTGTAGGCTGTGGGCTGGGGGCCGTGGGTTGGGGACTGAGGGCTGTAGGCTGGGGGTTGGGGGTTGGGGACCGTGGGCTGTGGGCCAGGGGCCATGGGCTGGGGGATGGGTGCTGTGGGTTGGGGACCATGGGTTGTGAGCTGTGGGCTGTGGGTTGGGGTCTGGGGGCTGTGGGTTGTAGGCTGTGGGTTAGGGGCTGTGGTTAGGGACCGTGGGCTTGGGGCCAGGGGCCATGGGCTGGGGGATGGGTCCTGTGGGTTGGGGGCCATGGGTTGTTAGCTGTGGGCTATGGGTTGGGGTCTGGGGGCTGTGGGCTGTGGGTTGGGGGCCATGGGTTGGGGGCTGTGGGTGGGGGTTGTGGACGCTGCTTGCTGCATGCCTGGCTCAGGTTGCTCCGGGAGAGCCTTTGCAACTTCATTTCTCCGCAACTTGCCGTTTCTTTCTTGCCTGTAAGAGGGTGCTGGCTACCGTTTTGCTTTTCAGTCACTTTTTTAAACTTTTTTACCACTTCTTGTCTCCTACATAAGTCCATCAGAATTGCACAAATCGTAGCGTCTTAGAGCAGAAATTATTTGTAAACTAGGACTCGTGGCACTTCTGATGCCTCAAAGAGGAGACCCAAGGGAATACTCCTCAGGAAGCAAATGTGCCTTGGGACGCCTGCGGCTTTCCGTTCTGGGCCAGCGGAGACGGGCAGAGGCTCGAGCGGGTCAGTGTGGCAGGTGCTGTCCCCTGGGAGGGCCCCTCTCACGGCAGCCAGGCCTGGGCACTTCCCGGGCTGCGAACATGGTTGCCTGCTTCTCCCGCCTCCTGCTCCCTTGTGCCGCCTGGTACCACAGCTTGAGGCCATGGTCCCCTCATAAAAGCTGTTTGCGTCAAGCCACTGGCTGGTGCATCTGATGACACGTTGAAAAGCCGGGGCAGGGCAAGGGAGCTGTCCTCACGCCCGGGCTTCCTGCCCGAGTGGGAAGCAGATGGTGTGTTGGTCCGCTTGTGGCAGTGCAAAGTGAAGTTTGTTGGGCCCTCCTGAGGAAGTTAGACCATCGGGGAACCACTCCACAGAAGACACAGTCCGAGCTCTGAACGGCCACGGTCAAGTTGGCGTGTGCACCTGCAGTGCCAACCTGCTGCGCGACGGCAGCCCCGGTCCCACCCCTGGCCGCTCGGCTCATACTGGGAAGCGCTTCTTGCCCTGGAGCGGTTGTGAAGTTCGCTGGGTTTGCACTTGAATGGGTCCTGCACCGGGGGCCATGGGTAATGCCACCCACTCCTTGTTAGGGAGAGGGAGAGAGGGAGACCTTCCCTGCGCAGTCCTCCAGTAGCTCCCTGTCCAGGGCTGGGCCAGGCTGGAGCCAGGCGGTGGCAGGAGCCCAGGTGTGTTAGCAGAGAACCGCATGGAAGCAGAGCGGCCAGGGCTGACACAGTGCCCTGCCTTTCTCTCGGCCTCACACACCGCTCCTCTATGCTCAGCCTTCCGCCATGGGCCTCCCTGAGACCTGTTCCCAGCACCCTTGGTGATCTCAGACAAAAGCCAGATGTGTCCCATCTCACTGTATTTTCGTGAGCCCAGCTCATTGGCCTGCCCTGCCCAGAGCCCTGGCAGCAGGTGTTTGCTGTGTGCTATGTGGGCTCAGCGTCACCCCTCCTGTGGTCTGTGGCCTGTGGGAGCAGTCAGTGTTTAACCTCAGGCCCTCCTGGTGCTGTGTTGTGGCCTGCTGGGTCAGTAACGTGGCACGAAGAAGGATCTGGGGATGAGGCATCGACACACGGACCAGAGATGGTGGAAAATGTCTCTCTCCGGCCTCTCTCGAGGCCTGCTTTTACTGCCTCCACTCTTGACCTCTCACCCAGTTCTTGTTTACCCTTTAGCCCACATTCTCATTAGCAGAATATTGGCTACAGCTGAGTTCCAGTAGACCAGGTGCTTTCAGCCCCAAGCCCATTACCTGTAGTGCTCAGTTTAGCAAGTGCTAACCAACTCCTTAGCCCACAACAGGACCCCTGTTTTTGTTTTAAAGCAGACTTGAATGTGCCTGACTTAGGTTGTGGCCTCGCAGGTTATCAGCCTTACCCGTCATCGGGAACTCCATAGCATGATGGAGCCCCTGTCTTAGGTTGGTCAGTGCCCGGTCCATCTTAACCATCACTGGCTGCCATTCAACGCGTTGCCTGCTACAGATGCACAAATCATACTTGGGGAGGCTGGTAACCCTGTTCCATGGCTAGGAGTGTCTTTAGCTCGGCAGCAATGAGCAGACAGCAGTTCCCGGGCTTGGGGAAACATAGCACTACACAGGTGAAACATACATAAAGCATATGATGGGAACAAGAGGCCCTGACCATAGGAGTACCTTTAGCTTGGTAGCAACGAGCAGACAGCAGTTCCCGGGCTTGGGAAACATTTTGCACTTGCATAGGTGATACACACAAAAAGGCATACAATGGGGTACAAGAGGTCTAGGCCAAATCTCACAGCATCTGCTGTTCCTTTGCCAACAGATCAACCCACAGTTACAGTGCAAGCATGCCCACCCGCTCATGTTCATCAGTAAAGTCCTGTTGTCCGCAACTCTGGCAGTCTGTTCCGCGACCTTGTTCACTGTCACCACGGTAGCTGGTCGCGGCGGCTGCTGATGTACTGGCTACGATGGTCGCCGTTATGCCAAAGTCTTTTATTCTTTATCAGGCTAACAGAGGTCTCTCCCTCAGTCCCAACAGTCACAGGCAGGATTCAGGGCAGCTGCAGGATAACAGCAGAATCGCACTTGCCATTCCAGCATGCTGTCAGGGTGCACTGGAACTCGGTGTCATTCACTTCAGAGGCGTTTTTTGCTTGTCCCGTCGATCTTCCGATTGAAATGCCATCATCTTGGCCAGTACCCGAGCTTTCACAAGACTCAGCAGCAGGAGCTTGCCAGACAAGCCTCTCAGGAATCCACCTGGGACCATGTTCGTCCTTTCCATCCTTTTCCTCTACATCCTCCTCAGAAGAGGACTGCGAATCTTCTTTGCGCACTTTCTCCCAACTTTGTCTGGGTTGGGGTTCCTTCTTCTTTTTTACCCTGGTTTGCAGCTCTCTCCTCCTTCTAATGGACCATTTTTTCCGGCGGGGTTGCCCCACTGCTTGAGGGGATGGCAAAGCAGCCAGAGAAGGAAGGTGACTACAGTGAGAGCCAACCATGGGAACACGTCACAGACAGTTTCAAAGAAACTCTGCGAGGCCTTAAGCTTAGTGTCGGTGCCTTGTGACTGGAGCAGATCTCTGATTCCTTTAATCACCTGCACTTTAGCGAGTTCTTGCCCCATGATAAATTTTACTTATGCCCCTGGAAAAATTTCTAGACTTGCCTCTAGATTTCCGGGGTCCCTCAGATTGTCCCTCGTGCCCCAGAACAGGGAGAAGGTCTGGGGATGGAATTAATTATGCCCCTCCAGATTTCCGGGGTCCCTCAGATTGTCCCTCGTGCCCCAGAACAGGGAGAAGGTCTGGGGATGAGATTAATTGTGCCCCTCCAGAGTTCCAGGGCTCCCTCAGATTGTCCCTCGTGCCCTAGCACAGGGAGAGGGTCTGGGAATGAAATCAGTTATGCCTCTGCAAAATTCCTAAATTCTAACCTTGCTTTTGTAGGTCCAGGGGTCCCTCAGATGTCCTTCGTGCTGTGCCCCACGTTGGGCGCCATTTGTTACGGCCGGCTAGGCTGGTAATACGGCACAAAGAAGGATCTGGGGATGAGACACCGACACAGAGACCAGAGATGGTGGAAATGTCTCTCTCCGGCCTCTCTCGAGGCCTGCTTTTACTGCCTCCACTCTTGACCTCTCACCTAGTTCTTGTTTACGCTTTAGCCCACACTCTCATTAGCAGAATATTGGCTACAGCTGAGTTCCATCAGACCAGGTGCTTTCAGCCCCAGGCCCATTGCCTGTAGTGCTCAGCTTAGCGAGTGCTAACCGACTCCTTAGCCCACAACAGTGCTGATCGGTGAGGGTGGGTCTGAACCTCACATTCATTCATTCATTGAAATGTTGTGGGCAGTCCCTTCGCTCCTCCCCGTTCTCTGAAGAGTAATAAGAATGTGAAGTTTTAGAGAAAAAGGAGGCAGAGGGGAGGCTGTGTCTGGAGTGGTCAAGTGCGGTAGGGGAGCTGCCTGGGCAGGACCTCCCGGGACACCACACTGCTGTAGGCTGAGTGGCACACTCCTCCTTTCCTTTCTTAGCATCGCACCTTAACAGAGGTTAGGGACCCGTGTCCCACCCGTGGCACAGTGCCTGAGTCGGGTAGTCAAGGGTCCCGGGTCCCCCCATGGCTGAGGGTGTGGGTTCAGGAGGTTAGGGTCCCGTGTCCCACCCGTGGCTGAGGGTGTGGGTTCAGGTGCTGGGAAGGCCTCTGCTTGCAGCTTTGTGGTAATGGGCATGGTTGGGGGTGAGGGTGCCAGGGCATTGGTAACTCCAGGACTTGAGCCCCTACTGTCCACAGTTGAGATGGCTTGGCACTAGCCTGGCCCAGTCCCAGCTGTGGAGGTGAGTGTTTGGGAAGTGGGCCAGTGGACAGGTTTAAGTGATTTTTGAAGATCACGCCTGTCACAGGCTGTAACCGAGGCCTGTTCAGCCCAGGGCCCTTGGCGGGGTGGCCACCCTCTGTGCGAGGAGGCTTGCACTGACAGGCTGCAGCCACTGCCACAGTGTGTGGTCCATGCGAAGGCGGGATTGAAGTAGGGACAGCCCGGGGCCTGCGTTCTTACACCGTGGGGTAGTGGGCTCCCTTCCCTTGAAGCAAGCTCGGCGTCTTCAGTCTCAGCACTGTGCTGGGCGCGTTGCCGTGGAAACCTCCTAGGACCACAGGGCCTGCCACGCTCAGCCCCCATCTCGCTCTGCCTGTCCAGGGAAGCTTGGTGGCTTGCCGCCATAGGAAAGCCTGGCCATCCGTTCCGTGCCCCAGCCCAGCCGTGGGGTTGACCATGGCAGTCGGCGTTGGGCGCTCCCACTCCTGCGTCTCCCGTGGTCCAGTGCCGTGGAAGGTGTGGACACGGGACATGGTGTAGCCCAGGGGATTGTGGTGGTTTGATTGTAAATGGTTGGGACTCTTGATAGGAAAAGGCTTGCTTTGGTGAGACCTGTGCGGCTGGGAGTGGGGCTTCGGGTCGTGGCATCTGGTGTGGGGTGGGTGCCTGCTCCTGCAGCTGCTCCACTCGCCCTGCCCGCCCAAGGTGCAGGCCGCCGTCTCACACAGGTGGCTCAGCTCCCACTCACTGCCTCCGTCTTCCCGCTTGCTCTGCCCGACTCAGACGGGTCCCTTTGCTCAGAAGCCTGTAACTCCCCCTTGGCTGTGACTGGGCCCCTCGCCTGGGGTTCCTGAGGCGGACAAGGGGACAGGTGTAGATGCATGACCTCTGACCCCAGCGCGTCCCCCGACTTGCGCTCAGCCTGGTGCCCTCCACGGAGCCAAGTCCTGCGTGTCCCTCTCTCGTAGGCACCACCCAGGCTCAGGCCTCTCTCCCTTCTGCCGAGCTACAGGTGCTGGGGCTGTGCTTGCCTCCCCCGCTCGGCCCCACCCGGGCCCTGTCGCCGGCACATTTCACTCCATGCGCTTGCCCCTGGGGAGGGCACGCTCTGAAGGCTGCAGAGAAGAGAATGGAGACAGAAGGGGTTCAGACTGCAGAGACGGGGTCGGCTGGTGTCGTGGATCCTCCGCGGAACTGGGCCCTGTGGAGAGGCCTGTGCGTGGCCGCCTCGCCTCCCTCCTCGTTCTGTGTACACAGGCTGGCTTCCTTCGAGAAGCGACAGCGCTCGGAGCTGTGCCTGCTCTCTGCCCGGTCCCAGTTCTCGGTGCTCCTGAGCCTCACTGTCCACCCTCCAGCCCCCGATGTGTCTCTGGCTGCAGGGGTATCATGTGGCCAAGCCCTTAGCTAGTGTCCAGGGCTGTGGGCCGTGGAGCCTGGGGCAGCAGCGGCACGGGTAGCCAGCTTGGCAAGGGCTCTGCGCGTCGGCATGTCGGTGACCGCTTTCCGGGCGACTGCTGCCCTGCTCCCTGCTCCCTGCTCCCTGCCCTTCCCTGGGCCGGCTCCTGCACGGCCACCTCTCCGGACTGGGGGAAGGGTTCCTCTGTGTCTCCTGGACTTCTCCCTGCTGAGATGGTCACGGGACCGGCCCCACGGGGCCTCAGGCAGCCGCCCTGCAGCCTTGGGGTCCAGGGCCGGCCACAGGCTGCTCCAAGTCTCTTCTGTTCTGAGTTCTCTTGGTCCTTGTACCTCACCTGACGCTTGCACCCTGGCCGAGACACCTCCCTCTGCTGGCTTTTGTTATGACTTCGGGCCCGCTCAGCCCAGCCAGGGGGCTTTCCGACTCAGCTCTAGTCGGTCCCTCAGTCCAATGCCCCGACTCTGTGTCTGCTTCAAAGCCCACCTCCTCTGATGTCCCCATCCTCCTCCCGGCTGGCCTGTTCTCCTCCATCCTTCCCCAAACTCCTGCTCTCTTTTTATTTATTTTTTTAAGATTTATTTATATTACAAAGTCAGATATACAGAGAGGAGGAGAGAGAGAGCTGTCTGATGATTCACTCCCCAAGTGAGCGCAACAGCTGGTGCTATGCCAATTCGGAGCCAGGAGCCAGGAACCTCCTCCAGGTCTCCCACACAGGTGCAGGGTCCCAAGGCTTTGGGCCGTCCTCGTCTGCTTTCCCAAGCTACAAGCAAGGAGCTGGATGGGAAGCAGGGCCACCAGGATTAGAACTGGCACGTGCAAGGTGAGGACTTTAGCCACTAGGCTACTGCGCTGGACCCAAATGCCTGCTCTGCCTCCAGCTGGGATGGTATTTATCCACCCATGCGCCCTACTTGCATCTGCGCCTTGCCCTGCCTCTCCCTGACATGGCCAAGGAGCTGGCATCGTCGTCTGGCAAGTAGGAAGGAGCAGCCCGTCTCTGCCACCTGCTGATGCCAGCTGCCAGGTTGGAGTCAGGGGTAAGCATGGCCGGCCATGGTGATGTCACTGCTGGGGCTGCAGGCTCTCAGTCATTGTCCGTGCCCTAGTGCCACATCGTCCCCTTCCAGGGCAGGTGGCTACCGCCATGCGGGGCTGGCATGTTCTCTGGGCTGTGTGAAAGTCAGTTGGCTGAGCTGGTCCTCACCATGCAGGAAGGGAAACTGAGACACTGGACAGCGCCCCAAGATCCCGCAGGCCCTGGATCGCAGAGCCTGGGCTGGGAACCAGGGCACCCCAAGATCCCGCAGGCCCTGGATCGCAGAGCCTGGACTGGGAGCCAGGGTGCCCCAAGATCCCGCAGGCCCTGGATCGCAGAGCCTGGACTGGGAGCCAGGGCGCCCCAAGATCCCGCAGGCCCTGGATCGCAGAGCCTGGGCTGGGAACCAGGGCACCCCAAGATCCCGCAGGCCCTGGATCGCAGAGCCTGGACTGGGAGCCAGGGTGCCCCAAGATCCCGCAGGCCCTGGATCGCAGAGCCTGGACTGGGATCCAGGGCGCCCCAAGATCTCGCAGGCCCTGGATCGCAGAGCCTGGGCTGGGAGCCAGGGCACTCTGTCTCTAGGTTCCATGCGCGTCCCTGAGGGGAATGGTACATATTCCCTAGAAATCCACAGGGGCGGCCAGCGTTGCTGGAGGCTCGCGGGGGACTGTCCTTGCAGATGCGCTGGTGGTTTTATTGGTGGGAGTGACGTCTTTGCTGGGATGTGGTTCACATCCTGCCTGAGTTAGCGGTGAGCTTTCCAAGAACAGCGTGTGTGCGCGCATGCCTACGTGTGTGTAAGCCTGAAAGGCAGACACAAAGACCTTCCCTCTGCTGAGTCACTCCCTGGATGACGACAGCGGCAGGTCTGCCCTGTGGCGCAGCGACCCTGGGCAATCCGCCGCTGCTTTCCCAGGCCATTGGCAGGGAGCAGGGTGGCCAGTGGAGCAGTTGGACCCGTGGGGCCGTGCCATCCCTGCTCACTCGTGAGGTTTGCCGTTGGCTAGGCCTTTTCCTCCCCTCCACCTCTCTCGGGAGGCATTTCTTGGTCTGAAAGCTGTTTATGTTGAGCGTGGAATACTCATCATGACAGCGTGTCCCCTGCTGGCTCTGCCCGGTAAGCACCTGCTGGCCACCCTGCAGTTACGTCAAAACCTCCTGCAAAATGCTCCTCTGGCGCAGGTCCCAGCGGAGCCCACTAGATGGCAGTACTGCCTCGCCTGGAGCCGGCCAGGTCGGCCTGCCAGCCTGCAGGTGGGCAGGTGGGCTGTCAGTGACCCTATGGGCTGTGCTCTGCGGCCGGGAGGGGCGGCCAGTTAATGGGGCCCGTTAGCCTCCATCTGAAAGATGCCCGAAGTGGAGGTGGGAGAAGCCGGAAGGCCACAGCTGCAACTGAGTCTGCCCAGCCCTGCCTCGAGGCAGTTTCTCAGGCGACCTGCCTTTGCTACATACTCCACTCCCCAAAGTTGCAGTCAACTCCACCTGCTCCTATTTAAAAAAGGGTTGGGGAGGGACGAACAGCCAGTCTCCTCGGAACTCGGGGGAGCTGTTCCTGGGACGTGCAGTGATAAGCAGCCCCACTGTGTTAGTCTAAGATTATTAGGAAGAGCAGGTAACATTCCCGGGGGGGGGGGGGCTCCCAACCCCCACCCCCTGCCTCTTCTTAATGGCTGTGCCCAATTTTATTCCAAGTAGGAAAGAGCTTTTTTTTTTTTTTTAAGAAAGCACTTACAAAATATGTTGAGGAATTTCAGGGCTTTAAAAAGAAATTAAAAAAAAAGTAATAGCTACAGGTAACTGCAAAAGATGTTATTGGCAGGTGCAGCAAAAAAAATTTATTTCTGCAGAAAATTAGATTTTGCACATAAAACTTAGTAATACTAATAAAGTCAGGTCATTACGAATTTTAAGTCAAATAAGCCCGGCTCAAAGAGACCAGCTGTCAGTGGGATTCTCGGTGGATTCTTAGTTTTTTGAGCCACGTAAATCAGCTACAAGTGCAGCGGGCGCTCTGTGAGTTCGCTCCAATCACGCCCACTGCTTCCGACACGGGCTGGAGCTGCCGGGCCAGTAATTTACAGTCCCGTGGCAAGGTATGTTTCTGTTGAAGCCGCCCGCGCCACCGTGGCTAATGAGAAAGAGGAGAGATTTACAGCTCCGTGTGATTGATACGATTACTGTCTGGGCATTAATTGAAATCGGAGAGCTCGCAGCTGTGGGGAGACTCCAAACTTTGGGTCTGTATCGTAGCCGTGGGCAACCCCGTCCTCCTGGCTGGGGACACACCCGTTGCCCCTGCCCAGGCCTTGGCCAGTTGCTCAGGGCTAATGATGGACTTTGGGCTCAACTTCCCCCTGGTGGGTGGTTTGTAAGTGTTGGGAGGGATTCAGTACCGTGGGGTTTCTAAATGGCTTCAAAATTTCACACCTGTGATATTCAAACACTCTCTGGCTACTCTCCAGTAAATACTCTCCGGACTGTTATTTAAGACATCAAGAAAGGAAACAGGAAGCCGTGCGGCGGGGGCGAGCCGGGACCCCCACGTGGCCTCGGTCCAGCCGTCCGCCCGTATCCTGTGGCTCCTGCTGCGCACCTCGACCTGTGGGTTTTCACCATTCTTGTTGAAGCTGAGTCTTATGAAAATGTCTAAATTTTCCCATTAAGCGCTTAAAAAGTAATAAAACTGAAGCCATTAGGCCTCAGTCATCAGAGCCCCATCAGGAGAGAGACTCTTTAGTGTAATAAATCTAGCCAGGGGTGCGACATTCATATCCACTGCATTCATTCGCTGGCAATGGACGTGGGGAGGTGAATGGCTTAAGTAGGGCCGTTTAAATTTTTAATACAATCTTATTGTAACCGTTAGCGAATGATTAAAGTGCCGAGGAGCCTTCTGTGTTTGGCGAGATTGATGGCGAGGGGCTGGTGTTGGCTCGTGTGCCATTCATGGACACCGGCCCCTCCTCTGTGCTCCCGCAGTCTCCTGGGACCCCACGGCATTGCTGCCATGTAGGAGGGCCTGCCCACGGTCCACGGGACGTGGACTTGAAGATCAATTTAGGGTCCTCGCTGTGACCCAGTGGCTTGTGCCGCTGCCCGGGACCCCAGCGTCACACTGCGTGCCGATCCAGGCCCCAGCTGCTCCGCTTCGCATCCAGCTTCCCACTCATGCTCCTGGGAAAGTGGCAGAGAATGGCTTGGCGCCGGGGTGGGCACCAGCCCTGCTGGCGTGACCGTTTGGAAATGAACCAGCAGAGCAACCTGCCTTCCTGCCTCTCTTCCTCTCTCGCACTCTCTGTCACATTTCCTTTCAAATAAATAGATAAAGATATTTCTTAAAAAATAAGTGTATTTTGGTGCCCCAAATCTTGAAATCCTTATTTTTAAAAAACGTGTTTTCCACGGACTTTTTGAAGACTCTGTGTATGTGTGTGGGCGCCACCGTGAACTTTTAATTCCATGGCCCCCTGGCTTCTGAGGGGCCTGCCTGTGTCCATTGCCACCTGCTCCCGTGCAGTGGACTCTGGGAAGGGGGCCACCTGTGATCGAGGGAAGTTCTTTTCAGAACTACCTCTGTGGCCAACCCACACTGCTGCCTCCAGTTTGTCCTGTTGGGCTGTGGGCGCCGTCAGCTGAAGCCGTGGGTCCTTCTGTGCAGAGGGAAGACCCGGATGCAGCCGTGTAGCCTGGCTTTCTCTCTGCACGGGGACCCACAGCCGTGACTCCCTTCTGCCTGCTGCTCTGTTGTCCACTTCGGTGCCCTGGAGACCGGCCTGGCGCTGGACTGCAGGGGTAGCTCGATGCTCTTGGAGGGGCCTGGCCCCTTGAGGGCGCAGGTGCGGCTGGCCGGGCACTGCCCTCTGCAGGGCACGGCAGTGTCGCCTTCCAGCTGCGGTGCAGTGGGCGCAGAGCCACGGTAGCGTGTATTCTGTCCCATTGTTGGCGCCGCCCTGCTGTCACAGGTTTCTCGTCTTGGTGACGGTGACATAGTGCCCGTTGGAAGCCCCCGGCCCTGCCCCCAGCCCTGCCCAGTCACCGCGGCCTCCCTGTGGGCGCTGAACGCCCACAAGGTCACTTTCTCCTGTTCCCAGGAGGCGTGAGGCGCTGTGTTCTCCACTGTCTTCACTGTGCCGGCGGCCTGCAGCCCACCTGTGCGGCGCCGTGGGGCCTCGGCCTGTGTGTGCCCGCGTCTCCCGTTGTTCCTGCAGGCAGGCTTTGGACAGCTCTGAAGGAGGACGGGGCTGCTGTGGGGCATTGGCATCCTTGGAGCAGGTGCACCTTGTAGATAAGCTGGGTGTGGCTCTCACCCCTCACCCAGCAGAAATGTGTTTTAAAAAACAAAAGCAGTGTGTTTATCAACTTTTCTTTATGATTTATTTATTTTTGTTGGAAAGGCAGATATACAGAAAAAAGAAGACAGAGAAATATCTTCCATTATCTGATTCACTCCATAAGTGGCTGGAGCTGAGCTGATCCAAAATCAGGAGCCTCTTCCAGGTCTCCCACGCGGGTGCAGAGGCCCGGGGCTTTGGGCCATCCTTGACTGCTTTCCCAGGCCACAAGCAGGGAGCTGGATGGGAAGTGGAGCTGCCGGGACATGAATCAGTGCCCATATGCGATCATGGCACATGCAAAGTGAGGATTTAGCCTCTAGGCTATTGCGCTGGACCTGTATTTATTAATCAAGGAGGTAAATGGCGGTCTTGTAGACTCCGTGCCGTGATGCCCTCTGGCCGTGTGGGAGTCCGCCAGCTGAGGCTTGCTGTAGTGTGCCAGTCTTATCTAGAGGCAGCAGAAGTGACTTGATCTTGAACTAGGTCCTGATGATTTGGGTGGTTAGCTGATAGAACTCGGTGCAGCCGCATTGGTCTTCTCTCTGCCCCCTCAGAAGGCACTCCCCAGAGCTTGCAGGGGCTGCGTGTCTGCGACCGGTCCTGCCCTTGGTAAGGCTGCTGCGCTGCTGCAGTCTGCCGATCCTCCCTCCTCCATCATGTCCCCTTTACTCCCCAGAATGGTTTTCAGGGGACAGGACTGCGGGCTCAGTTTTCAGCCCTCAGTGTACGCGAGTCCCCTTTGCTCTCAGAATGTTGCTAAGGGAGTGGGCAGGTGGCTGTGTGGCTCAGTGGGAAAGCTGCATCCCACATCAGGGTGCGTGGGTTCAAGCCCAGCCCACTCCCGACTCCAGCTTCCCATCCTTGCACCTTCCGATGCCGAGTCCCCGGGCCCCTGCCCATCGGCGGGAAGCTTGCCGTGAGTTTCCACCTGCTGGCTCTGGCCTGGCCCTCATGCTGTCTCAGCTGTTGGAAGGTGCACCAGTAGCTAAGACATGCTTGTGACTTTCTCTATGGTTTTCAGATAAATAGATGCGGAAAACATGTCTTCAGGCATGGCTGTGAAACCTGCACCAGTGAAATAGACACGGCCCGGGGGAGGGGAGGAGCTGTCTTTTCTGTTCAAACAGTAGTTATGGGATTTGTTGTTTTTGTTTTTAAATCTTTAAATATTAATATGTGAATGAAATCTTGCAGCTTGTGTGTGTGTGTGTCTGTGTGTCTGTGTGTGTGTGTCTGTGTCTGTGTGTGTGTGTGCGCGCGTGTGTCTGTGTGTGTATGTCTGTGTGTGTGTGCGCGCGTGCGTGTGTGTGTGTGTGTGTGTCTGTGTGTGTGTCTGTGTGTGTGTGTGTGCGCGCGTGTGTCTGTGTGTGTGTGTGTGTGTGTGTCTGTGTGTGTGTTGCCGTTGAGGAGCTAGTTCAATTCTGTGGATTGCTTTCTGATTGATGTATTTTTTTTTTAATACTGAATATTGTTGCTGAGTGTGATATTGCATGGCTGTTATATATGTGTGTGTGTATAGTAAATCTGTATATATGAGACAACTCTTCCACCACAGGTTTACACCCCAGCTTGCCCCAACGGCCAGGTCTCAGCCAGAGGCCAGGAGCTGCAGCAGGGTCTCCCACATGGGTGCAGCGCCCAGACACTTGAGCCATCTGCCGCTGCTTTTCCCCGAACCAGAAGCTGAACGGCCAGGGTGTGAACCCATATCCCAGCACCGATCCCAGTCGGGGCAGCTTAGAGCAGCACCTGGGTGAAGAAGAAAGGGTTTCTGGTTCATGGCCTCTGATCACTCCAGCCTGTTTTCTGCAGCCAGCACTTGCCTACCACAGGCCAAATGCGTTTAGATACGGACTAGGGTTCCATGGATGTGAACTCCCTCCCTGGTCATTGGAGGACCAGAGGAACCAGGCTGTCGCTGACTGTGCTGGGAGATCAGTGCGCAGCCCAGAGCTCCCTGCAGGGGAAGTGACAGGCCACTTGGGGCCTGAAGCTGCTTTGAGTCCTGCACAACACCCCGCTGTGTGGGAAGAAGCCTGCTCACTGATCGGTTCCCTCAGGGGAGTGGGGTGCAGGGGGCTCTACAGCCGGCCAGGCTGGTGCAGGGGACAAAACTCTTGAGGCGTTACGGGGTGGAGCACTGGGCTGGGTGGGCTTTCCCATTCCCTGATTCCACGACATTCCTCGGGACGGATAGGATGGCTGAGCTGAGGTCATGGTGTGGCAGTCAGGGGGCGGAGACAGAGGCCACTGGACCGCATGTGAGCAGCATTGCGGCACGTGGAGGGGACGTGAGGCATCCAGGGCCCAGGCAAGGCGGTAGCAGTTGCAGCCGGGCAAAGTCCAAACAGACAGGTGTTCAGAATGTCCCATGGCGGCTTCTGTGGGGATGACTGTAGAGGGGCATTTGTCTGGCTCATCCGGGGTCCTCTGGTGCTGACATCACTGCAGGGAAGGAGACCTGGCCATGCCCAGAGGCGTCCGGGATTCCCAGCAAGCCTTTCGTTACGCCCAGCAGGGGCAGCTGTAGGGGGCACTGCGACACCCATTGCTTTGTCGCCGCTAGTCCCGATCCAGGATCAGTCTGTGTTCTCTGCTGAGCTCTGATTAAAACATTTGAACAAATCCCTCACAGACGGGAAGTTTTCGTCAGAGATGACCCTTTTAATTACCTGAGCTGCTGCAAGTAATTACGATGCGTGATTGATAAAATGCAATTTCTTCTTAAGAGGAGACAAAAACAGTTCCCCTCCACCCGGTAGTTAACCCCTCGGTACCCACAGTCTTCGCGGAGGACAGGTGGCGAGCTCTGTGATGCTTACACGGAGTGGTGCATCGTGGCTTCCTGGGGTCCGGTGTGCTGTGTGGCATCCCGTAAGTGGCTGATGCTGCCTTGACGTCAGAGAAGCCAACACCCCCCTCCGAGGAGGGGAGCCAGGCTTTCTGACCCGGGGGCGGGCAGCGGGGGCGTCACACAGAGCCCTGCGGGGGGCTAGTAGGAGTCTGTTTTGTCCTCTCATCCTTCTCCCTAATTGCGTCACGACCCGTTGCATAGTTCCACCTGAGCATCACTGTCCCTGCCTCCCGAGGTGGCCTCATGTTGGGGGGCCACCACTGCTGGCTCCTCATCAGAGGCCTTGTTTTCTTGTTTCCCAGCCGAGGCCCTGGTCCCCCACCTTAGGTAGACAGTGTCTTCTTCGTGGAGGTTGTGTTCAGGGTAACCAGGAAATGGCTCCCTCCGTGATCTCGCGAAGCCTGTTTTTCTTGACAAGTGAAGGGAACCTGCCGGAGGATGTGCTTGGGACAGGTGGGGAGAAGGGGACGCTTCGGGGAATGCCTTCCCCCCATAGATCATAAATCTGAAAATAGGCAGTGGCTCAGTGCTGTGTGTGCGGGCGTGCGCCCAGCCCTGAACTCTGTCTGCCTCGAAGGTTCCAATTTCAGAATCTGCGCTTTGTGCCCCGCACGTTCCCACTTGGGACATTCTCTGATCAATCCTCACTCTCCTCATCTATTTTTCGTAAACATTTTATGTCGTTTCTTTGGCTCGAATGATGGGGCATGACTGCTCGGGCAGCGTGTCGCGGGCGTGCGCACACAGGGTTGGCTCGTGTCTCTGGCCCTCGCTGCAGCCGCTCGCGTTGTCTCTGCCCGTGACGGTGTTGGGACGGCATCACGGCCCTCGCTGCAGCCGCGTTGTCTCTGTGCCTGTGGCGGTGTTGGGACGGCACTGCATTTATAGCCGTCGATCTCAGGTCCTTCCACCGATCAGCCACGTTAACCTGTAATTTAGCCTTTTTGCCAAACGGGATGGAAAATACAAATCCCAAGCCCACAGAATGACGGCTGTGCCGGGCGGCGAGAGCACCGTGCTCGGGTGTCAGCCGCCTGCCTGCTCCGCAGCCATCAGCTCCGTCTGCCAGGCCCTGCGAGCATTGAGGAGAAGTGACAGGTTCATTTTTCCCCTCTTTGTTTAAGCCATTTATCTTTCGGATCCTCGCCTGCCACCTAAATTATATTGCCAATTTATCGGGATATTCACTTGCCTCGTCTCAGAAGGCACTGATTTGCATCCAATTTGAGAAGGAGAGAGAGAGGAGCTAGTCTTCCCGCGGTCCCCTGGACGGAGTTGGCCTGGGCTTAATTGCAGTGTTCGCGGGGCCCAGGAATCCCACTCCGCTTGCCGGGGTTGGCTCTGTGCTCACCTGTGTTACAGGGTGAGTATTAAACAAATTGCCCTACTTCGTGAAGTGTGCACACGCGCTCTCTCTGTCTGTCTGTCTCTCTCTCTCTCTCTCGGAAAAAAAAAGGAGTAAGTTAGGCTTCTTTGCATACCTTCCTACATTTAAGGCTGACTTTTCTATTGTAACTCATATTCATGAGTTTCAATATTTTACTTTTATAAATTCTCCTTTACATCTACTTAAATGGCTTGGACTCGTGTCTTCCTTTGTAGCTCTGTCTAGCCCTCCAGGCTGGAGCATGTCTGAAGGGAAGCAGCTGGTACCCTGCAGAAGGCGTGGGACTCGAAGGCATGTGTGCGGAGGGGCTGGACACTGGACACTGTTGCTTCTGGAACCTCAGCGCAGTCACAGAGGACAGGCCATGTGGAGTGGAGAGTTCAGCCACCACTTGCCGCTCCTCCAGCGTCCCGTATCACAGTGCTAATTTGAGTCCCAAGGTCTCCGCTTCTGATGCGGATTCCTGCTGATGAAGTAGAGGGTGACCAGTCACGTGGGGGCCAGAATGGAGTGCCTTGTTCCTGGTTTCAAGCCTGGCCCCTCTGGCCATTTCAGCCATTTGCAGAGTGAATCAACAGATGGAAAATCTCCCTCCCTCGTTCTCTCTCTCCCTCCCTCGCTCACTCTGTCTTTCAGGCGAATGAAAGCGACTGGTGTTGAGACCCAGTGGTTAAACTGCTGCTTGCAGTGCCAGCAACACATTTAGAGTCTGAGTTCCAGTTCCAGGCACTGCACTCATGATCCAGCTCCTTGCTGGTACGCCTGGGAAGGCAGGAGAGGATGGCCCAAGTCCTTTGGCCGCTGTCTGCCATGTGGAGATCAAGATGGAGTACTTAGCTCCTCCTGGCTTCCGCCTGGCGTAGACCTGGCTGTTAGAGCCATTGAGGGAGTGAACCAGCAGATGGAAGGTTCTCTCTCTCTCCTCCCCCTCATCCTTTCTCTTTACTCATTCAAATAAATCAACAAATCTTTACATTAGAAAATGAAATGAAGGAAGTTATGGCATGTTAGGTAGAATGTTTGTTTCCCACAGTGTGCCAGCAGCGAGGGTGCGAGGGACCCTTGCCTTCTGCGTGGAAGGTAGCTGTTCCGTGTGACGGAGCTGAGTGAGGTCTCCCAGGCGCTCCCCCTGCCTAGCAAGTTGCCTGGTGCAGAGCAGAGCTCCCTGATGTCCTGTCAGAGCGTATGGACGAGGAAGCAGGCTGTGCAGTCTCTCTGGGTACGTTCAGGAGAAGGCAGCCAGCTGCACGCACTGGACGTGGGGAGGATGGCAGGTCGTTCTGTTCCCTTCGGGTTGTTGGCCAAGAGCCTCTGGGACCAGGAGGGTGAACAGGTGCGTTCTGAGATGAAGAACAAGTTGGAGAGCATGGCCACAAGCGTGCCCAGACGAGGGCCTTGGGCGAGGGTGGTGGTTGGACTTGAAGATGGAAGATGGGCATGAGGCTGGAGCCGAGGAGAACCGGGAGGGTTGTGGAAGGCTCCGTCAGGGGACTGTTCCTGTCAGGCTGTCTGGGCAGCGCACCGGCAGGTGTGGGGTTCCTTTCTGCCAGAGAATGCACACTGGCAGAGGCTGCAGGCCATGTCCCTCTTGCCCCAGAAACTGGGGCAGAAGTTTGGAATGAAGTGGGACTGACCCCACACACGGAAGGCCCACATTCAGACCGATGGCAGACAGCTGGAGGGCGGTGCTGCCTTGGGAGGGCAGGCTTGTCGCTTATAGGGGCACGTGTGTGCAGGCCTCTGGGTGTACACATGAGGGCCTGGAGCCCTTGGAGCCTGAATCCCAAGCAGGCAGTCGGCATCATAGTCTCTGATATCTGGCAGCCAGACTTCCTGGCCTGTGGTGACCCGCCGTGCTGCGAAGGGGTGCCCAGGCGGGGCATGCACTCGGGCAGCATGATTGGTGTCCCCTTGCCGCAGGTAGTAGCTTTACATCGGAAACACAAAGGGAAATGTATAGGAGGAGAGTCGGTTTGAAGAAACATTTTGGGGAGCCAGGCAGCATGGCCTAGCGGCTAAAGTCCTCGCCTTGAAAGCCCCGGGATCCCATATGGGCACCGGCTCTAATCCCGGCAGCTCCACTTCCCATCCAGCTCCCTGCTTGTGGCCTGAGAAAGCAGTCGAGGACGGCCCAAAGCTTTGGGATACTGCACCCATGTGGGAGACCCAGAAGAGGTTCCTGGTCCCGGCATCGGATTGGCGCGTACCTGCCCGTTGCGGCTCACTTGGGGAGTGAAACATCTGATGGAAGATCTTCCTCTCTGTCTCTCCTCCTCTCTGTATATCCGGCTTTCCAATAACAATAAAATCTTAACAACAACAACAAAAAAAGAAACATTTTGGGCTCTTCCACTTTTTCTTCTGGAAGGGAAATGCGTTTCTCTGGACATGGTGGCAACTTCCCCTCGTTCTAGAATTCTTCCATGACTGTCAGCCCCTTGACTTTGCTGCGTCCTGAAGGTAACTGTTTATTACAGTCGGCATTTAAATCCCCGATTAATAGGAGCAATTAAACAATAGCTTCATTTCCAGCAAATTAACAACCCTAATAGGTAATTGCGACATAAATGAAGATAAATTTGTTTTAATACATCGAGATAAAAAGAATACAGACAAGAACTGAATCTCAGATGAAGAATTCGGACTTCATTACTTCAGAAGAAACTTGAATGCTTCCATAGAAGAAGTTAAAGGAGGTTTGTCCTCTGAGCCAGCCTGTCTTAGTGGGTTATTAAAAAAAAAAAAAAAAAAAAAAAAAGATTCCTGCTGTGACACAACAAGCTACTGCCTACAAAAACTGGCATTCCATGTGCGTGCCAGCTCATGTCCCAGCTGCTCCACTTCCCATCCAGCTTCCTGCATGTGGCCCAGGTCCTTGGGACCCTGTACCCACATGGGAGACCCAGATGAAGCTCCTGACTCCTGGCTTCGCCCTGGCCCAGCCAATCCTGTAGTGCCCATGAGGGAAGCAGTTGAAGGAATGCCTCCCACAGACCCTTGCTCCTCAACACTTGCTTGGAGCAGAGCGACCATGGGAGTTGATTCTTGGCCCCAGGCCTCATTAGATCTTTGCTGCCGGGGAGCCATACAGTGGGCAGGTGGAAGAGCATTTCCATCCACACATCCCAGGATGTTTTGGGACCTGTTGATGTGCTGGACGCCTAACCTTTCTCATTGGGAAGTGATGCAGATGGTTCCCAGGCGTGTTGTAATGTGGGCGTGGTGAGGACGTGAAGTGGCGCCTGGGAGATGGGTGTGGGGGGGCAAGATATGAGACACAAGACGGGAGAGGAGCTGACTCGGGCATTGGGTCAGGGTGAACGCCTGCTCCGAATTGGACCCTGCCGCTTTCCCTGGGGGGGGGGGGGGCCACAGTGCCCTGGGGTCAGCTGTCTGTGAGGATCAATCAATGTCACCATGCTGGGGCTCTGCAGCCTGCCCCGATGTTAATCAGCAGTGCTACACGTGGGGGTGTCAAAACAGAACCTGTTGGAGCCCCTCCGAGGCCTGGGAACATGACACTGCATCACAGCCCCCTGCAGCCCCGCTGTGCATGGCCCAGCATCACCCTGTGCATGGTCCTCCCACCTGTACTGGGCAGCTGGACAGCCCCCTGCAGCCCCGCTGTGCATGGCCCAGCATCACCCTGAGCATGGTCCTCCCACCTGTACTGGGCAGCTGGACAGCCCCCTGCAGCCTTAAAGGAGAACACCCACATTTTTTATGTTTGATCAGGAGCTGTGCAAACCAGGTACTTAAAAACGTATCTCAAGATACCTGCTTCCGCCCTGTAACCACCACCCCTTTGCCCCGTCGCTGGGTGCTCGTCCGTCATGAGTTGCCGCAGCTGCAGCTGGGCTGTGCCTTTGAGCATGGGCAGTCCCCGAGTAGATCATGGCATTTGGAGTTTCCCAGGGAGTTCTGAGCTTGGGAGACGGCCCACTGTCTCGGGGTGTGAGCTGGCCATGTTGATGTGGCAGAGTGTCCTCAAGTGGTTAGGTGTCTGGCTGTGTGCTGTGTGTCCCAGGGTTTGCTGGTTGTCATGAAGCAGCCTGCTGTAGTCGGGCAGCTGTGCACATGTCTCCTCCATCCACATCTACATCTGAAAGGCGAGTCTCGGAGAGAGAAGTCGGTCTTCCTTCCCCTGGCTCACTCCCAGTGGCTGTGATCTCGTAGACACCAGGAGCATCCCCCAGGTGTCCCAGTGGGGTACAGGGACCCCAGCACCTGGGCTGCTTCCTGCTGTGTTACAGGTGCACTGGCAGGAGCTGACCGGAGGTGGAGCAGCTGGGACTTGAGTCAGAGCCCGTGAGGGGTGCTGGCACTGCAGGCATGCCTGACCCGTTCCATCCTTGTACTTAGTTCTGCGGCCTGGTTCCTCTGTACTCACAGGGTGCCTGGCATGCAGCCCGTCTAGGAGCCTAGACTGGGCTCGCCGAGACTACCAGGCTCACCTCCTTTAAAACATTTGCTGGCTTGGAGGCGAGCATGGCGGGCAAAACCCCACTTTGGATTCCTTTACACTCCTGAGTCCCACATTCAGAAAGATCACAGATAATTTGGTAATTAATTTCTCCTTAATTAATAAGCCAGCTTAATGACCAGTCTACTGTAATTTACAGCGCTCGAAGGTTCCTGTTATTTATGGGCTTTCTCCAGGTGAGCCCTGCCCACTCCTCCAGCACCATGGTTCTCCTGGGAGAGTTTTCCAGCGCCAAGTGTGCTAGATGGCGCCTTTGGGTGACAGCTCCCGGGGTGCAGGCAGAGCGACCTCGTAAGCTGCGCTTGAATACCAGTGCCGGGGAGTGGAGCTGGCATTGTCTTGGTGGGCCGGGTGATGTTTACAAGCATGTCCATTCCACACGTTGCAGGTACTGTTCCGGATCTTCATCACACGGTAGGTCCCAGTGTTGTCTCCGTGGAACTTTCTCCCCCCCGCAACCCGATGCTGCTTTTCCCAGCGGCCGACAGCTCGTCTCCCCCAGCCCTAACTCAGTGTACACCAGGCCACCACGGGGTATCAGCAGCTGTGGCTCTTCCGTGTCGGTCAGACCTGGGCACTGCGCAGCACCATCCTGAGCTTGCTGCCCCCTCTTCTCCGCCGCCCCGGTGCCACCCAGCCATCTCCCATCAAGCTTGGGGCATACAGAGCTCCTTCCAGGTCTAGTCTGTGGGGAGGGGGCGCGGCCCACAGTGGTGCTGACGCACAGCGGTAGCAGGAGTCCGGAGAGTCGCCCCCTGCCCATGGGCAGAGCTTGTCTTTGAGGGCGACCTGGTGCTACCGTCTAGGAGTTGTCACACGATTGCGTGTCTGGGGCTCCAGGGCGCTCGGGATCAGCTGGGGCAGGCCTGGCAGTGCTGTGTTGGTGCTCTGCAGAGGCGGTGGGTGGATGGGGAGGCATGGATCTGGGATCCAGGTGGCGTGGAAGGTGGAGCTGTTTATTGTGGTGTGGGGAACCAAGGGCAGGGAAAGGGCGTGGCAGTCTAAGGAGTCAGCAGAGGCGGGGACTGGGGAGGGCACAAGCAGCAGTGCCCAGCTCTGCGTCAGGACACTGCCAGTGACCGCCGTTACTGCGCCAGGGTGGACTAGCGGACAGGTGTGGCCAGGGGACTGGTCTTCCCAGAGAGCACCAAGTGAAGTGCGGAAGTGCCGGTCCCCAGGCCCAGCCCACAGTCACTGTCCAGTGGGGATGCCACCCGATGCTGGCATGACGCGTCACGGGGCCAGGCTCGCCATGTCCAAACCCTGGCCTGGCCTCCACGCCTCCTCGTGTGACTGTTTGCCGGCCCTGCTTAGTGCTGGTGCGATTCCGTGACGTGTGGTCCGGGAGCTGGTCTTTCTGCTGGCCTTGGGTGGCGTCCCTGTGAGGGTGCCGAGGTCTCTCTTCGGTCGTGTATTTGACCAGGGGATGTGTCTCTCCCTCGTAGTAGACGTAAACTGTTGGCGAAAGTAGGCGTAGCGCTCGGTTTGGGTGTGCTTGCTGATTTTCATAACGTCTTGGTCATGGAGACGTGGAATTCCGTACGAGAGTGAAGAGTACTTTGAAAGTGAGGCTGCCTCTCCCAGCCCAGCCCTCCCCCTTTGAACCTGCCATTCTGTCCTCAGCTCGCCGTGTCTCCACTTGACAGGGTGTAGCTGCCTGTGTAGGAGCCTGGGAGCTCACTGATCTGTGAGGGTACTTGAAAAGTTTTGGGGTAAGTGGGAGTAAAAGGCACGCTTGGGGCTGGCATTGTGGTGCGGCAGGTGAAAACATCCCGTGATGCCAACGTCCTGTGTAGGAGTGCTGGTTTGGGTCGTGCAGGGGGTGCCTTTCAGTGAGGCATCCCGATACCATCCCTCCTAGGCCGTAAAGCAAGCAGCAGTGACCCCCACTGGCGGCTGTTGGGGCGCAGGGCCTGGAGGAGCGGCCAAGGCACCGGGACACTGGGCCCCTACCCACGGCAGCCTCTCGCCCCCTTCCCTTGCGCCCGAGACCCCTACTTATCCTTAGCTTTTCTTCCCCACCACGTAAGGTTCCCCTGGGTGTCCAGGGTTCCCATAGTTCTGAAGTAGTCAGTGTGTTTAGGGGACAGAGTACTCGTCAATTGTAACGGGTAGTTTAGGGAAACACTGGACAGAAAAAACAAATAAAATTTGAAAAGACAGATGTTCCCAATTACTGCTAGCAGTGAGTGTATTTTTGTGTTAAAAAAAAAATTCTTGATTATTTGGAGAGCAAAGTGTGAGTGAGAGAGACAGGAAGATACCTTACATGTGCTGGTTCACTGCCCAAGTGACCGCAGTGGCCGGGGCTGAGCCTGCCTGTAGCCAGGCACCTGGAGCTTCTTCTGGAGCCCCATGAGGAGGGCAGAAGGCCAGTTGCTTGGGCCATCCTCTGTTGCCTTTCCCAGGCCGTTAGCAGGGAGCTGTCTGGAGACGACAGCCTTACCCCAGCACCACCACGGCGGCCCGAGTTTGCTGTGTCATGAGAGTGATAGAACGCTGACCAGGTGCACAGAACAGTGGCACATCCAAGCCATGGCTTGCTTTGCGCCCTGCCCGGCGCGGGGAGGGTGGGTCACTCCCACGCCTGCGCAGGGCCACAGAGAGAAGCTCTTGTCCCGCTCTGGCCTCATCTTTGGAGGCCTCTCAGCATGTCCAAGGAGCGTGTGCCAGCGCTTGCAGCACCCTTGTGGTCCCGTTGAATTCTGACACCTGTGCGTTTGCCAAGAGAGTTTAAAGATCCTTGCCCGTGTGGGCATCCCACTGGATGGTCACGCCTGGTGCCCGGGTGAGGCTGCCATGTGGCATAGTGGTCATCAAGACCTTGCTGCTAACCTGGCCGCTCGAGTGGCAGTTGGGGCTTCAGGCCAGTTCCCCCCTGGCTGCTCACGTGTCGCAGCTGATAGGGTTTGACCTTAGGTTTGGGGGTTTGAGTCCCTCGCCCCACGTTGGTTTTTGAGAGGCCTCTGGCTTTGATATGACTGGGTGCTGCCATGTTCCTCTAATTTCAACGTGATTAGGTGATGAAGATGTTAATACACTAAGGGAAGATGAATTAATGGATCGCGCCGCTCTCGGGTGAGGAGGCCTGTTGGGGTGGGATGCGGCTGACGAGCCCACCCCACATCCCAGGGAGCCATTTGTCACACGCCGCACCTTCAATCCCTCATCTTTGTGGGATCGTCCATCAGAACCATGAGCTGTGGACAGAGCAGCTCCTTATTAACATTATGTTTGGGGAAGAAATTAGCCAGAATCCCAGTACAGGCTGCTCATGCGTCACAAGCCTGTGCCCCAGGAAGCAGGAGGTGCGCCTTATGGCCCTGGAGTCTGGAAACTGACCTCCTGCTGTGGGCAGAGTTAGGGTCTGAGTATACTTGAAGATCCCCACAGCCAGGCCCACCCTAAGCACATGTCCTTTCAAATGAGAGCCCCAGGCCCCCTCCTGCCCTGCGCCCCCTCCTGCCCGGACCTCTTCTTACTCTGGGCCCCTGGGCCTCCTCCTCCTGCCCTGCCCAGGGCCCCCTCCTGCCCTTCCCTGCGCCCCCTCCTGCCCCGGGCCCCCTCCTGCCCCAGGCCCCCTCCTGCCCTGGAACACCTGTTGGTGTAGGAGGAGATTTTTCATTGTTAATTTGCTTTCCAATTAAATCCAGTATGTTTTATCAGTGAACCTATTTGCCAGGAGAAGTTATGGCTGGTTGAATTCGAATCTGTATTGATTAAGATAAACTTCTAATGTGTTTCATAATGTCCTTAAACATTCGAAAAAGAGAAGGTCTTGGCTACAATTGCACGTCGCTGTGATCACATCCTGTAACGAGGCTGGTGGAGTTAACGGACAATTCTTTAAGTTGTGCAAAAAAGGTTATTGGCTTTCAGAAGGGTTTTGTTAAATTGCTCTGACTTAGGACTGTTCGTGCTCGGAGCAGCTGGGGGAAAAACCATTCCTCTGAGTGAGTGACTGAACTTCATGAGCTAAGTGTGTGCGCTTGGTTCAAATCCCAGTCCTCTGCAGTGGTCTGGGGAGGGTTGTGTGAGACCAGGACCGGCTCCTCTCTCATCTCCTGGTTCACCAAATGTGCCTTCCATTCCAACATTGTCTGTGGCCAGGGGAGCTGTGGGGGCTGTGGTGGCACCTGTGCGTTGCCGGCAACAGCAGGGGAAAATGGGTGGGGGGCGGTTCTCGCTGCCCTCACCTGGCTCTTATGCCATTGGCTTGTGTGCGTGGCCGTGGAGGGCAGGGGCAGTGATGCGAAGTCGGGCAGCCCTGTCCCCACCTGAGGAGGAAGGACTCCCAGAGCTTTGGGGCTCGCCAGTGTCCCCGCCACGTTGACTGCGCTTGCAGAGTGGCTTCACGTTGCTTTCCTCTGTTCTGTGTCCCCCAGTTGCACAGAAGATCGTAGCCACGAGGAAGAAGCAGCAGCTGTCTATAGGACCCTGCAAGTCCCTGCCCAACTCCCCCAGCCACTCCTCTGTGTGTTCGGCACAGGTGTCGGCCGTGCACATAAGCCAGGTACGTCAGGGCGCACGCAAAGGCAGGGTGCCAGGGCGCGGGAGGAAACGCCGGCACCGGGCACTTCCACGGCTTGCTGGCAGGTGTAGTTGAAACGCAAAACTGTTGCTGAAAAAAAAAAACCGTGGAAAACGTGCACATGGAGCCTTCAGAAAGTTCATGAGAAACTCCTTTTAGGACCAAACTGTGGAATGTTTGGTACCAAGGTCTCCTGCATCTTGGGTCCACTGCCCCCAAGGTCTGGGAGTGTCCTCGTAGTCTTCCCAGGCCACAGTGCACTGCTTGGTTTTCTTTAAATGTTTCTTTTCAACTTTGTAAATAGCTGTTTTGTGATTGCTTTGACATTCCCTCTGGAAACTTCTGTGGCCCTGTGGTTTCGACAGGCCACATTCTGTGCCGTCCCTGCCCTCATGCCGTGTGGCTTAGGAGGCCTGACTGCTCTGGGGCCGGGCAAGGTGCCCGTCAGCCCCTCTGCTCTCAGTTTAGGCCCAAAGCTAAGAGCCTGGTCTAGTCCATGTGTAGGCTAAAGGCTAATTCCACTCCAGGCCTAAATTCGGTGATCTCCCTTGGGCGCCCACAGAAACTGCCATCTTTCCCTGGCAGTGTTTTCGCTGTTACCCAGAAGCAAATGAGATCTTTGTCATGCTGAGGAACTGAGTTCAGAGCCCGTGAAGGCGGCTGCTGACCTGCTCTTGCCCGGCCTTGGCTGCTGGGCAGGAGTGCTGCTCCAGGTGCTGCCTGAAGCCGTGGTGTCACACCTTCGTTCAGCTTGGGATGTCGCTGAAGCGCTGTGCGGGCTGTCGGGGTGCAGCAAGGGGCGTCTGCCCTGTTGCCCTCATCCATTCCCATGCCTCTGGACAGAGTACACACGAGCACCGTGGTTTTTGGGGCGTCCGTTGGGATCCCGTTTCCAGCTCTCATCTAGAGAGATGAGTGACGCCTGGGCCCCTGCTACCCAATGGGAAGGCCAGATAACTGGAACCAGCTGTTACTCAGGCTCGCTTTTCTGCTGTGATCGGAATACTCTGGAAGGAGACACCGCGTTAGCCTGTCTTCCAGTTCTCTCTGCCGTGTGAGGCCCCTGCGCGTGGGCTTGGTGCCTCAGATTCCCCGAGTGTGACCTTCATACATCCCTGGTTTTTACTCATTGCAGACAAGCAACGGAGGCGGGAGCTTGAGCGACTACTCCTCCTCCGTGCCGTCGACTCCAAGCACCAGCCAGAAGGAGCTGCGGATCGACGTACCCCCGACCGCCAACACGCCCACGCCTGTCCGCAAGCAGTCCAAGCGCCGCTCCAACCTCTTCACCGTGAGTGTCCCACCCAGGAGCCCAGGGTGTCCCCTGCCCGGAGCCCGGCCGCCACACGGCTCAGCCGTGGCGTCCCAGAGCAGACGCGGTTCTGAGGGGGCACTGCAGCCTGGACAGCTGGGAAGGCGATGAGGAGCGGAGGTTCGGGTGTTGAGTGGCACAGGCGGGTGCCGAGTGCGTGTGAAGACCATTCCTGGCCCGTGACAAAACACGTCGCGTTCCCAGAGTCCCGTGTGCAGTGAGGGGGTCCTGAGGAGCCTTGGAAGCCAGCACAGTCCCTGCGCCCCAGCTTCTGCTGCTGAGGGTGGGCAGGGCTCTAGGGAGTGATGATGACTGGCCGGCAGCACCCCCATCAGCCCCAGCACAGGGACTGACCCAGCCCCCCTCTGTCGGCGGGGCCCCACCTTCAGCTAGTTGACTTCCCTTTGGGGTTGATTCCTGGTGACTTAGAGGTGAGGGACTTGGGTACTTTGTATGTTTGGTATCTGGCCCACTGCCCTCACTGATGCAGGTATCTGATGTGCCCAGTGAGCATCTTTCCTGCCCTCTGGGTGGCCATCTCTCATGGGACGGTCATGACCCTCTGCCCGAGCAGAGCCCGTGGGGGCCAGGGGTTCTCCCCTTCCCTCGGCTGGTTGCCCCCAGCCACAGCACTGCAGGTCCAGTGAGACAGATTCCGGGCTGCCCCTGGCCTCGGGCAAGTGGCTGCACCCCTGAACCAGGACCAGTGGCACTGATGCAGGCCCTGCTCACTGCTGCCGGCGTAAGCACTGTGATTTCTGAGAGCAGGAAGGACAAGTGGCTCGGGGCCTGTGACGGGGAGGGAGGTGTGCAGGTCACTGCACATGCGGCAGGCGCAGCGGTCACCCGCCTGGCTCCCCATCTCACCCGTGTCCTAGGGCTGGGGTGGGGTGACACTCCCGCAGTGGCTCTGTGCTGCCTTTGCCTCGTTGAGCTCTGCCAGCTCAGGGGGCCGCAGGGTGGGAGGGACCACAGCTGCCACCTGCCGGCCTGGGTTTAGGTTCTGAAGGAAGGAGCTGACAGTATCTTTTCTCCCGCCCTCGGATGGGCGGCTCTGCACTCTGCCCGAGCTGGTATCTGACAGTCCCAGCACCCACAGAGCAGCGCTCTGTGCCAGGCGGGTGGGATCTCAGGGACGGAGTGCCTGGCTGGGGACCTGCCGCTTGCCGTGAGCTCATGGCTGTGGACATGCCACCACCATCCCCAGGAGCCTGGCCTGGCCGTGAGTCTGGGAGGGGCACTTCACCAGAGTCAGGAAAGGATGGAGTAGAGGGAAGAGGACAGCGGAAAAGACAGCTGAGATGGGCCGCTTCCTTCTGGGTCCAGCCCCACAGGCGTGTGTGTGTGCACACCTTCCATGCAACACACTACTCGTCTCACACCTGCCCAGGTGCACACACACTGCTCATACTCACACACACACCTGCCCGGGTGCACACACACTGCTCATACTCACACACACACCTGCCCGGGTGCACACACACTGCTCATACTCACACACACACCTGCCCGGGTGCACACACACTGCTCATACTCACACACACACCTGCCCGGGTGCACACACACTGCTCATACTCACACACACACCTGCCCGGGTGCACACACACTGCTCATACTCACACACACACCTGCCCGGGTGCACACACACTGCTCATACTCACACACACACCTGCCCGGGTGCACACACACTGCTCATACTCACACACACACCTGCCCGGGTGCACACACACTGCTCATACTCACACACACACCTGCCCGGGTGCACACACACTGCTCATACTCACACACACACCTGCCCGGGTGCACACACACTGCTCATACTCACACACACACCTGCCCGGGTGCACACACACTGCTCATACTCACACACACACCTGCCCGGGTGCACACACACTGCTCATACTCACACACACACCTGCCCGGGTGCACACACACTGCTCATACACACACACACCTGCCCGGGTGCACACACACTGCTCATACACACACACACCTGCCCGGGTGCACACACACTGCTCATACTCACACACACCTGCCCGGGTGCACACACACTGCTCATACACACACACACCTGCCCGGGTGCACACACACTGCTCATGGTCACACACACACCTGCCTAGGTGCACACACTGCTCATGGTCAGATGTGACTTTGTGCACAGCCTGCTCAGGTACACGTGTGCAAACACACACACATTGCTCACATATTATGTGTCTCTGTTCATACATTTGCCTTCTCTCACGTGTCCTGGCATCCAGGAATCTGCCAGGGGTCTGTAGTTGCCTGGGGCAGGTGTAGGAGCCTTTCTTGTGACTGGGGTCACTGCTGTGGGAAACCACGGCCCTGTGTGAGTGCCCAGGGTGAGTTGCAGCTGCTCCTGTTTGTTCCAGCTCTGGGAGGCAGGAGTGCTGGCCCAGGGGCGTGGCTCCCTGCGTCCATGTGGGTGACTCACACAGTTCCAGGCTCCTAGCTGCAGTCCTGCACCATCCTGGGTTCTGTGAGGCAGCGGTTGGGAGCTCTTCCCCCTCCCTCTGCCTCTTCCTTTCCAGTGAGGTGAACGTGAACAAAGGAATTGGAAGCCTCATGTTTGTGGTACTGGAGAATTGCCGCTGACCGTGTCCTAGTTGGTGCTAACAGCCTGTGTGTGTGTGTGTGTGTGTGTGTGTGTGTGTGTGTGTGTGTGTGTGTTAATGTCTGGACATCATTAGAGAGGGGCCCATTTTGGGCAGCTGAGTCCAGCGGTCATTGGGGGGACAGGCATTTGGGGACGTGAGAGAGAAGCTTTGTGGTGGCTGCAGAACTAGGCAGTCCCTGCCGTTGAGCAGGGTGTCCGTGAGGTGAGGGGGACACTGGGGGTGTCCCATTCGGTGGAGAGAAACTTGGGAATGGTAACTCCACTAGAGGTCAGTGTCACCCAAGGAATGAGCTGAAGGCAAGTTTTTGAAGTGGTCACCATCAAGAAATTAAATTGGTATTGTTATCATTTGTTCCTGTTCTGAAACCTGTGACATGTCCCAGCCACCTCATCCCTGGTTATCCCCAGCTGATGCTGTCAAGGTGTGTATTTGTCTAGGAGGACAGCTGAGCCCCCATGGGAACAGTCTTGGTTAGGGAGAAGGCGTGCCCCGCCACAGGGAGGCTAGCCCACCCTGCGGAGCCCACAGCTGACGCAGCCCGTGCAGGTGTGACACTTCTGATAAAGCAGGCCCGCAGGGCACCCGAGGCCCATATCTTATGCCCCCAGGTATTTGCTCTTGCCACACAACACAGTACTGTTATCTCTGCCATACGGATTCGGCTTCGCTGATCCAAGGCCAGAACAGCACGTGGCATTGCCTTGCCTATTGGCAGTGATGGCGTTGTCCACATGAGAGGTCAGATGTCACCATGACCAGACAGCCAGGCATGACCAGTGCCTGGTGCCTGTGGGGGTGGCACTGCCCAGCTCGTCACAGCTGGCAGTGGGGTTGCCGTTGTGGGGAGCAGGTCTCTGGGTGCCTTGCTGTGCTGCTCTCCACAGCCTCGTGCGTGCTGGTGGGAAGAGAAGCCGCTTGCTACTTGGTGCACTTGGCAGAGATGCTGTCAGTCCTGTCAGCAGGTGGCTGCTTGACAGACGTGTCTCTGTGACCACTTTCAACGCAGGTGTTAGACCTTTCTCTAGGGGAACAGGTATTGGGCTGTCTTAACCTTGCTTTCCCTCATGGATGCTACACGGTCCCAGGGCTGGCTTTCAGTCTCCAGACTTTACAAGAGAGTGTGGGCCACTCCCATTCCTATCGCCAAACAGCAGGT
This sequence comes from Ochotona princeps, assembly GCF_030435755.1. NCBI lineage: Eukaryota > Metazoa > Chordata > Mammalia > Lagomorpha > Ochotonidae > Ochotona > Ochotona princeps. The sequence continues at coordinate 105,363,176 of NC_080836.1, forward strand.
AGCCGCCTGGATGCTGCCACATGTGCAGCAGCTCCCGAGGGCTGCTCGGATCTGATGGTTTCTCAGAGCCATTTCAGCAGCTGGAGAGGGTGCGCCAGCCCCAGGGGGCCGTTCTCCCCGGGGTGGTGGGGAAAGGAAGAGACGGTCCTGGAAGTTGTATGTGTTGCAGTATGTGTTGCAGCGTCTTTAGGCCCAGTGTGTTTGTGGTGGTTGAGTTGCTATGTTGCAGGTTTACGCTTGGAGCCTGTTGTGGAGATTGGAATAGGGTGAAGGGGGCCCACAGCAAGTCCTGTGCCACCATGGCAGCTTGCTCTGCTCCCACTTGCAGCTGGCTGCCCCCGGGCTGGAGTGTCAGAGCTGCCGGGAATTCTGTGGCTCCGTTTGTGCATGACAGTCTGCCCTCTGCACGCACTCCCGTGTGCCGCGTGGTCCCTGCTCCGAGGGCTTGGCCGCCATGCCATGGGCCGTCCCCTCTCGCTCGCCCGGAAGCTGGGGCCCTGCTCCTGGAGCAGAGTGACTGTGGGGACAGATGTGCTGCCTGGAGGAAGATGGGATTTTTTTTAATGTTTGTTTTGTTAATTATTCTGGTTAATAGAGAATAATGAAGATGGATTTCCAAATTTGTAATGTTAGTATTCATAAAATCCCCAAACTGCTGTTCATGGCTTTGCCAGTTGAGGCTGTTTTTAAAATACTGTCACACTGAGCTTTGACGTGTATTTGACAACTGGAAACCTCGAGTGCCGGCTTCCCACGCGTTGGAGTGTGGGAAGAACGGGAGGTTCTCCCTGGGTGGCTCTAGCTCAGTGTTCCTGGTGCAGGAATCCTCACCTCCTGGATGTGTGCCTTCTGCTTCCTCCGCACCGCCCCCGGAGGGGGAGCCTTGTGGTTTGTTTTCTGCTGCACCTGTTGGTTTGTTGCTTGCTGGCTTCACTTCCTATCTTCAGCTTTCTTTCTACCCTAAGAAGGAAAGAAGGCCCTGAGTAAGGCAAACCTCACCTCCTGAGGGCGCAGACATGGCTCGTTGCTAGTGGGCACCGTGCCCACTTGAAGCCCTGGACGTGCGGCGCCCCCAGTTGCTGTCCTGTCGCGGCTGCATCGTGGACCCCGCATGCCACCGCCTCCTTTCTGTTCGATCCCTTGAACTGCCGCTTTCTGTACTTAACCACACGCACGCAGTGGCTCCAGCTAACGTCCTTTGAAAGCTGGCTTCCCGTTCGCTTGCCGCCACAGCGGTGGACACCACCATGTTGCTCCGTTTCATATATCATCTCAGATATGAAAAGCACATGAAAATGTTTCTCCATTTTCAATATTGCGTGAGTAATGTTCCCATTGAAAAGTAATGGACTGAAGTTGTCACTTGTCAGCACAGTTATTAAGGAGGACGAGTCTCCGATCTTTTCTCTTATAATCAAATAAATCTGTCAGAAAGTCATTGTGCTCACACTTCCTCATGCTATCAGAAATGGAGACTTGTGACACCAGAGCCCCTTGGCCCCCGTTGCTGGCCGCCCTGGCCGAGGCAGTGCCACGCTGCCTGCTGCCACCTGCCCGCCACCTATGCGGGTTGTTGGCGTCGCGTCACAGGGCGGCCAGGATAATCGGCTGAGGGAGGTAGCAGGCAGAGCTGCTCCTGACCCCGTACCCCGCCGTTCATCAGGGCCGTTTGCAATGGTTCTGCCTTCATCACTGTGTGTGTGCGTGGTGGCATCACCCACTGGGTTAACTTTGAATGGGCTGTTTGGTAAGCAGTAAAGCAGGCGTTCGCTGCCCCGTGGCAATAATCGGGCGTGGAATGACACAGCTTACTAGCTGATAGGAGTTTTAAAATCATTGAGACATTAATGAAGAATATGTAGATGGGTAGTAGATTTCCTAAACAGCCAGCCAGAGGGCCCTGCTTGACGGCATCCACTGTGACCTTGGAATGGCTTTCTGTTAATTGGGTTTTGAACTTTAAAAAAATAATAATTTAAAAATATTTTACGGTATAGAAATCGGGCAAGTGATAAAAATTCTCCTTAAAATGATGAGTCATTGGAGAACTCTCCTGATCTGCCTGGAGGGTGGGGTGGGGTGGTGTGTGTGTGTGTGTGTGTGTGTGTGTGTGTGTGATCAGACAGTATGCACAGCATCTGTGTGTGTAAGGCAGGGGCCCCCACCCCACCCCCGTCACCCAAATGCGAACTTTCCCTTTGCTTTTGCAGTCTCGGAAAGGGAGCGACCCAGACAAAGAGAAGAAAGGGCTGGAGAGCCGGGCGGACAGCATCGGGAGCGGGCGAGCCATCCCAATTAAACAGGTACGCCGTGTCCCTCCTCCCATCCCCGCGCCGGAGCCGCACCTCGGGTCGGCCAGCGCCGCTGCCAGCCCGGCCGCCGGGGTTTGTTTGATGTGCCCTGTTGATGAATGTAGGAGTCTCTCACTTGACATCAATTAGGAGAGGTTCCTGTGTGTATTAAAATGGGATCATTAGAATAAGAAGAGGGAAATGCAACAACACATCTAATGAAGTGCAGTCTGCCCGGCCTGCATATGGAGTGCGCTCGCAGGCCGGGCCGGCTTCAAAGGCCGCCTCTGCGGCGCGTCTTTGATTGGGCTGCTGGCCGCCAGGCGACAGGGCTAAATCAGATCGCCGTACAAGAGCCCCTTGTGATCACAGGACTGGCCCGACGTGGCCCTAATTTGCTCTCGCAGACGGACATCTGAACACTGTTCCGGGCCGCTCTGCGACAAGGAGGCAATTAGTCGCCATAATCATGGCCGGTGTGTCAGCTGCGCGCGCTTGTTTGTAATTTGCTAATGAAGGAATTGTAACTTTGATTAGGTTCAGTTTCATTTAGACCTTATTATAGAAAGGAACATTTACAGCTGTAATGTGGGGGGGGACCTTAATTAAACTTCCTCATTACACAACAGGACTGGAATTCAAGCATTTGTTTTGGCCTGCGTGGCAAGACTGGAATAGGTTTTCATTAGCCAGAAACCAGATCCTATATTATTTTGTGTCCTGAACAAAAAAAAAAAAAAACCACCATGGTTCATGCGTGACGTCTGTGGCTGTTTATCCTTCCCAAACAGAGGGAAAAAGCTGCCCCGCTCCCGGGGCTGGCTTCTAAAGGCATCACCCTTCGATGTGGGGATGGGCTGGATTGGAGGTGCCTTTGACAGGTATGGGGGCAGGGTCAGCACCAAGCCCCCCCAGTCTGTGCCCTGACTCATCTCGCTCGTCACGCCGCTCTCCTGTGGGGCGCCTCCACAGCTGTTTCAGGAGCCCAGACTGGCCCTGGGTGCCCCTCGGAAGGCACGGGCTCTTCCTGCATTCCATCTTGTCTGCGCTGCCGGTTGGCCTGCCTGACTCCTGTGGAAGTGCAGCCTGCTGGACAGCCCAGTGATTGCAGTCCGAAGATGCTGCCAGAAGGGAATAGGTTGCGTGAGGCCATGGAGGTCTGGCTGGACGGGAAGAGGACACTGAGGGTTTTCTGCGAGGCCCCGGAGTGGCTGAGAACATCCTACCTCCCTCTCACTGGTCCCTGGCCACAGCTCTGTGGGCAATGGTGCCTTTGGCAGTAGAGGAGAGGCCCAAGACCTGTGCTTTAGGCACCTGCTCAGACACGAGGGGGCAGTGGGTCCATTGGCATGAAGTACTCTTGAGAGTCTGTCCTCTGCCCGTATGAGAGATCTTCAAAGTTTTATGTGAAAATAGAGTTAAAAAGATAACTATTTTGGTTCCAAAAGAAAGCCCATGCATCTTTTTTTTTAACAATATGTGTTTTTTTTTTTCATTAGCTTTTCTAAGACACTTTGTACACCTGCGTTCTGCAACCAAATACACTTGTCTTTGAATTCCATTTCCAGCTACTTTGTGAAGTTGCCTGTCAAGACAACGGAACAACCTCCGCTGTGCGGCCGGGCGGCACTTTGTTTACCCTAGACAGCTAGGCCAGGGGCGGCCGGCCCACAAGTGGGCCTCTTTCACAGCATAGCCCTCCGCACTTAAGCACAGCGCTCATGTCACAGGTGTGACAGAACCTGGATGCGGAGAAATCATTGAGGCAGGATTTTATTGATTCTCCCACGGAAAGCCTAGTGTCTGGGCACCTGGTGCTGATGGACAGGCCTGCCCAGCCCTAGGCGGTGCTCACAGACCCGTGCTCACAGACCCAGGAGCCCCCCGCCTGGAGCCTTCGCTCGGTTTGTGGCTTGCTCCAGGGCATGGGGTGGGCGGCCCTGCAGCTCAGTGTGCGCAGGCTGAAGTTGACTGCCAAGTGTCGAATGAGTGTGATCCAGGCCATCTTGCATCGGAAATGTTCTGAATCATGTTGAAATCTAAATTCTGGTCCTACGTCTCTGTCACCCATGATCAAAGGGGTTCCTCTCGCTGTGTTCCTCTGTGCACACAGAGCAGCCCCCGTCTGGCTCCTCCTCCCACCCCTCCGCCCCTTGGCCTGCTCTCGTGGCCCTGGCGTCCTTGCCTGTGAGTGGGGTTTCAGGGCTTGGCTGCGTTAACCCTGAGCCGTGGTGTTTCCACTGGGAGCCCTCCAGCTTGTGCAGGATGGGGCTCGAGGCTCAGCCTTGTCTGGGGCGCTCGTGCTGCAGCCTTGGGGTGCGTCCTGAAGATGGACACTGGCCTGGAGCCTTCGCCTCCGTCACTCCTGGGCCTCCATACGCCTGTGTTTCTAATGGGCCATGGATGGTTCCAGATTATCTCCCGTGGGATGTGAGAAGATAGTGAGGGGTCGCAGCATGTTCTATTTACTCACCAGAATGGTTTGTTCAACACGGGAACAGCTCAACGAGTGCTTTTCTGCCAGTGTCCTGTTTCATCCGCGGCCTTGCTGCGGTGGCGGATGCCATCTTCGACGTCAAGCCCAGGGACGCTTGAATGTTCTACACTCTGCCCCAGACGGCTGGCTTAGCCTGAGTTCCCATCCCCAGCGCCAGCACCCATCCCCCTGCCAGTTGGTGACATGCCTTGGGCAAGCTCAGGGAGGCGCTACAAGGGGTTTGGAGTGATGTGGGTGGACGGGGATGGCTCAGGCTCTTAGAGGGGCAACTTCTCACCCTATGTGCCTCCCAGCTTCTCCCTGCTGTCGGCTCCCAGGTGGAGGGACTGTTCCTCTCTCCACTCCCCCCATGGCTTACACTCTGGGTCTAACTGGGCCCCTGCGTAAGACCAGTGATTGCAGACCCCATGCCTGGTGCAGGGGCCCCGCGCCTGGAGGAGGAGGAGGAGGGCATTTGGCAGCCCTTGTGGTTTGATAACGACCAGAGTCTCCCAACCCACCTCTGGGTCGGACACTGCAGACCTCCTGGGAATCCTCTAAGCCGTGTCCAGGACCGGGGCAGGGCCAGCCTGTGTTCCTGACTCTCCTGGGTTTCCCGGAGGGGGATTTCAGCCGGGCGTCACGGGTGTCTGTGACGTAAGCCCTTCCCCACACCCCCCCCCCCGGCTCTCCCAGTTAAACCCTTCTTGGGACAGGAAACAGCTCCACTCTGGCAGCCCTGGCTTCCCCTCACCTTTCTGGTGCTTTCGGTGGTCTTGGAGGGGATTGGTGAGAGAACCGACTCTCCTTGCTAACAAGACGAGGCCCATTCAAATCCAAGTGCAAAAGCAAAGCGAGGAAAATAAAAGCCAGTGGCCCGGCTCGGCGGCGAGTGGGCTTGTCCTGTATTAATTTTTCATTGCTGCGGAGAGTTGTACATACATAATCGCTTGATTGCAGTGGGAGTTGGGGAGCTCCTGTGGTGTCATTTGCATAAATCTTGTTAAGTCAATGGCAGTTAATGAAGTACAAATGAGCCCGGAGAAGGTGACATGCAAATCGTGGGTGGCAGATGGGAGGTCTGTCGGGGACAGCAGCTGTGTGCTCTCCTTTCTTGCTTTCTCTTTAGCATTTTTTAATCTCTATATTTGAGTTCAGACACACAGCCTTGAGCGCTGGCCTTCTCTCCCTCCGCAGACTCGCAGCCAGGCAAGACCGTGTCCTTTCCGCTCCTGACGGAGACTTCGGGACACACCTGCCACTGGGGGGGCTCTAGAATGATGTGCGTTGTTTGCACAACTTGACCCGTTCCTGGCGTCACAGCTACGTGACTGAGGAAGGATGCGTAGTTATTTCAGCTGTACATGGACAAGCACCAGCAGAACCTGTTCATTAAATCTTCTGAGATGGCGTGTTGCCTCTTGAGGTTTCCGAGGATTTTAAGGGCAGGAGCATCTTTGCTGTGATACCTTCTGTTTGGGGTCTCTTCTGGCCTCTCCAGACCACGTGTGTGGAGCCCATCTGGGGCCGAGTCGAGCGCAGGATCACCACTCCTGGGGCTAGTTAGGGGTGCAGGACACAGACGGTAGGGCCTGGCCTCGGCTGGTGCCATCGGCCTCTGAGAGCTTTGGCCGCGGCATCTCGTGGGGGTGGATTTGTTGGTGAGGATTGGTGCTGTGTCATGTACTTCGGGCTGATTGAAATGCAGGAACACAACTTACACTTTAAAGCTTTTGAGATTGTCTTTGTTGTCCTGTGGTTGGTTCTGGGAGAACCCCGGGTCTGATGGTGCTGAGGACTCAGAGTGGGAGAGCCCCGGGTCTGATGGTATTGAGGACTCAGAGTGGGGGAGAAAACACTCCCCCAAAGCAGCTCGTGGCAGGCTGGGCGCCGGGTGCAGTGGTGAAGCCGCCGTTCGGGGTGTCTACACCCTCCGTTGAAGTGTGCGGCTTGGCGCTCTGACTGTTTCCGAGGCGAGCCTCCTGTCACGGCACAGCCTGGGAGGCAGCGCGGGAGGCTGCAGTCTGGTGTCACTGTCACCGTTGTGGGAGATCCTCACGGAGCTCCGGGCACCAGGCTTCAGCGAGCCCAGCCCCAGGCGTCGCTGGCATTTGGGCAGTGAGCAAGTGGACAGAAGTACTCTGCGAGTTTGTGTTTGTGTCTGCCTTTGAAGTTTTAAAAGTTCATGACAAATGTATTATGTGACTGTCTCATTCACCAGAATGGGCCCCTCTCTTAATTCCATGTTCCTTGACCCTCCGGAAGTCCCTTCCTAAGCAGGGAGCCGTCGGCCCTGAGACTGCTCTGGCCACTCATGCAGCTTCCCCCTCTCAGGACCCTCCCGCCCCTTGGTTCTTGTCCTTCGGCTTCTGACCAAGGCATCGTTTCTCAAATCATGGTCCGTGAGGTCCAGCTGAAGGCTTCGGATCAGATGACCTCGTGTTGTGACGCTTGGTAGACACCCCCGAGCATGGAGGTCTTCATACAGATTTTTTTTTTAAGTCTCAGTTTTGACCTTGAACCCACACGTGGGCAAGTGCCAGGGTCACGGGTCAGCTAATATGTGTAGCCACTGGAGACCTTGGCATACCCTTGGCCAGGCCTTGGAAGAGTGGCCTGGCTGGGTGTTCCTGTCAGCCCGCCATGGGGCTGTGAACCGCGCGTCAGCCATGTGCGGTTCTGAGAGGGGCCTGCAGGGTTGACCTCCCCTGGGCCGCCAGCCTGTGCTGTGTGCTCCATGGTGTCATTGCAAAGGTCGTCATGTGTGGTGCAGTGTTGGGGACCCCATTCTTGAGTACTTGGGGACCTCAGGTGAACGGCCCCGCCAAGACCGTCACAGCCAGCCACAATGCCACATGGGGGAGGGGTGCCACATGCTTTTACCACTCCCCAGATATTGAAATGTCACTGGTAGAACAACCCGGAACTCCTGGATGCCCACGTGTGAATGCAGAGGCCCCCTCCCTGCTCCCTGCCCTTGTGGCAGTGTAGGTGGGTGGCAGAGTGGTCCCACTCATGCCCAGAGTGTATAACCTGGCTGACACCTTGCCAGGCCACCAGCAGAGCCACGTGAGGCAGCATGGGGTGATGTGGGATGGCAGTTCACGCTGAGGCACCACGTACCTGCCGTTCATGGTGTTAGTATCATGTACATTTCCAAAGTGGAAGGCAGGTTTATGACTGAGTGATCTCCATCTGAGGACTGGAGTTGTATCTGATGTTGCGTTTTTGTGTGTTTTGTTTTCTTGTAGGGCTGGCACTGTGTTGTAGAGGGTAAAAGCATTGCCTGCAGTGCTGGCATTTCCTATGGGCAATGGTTCGAATCCTGGCTGCTCCACACCACTTCTTCTTTTTGTAAAGGATTTATTTTTTATCAAAAGGACAGGTTTATAGAGATGGAGAGAAAGATCTTCAGTCTGCTGGTTCACTCCCCCAAATAGCTGCAATGCCCAGAGCCAACCCAATCCAGAGCCAGGAGCCTCTTCTGGCTCTCCTGTGTGGGTGCAGCATCCCAAGGCTTTGGGCCATCCTTGACTGCTTTCCCAGGTCATAAGCAGGGAGCTGGATGGGAAGTGGAGCAGACAGGATGCAAACCGGTGCCCATATGGAGTCCTGGCACTTGCAGGGCAAGGATTTAGCCACTAGGCCATCGTGCTGGGCCTGGCTGCTCCCTTCTAATCCAGTTTCCTGCAAAAATGCACCTGAACAAAACAGTAGACCTGGCCCAGGTGGTTGGGCTCCTGCTGCCCACATGGGAGACCCAGAAGGAGCTCCTGGTTCCTGGCTTCAGTCTGGCCTCACTCCAGCTGTTAAAGCATCCGGAGGAGGGAACCAGCAAGTGAGAGAGCTTCCTGTTACTCCCTCTCTTCTTTGTCTGACTTTCTGATACATAAATGAGTAACTCTTTGGGGGAGAAGCAGAGTTCAGTAATGCTCCTGAACCCTGCCTCCCCACAGCTTGAACATGGGCGCTCAGGAGCAAGCCTAGGGTGAGGGCTCAGAGCTAATGCTGGCGCCTTATCGTAGCTGTACAGAGCCTGGCACCCCAGCTTGCCAGGGCAGGACGGCCGCGGGCCCAGCAGCTCCTTCCTCCCAGAGCAGCTGTGGCCCTGTCCGTTCTCCCTTCAGATACCGTCACCTCTAATCTCCCTGGCCTTGTCAGGGTGATGGCATGGCAGGAATATATGTGCCTAATGGTGGTCACCAGGGCTTGCTGACCACTGACCTCACCCAGTGCCAGGAGCCGTGCTGGAGCTGTGAGGCTGCCACTCCTCGCTTGTGCAGTACATAGGTCGCCGTTTGCAGAGGAGATTAGCCAGGCCCAGGAGGGTGTGGTCACCTGACCGGCAGCCTCGCTGGACATGGTGGCTTCTCGTGTGTCCTCATGTGGCTCTCCCTTGGGTGGACCCGTCTGCCTCTTCTTGTCAGGACACCTGTCCCATTGGGTCAAGGTCTTGTCCTGCGGCCTCGTTTAACCTTGAATGCTCTGAGTGCAGTCGCACTGGGGTGAAGACAGCGTGCAGGATTTAGGGCACGTGACTTGCCTCTGAGGCACAGCTGCTGCGAGCAGATGTAGCAGGTGCCCACGTGTGGTCCCAAGGCCATCTGTAATGATTTCCATCTTGGGCCTTCCTGGGATTGCCAGTGAGGCCAGCGGCTTCCCGGGCAACATGTGTGTGAATGGGAAGAACCTATTCTAAGAGGCTCCGTGTGGGGAGGCAAGAGGACTGAGCGCTCGGGCACGCCAGGCTTCAGTGCAGCCCTGCTGGGCTGATGAGCTGCAGTCACACGCCCAGGGTGCCGCCCACTCAGCACTGGGCTGCATGACCCGTGGTGTCCCAGGCATCTGCACACACTCCATGATGGTTGCACAGCAACACGTGTCATGCCTGTGTTCTGTGGAGTGCCTGCTGTAACAGTCCTGCTCAGTGGGTCTTTCTTGCAGGTTGCTTTTGAGAAGAAAAACCAAATCTCTTTTCCCTGCAGAGGTGGTGCCCAGCAGATGGCCGGCCCGCAGATGGGGCTGTCCCAGAGGAGCCTGTGTGTGTCCCGCAGGTGGCCACAGTCCCAGGGTTGATCTCCAGCGTACCTTCCCACTGCCCCCCAAACACAGAGTGTGTCCCATCCCAAGTTCCCTGGAGCGCAGGATAAGCCGCTGGTCGGTCCTTCGCAGAGACTGCACATCTATAGGAGCTCTGCGTGCAATGGCCAGGCAAGGCTTCCAGGTCCCTCATACCCCGGCCGGCAGTGCTGAGGACGTCTGGCCTCACAGCTGAGCCATCCAGGCTGGGAACAGTAGCAGTCAGTATCATTACTGGTGCAATGTTGACTTCTTCCCTCAAGTAAATTTTAGTCTTTTTTAAAAAGTGTCATTTTGGGGGAAATTGGCTGCCATGAACTTCTGTTGTAAGATTCAGCGTGCTTTTCCTCGCCTCAGTTCAGCTAGATGTACACGCTGCATCAGGCACCACGCACGGGAAGGCTGTCCAAGTGCCAGACCCGCGGACGCCAGTCACGCTGGCCTGTTTTTGTGCTTGAACTAACTTGCGTGCCGCTCTTGTGCCTGCGTCACCTGCAGTCCCCCTCACTCCCGTTGGCTTGAGGTGACGTTCTGTAGAATTCCTCGTAGCAGTGTGAGCAGGAAGCTCACCAGGGACCAGCACAGGTGGCGAGGAGAGAGGGCAGATGGTACGCGGAGGAACGGGGCTCGCAGATCTGCTCAAGAGAAGTAGAAACGACAAGTGACGAGAGCTCGTGTCCTGCTAAGCTTGGTCACTCGGGAGGAGCCTCCCCTGGGAATTGTCTCAACTCCTGTGCTCACATCAGAGGCCATGCCATCGCCTGAGCTGGACTTCATAAGGGACCTTGAATGCTCTGAATGGGGCTGCCTCTGACCCAGCGCTCTGTGCTCCAAGTGTTGCCACAGGAGAGTGGAGAAAACCCCGGGAACAGAATCACTTGGTTAGAGTTGCTTGTAATAGTATCAGCAGTAGACTCATGATAACCCAGAGAGCTGGGCCGGGCCAGCGACCGGGCGCCTAGCAGGCCTGGGTGCTCGGCTGTCGGAGTGGCCGAGAAGACCAGATTGCAGAGAGGTCTTGGGCCTTTCGCGATGTTTGCGTTGAACTGGTTTTGCAGTGTGTGTGTCTCCTTCACCCGGCTTCGTCCGATTTCAGCACCTTTGCATGGTCTTGGCTCGGTTCTCAGGAGCAATAAATCAGACCTCGGCATGCATGATCTTGCATCCACCGGTCCCATGCACGTGTCACTGGTGTCCCTTGAATCCTTCGGTCCAGTAGGATAGCTGTTAACCTTATGTCATCCCTTCACTCCCAGATCCTCATCTGCAAGCCCCTCTCGCCTGCCTGACCTCGTGGGTCAGTTGCTTCACAGAAGGACCCGGGGCAAGCATTTCCGGCGGATATAGCTTGGTCAGAACAGAGGCAGCGTGCCCTTGCCAGCGCTCTCAGCTGCTGGCCCAGGCCTGTGCCTCTCTTATTTCTGCAGAGTGAGATGAGGCTCACTGGCTGTCACCCCTCAACTTAGTACTGGAGCTGATCTTTGGCTGGAGGGAGGACCCCGTGTTCCTGTGTTGGAGTGTCTCTTATGCCCCACACTGGCTCCCAACTGCAGCTTCCTGCCATGCAGGCCCTGGCAGGCAGTGTGGTAGCTCGAATAACGGGGTTCCTGCCCCCCACATGGGAGGCCTCGTGCATTGATTTTCTGCTCCCGGTTTGAGCGTGAACCTGGCCTGGCTGGTGCCTGTTCTGTACAGCTGAGCAGTGATCCATGATCTGGGAACTGTCTACCTCTCAGATTAAATATACATATAATAAAGTTGGAAAGGAAATAATGTTTGCCTTTTTTTAAAAAAAGAAAGATTGATTTGTATGAAAGAGTTACAGAGAGAGAGATACACAGAGATACAAGGGCTTCTGCTGGTTCACACCCGGGGGCCTCGGCAGCTGGGCCCGGCCAGGAGTTTGGTCCGGGTCTGCCATGTGCAGCGGCCCGAGAGCCTTTGGTGCTTTCCCAGGCGTAGCAGCAGGGAGCTGGATGAGGCAGAGTGGCCTGGACTCAGTCCAGCACTCCCGCGGTGTACCAAGACCGCAGGCCGCGGCTTAACATGGTGCAGAGCGCTAGCCCCAAGTTATTTTTCCTTTTTATGAAGGTAGTAATGAATGCATTTTGGAAAGATGCTTTGGGACTGTGTTGGTAATTCTGTGAATTGTTTTAAAGATCATAAATTGTTTCTGTGGTTCTTTTAAGGTGAGGTAGAGGTTTCTTTTTTTTCTTTTTTTAATTGTTTTTGGTATGTATACATCAAGTTAAATGAGAAGCCCTGGGCACCCTGTGTCTGTACATGAACAGACCAGCTGATTTTCCCTGGAGGTCGCCTAGGGACAAATGGGACTCCCAGGAAAGGCCTCTCCTGATCAAGGCGGTTTGGGGAGGAAGTGTTAACCCTGCCCTCCGGCCTTCGAGGAGCCATTGGCTAGCAAAGCCCTTGAACCCCCTGGGGAGTATTTCACAGCCTCATCAGCCAACATCACTTTTCCCCGATTTTCTTTGCTGTCCTGTTGATTCACCGTCAGAGGACATGGAGCTGACTGCTTGTTGAGGAAAGGGGTATGCAAGGACCCTGGCCCCCCAAGACAGCTGGGGTAGGGGAGTGTTGGGTGAGAAACTGGGACCACAGGCAGGTGCCCAACACATCCCTAGGGAGGACCGGAGCTGCCCAGCCAGCTGTGTTGGTGTGGAGTGCTGCTGGGCCCCGCTGTGAACTCCTGATTACAGAAGGAGCCAGGGCTTCTGAAAGGCACGTCCACACCCCAGACTGCCACGTCTTGTGAAATTTCCTGTGTAAGAATCGAAAAAAACCTGCTACTTTGGATGTACAAATTTTTCTTTAGAAAATGGATTATATCAGTGTATGGAGCCACTTCCAGTAGATCATGGAAACTAGAATTCAATGAGAAGTTGACTTTGGTGCAAAGAAAAATCAAGATCTGAGCATGTGAGTCTTGGCAGAACTCATGGAAAACACATGTTGTGATAAAACATGGCATGGACTGCAAGGTGCTGTTCTGCACCATAGTGACTTACCTTCCAAAAAGATGATTTTTATTGGAAAGGCAGATTTACAAAAAAAGAAAGATCTTCCATCCACTGGTTCATTCCCCAAGTGTTCGCAACAGCCGGAGCTGAGCCAATTAGGAACCAGGAGTTTTCTTCAAGTCTCCCACGTGGTGCAACCAGTGGACGTAGGATCTTGGCACTGGTAGGCGGAGGATCAGCCAGTTGAGCCATTGTGCCAGGCTCATAACTTGCCTCTTAATCGTTTTGTTTGTTGTTCATCTTTATTTCATTCGGAAAGCAGAGACACAGACATATTCCAGTCTGCTGGTTCGCAGCCCCAGTGCCTGGCTGACTCAAGCTGAAGCCAGGAGACCTCCATGTGGGTAGCAGTGACCCAGGGTCGGAGCCGTCGCCGCTGCTTCCCTGGGAGCACACTAGCAGGAAGCTGGACCCCAAGCTGAGCAGCCGAGACTCAATTGTGGACTCTGATGGGGGCGAGGGGTTCCTAGCTGCTGTCCCGTCTGCCCCCAGCAAACCTCCTGTTTTCTGCCCTTCTCCATGAACTGTGTGAAGCCCCCTGATGCGCCTGTGTGGCTTTCCAGTCACATGTGTTTCTGACACATGTTAACATAGGCAGTACCTGGTGTCTTGTCGTGTGATAATGACAGGCTCTGTGCATTGACTTTTCCTTGCAGTCCTCCCATTGTTGCGCGAAGATCTAACTTCTTCCCCGTGTCCGTGCTGGAACTGCAGTGTCCCTTGCATGCCACGCCTGCTCTGTTTCAAGCTGGGAAGGAGGGATTTCACTTCGCGTGTGGCGCACACACATCCCAGGAAGCCACTGTGATGTGGGGTGGGGTCCGGGTCCCTTGCCTTCGGGAGCTGGCTCTCACCCCATCCATCACACACACTGACCTCTTCACTGTTTGTTCTTCCTCAGGCATTTTTTGGAAGTGGCCGTTCGTGGTGGTTTACCCATGTACTTGGCAGTGCTGTAGGCGGCAAACCCTCAGGCGTCATTCTGTTGTTTGTTGATGAAGCTAGGGGAGCCAGTGGACAGCGCAGTGTTTGCAGCAGGCATTGGCCTCACGGGCCGGAAGCCAGCGTCCCACAGACCCGCTTCTCTCATCCTCCAGCTACCAGGCCCACTTCTCTCGGTTGTGTTAAGAGCCCAGGCCAGGGCCTGCCGCAGCCACGCTGGAGAGCGCTGGTGCCCGGGGCCCTCGGTTGGTGGCGTCCGCTTTCCATGGCGGAGCCAGGCCCACAAGCCCTCTCCTCCTTAATGCAGGAATCCACTCAGTGTATCCGGCAGCAGTTGTTTGTAATTGGAGTATGCGGAATTCACTGTGGTTTTAATTAGTTGATTACTAGTTCTTTAAAATGTACTGTACTCACTGTGGGTCTTGCAAATTGGTAACTGGTAGCTACCGGTATAATTAAATATTTCAGAGCACTTGGCTACGGTAGCACTGAACTGTGAAGAAATAATGGTGTAGAGCCAATCAAAAAGAGATACTTGTAAACTCATTTACAGCGTCAGGGTGTGTGAGGACTATCAGAGAGATGCTTAGTGCAGGAGAAATTAAAGATACAATTTTGTGCTAAGAGGCAATATAGAAATTAGTTCCTGAATTACTTGTTAATTGATTTGGTAATTCCCTCGGGTCTGCGTGCTGTTCTCTCGCGTTTTTGTTGTTGCATTCAGTTAACAGCGACTATTCCCGGAGCAATCACAACATCTCTACGCTTAGGTTAGAGATGTCCTTACTTCGTGCGGCCCATGCTCCTGTCTGCAACCCACAGGGATACCCGCCGTGCCAGCTGCTGTGTTCTCCTCAGCTGTGGCACTGTCGTGGGCACACCCAGCAGCAGCCCCTGCGGCCCTGGGTCCAGCGTGCACGGGCGCCTTGCCTGGTGCTGGTCTGCTGGGGGGACACTCTCCATCAACCATGGAGAAGACCTAGGAGACATGATTGATGGAAGCCTTGTCTTATTGTTTGCAATTCAGCAAGAATAACCACTCAAAAGACCATTTGCAGGAAAGTGCAAATTGCTACTGGAAATGATATTGGCAGAAAATGGGACCTGTTTCCCATCGCAGGAATGGCGTGTGGGCGAGAGAAGCAAAGGGCGTACGCTGGCTGGGCAGGGCTCCTGCCTCGTGGTGAGGAGGCCGTGGGTGGCCGTGGACTTGGGTGTGTGCCAGGGCCCCTCACAGAGGCAAACACTGCTGGCCATGTGACTGTGCAGGGGGAACCGGCTGCCCTCCAGCGGCTGCCCCGTGGCGTCCTCAGCTTCGTCTCCAGGAGTCATTTGCAAGACCTTGGCGGCTGCGCACACAGCCTGCGAAGCAGCAGCAGAGAGTTCTTGAGAAATGGCATTGCATTAATTTGAGGCCAGCCTACTAATTTTTTTCCCAGGGTTTGCCACACAGTCTCTTACATGTATATCATTATGAATTTTTGTTTAATTAGGGCAATTAGTATGCTTTATTTCAATGTCTGCTTTTAAAAATATGTGCTCATATTTTATTTGCAGTTGGGAAAAGCAGAAAGCCCTTGCGTCGAGCAATGTCTCTAACAGAACTAACTCATCATAAATTTGGCAAGTAATATGAAATTATTTCCCCCAAAACATCCTAGAACATGGCAGTAAACCTGCGTGGTTTTCTCAGCGCTGTTTTCTCAAGGAGCATATGCAAACATACAACATGGGAAGATCATGCCTAGATTTCAAAACTCTATTTGTACCAGAGCAAACTCATACTTTTCAACTCTACTTTTCCACTGACTTTTTGAAGTTTCTCTGTCAATGTTTGCTGCCTGGTCTATAAATGCAATAAGAAATAATGGTTTCTTCCAAAATCTAGCTGTCTGAATTCCAGTGAGGTCTAGCTGAGCCCGAGGAGCTGGAGGTTGGGGATGCCTCAGCAGGGAGGAGGGAGGCGCCCCAGGTCCCCAGGGCTGCAGCTGTGGGCAGGGTGTATGCTTCCCTCTTCCTTCCTGCCAGGGCTCATGAAGGGCCCATGGGTTCTAGCTGCTGCCCAGCCCAGGATGCTGCACAGGCAGGTGGGAGGAAAGCTCCACTCCCCACGTCTTCACGTCTTCACTGAAAACGTCTTTGCTCACAGCCAGCCACTCCTTACGTCATACAGTTACCATGGCAGCACTGCTCTGTATCCCTGTTTAGCCAGACGACCCCAGAATGGTGGCTTTATGCCCCTTCGTAACCCGCTGTCCTGAATAGTTCACGTTCAGCTGGCTGCGCACTCGAGTGTCTGCTCCCTGGTGGAATATTCCACATTCCATCACTGACCCGAAGGGTGTGGCCCCGGCAGCTCTCTGCTTCTCCCCGCATCACAGGGGAGAGGAGGTGCCTTCGTTTTTGAGAATATGACCCAGATCTGTGCTTTTTATTTTAAAAATATTCTCTCGGAGCCGGCACTGAAGCATGGTGGTTTAAACCACCGTCTGTCATGCCAGCCTCCCGCAGGAGCGCCAACTGAAGGCCCGGCTGCTCCACTTTTGATCCAGCTCCCTGCTCGCACTCCTGGGAAGGCAGCGGAAGAAGGCCCCAGAGTTTGAACCCCTCCCACCCACGTGGAAGACCAGGTCCCTGGACTGGCACCCATTTGGGCTTGGCTCAACCAAGGCCATGGTGGCTGTCTCAGGAGTGAATCAGCTGATGGCAGGAGTACCTGTCTCAACTTCTGCCTGTAAGGTAAATAGATCTTCAGAAGTGTGTATACCCACCTGGGTTCAGTATGTAGATGGGAAGATGCGCCCGGAGGTGTACTTGGACATCAGTGCGTGGTATTCATCCGGATGTGTTTTGAAGACTCCGCACACCTGTGACATTTCCTTGTCTTCGGCCATGTCTCACGCTGCTTCTCCGCTCATGTGCGATGGTTCTTCCCTAGGTGGCCACAGGACATTGGCGCTCTGCCCGGATTCCCCTTACCACGGGCTTTGGGCTCCAGTCTGAGGGTCAGAGCAGAGGACTGCTCTCCTGCCCACCTTGCCCAGGGCTTGGAGCACGGGGCGCAGGCCCCCGGGACGCTCCAAGGTGATGCCCAATGCGCCCCGTGGTATTTCTGTGTGGTGATGACTGTTTCTGCCAATATTGTACTAATAATTTTTAACGATTCACAGGGAGTAGATGACATTTTGATGCTTTAATGAGTCTTACCAGTGACTTCTAAAAGTTCTTCTGTGTGCCAGGATACTTTGCCGTGACCCCACCGCCACGCCACCAGCAAAGGCGGAGTGAACATGGCTGTGGCCTTGCTGCCCCCCCATCCCCAGGAAGTCCTGGGTCTCAGGCCAGGTGCAACCTCCCTCACTGAAGTCGTGCACGGTGGGGAAGTCTCCTGAGAACAATCTGCCTGACAGCTGGAGAGCTGCTTGCCAGCACTGGCCACTGCCCTGTGGGTGACCGCTGGGCCCTGCCAACACACCTGGAGGGAGAGGCTGTGGAATGAGGTTGACCAGGTGGCTGGGAACGCTGGACTTGTGCATAGGCAGGCAGCAGGAGGCCTGCCTGGGCCACTGTGGGCTCTGACAGGGCCATGGTGGCTGTCCCAGAGAGAACATCGGGTTCTGCTCCTGCCTGGGCCTTCTGGAGACGTGAAGCCAGGACTTGGAGGTTTCTTGCCTGATGGGAGAGGAGTGGTTTGAAAGCTGTTAAGAGTGGATCTCCACTGTGCATACCAGCCCCCTGACGTGGGACTACCACGAGGTCTGGTGTGAGTGTGTTGTTTTGGTTTTGACTTTCTAAATCAGTTTGGCTGCTGACGACAGCTCAGCACCATGGACGACATGCCTAGTCAGTGTTGTCCTAGAAGTGTGGCCGGAAACACCAGTGGAGACTGGGTGAAACTGCTCAGTCATGTCTGTGCCTTTAAGAGTGACCCTCTGGCAGGGCTGGAGGGCTGGGGAGGGCTCAGACATGAGTGTCCTTCCAGAACCCACTGCCTGTCCTGAGAGGAGCTCAGGGAGAGAATTCTGGAAGTTTCTGCTTGCTTTGCATTTACCCAAGTGCTTTCCAGGACTGTGAGACCCTCTCGTCAACTCAGGTGGGCTCATGCTCAAGGTGAGCACGTGCTGACCACACAGAGATGAGGGTGTCCGGGCCTTGGCCGCTCTTGGGAGCCAGCACTCCACCAGCTGTCCACTTTGGGGGGACACAGCCACGCAGGTGTCAGTCCCCAGGAGTGTTGATCTGCACCCATGCCCTGTGGACTTTCTACCTCTGGGCTCCCCAAGGACAGGGAGGGCCGCATGAAGGCTGTATGCCACCCACGTTTCCTCGACCGCCTGCCCCCAGGCTTGGCACAGAGCTGCGCCGCCTTCAGCTGACCGTGTCCCTGGGAGCGGCAGCGGCCCCCATTCTGCGCTGCAGCCACGGCCTCACTGCTGGCTAGGGCGCATTCATTTCTGAAGCAGGCCTGTGGCCAGAGTCCTGCTTTATTGAGTGCACGTGTGTTTTCTTTGTTTCTGGTGGGAGCGCCGTGGGCCATCTGTCCCCTTGGTTTCCGAGGGATGGGGATACCGCGGTCCATCACCCCGGTCTCACACAGTAGCAGCCCTGAGAGCGCCGTGGGCAGGAACAGGCGGCTTCTTGGCGTTTGATCATTGAGCCAGATGCTGCGGCCCAAACGGTTCGTGGGTCACAGCGTTGGCTTGTTGTGGGTCGGGAAGAGATTGACTTTCCGTGTGGATGAGAGGCGTGCCTTCTGCTTCGGGGCCTCTCCATTTCTGCCTCTTCTGGTGGGAAGCCCATCACGCTGTCCATGACTAGGCTGGCCCTTGCATTGCTGGCTAGCTGCTGTGCCCTGGCTGGTGCTGTGTGGCCAACACAGGGGCATAGGAGGCTCCCTTGTCCCCGGAGGAGTGAGAGGGTGGGGACCAAACACTTAAACTGCAGGAAAGGGAGAGACAGGTGACTGGAGAGAGGCAGGTGTGTCACCTGCCTCTGTGGGGATGGGAAGGGCTATAGAGCGCCAGGAGCTGACCTTCAGTTAGCCAAGGAGGCACCTGTGTGGAGAATTGTTTTCTGGAAACAGCTGGGAGAGGGGTGGGGCCTGGCCCTAGGACGATGGGTGCAGGGCCTCCGTGGCAGCTGAAGGAGTGGTTGAGTTGTGGGGTTGCATACCCTGAACCTGCCTGAAGGTGTTAGCACCCTGAGCCCAAGCCCCTCCCTGCCTGCTGTACCTGCCGTCACCCTCGCGACCCACAGCGCTCGCCCTTGGAGAGCCCCAGACTCAGTGGAGGGTTCCCTGTGTGCAGCTGCCGTTCTTACCGTTGCAACGTCCCAAACCCACCAGTGAATCCCACATTAGGTAGGCCCATCCACGGTGTGCCACGAGAGGCCATTTGACTCCAGCTAGGGAGAAGCTATAGGGACGGAATCGGGTCACACGCTGGGAATTCTTGATGACACCTGGTGGCGTAGACCAGTCACCATTTGGATACTAGCATTGGGCTGTGTAGAAAGTGGCTTGCAACGTAAGACATGGCTTGGTGATTTGAGAGGTTGGCATTTTCTTGGCACTCGGGTGATCCCGGGGAGGAAGCCTGTGCCGCAGCTGCCCGTGAGCACTACGGCCCCTGTTAGGTCAGTCCCTCCCTCCCTCCCTCCCTCAGGTTGCACTTGTGAGCAGTCTTCTCCGTTCCTGCCTTTTCTTCCAGAACATTCATTCATTCACTAACCCAAGCCGGAGCTCTTGGTGGGACTCCATGGGGACCTGGAGGAGGAGGCGACTTGGAATTGGCTGAGAAAAGCCATGTTGGGAGGGCTAGGGAGGAGGGACACTCTGAGGTGTCCAGGCAGGTGTGGAGGTCTGCTGACCCCAGCTGTGTGTGTTGCCTTGGTCCTGGCGGGGAGCTCCCAGACGTGCCTCACGGCAGGTGTTCAGAGAGCCGCTGCAGGATCCAGCGGAATGCAGAGGAACGGCCAGGATGTTCGTCACCTCACCACGGGGGATGTGCCCACGGGCCTGCCACATGGAGCCCCCTGTTGATGACACTCGTGGTGTTGAGCATTCTGCAGATGTGTGGGTATATACAGTGACTAGGGTCCACCGTCCTGGGGTCCTGCGGTCGGCTTGCTGCTGGGAAGGGCCCGCTGTGCTCTGCCTGGTCACCTCTTGCCTCTGCACCCCTCTGCCTGGTCACCCCTCCCCCTGCACTCCAGCTGTACTGGGGCTCCACCTTTTGCAGCGGGTGGCAGAGTTGAAAGGGCTCCATACACAACCGTTTCCAACGGGCTGCTTTCGTTCACTGACCTGTGTTCAAGGTTGCTCTTCATGAGGTTTGGTAGCCCGTGTGTTTTTGATTTTAGTGCTGAAATGCCATTGTACAGAAGTGCCTCAGGCTTGGTTAGTGTATTCACCTCTTGAAGAGCGTCTTGGCGCCCCCAAGTTTGGGCCGTTGATGTTAGTGGGCAGGAGCGCACAGGCAGTTAGAACGTGCTTTAAGGTAAGAGTTAACAGCAGCATTGCCACTGGGAGTGCCTGTGGCCACACGGTGTTGGCAGTGTCAGATCCGGGCCGTCCTCCCCACGTCCCCATTTCCAGGTGTTTGTGGCATTTCCTTGTTTGGTGCGAGTCTCCTTTAGGGCTGGGGATGCTGAGCATCCCTCCGTGGGCGTGGGGCCGCCCTGGGAGGCTTCAGCCCGTGGGCTTTCCTGTGTTAATTGGGTTGTTCATTTCCTCATTGTTGACCTCAGGGCCCCTCTTGGTGGTTAACCTTCAGTGGGCTTTGGGGAGCTGTCCTTGGCAGGTGTCTCCACTGGCTGGCGCGGTCTGCAAGTCATCAGCTGTAGTAGTTGGTGTCCCCACAGCGTCCCCTCCATCCTGGGGGGTGCACCACTTCGTTCTGATCTGGGATTTGTCTCATTTTTGTCTGCATTCTTCCCCGAGTATTCTCTTTACAGGTCGGTTGCATTAATTTCAACCAGTTCTGCATCCTTTAGAAGCCTTTGAATACATTCTGAAAATCGTTAGCCCACTTGATGCGACAATTGCTCTGGTGTATTTGCAGTTATGTCGTGTTGCATTTGGAATGGGCGATGCGTTTTCCAAGTCCCATATTGTAGAGCTTCCGAGCTTCATTAGTAGGACTTTGTTCAAGAGCGTTCTGGGGTGTGTGAAGTCCTTAGGAGTAACAGTTCTGCACGTCCAGTGTCGGTACTGGCGTCTCTGAGCCCAGGGACTCTGGGCGTCTGGCAGCCGTGGTTATTGGCCGCTGTGACCAGGTGCACACCAAGCCCCCCACTTTGAGCCTTGGGTGTGGCGTCACTCCGCGGGGGTTCGCCTGCTCTGGGTTCCATGGGGGAGCAAAGTTGGACCCCCGGGTATAGTCAGTATGGAGGTTGCTGAGTTTTCGTGAATGGGTGAGCAAACAGGGCAGCGACTTGAGCGTGTTGGTGCCAGGGTCCTCTTGTGCCAGGTACACTGGCCGCATGCGTGTGTACGTGTGCCTGTATGTAACCTAGCTCCTGTCT
This sequence comes from Ochotona princeps, assembly GCF_030435755.1. Classification (NCBI taxonomy): domain Eukaryota; kingdom Metazoa; phylum Chordata; class Mammalia; order Lagomorpha; family Ochotonidae; genus Ochotona; species Ochotona princeps. The sequence goes on from NC_080836.1 coordinate 105,384,526, forward strand.
CAGCTTTGCTGTGTGTGAGAAAACGCCTCCCCACCCTGCCACCGTCCTCCCTCTTGGGCCTGGGCAGGGCCCTGTTGGAACTTTAGGTCCCTGGCATACAGCCCTGGGCAGGGCACCCTGAAACAGCCACATGTCTGCCCTGCAGGAAGTTGTGCTTCGTGTGAAATAGTGTCGTGGGGCTTGCTCGTCAACATGTGTGGCCCGATTAGCGCATAGATAGGGCTGCAGAGGCCAGGCTGTCAGCGCGGTTATTAATACATTGCACAGACATTTTGGGGACTCCGCCATATTTTGTATGGTTGCCAACACAACGCTGACAGTTGTATTGTGGTTAATAAATCCTTTTAGATTTATAAGCATTGTTTACAGAACCTGTTCGCCTGCCGAAACTCCAGCGGCATCTGTTCCTTCTTACTAATTAACTGCTAATTACGAATGAGCTTTGTGTGTTTGTCAGTATAACTGGCTCATGCATTTTGTAAGGAACATTAACAAATTGATTTACATAGCGACAAAGCAATCAAAAGAGTCAGCCAAACAGCGAGATTCCGAAGCCCCAGAGCCCGGGTCTAAAGAAGAAACAAACTTCGGACGTAACAAATCACCATGAATTCTCCATCACCTTTGTTCTTCAGGAAAGATGCAGTGATCCGGCCTGTGTAGGAGCGCTGCTGCCAGTGGCCGGCAGTGCCGGGCAGGTGACCCGTGAGGCCAGGGGCCAGGGACGGTCCCCAGGAACCTGAGCCCCAGAGGGACATGCTGTCCTTTGGGGGAATGCCAAAGGAGTCGTGACACTGTGACTGGGGTGGGTTCAAGGCCGTTGTCTGAATGCTGGCTCCCAGGCCCTGCAGCAAGCCACAAGGTGCTTGGGCAAAAACATGGAGCCCGGGCTGGGCTGGGGGCTTCCCCGCTCATTCGTCCTCACAGACGGGCAGACTCACTGCCTGTTCCACGGACAGGCGTCTGGCTTGTAGGGGCAGCTATTCAGCATGGAGCCTTCATCTAAGGTCCCAAAGTGCAGGCCTCGTCCTCCCTGACCTGCCCCTGACTTGGCCGGAGGAAGCGAGGGCAGCCCTGCCCTGTGGGCCTACCCAGCAGTCCCCAAGAAGCAGGTCCCGGGGTGAGGGCGGTTTGTAAAGCCGAGAAACAGAGCAAGCGGGTGAGAGAGGCCGAGCCCAGAAATGAGAGGAGCCAGCTGCAGTGGGGAGCGCGTCCTGTCCGCGAGCTTCACGCAGCTCCACCCAGAGCTGAGCATTCCGACGTGACACTGGTCAGCATGTGGCCGATGGTTCAGGCTCTTGAGACGGGCTCAGGTTAAATAGGATCCACAGCAGTGACGGGTCCTGGAGTACTGCGGAGTCTTCACTGGGAAGGGTCCAAGGTATGGTGCAGGGCTGTGGGGAGCTGGGGTGGACACTCATGTGCCGTTCAGAGGGCAGGAACCCGAACTTTGAGTTGAGTTCCCAGACCACAGCCCACCACCCTGCACCTTGGTTAACTCACCTGGAGGAAAAGCTTGACCAAGCAGGGCTCTTGTCCAGGGTTGCTGGGGCGGCCATGGCAGTGTGACACGGCTACCCGTGTGACACAGCTGTGGGTAGCAACAGTTCCCTAAAGCGCCGTCAGCACCGTCCTCGTCTCAGTGCTGTGCAAGGGACTGCACATGAGCCCCAAGCACTCCCTTTTTCCTGGGTGCTGGTGGTGATGTTGAGGGACCCAGTGAGCTCGCTGCGGCTCATTCCAGGTAAATAAATTAATTTAAAAAGGGGGGCGGGCAGCAGCCATGAAGTGGCGTAACAGGAGTGGAGGCCTCACCTGCGCGTCAGGAGGAAATGTTCTTTTATGAAGCCATGGTGTTTGTGTTTGTCCAGCACATGTCACTGGCGAGGATTGCTGCTTAAATGTCACTGTGAGGAACGGGCATGGTCAAAGATTTGCCTTCCCGGGTCATTTTGTCCGAAGTGCCACATTTCGTGCGATGGAAAAAGGTTGGGGGATGGGCTCCCTGACGTGGCCGTGGGTTTGTTTTCCCTCCCTGGGAATTTTCCCCCCAGAAGTGAGTGTCCAGACCATCTAGTGAATTCAAACTAGTTGCTGCAGAGTATCATGGCCAGATCAAGTGTGGATCACCCCAGCCAGCCTTTGCTGGCCATACGGGGCTCAGCTGCTCCAGCCCAGCCCGGAAGCCAGGCTTGTGTCTATACTTGGGGTCTATACCCGCAGCAGGAATCCCTGATCCACGGTGCCTGCTCCTCTCCCAGAAGCCCTCACTCTGCTCTGTAGCTCCTGCACCGTCACCCGCCTTCCGGTGTGTTCCATAGGGGACGTTTACTGGAACCCCCTTCATCTAAGACATTAAAACAAATGAAAAACATAAGTGAACACATTTTTTTTTTTCGATTGCTTGTGGCCATCCGGTTTCCATGACTTTTTCCAAGTTTAACTTTGACCACTCAGGAATTTGAGTTTGGAGCGAGAAGCCGCTCTCTGAACGGGCTCACGGACGTGTCGTTGATGTCTGCTGTTCAGACCCACATCGCTTCCCACGACAGAGCACCAGGTGTCAGGTGTGCCCTGGCCTCTCTCCGCCCAGGACCTGAGCCTACACTTAGGACAGAAAAGGCTTAAACCAAGCATTGAAGGACGCAGGGCCTCAGGGCTGTCCGTGTGCACTGCGTGTGTGTGTGCACACAGGACCACGCATTTTCTCTTCGTCCTTGGTGGGTTGGACTCGGTCACTTGGCCCCAGGTGGGATGGGGTACCTGTTTTCTGGATCTCTCACAGCAAAAAGATGTCCAACAGAAACACCTGGAGAATTAAGAACCGATCACCACACTGAGGGAGGCAGATGCAGGCACAGCGTGCTGAGCGAGCGGGCGGGACGGGTGAGGGAGGAGTGTCTGCCTCTCCACCTGTGAGCTGCCTCCCGACTTGCAGGTTATTATCACCAAAAGACGCTTGTGTAGCTTGATACCCACTCAGAAATAGATGTCACCGACACAGGATGAGAGAAACTTAGAAAGAATTATGAAGTTCTTGTAAAATGAGAAAGTCAATGAAGGGAGGCAGCATAACCAGAAAAGGGGAAAATTAAAATCTGAAATAATTTATGAGCAAAATAATTTTCCCGCTAAGGGTGTATTAGCTGTGTACTCAGAGCACTTGAGAGGGGCATTTGTAATCAGGTCGTGTTATGATGCTGGGAGCACGTCCCTTCCTGGGCTTGGCGAGCTGTGGGAAGGCCGCCCACAGGGGTATGCACCTGCCGGCAGCAGGCCGCTGCTGTCCAGCTGCAGGGATGCTGACTGAGGAAAGGCAAGGCCTGGAGACCTCCCCACTGCCCTGCCCTGCCGCCGGCCTCTACGGCACTCCTGTCGGACCATCACTGTGTTCTGTAATCCTTGTCTCGTGGGCAGGGGCCAAGGTGAAGTCCTCAGGATTGTCCTGTGGTCGCTGGAGGCCGGGTCCCCGGGTGGGGCCCCCTTAGGAGGGAGGCAGCAGGCAGAGGGGTCTCCCAGTGAGACAACCTGCAGAGCTCAGGTGGGTGAGGGCGGGCATGGAGACAGGCGGACGGGGTGCCCAGGGAGTGACTGAGGGCAGACTTAATGTTTAGATGTAGAGGACAAGGGAGAGAGGAAGACCCGGATGTTGGGGTTGCTGACGGAGTCCAGTCGGCGAGGTGGGGGCGAGAGGAAGGGGACCTGGCAGAAGGTGAGGATATGGAGCTGTTCCCCACTTGGGGCGCCCGTGCGGTTCCCAAAGCACACATATACACGTGGGGACACCTCAGCTCAGGATTCTGCCTCCGGGTCTGACGATGTGGAGATGACAGCAGGAGAGCCCAGGGGAGGCAAGGCGAGGCACACCCGAGGGAGGGCACTGATGTTGAGAGTTGGGCAAAGGCAGAAGTGCCAGGGGACTTGGGTGGGGGGAACCAGAGAATCAGGAGGGAACTCAGAGCCTGCTGGCAGTGCCACAGGGCGAAACCAAAGAGGAAATGGCCTTTCGTTTATTTTCATTTTATTTGAAAAGCAGAAGGAGTGCACGCAGGCGCACACGCACTTCCATCTGCTGGTTCACTCCCCAAATGCCCACAGTAGCTGGGGCTGAACCAGGCCAAAGCCAGGAGCCCAGAACTGTCTGGGTGTCCCACATGGGTGTCAGGGACCCAGTCCCTGAGCCATTGTCTGCAGGACTGGATCCCAAGGCTTGATCCCGGAAGCCCTGAGATGGGGGTGTAGATATATCCCAGAGCCTGAACCAGCCGTGCCTTGGCTGACACGTCCCTGCACATCAGTAGCTTGCTTACCTGTTTGTCCGTTAGCGTTGTCGTTAGTCATGACCCGGTCAGCCTAGCAGTGCAGGTCACTTTCACCAGTGGCCAGCTGAGACTCTGTCCTCTTCCTGGGACACTGCATGTTTTCAGGCGCAGGGGCAGGATATCCTGTTTCCTCACCCACACCCCACCCCCAGCACACTCCCTTCCCCACGCAGCCATGGGCAGCGGAGCGGCCTTGAGCTGCCACGTGGAGCAGGTCCTCCTGGGCTGGCCCAGGCTTGGTTGCTCGGTCACGCTTCTCTGCCCTGCTGCTCCTGAGTGTGGCTTCAGAACGCAGCCGATGTGTTCTAGAACACAGCACGCCAGCTCTGCTGGTGGCTGTGTGCAAAGAGGTTACCTGGTTCTAGAGCGTGGTAGAACAGAGCTCCTTACACGGAATGTGGCAGCCAGGGTTGAGGCACATACTGTGTCTTTCCGCTCAGCTCCCCCAAAGTGTGTTTCCCGTTCCCTGCATCGAGCGTTGGTGACAGCCCGCAGCCTTGCTGACCAGGCCTGGGGCCATGCACCGCACTGGCAGTTCCCTCAGAGCCCGGGAACTCACTGTGGCTGCTCCTGGGGTGCCCCACTGTGCGCCAGGGCCTTTCACACCACAGGGCACCAGAGGGATGTGGGGGCAGCTGGGCAGCCCCAGGCCTGGGCTTCCTGAGGGCGGCTCTGCTGGACCATCCACAGCAGGCCCATCCACAGCAGGCCCCTACTCCTGCTGCTCATTTCCTGATGCCCCCAGATGGGCATGGAGCTGCATCTTAGCAGGAACCTGGCACAGTCTCAGGACTCGAGGCTTGCTCTTGCCCACCCACAGCAGTCTGTCCTTACTTCCCAGTATTCCTGGGCACACCTGAAGTACAGTGCTCACCCTGCACCTTGCCTCCCCCAATGGGAGCACACTTGTCTGCCCCCTGCCCCCCCAGCCAGCCCGTGCAGAAGATGCAGCACCAAGGACCTGTGTACACTGTCCTTGGAGGGACCACCTCCTGCAAGGTGACCCTGGGTGGGTGTCTGTGATCCACGGAGCCTCAGCTTGCTGTGCACACAGTGTGGTGCTTTGAACAGGATGCCTACTCTCTTTTGAAGATTTGCAAACTTGGCATCTGCCAGGCTGAGGGTTCTTCCCAACCAGCCCAATGAAAGACTGGGGAAATGAAGGCCGCCCCTAGGGGATGGCCCCCAGCCCTGCTGCCCCTACCCCTCGCCCTGTGCACCTGTTTCCTCTGCTGACTGCTTGGCAGCCTTCAGTGGGTCCATCACAGGTGTGAACCCCAGGAGTTCTTCCAGGCCATCATTCAGCTGGGGAGATGTTGCAAGAACCTCCAAGGGAGACCTGGCTGCGGAGTCCGTTGGCCCGCCTGTGCTGGATGTAGCAGACTTAGCATTGTGAAACACAGGTTACTGGGAATTCACAGTAATCTGGTCGTTGAGACCGCTGCTGAGTGACTGGCAGGCTGGCAGTGTATGCTGGATGGAAACATTGGATTAAAGAGACTTAGCACACAGATTATATACGCGGTACAGACTGGGCAGCAGTAACTGGCACATTTGGGCAGTGCGTACCATGCAGATACATTGGACAGAGGTGAAACTTGTACCCCAGGCAAGATGGAGAGGAATGGCCTGAGATTTGACTCTGCTCAGAAGGTTATGTGATTTAAAAGTTACTAATTGTTTATGGGAAATTGCACTCCATGGCTTGGGACCAGTTCAAATTTACGAGAAAGGAAACCACAGATAAAGTGGGGTGCTGAGCCAGGTGTCTTTGTGTAAGCCAGGAAGTTTGAAAGAGGCATGCTGTGAAATACTTTCCTGGGCAGTCAAAAATTTGGATCTGGGACTCAGGAGGAGAGATTTTGAGGAAAACCAGGTGGAGCTTGTAAGCCCTGCTGCTGGAAGCCGACATGGGGTGTTAGGGCTCGCATGGGTGTTGATTCTCAGAGGAGGGTCCACAGCTTGGGCAGGGGCTTGCGTCCCCCCCCCGCACCTGCGGATGGTAAGCCGCAGTGCTCTGAGCAAGGGGTAGCAGCGGGTAGACCAGCACCCCAGGACGCAGCAGGTGCCTGCAGCTGGAGGTTTAAAGGTAGCGCAGCGGGCGAGGCTTTGGCCTTGAGGTGGGGGCTCTGTTAACGGGACCCTGGAGAAGAAAAGCCAGTTTGATGGAACGGGGTGGGGGGCTCTTTAGGAAGGAGATGGAGCTGTCCTTGCTGTCCTTGTCCTCCGCAGTGTGGCCCTGCTGGTGTCCATGCATTCCCAGACACACAGGGAGGGCGCCTTCCATTCCCCACGACTCCCGCTTTCGCCTTTTGCCCAAAAGAAAAAAGAAAAAGGTTTGCGATGAAAATGATGTTGTTGTACCCTGTTACATACGCCGTATTAAATTCATAAGTAACGTGAACCACTTCATACATTATTTAGCCTGAAGTTCATTTTATATAGAAAATTACATTTCTGAAAAGAGATGACAGGGTTAAAATGAGTCAAGTTTATCTCGTAAAACTGTTCCAGCCATGGCAGTTCAATCTGTGTCATTTCATCAAACAAGAAAATTCTCAGTATTTGGAGCACGCATCGCTCAGCACAGTCGGTGCTCCAACCGAGCCCGCTGCCCCCGTCCCTGGGACACCTACTGCCACCATCCCATGGAGGTACAGCCAGTGCTCCAACCGAGCTCGCTGCCCCCGTCCCTGGGACACCCACTGCCACCATCCCATGGAGGCACAGCCAGTGCTCTGACTGAGCCCGCTGCCCCCGTCCCTGGGACACCCACTGCCACCATCCCATGGAGGCACAGCCAGTGCTCTGACTGAGCCCGCTGCCCCCGTCCCTGGGACACCCACTGCCAGCATCCCATGGAGGCCATGGTGGCAGCTTGCACACTCATGCACTCTGCCCACCCTGTTGGACAGGTGCTTCTGGAGCTGGGTGCATCAGAGTACCCAGGAATGGCAGCCCCTCCCCCAGCTCCAAGGCATTCCTGTGCTGCATAGCAGCCTCTCTTGGGTGGCCTTGAGTGTCCCTTCCTGTTCTAGGGCTCCAAAGTCCTGTTGTCGCTGCACAGCCAATACAGAGGACAGTGTCTGGTCAGACCTGGGAAGGGGGACTGCCTCCCGGTGCCCTTGATGGGTCACCAGGTCTGTGTCCACTAGCCCTGCCTCCCATTAGCCGTACGTGTAGTGGGTGCAAAGGTCCCCTGCTGGCGCTGCTTGACCCTGGCTTGGCCTTGGCTGAGCTGTGCTTGCCCGCTCTGCCGGCAGAGTCATGCCCAAGCTTCTTCAGGGAATGATCCAGCCATGGCAACTGCGCCCCCTCCCCACCCAGCACCTGGCACAGAATGAAGTCACCCTTGGGCAGATGGCCTCTGTCCAGTGTGGGGAGCTCTCCGAGTGCCTGTGCCTGCTTAGGTGAGGAGAGGGAACTGCCGTGGGCCTTGGCTGGAAGGTAGGTATAGCAAAATGGAGACTGTAGCGGAACTAGCAAGCGGAGGATTGCAGCTGTGCAGTGAGGTGGTTGCTCTTGCGCCTGATGCCACGGGTTCCTGGCATTCACTTGCCGGGCTTTTGTCTTTGTGTTATCTTCCAAGTCCTGCTGTATTTGTCAGAATGCACCCAGCACGCAGGCAGCATCTTTCCCCCTGGAACAGGCAGTGTACATGAAGTCCCCTCCGTCCTTGTGCCTTGCTCCAGCCCGGCTGTGGGTGCCTTTCCAGCACTAAGGAAAGCTTTGGGGGGCTGTGTCCACACCTGCCTTCTCCTTGCCCCTCCTCCTCACACCACACACAGGGTCCTGCCCGCGTGGGTTACAGGTATGCTGGTCATGCTGTTCCTCAAAGCCCTGAGTAAAAATGACTTTGTGCCATGGTGCTGTGTTAAATTGGCTGCTTAATTCTGGTGTTATTTACCCTGTAATTCATTAGTTTCACCCCACCATTGGCAGCTGACAGCCTGTAATTTCACGCCTTGCAATAAAAGATGTCTCATAATCTGCTTCATTTAGCAGCAAGAGAATTTAATGAAATTAACTGCAGTCCTAATTATGCCAGTGAATACTAAAGACTGCCATCCGGTTTTCTCCGAAAAGGACGAGGTCCATCTCATGGAGGATTTAGAATATAATTTCCTGGGAAAAGTTGCAAATGTCTTCCTTCTATTGGCCAACAAGGGCCAATTAGCACTACGCATCCACCTCTTACTAACTGGTGGGGTTTTTTTTTGCGGGGGGGGGTGGTTTTTTTGTTTTGTTTTGTTTTTTTTCCCAGGATGCCTCTCTAAGAACTCATTGTTTCACATCAGATTTAAACTGGACACCTCTGAGTGGTGGTGAGGATATAGGGAAACCGAGTCCTGTGTGCCGTCAGGGCGACTGGGCGTAGCTTTGCCTGAGTCGACGTCGCTTGTGGACTTCCTCCGCCTGCTCTCACAGCTTGGCCTGTGTGCCCTGGCTTGTCCCTGCTCTGAACCCCATGGTGTACCCTACCTGTCGCTGCTGGGCAAAGGTCTCCCCGAGTTTCACCCTCCTCGCTTGTCCCCGCCACCCTGTCTCCCCAGCCGGGGAGAAGCTGGGCTGGATGTTGGCACCTGGTACACCTGTCACATAGGCCCTTCAACCCCCTGAGCTGCTTTCCTCACTCTCCAGCCCTCGCTCTGGTCTCCCCTCTTCCTTGGCTGCTCCTGCCTGTGTTCCCAAAGGGAAGGGACGCCAAAGTGAGAAGTCCCACTGCCCTAGTGCCTGCCTGGACTGCACAAGCACACACGGACACACACAGCCCTGCTCTCACACACACACATCTGTTTACAAACACCTCTCACACATACATCCTGCTGTCCTCTCACCTCTCCTGCCTGCCCCCTGCCTCCCCTCATGGGGGGTCCCCGCGTCTGCTCCACTGCTGTGCACAGCAGCCCCTCACACAGGGGCGTGTAAGCCTGAGGCGTGGAGAGCTCAAGATGGGAGAAGCGCATGTCGCAGCCTGTGTAGTGAAGTCCACAGAGACCTCAGTGGCCCCAAATCTTTGTCTCTTCCTAATCTTGTTTTACATCCAAAAGAGGAGTGTACCCCGTGTCCTCCAGGGCTCCTGTGGGTCTGTGTGCCTGACAGAGCATCAGCTGTCAGCTGTGTCTTAGCAGAGGCAGCGTGGTAAGCAGCTGCCCTGCTGTGTGTCTACCTTAGGGAGACAGTGGCCTGGAGATTGCTGCTGGTGCCTGTCAGTGGGGAGGGAAGCAGTGTAGGTGGGGTGAGGTTCAGTCACCCCCCCACTCCTGAAAGTCAGGGGGTGCTGTGGCCCACCTTGGGCAGGGCTCTGCAAGAGAGGCCACAGCCAGGGTGTTCCCTGGGTTGGCGTTCACCGGTGTCTCCTGGGAAAGGATGCTAGACAGGAAGGAGCCACTCACTGTCCTCCCCCCTGCTTAGGCTGGGGCACTGATGCCCGGGGCCGGTGGCCCTCCAGAGTCCCCAGTGGGGTGGGTGGGAGAGAAGCAGGTGCCTGTGGCCCCAGGTTTGGCTTGTGGGGAGCCTGCTCCACTGCCTCAGCCCCGCTCCCTGCCCTTCATCCCGTTACGCTGCCAAGGTGCCCCAGGCAGTCGGGGGTTTCTGAAGGCAGAATGTGGGGTCTCTCCTGGCTGCTACTTTGCCCCAATCTCTGTCCGTCACCCCTCTCGGAGCCAGGGCTGCAGTATCTAGGGCTTGGCTGCCCCAGTGTCCAGAACAAGACCAGGAGACGGCCCCTTCCCCCCTCAAAACACCACAGGGAGGGTCCCGTGCACAGGACAGCATGGGGAGACGCATCCGAGCCCTGGCCGTGGAGGTCATGGCGTGGTGTTGGGTGTGGGGGTGCGGCGGCCCCTGGTGGGGAAGGGACCAGAGCCGAGTGTTTTGATGCACAGCTCGTTCTGTGCGCCGCCAGCCACCGGAGGTAACGCCGGCAAGGAGCAGCATGGAAACCTCAAGTATTTCTCTCCCGGACCCTCCCAGCTTATTAAAAGAACTTATAGACATGAAAATACATTAAAGTGGGCAAAGCGGAGGACGGTGAAAGAGATTAACAACCTCCCCGGAGCAGAGCCTACTGATGAAGCGGGCGCTGCGATGCCGGGAGCCTCACGGCAGGGCAGGCCCCGCCACAATGCAGGGAGGAGGGAAGCCACGTGGAGAAACACCGGGTGCCCGTGTGCCTGCCGCACCCTTTGCCCGTTGGGAAGAGGGAGAAGGGCTGATTCCCTGCTTGCAGTACCCAGAGGGGAAGATTCCTGGGAGATGGCACCACATGTGTGGCCATGGGGCAGGGGCAGTCCTGTGCTGGCTGCTGTCCTGTGGCCCAGCTGGCAGGCTGGGCAGTGCCAGTGCATGGCAGGGCTCCAGTGTGCGGGACCAGGGAGCACCCCGGGAAAACTTGTCCCTGACAAGCTCTGGGTGCCTTTGGAGGTGTTGGTGGGTGGCAATGAAAGGCAGCCTGCTATTGCTGTGTGTGTGCACACGCACACACACACACTCGTGTAGGGGCGTGTGCATGTATGTGCAAGAGAAAGCTAGCCGTCAGTCAAGTTTTATCTCTTAATGAATAGAGACTGCTGAAGTAAGGGTTAGATAATTGAGTTTATAATTAATTAGCCATAACCCTCATCAGATAAAGCAGTTGTGGGGGATTTTTTTTTTATCTCCTTTCTCTCCCCAGGGCCTGCCCTTCTTTGTCCTTGTACTGACAGCCAGCACTTATCTCAGGCACCGGAGCCCCTGCCCATCAGCCCTCCCCCTGGCTGCGGCCGAGGGCTGGTCAGCGGGCCCGCATTGTGCTGGGAGGCCGGTCATCAGCCCAGCTGTCCAGGCCGTGATGAATTAGCGGTGGGAGTGGACGCTGCACAGGCATGACTCGTGGCTGCCACGTCTGTCCCAATGCCAGCGCCTTGCTGACAGACCCCTGACACCATGCAACAAAGAGGTTAGCGCAGGAGCGCCCCGGGAATGGGGGCAGCGCACAAAAGAATTTCTATAGCAGCTAGCTCAGGTGATGAAGGAGGGATCACTGGGGTTATGCTCTCTTGAAGCACCTTTTCCTTAGTAATAATAATAATAATAACAACAACAATAAAAGTCCTGTGCCCTGAAAGGCAGCCTGTCTGGGTGCAGGCAGTGGAATTAGGGCATTAGACGCTATGGTTGCGGCCACATGTACCCCCTGACCCCTTCCCTTGCTCTCAGGGAGGCTGGGACCACAACTGGGCAAGTATGTGATGTCTTCAGGAAGGAGCTTGGGGACTGTCCTCAGCCCTGGCCGTTAGGCTGGTCAGCTGCCTTGGGATTCTCCTAGGATCTGCTATGGCCAGGCCCAGGCAGGGCAGGAGGCAGCCCCCGGGAGGGTCCCATGTTGGTCCCTGTGACCTGCAGCTGCCGTCTCGTCCAGGTGGGCAGAACGGCCGTCTTGGTCACCCTACAGGAGCAGGAGTGGGTCCCGCGTCCTGAGACCCCGGGACCGTGATGTGGGGACTCAGAAGGCAGAATGTTTCGTCAGACACTATGACTGAACAAAGATCCAAAATGTGAATGAAAATTTAATCAGATGAATCCATTATTGAGCCTCATTTAGGCATAAGGGATGATAAGTGCATTTTCAAGTGCTGAAATTTACAGAACAATCCGGTTCGCTTGATCCAGGAGTGTGGTTAGGAACTGGCAGATCATGGTGTTGTGATGGGAGTGGGTGGCTGTGAACCTGATTGTGAGTCAGGTTGGAAGTTGGCACACTGACTGCCCAGAGCTCCTTTGGGGAGTTTAAGGACTAATGGTGACTCTCAGTGAATCCACCCTATATGGTAGAGCTGCGCCTGATGACTCTGAGTTTGTAATGAAGCAGAGATGGGCAGTGTGTCCCTCCCAGGTTCCCTTACATGTAGGAAAGGGAGCTGAGGGCACTGGCTAACCGAGGACCCACTACTGAGCTGTGGGACCCTGCGCCCCGACCGCCCAAGAAAGGCAGAGCTACTCGATGCAGGCAGGTGCACCGTCTGCTCAGCCTCTGCTTCCAGGGCTCATGGCAGCAGCTCCAGGGTACCGTACACCAAAGCCAGCCAGCCAGCTCATCCTGCTGTCAGAGCTGGGGACCCAGAGGCCCTGAGCTGGAAGTGGGAGTCTGTTCTCTAACTGCAAGGGGGTATCAAATGGGCCTCCCCATACTGAGATTCTGCCCCTGTTGAAGAGGCGATGGGCTGATCTATGGTCTGGCTTCCAGCAGCCCGTCCCAAGCCTGTCCACTTGAGGTACTGCTTCTCCTAGGCACACAACAGTTTGCATTCATGCCTGGGAGCATTGAGAAGCTCTGGGCACCTACTGGCTGGAGGGGGCACAGGGCTGCCAGTCTTCCATGACCCTCGCTTGCCTCCAACATAGCAATGGTAGTACCCTTTCAGACCCATGGGCCCACGTACCAACTCCGTGGAGGTCACTCCACCCAGAAGAGAGCACTGCTTTTCTGGGGCACAGTGGGCTCCCCCAGCAAGTGATGGCTGTCTCAGGCTGTGCCTCGGAGGCAACGGGCGGCAGGGATGGATCTGCCAGATGGCAATAGCTAACCAAAGGCACAGGCAGACCACCGGGGAGTTGGTGCAGGGTCCAGAGATTGGAGCGGGACGAAGCCAGAGGCTTTGAACACAGCCAGCCTCCTGGCCCTCGCTGGGCTGAGCCAGGTCCCTCGCCCTCTCCAGGCCCTGCCTGCGTGATGTGCCCACTTGTGAGCTGATATGCCCAGCTGTGGGCTAATCCTAACCCTCTCCAGGCCCCGCCTGCGTGATGTGCCCACTTGTGGGCTGATGTGCCCAGCTGTGGGCTGATCCTAGCCCTTATCTGTTGGCAGACAGCCATCTCCCGGGTGGTGCCCAGGAGCAGCTGGTTTTCCATCCAGCACGAAGGGAGTAAGATACAAGAAGTGAGCCTTTCTTTCTCCTGTTTAGCGCAAGTGTTCTGAAACAGTGTCCTCAGAGGTTAGGACACAGTCCCCAGGGCGGCATGTTGCAGGCACGCTCTTGCCGGAAAGGTCTGAAATCTACCTGGTCTCGTAAGCGAGGATGGCCGAGAGGTGCTCATGTATGAAGGAAAGGAGAAGTAGAAGCAGCGGAGACATGTGTGCCCACTGCTCAGCCGCCAGTGTGGCGCCACCCGCATGCTGCGTCTCTTGTGGGGCAGCAGCGGAAGCTAGGCCTTGTCCCGCAGGACAGAGGGACGGTCAGCCCGGAAGATGGCAGTGGGAGCCTGATGGGCACTTCAGGACCCCTTGTTAGTGGAGTTCCGCGAATTATACGCCAAGTAGAAATCTGACTTCTCTTTGCTTTGTATGCTCACCAGTAAATTTTTTTAGGATGCACTTATTGAATCCATTACAGAGGTATCTTTCTTTATAGCCAGGTACTAAATAAATTCATTATACTTTGGGCATACTTTTAAAGTCATGAAAGTAGCATCCTGCTAAATTTACAAGGGACGATTCTTGGTTGGAACCTGGTTTGGGATCAGCATTTCCTTTGAACACGTGAGTTGGTGTGTTGCGTGCATGTCCGCTGGCATCTCATCCTCTCGCTTACGATGCCCAGGAGAGCGGCAGGCAGAGTGGCTCTGTCCACTTCTCGCGGACACAGTCGGCATGTTTGTGTTGGAGACCGGGCACTGGGCAGTGGGTAATGACGCACCTGAGTAGGGAGAAGACACCCCGTCCTTCCCCCTCCCTCACCCCCTCCTGCCTTGGGGGACATGTCTTATGGTCCTTTGGGGTCTCTGGATGTATAGACCTTGCCACCTTCTCTAAGGTTCAGCCTCGGCTCAAGAAGATGGAGAATATTTGTTTAAAATTCCACTGTGTTTAGCATCCCTGGGGTTATAGCTTCTTGTTCTGTGGCTCAGTGGTTCACGTTACGTTGTCTGGGTTTTGTGTGCAAGCAAAGGGGACCCTCTGGTTCCTGGAGTCCCAAAGAGCACATTGGGTACCTCCTCCATTCCTTGGCCTGGAGCCACTGTCGGACGAACACGCCAGGCCCTGCCCTCTCCAGTGTCCTGCTGTGAGTGCGTGTGCACGGTCTGTCTGACACACCCCGAACCAGGTGACGCGGGCGAAGTGGGTCAGTTGCCTTGGCTGAGGCCACGTGTCCTCTGCCCCTCCTGAGATCAGAGGCCACTCTCCACACAGCATCAGAGACCTGTGCTATGAGCACACGGGTCTGAGGCAGGGCAGCCACCAATCAGTGTCCTCTGCGCAGAGCTGCCATGCTATGAGGCGGGGACGCTTACATGGTGCATACCGCAGGCTTCCCGGCAGCACTGGGCCCATGCTGGTGGTCACTGCAAGCTTAGATGTCCGGGAGCACACATGGTTCCTGCAGTGCAGTCTAGGAGGTTGTGCGAGCGCAATAAATGGCCACACTCCCTTTAGTGGGAGCCAGACGTGCCAGGTGGGGTGACCCATGTCCTCCTGGGAGTTCAGCAGGCTCCGGCGAGTCACTGGCTCAGGAGGTAGCAAGTGAAGGAGGGTGGGTTCCCTGCAGGCTGTACTCTGGAGCCTTGTGGAGAGCCATGATGGAGGCACCGCTGGATGGATGCCTTAAGGGACAGCTGGTCCTCATCACTGTCCCTTGTGAAATGGAGTGGCAGGTGTCGATATGCCCAAAGACACAGATGTGCTGTGTCCCACTCCTGTGTGCCCACCAGGGAAAGGTGACATATGTGGGCCTCCTGGGCCAGCCTGAGTTAGCGGTAGGGAGCAGAGGGTACCCCTGTAACAGATCCCAAGAGTGTCAGCCGCGTCTTTCGGGAATTGATGAGCTACCAAGAGAACAGCTTTCCGGTAAACAGCATTTGGAGAAGCCCGCGTTTGTTGAAATAGGCCTTTTGCTGTGTGCCCTGTTTTTTCTGCACTATTTTTCTGCTTATCTTGGCTGCCTTCAGGGCAGTCCCCTTGTTCTGGTACAGACTACAAACTTCACAAAATGCCGCAACTGTCCAGCATTTCATTTTAGTGTTGCCATACTTTGGGGAAATGTGCATCTTAACGGCTAAAACCTCCCATTCTGTGTAAATTCAAATTGAGAACGTAGTCCAGGCTCTGTAGCAACTGAGCCAATCCCATCATCAGCGTTACTACAGAAAGAGAAGTTAAGCTGGGCATGTAAAATTGTTGCCCATTAAAATTTTCTTGAGTTGTTAAGCAGTTTGCCCCTTATTGTTAAGATGCGCTGGATCCAGGGTTTTGGTGGCTTAAAAAAACCACGGATTAGGCCACAGCACATGAGCTTGACATTCTTAGAGCTGTCCATCAAACTTTGTAGTTTCCAAACTCTGCAGGATAGTTTGCATAATCCAAGCATTTTCCTTGTAAGAAGAAAGGTTCTCTTTATTTCTTAGCTTCGAGGGTAAGGCCATTGCCTTTAAACAAGGCATTGATCTTTCTTGTTGGCAGGTTACTGGGCAGCACCTGCACACGCACACACACGAATGCCCACGTGCCTGATGTCTGCTCATAGTACCCCCAAGCATTCTCACTATAAAATATGATCGTTTACTAGGAAATTATTTTGCAACTGTATAAAGTTTAGGAGACAGACCTCTTAGGTACTTACTGTGTCTGTTACCCAAAAAGGAGAGGAAGGGAAAATGAAACGCGCCCCTGGGCTTTGGCTGTGTGGTGCTTGTCTGTAGTCATGCTTGCTCCTGCATTGTCTCTCAGTTACAATGTATCCATCCACTGGGCAAGGTGGGTTCCCTCCATGCCTGTGAAATTGATGAGCTGATGAGCCGGGAGAGACTCACTCATATTTTAATGCCAGCATTAGTAGTGTTCTCACATGACAACAGGGGCCTCAAAGTTGGTGGTAGTGAGGAGCATTTGCCACTGTAATTGACAAATAATACCCCTCATAAATACTGCCAGTCTCTTCAATTAGTTTTCATCTAGAATTCAGTCTACAAAATGATGGCCTGTCAACTGACAATGAATGGCAAAAATTAATAAATTGTCTTCTAAATAGAATGGACACTTAAGAAAAATTGGGCAGCCAATTTAGCACAGCGTGAAGCGAAGGGACCTTTTGTACTGGTGCCGGGCACTAATGTTGTCTCGGATCTTTATTAATGGTGCGCCACGGCTGCTGACAGTTTTGTTGCTACTGGCAACTTTCTTCATTAAAATTAAAGCCAGCATCAGATTCCATTAGCCGTACTCTGGGCACCTTGCTTTTTTTTTTTTTTTTTAATACATATTGTTTCTTACATTAACTCCCTCTCCTCCCTTAAGAAGTTTTAAGAGAAGTTAAATGGGAGAAGTAGTCTGCCAAGGGCCATGCTCTGTCACCAGGTAGGATGGCTGTCCTGACCCAGGCGGGGTGAGCTGCTGCATCCTGCCGTCTGCACGCCTCCATGTCCCCTCCCCCTGCAGCGGGTTTGCCTGAGGGAGCACACATTTGGGGTTGGCTTTGGAATGGAGGGGTGATTGGCACCAGACTTCTCGGTCTGCTGTTTGCTCCGAGCAGCGTTCTAGAAAAGGCCGTGGTGTGCGTGCAGCGCTAGGGCCGGCCGTACTGCAGTTCAGTCGCTGGATGCTCTCAGACTGTGTCCTGCAGTGTGGCCTCACTTTCCTGCACAGAGCAGATTGCCACCTCCCAAGGTTAAGCCAGAACTAGCTTTATTGAGTGAGCGTCAAGCTGTTAGCAGCAAGGTTGATTCCTGCCCTGGGCAGCGCTGCGAGGGGACAGACATGTGCCACAGCCTGGGAGCAGGGCCTCCGTGGGCAGCACCTGGCAATGCTGGCTCAGGCACCACGCTCACTGCCATCCCCCAGCGAGGCTTGTGTGGCTGCTAGAGTGCCAACCCCACGGCTACCTTACGCTCCCTGCCTGTGTCCGCTGCGTCCTGAACCCCTCCTTGCCTTGCTGTGAGGTGAGCTGATATCCTGCAGGGAGAGACACCCCAACGCCCGTTAGGACAGGCACCCCAGATAGTGGGCTGGCAGGGATCTCCCGTGTGCTGAATCTCCTAGCACTCTGGCACCCAGGACAGAGAGGGTGTGCCTGCCTGGGTCTGAGCGCTGACTTTTTTGTCTATGGCCTCAGGGATACAGTTCCCCATTCGGTGTGTGGGGTCACCTTCTTCTCCTTGCACGGGCTCCTGGTGCCCCAGACGCACGGTGTTACTAACGCTGCCCAGGATAGGTGGCCTGTGATGGCTGCTGTGGCCAACAAGTGGGCTGTTCTTGTCTGTGTCATTCTTGGTTTGGAAGTTCTCTGGAACTGAGATCCCAGTGTGAGTTTTGTTTTGTTTTTTAAGATTGACTTATTTTTATCTGAAAGGCAGAGTTAGAGAGGGAGAGAGAGAGAGAAAGATCTTCCATCTGCTTTTTCAGACCTGTGAGGAGTGATTCGAACATCCCATCTTGGAGCCAGCACCACTTCCTGCTTTCCCCATCCCACAGCTTGGAGAGTCAGATGTATAGAGAGGAAGATCTTCTGTTGATTCACCCTGCCCCCCAAACGGCTGCAACAGCTGGAGCTGCGCTGATCCAAAGCTAGGAGCCAGGAGCTACTTGCATGCAGGTTCAGGAGCCCAAGGCTTTCAGCCCTGCTTGACTGCTTTCCCAGGCCACAAGAAGGGAGCTGGATGGGAAGCAGGGCCGCCAGGATACGAACCGGTGCCCATACGGGATTCTGGCATGTGCAAGCCAAGGACTTTAGCCTCTAGGCTACTGCGCCAGGCCCAAGAACTTTAAGAACTAACTGCATTTTAAAACCTAACAATACCCTCCACCCAAAGGGCTTCGATAGCTGGTGCTGGGCCAGACTGAAGCCAAGAGCCTGAAGCTGCAAGCAGGTCTCCCATGCCGGTGCAGTGCCTCCAGCACTAGACCATCCTATGTTTTCCCAGGCTTATTAGCAAGGAGCCGGCTGGGAAGTGGGGCAGCCAGGGCTTGAGTCACTATCCGTCTGGGCTCCTGGTGTCAGAGGCCATGACCTAACTGCCACGGCCGCCCATCCCCACACAGTCCCCGGCGGCGGTGTGGTCTGTTGGGGAGGGAGTGGTGGTACTACTTCTGTCTTCTCTGGCGGTCTAGCGGTGGATTGAGTCAGTCGGATAAATGCCAGCAGCCTCTCATACTGAGTCGCCTTTTTCAGTGATCTTAAGTAATTAAATGAAGAAAAATGCACCAAATGATGCCTCAATTAGTTGTGTGTAAACAATAAGTGTTTACTGCAGACTGCACTGTTTGCTACAATGTAGAGGAGCTGTTATGTCGACGTGCTGACAGGCCCATGAAACAGCAGCCACAACTCCCCCTGCATGTGTGTGACTCCCCCTGCATGTGTGCGTGTATGCACAGGCGTGTGCTCAGCCCTCCTCCCTGCGTGCCCCACCCTGTAGCATGTCAGCCGGGGGGAGGACCGTTGTTACTTGGTGGCTGAAGCCGCTAATATGCAGCAGTGAGTGAGGCGTGAAATGCAGTGGTCTGTGGACAGTGTACCCTGTGCCGTTCCGCCGTCGCTGCATGGCAACAGCAAGGCTGTTTCTAACTTGCTGACACAATATTTGCAGTGTTTCCATCATTAGACTGTCCCGGTTAACAGTCACCTTCTCTAGCGTGTGACCGTTCCAAGTGATTATTTTAAATGTGATGAATCCAAGGATTGGTGCAGCACCCCTCGAGGGCCCATCCCCAGCGACCGGGAGTCTCTGAGAGCTTTGGGGTAACATGAGGTGTGTGTGGTCTGCTCCCTGGGTCACGTCCTGGCGCTGGGGTGCACCAGCACAGGCTTCCAGAGGAAGTGGGGAGAAGCGGAGCCTTCTTAAGCTGCCACCTCCGTCACACACTGCGCTGAGCTCCTGAGCCCCCAGGATCTGCAGGACGTGTGAGCCTGAGGCTGGCCCTCCTCCCCAGTGACAGGCCCGTCTCACAGAGGAGCTGCCTACTGGAAAGCGGGGAGGAGTCCCTGTTGGGCAGCTGGGACCTCGGTCCTTCCTCCCCTCATCCAGGGGTAACTCAGGGGCTGACCCCAAAGTGCTATTTCCCTCAGATCAGCCTCACTAGCTTGGCATGCACACCCATGTAGACATGGCAATCTACAGAAAGGCCTTCACTGGCACTTGAGGTGCAGCATAGTTTTCAAAGCACCACTCAGGAGCAGGGGCTGCCGGGGACCCTACCCTGCGGCCACTGAGCTTGTACACGTCTCTGCTCCAGGGCCTTCCATGTGACACGCCGAGAGCATGGGCCCTCAGCCTGGCAGGGGACACCTGAGGAGGGCGGGTCAGTGGGACCCTGCTTCCTGGGCACACATTGAGATTCCCTACACTTGATCAACTGGCTAATCCTCCACCTCCAAGCCCGGCATCCCAGCTCCTCCACTTCCCATCCAGCTCCCTGCCTGTGGCCTGGGAAATCAGTAGAGGATGTCTCAAAGCCTTGGGACCCTGCACCCATGTGGGAGACCCAGAAGAAGTTCTTGGCTTTGGATCAACTCAGCTCCGGCCGTTGTGACCACTTGGGGAGTGAATCAGAATTCCCTCTCTCTGGAACTCTGCCTTTCCAATAAAAATTGAACTTATCTTAAAAAAAAACAATCATTTTTATTGGAAAGGGAGAGTTCCAGAGAGAGGGAGAGACAGAATTTCCATTTCTGTGAGTGTGGATCCTGGAGAAAGAAGCAGGTAAAATTAATTTTAGTAATATATCCTGAATATATCCTGAATCACCTCAGCGTGTATTCTGCCTAGAAAGAGACTGTTTCTCTTACTGAGCTCTTAAAATCTGGTGTGTGGTTTAGATGTACAGCCCCCCTCTGGACCGGTTGTCACAGATGGCTTGTGGTGGCCTCCCTGGACACATCCAGGGGCAGCTTCCTCTTCAGGACGTCAGTGAGCTTCAGGGCTCAGGCCTTCGCAGGTGCAGCTGCACAAGCCCCTTGCCACCTGCCCGACCTGAGCAACGGCCTCTACTGTCGCGGCACGAGGTCTTCAGGCAGAAACGTGAGGAGCGGGGGAGGTGTCGGAAAACAGTGGCTGAGAGACGGCACACAAGGAAAGGAGAAGCTCCCCGGGGAGTGCTGAGAGCGTGTGCCCCGATGTCCTGTGGCTAATAAGGATGTGCTCCAGAACTCCTGAGTGACAGTGTCATTTCACTTCCTGTGGGGAACAGAGTAGTCACTGTGGTGTGACTCCTGTGGGGACAGTGTAGTCACAGTGGTGTGACTCCTGTGGGGACAGTGTAGTCACAGTGGTGTGACTCCTGTGGGGACAGTGTAGTCACAGTGGTGTGACTCCTGTAGGGACAGTGTAGTCACAGTGGTGTGACTCCTGTGGGGACAGTGTAGTCACAGTGGTGTGACTCCGGGGGGGGGGGGGGACAGTGTAGTCACAGTGGTGTGACTCCGGGGGGGACAGTGTAGTCACAGTGGTGTGACTCCTGTGGGGACAGTGTAGTCACAGTGGTGTGACTCCGGAGGGGACAGTGTAGTCACAGTGGTGTGACTCCTGTGGGGACAGTGTAGTCACAGTGGTGTGACTCCGGGGGGGGGGGGGGGACAGTGTAGTCACAGTGGTGTGACTCCAGGGGGGACAGTGTAGTCACAGTGGTGTGACTCCTGTGGGGACAGTGTAATCACAGTGGTGTGACCCCTGTGGGGACAGTGTAGTCACTGTGGTGTGACCCCTGTGGGGACAGTGTAGTCACAGTGGTGTGACTCCGGGGGGGGACAGTGTAGTCACAGTGGTGTGACTCCGGGGGGGGACAGTGTAGTCACAGTGGTGTGACTCCGGGGGGGGACAGTGTAGTCACAGTGGTGTGACTCCTGTGGGGACAGTGTAGTCACAGTGGTGTGACTCCGGGGGGGGGGACAGTGTAGTCACAGTGGTGTGACTCCGGGGGGGGGACAGTGTAGTCACAGTGGTGTGACTCCGGGGGGGGGACAGTGGTGTGACTCCGTGGGGGGGGACAGTGTAGTCACAGTGGTGTGACTCCGGAGGGGACAGTGTAGTCACAGTGGTGTGATTCCAGGGGGGACAGTGTAGTCACAGTGGTGTGACTCCTGTGGGGACAGTGTAGTCACAGTGGTGTGACTCCGGAGGGGACAGTGTAGTCACTGTGGTGTGACTCCAGGGGGGACGGTGTAGTCACTGTGGTGTGACTCCTGTGGGGACAGTGTAGTCACAGTGGTGTGACTCCAGGGGGAACAGTGTAGTCACAGTGGTGTGACCCCTGTGGGGACAGTGTAGTCACAGTGGTGTGACTCCTGTGGGGACAGTGTAGTCACAGTGGTGTGACTCCGGGGGGGGGACAGTGTAGTCACAGTGGTGTGACTCCAGGGGGGACAGTGTAGTCACAGTGGTGTGACTCCGGGGGGGACAGTGTAATCACAGTGGTGTGACTCCTGTGGGGACAGTGTAGTCACAGTGGTGTGACTCCTGTGGGGACAGTGTAGTCACAGTGGTGTGACTCCTGTGGGGACAGTGTAGTCACAGTGGTGTGACTCCGGGGGGGACAGTGTAATCACAGTAGTGTGACTCCAGGGGGGACAGTGTAGTCACAGTGGTGTGACTCCGGGGGGGACAGTGTAGTCACAGTGGTGTGACCCCTGTGGGGACAGTGTAGTCACAGTGGTGTGACTCCGGGGGGGGACAGTGTAGTCACTGTGGTGTGACTCCTGTGGGGACAGTGTAGTCACAGTGGTGTGACTCCGGGGGGGGGGACAGTGTAGTCACAGTGGTGTGACTCCGGGGGGGGGACAGTGTAGTCACAGTGGTGTGACTCCGGGGGGGGGACAGTGGTGTGACTCCGTGGGGGGGGACAGTGTAGTCACAGTGGTGTGACTCCGGAGGGGACAGTGTAGTCACAGTGGTGTGATTCCAGGGGGGACAGTGTAGTCACAGTGGTGTGACTCCTGTGGGGACAGTGTAGTCACAGTGGTGTGACTCCGGAGGGGACAGTGTAGTCACTGTGGTGTGACTCCAGGGGGGACGGTGTAGTCACTGTGGTGTGACTCCTGTGGGGACAGTGTAGTCACAGTGGTGTGACTCCAGGGGGAACAGTGTAGTCACAGTGGTGTGACCCCTGTGGGGACAGTGTAGTCACAGTGGTGTGACTCCTGTGGGGACAGTGTAGTTACTGTGGTGTGACTCCGGAGGGGACAGTGTAGTCACAGTGGTGTGACTCCGGGGGGGACAGTGTAGTTACTGTGGTGTGACTCCTGTGGGGGCAGTGTAGTCACAGTGGTGTGACTCCTGTGGGGACAGTGTAGTCACAGTGGTGTGACTCCTGTGGGGACAGTGTAGTCACAGTGGTGTGACCCCTGTGGGGACAGTGTAGTCACAGTGGTGTGACTCCGGGGGGGGACAGTGTAGTCACTGTGGTGTGACCCCTGTGGGGACAGTGTAGTCACAGTGGTGTGACTCCGGGGGGGACAGTGTAGTCACTGTGGTGTGACTCCTTTGGCTTAAAGAGTGTCTGTAGAAGGTTCTGCAGCACAGAACCCGCAGCAGCATGGGAACAGGCTGCTTGCCTGATGGGTCAGCTCTGGCCCTTCCCTGGCCGCTGAGATCTGTCCGCGGGCACTGCACAGGCAGCAGCCTAGTGTCTCCACAGCCCATGCCCGGGCCATGCTGTGCTGTGCTGCGCTGCGCTTCGGTCTGAGTAAGGAAGCAGGTTTGTATTGTACCACAGACCGCCATGCAGCCACGATGGCCCCACTCTGCCCAGTGTGCCCCCCAGTCATGCCCTCCACCGCTGGGCAGGTTATGGCTGTCACTTCCATCTCCACTGGCTGCAGCAGAGTCGCAGCGGGAGCCTGTGGACTGTGTGTGTGTGTTTCTGTCTGTAGGGGCAGTCTGGGTGCTGGAAGGGAAGGGGCGGTCCAGCTGGCCCTGGCCAGCAGGCAGGGACTTGGCCCTGGTGCTGAAAATCATGTGACAGGTTGACAGCGAAGAAAAATGAGGCGGTCATGAGATAATATTAACTGGAACCAGCAAGAAGGGGTCTGCCAGGCCTGGCAGGCAGGGCAGAGTGTTTGTTTTGCTGAGTTTTGCTTTTCTTTGGATAGGGAAGGTTAAACCTGTCCGTGCGTGGTGCTGCTCGTGTGGTGTAAGCAGCTCCGTCACCCCTCCTGTGCACGGTGAATACCCTTGGTGAAGGCTTGACTGTCTCCTGGACAGCGTCACGCTGACCGTACCTACCCTGAAGTGCCCATCTCTTTGACCTCACACACTGCCAACGAGATTTTTAAATGCGGGCGGGGGATGGGGGGAGGCCACAAACTTTGTTCTCCATCTTGTCACTCTGTTGACGCTGCATTAAATTGGATTCGGTGTCCATCATTATTAAAATGTGAAGTGTGCCAGCCACAAGGCATACATTTCAGGGCAGTTAGCTGAATAATTCTTTTCTTTATCATCCCAAATTACTGCTGAGCTCTGGAGAGGGGACCAGTTTAGCCAATTATTGCCATTTGAGCTGGGTTTGTGGGTGATTAGCTCCTGGTCGAATCCAGTGCCGGCCGGCCCTTTGAAGCCGGGGCCGTGTGATTTTCTCAGCAGTGAGGTAGGAATAGACACGGCTAATGACAGCGAGGTCGCACGGGTGAGCTGACCTGTGTGTGGCGCAGGTTTGGCTTGCGCAAACAGGGCGGCCACAATAACAAGGGTGTCACTAACCCCGCCGTGCATAATCGCGCCTTTATAGGATTGTTGGAGATGCTGACAGCTCAATTAAAGTGTAACCCTTTTGTACCCTGCAACCTGGCAGAATGACAGAAATATTACGAAGCGAGAGCCGCGGGGTCACCAGGGAGCTGGTTAAAGATTCCGATCCCAGCCGCCCGCCCTTGCCCCTCCCCCAAGCCTGGGCAGAGGAGCGTCCAGCAGCAGGAGCTCCAGAGGGGTGCCTGCTGCATACAGACTCTTCGGCCAGGACACCGAGCTAAATGACCAGGAACGGGGCTGAGTCCCGAAGGCCAGGGCCTGGGCACCTCCTGTACAGAACTTCCTTCGTGGTTGTGAGCTTGCGGGCAAGTCTCCTGTTGGAGGTGGTTCTATGGAAGTCACTTCGTTGGGGTTGTTTTCTGGCCAGGGACAAGTGACTTCTGTGCTACGTGGCTCACCTCTTCCACTCAGGAATTTCTTCTCCACCATGAGTGGCCTGTCACTCTTGCTTGTTCCTGATCAACCTACAGGTGTCACCCCTACGGATGTTCCCAGTGCCATGGGGACAGAGTGGCAGCTCTGACGCCCTCCCCCTAGGATTTTGGCTGCAGGTTTGAGGGTGAGCCGCTTGCTTTCCCTTGTTTCAGCATGACAACTGTCGTGCTCACTGAGAGCTGGGGCAGTCCCGGCCCCCCAGACACCCCGTGTCTGTCACGAGGGCTGCTGGGATTGAGATCCTTCGAAGACCTTTGACATTGAGGGACACTGAGGGTGCTAATGTGACAGTGGGGACCCACAGCGCAAAGCTGGGGTGAGTCAGCAGTGGCCTCTCCCGGGGCAGCCTCACAGCCCGTCCACACGCCCATGTGTGTAGCATCCGCAGGCAACACCGATGATGTGGGCAGGCTGGCTCCCCCTGAGGCCTCAGCCCCCAGGTCTGCGGCCGTGCTCCACCGTGGGTGGGGGTGTCCCCATGTTCTTGGAAGGATGCCGGCACTGCAGGGCGGAGGCCCACCTGACTGCTTTATCCTGAAGCTGTTGGCTTGGGGTGGGCGTTCAGCCCAGAGCTGAGGATGCCAGTAAGCATGCCCACGTCCCATATGGCAGTACCTGGCTGCCATGCCTCGCTCCAGTTCCTGACCCTCGCGACCTTGGCGGGCAGCGCCAATAGCTCAGGTGCTGGGGCATCTGCATGGAGCAGACTGCGTTCCTGGCTCCCAGCTGCAGCTGCGGATGGAAAGTAGAGGGCATGTGGGGAGCGACAGCAGATGGGACCCCTCTCTCTCCCTCTCAAATCAGTAATAAACAGTTTAAAATTACAGTTAACTCTATGCAGGTCCTGTCTCCACAGGCTGGCATCTGAATGGGATGAGGCGCAGTCAGCCCTCATTAGCCATTATGAGGTTCTGATTTCAAAACAAAGTGTGCAAAAGGAGGCAGACAGTGAGCTCCACGCCCCAGGTGAGAGGCTGCCTGCCCGGGGCCTGCCTGGGGCACCTGCTCTGCAGGGCCAGCGGGTCGTGGGCCTCTCCGCACAGGGACCTTGGTGGTACAGCACTGATGAGTGCCCATGTGCAGTGAGGTCCTGGAGACGGCGGGCAGTGCCACAAGCAAGGCTGTGCCCACCAGTCCCCACAGTGATGGGGGCAGCATGGAGGACTGTAGACCCCAGCTCTCCTGGTGGCTGCTTATGGAGGGAATCCCACCCACCCACTGAGATGTGCTTGCTGGGTCTCCGAAAGTCGTTCGAACATGAGCCAGCCACAGCTATGTGTGCTGCAGGGAACACAGGAACTAGAATCAAACCATGAGAAAAAGGCATGGAAATTGCCTGATTGAGGGGTCCGCCCCGACAGCACCGGGCTTGGGCTTTCTTCTCTGTGTCACTTGAGGAAGTCCTGGAAACCGTTCAGAAAGGTTATGAACACACGCCACATGACATGGGGTGAGTGGTTGACATGAGGAGCCACACAAACCCACAGATGTCTCCAAGCTTTTTCTTCTGCATTTTACTCACAAAGCAGTGAGCTCCCGTTGCCTGGCCATTGCTCGGTGGCCAGGTCCGGGGTGGACCCAGGAGGCAGGAGCCCACTCCAGGGGTTTCCTGTGCGGGCAGCAGGGACGCCGCTGCTGGAGCCGTCAGCACTGAAGCCAGGTGTGTGTGTGTGTCAGGGAGAGAATGCCCACTCCTCCTCGGAAAGCACTGTTGACTGACTGGAGGCACAAAACTGAACGGTTATGAGCTTGCAAGGGTGGGTGCTTTTGTTTTATTTAAGAAGGTTGTTTTTTAAGGATTTATTTATTTATTTGAAAGAGCTGTTGGTGGAGGTGGGGGACGAGGATAGAGGACAGAGATTCCAGGGCTGGGCCAGGCCAGAGGCAGGAGCCAGGAGCTTCCGCAGGTCTCTCACTTGGGGTCAGGCATCCAAGCATGTGGCCATCATCTGCTGCTTTTCCCAGGCACGTTGGCAGGGAGCTGGATAGGAAGTGTGGCAGCCAGGCCAAGAGCTGGCACCCACATGGATGCCGTCAGCCCTATCCACCATGCCTAAACGCTGGCCCCAGCATGGGTGTTCTTCAGTTGTAGCCAAAACCATGGTCTTTTTGAACTTGGCAGTTAGGAGATTGCTATCATGTGCCTCTAGGGCAGGCTGGCTGGAGTCGGGTCAAAGGCAGAGATGTGGGCACACAGGCACGACCTCCAGGACTGTGAAGGCGGCCAGCAGCCCTGCCTCCAGAGGGCAGCTGTGGGGCCGTGGCCGAGCCGTTGGATGCTCCGTGTCACCGCTGTGTAGGCGTGCAGCCCCTCAGACCCCCAAGACTGAGCCGCCTGGGTAAAGACCCCAAGTCTCTCACGCAGTCGATATATCTTTGTTGGTAAGTAATTGCTATTGAGCCGAGTTTTAATATAAATTTATGAGTGGTGTTTTATCACAGCTCGGGGCTGCGGCAAGCACTGAGTGATGGCTTCCAGTCGCATTCGTTACATTAACTTTGTAAGTTATTTAAAGCTTGTACACTTCACATTGCTTTTGGCTCCCAGTGACCTCCTGGGATTGAGACAGAAACTACGCATGACGAATATAGAAACAGCAGCCATGGGATGCCCTGGCTGGCGCCTGGCATTGTAGCAAGGGCACCTCTGATGAGGTGTGAGCCATGCCTGGTGGGATTCCTGATGTCGTAGCCGTACGTCATCCAAGTCCCCGTTCAGGAGAAACATCACAGAGCTAGCCAAATATTAGCGGCGAGATCGGCATTTGCCACGTGAGGTGCCACAAGGCCCTGCACTGCTCACTCCACCAACAGGGGCACGGTGGGTGTGGTGTGTGGCTACTAGCACGGCCCAGTCTGCACCACCAGCTCCGCTGTGGGCTGCCGTGTGGACTGTCAGTCGCCGAGTCATGAGCCCAAGTCATGGTGGCTTAGAGCGCTGTATTGGTCATGTTCACGGTTACTCTGTGGGCGGGACGTCCAGCCAGGTCTCTGTGGACTGCGTGTCGCAGGTCTCTTCCCCTGTGCATCTGGTGACCTGGCCAGGGGAGGCGTGCCAGGGCTGTGGCCTTGTGTCTGACATCTCGGTCTGTCCACCCCTGTGGTGGTAGGATTTCCCCAGCAGCACAGACTTCTCAGGATGTGAGGGCGGGACCTGCTGTGCACACCTGCTTCCAGCTGTGGTCAGAACTGGCCTCATGGTATCACTTCCTCCACATTCTTTCCATGCAGTTGGAGTTTGTGGGCACACACGGGGTGTCAACGCCAATGGAGGAGCATGGATCGCTGGAGATGAACAACCTCCCCCAACCCCTGCCAGCAGAGAGCCCAGGGCCCGCGGGCTTCAGAGTCCGCCATCCACTGTCCCTGCGGGCGACTCACATGGAAGGGACCAGGGTGACCAGGTCCACCTTATTTGGCGGTAATCTGCACACCACAGAACAGTAACAGCCACCCCTGACATCCAGCGAGACACTGTGCCAGTCAGCCTACCCTGCGTGGGGACAGCGTCTGCTCCCACTGGATGGCCTGTGCCATAGAGCTCCTGCTTTGCTGCAGACTCGGGGACCAGACCCCTCTTTCCTTTTGAGCTTGCTCGTGAAGCCCAGGGCAGTGTCACTGCTGTCAGATGCCAGCCTGCAGCTGTCCAGCCCTGATGGCACTACCTGGGCCCTCCACGTTCCCAGGGAAAACATCCCACTTGTTACTCGGGCTTCCTGCTGGGAGCAGAAGCCAGGAATGAGAACGGTTCTGGGATGAATCCAGCAGGGCTTTCAGCGGGAGGCGTCTGCTCGGAGTCTCCCTGGAGTGTCTGTGTGCTGGGGCAGGCGGAGGGGGTGTGCATAGAGGGCAACCTTGCCATACAGTGCCGCTCATTCCCACAGGCTGTGGTGTGCCCCGTGCCCCAGGGAGCATGCTGGGGTCCGCTTCTGTGGCAGTTAGTCGCGTCATCCTCCCGGCACCCACTGAGGACCCCAGGCTCCTGAGGCCCTTGGCCAGCTGCCCCTTCCAGAGCCAGAGTGTGGGGGCTGGATGTTGTGCTGTCCACGTCCCGCACCGCAGTCCCTGGGTAGCCTGCAAACACACTGGGCAGCCCTGGAAGACAGCTCGTGTGCGTGGGAGACCCAGCTGGAACTGGGCCAGTGCTGGCTGTTGTAGGCATTGGTGGAATGAACCCCTAGATGAAAATTCTCCTCCAAAATCTGCCCCCATCTTCAAATAAGTCATTCCCTTTTTCTGACATTGTTTTTAGTTAGAGTGGCACGGGTGGCCTGTTTCCTCTCAGCTACTCTGGATATGGACCCACCTCGAGATGGCAGCGTGAGCGGACAGCACTTTGGTTACTGCTGGTCATGCCGCGGTCCAGGGGCCTGGCCTGTCTGCCAGGCTCCCTGGAGCTGCAGCTGCCAGGTGGGGACACTTCCCTCCGTGCCGTGTTTCAGGGGGTACCTCAGGCAATAAACTAGGAGATGACCGATTTCTGCTGAGGGCTGCGGGGGTGGGTGCTGGAGAGCAGCTCCCACACTGGTGGGCGGCATGGAGGCCCCGTTCCCTGGTGGTTCCCATGGGCAAGATGAGGAAGAGTGTGGTTCCTTCTGCCTAGACTGTGGGCTGCTTAGAGAGGCACCTGCCTGTGAGGGAGCCAGTACTGCCCCGGGACTTCAGAGGGTGTTCAATAAGCATTTAAGTCACACAGAGTCAGGTACAATGACTGCCACGTAGCTGGTCCTCCGGGAGCCCTCGGAGGGTGGGATTGGCTTGCCCTGTGCAGACAGGGCCCTGAACGCTGGAGCTGGGTACCCTGGGTACCCCTTGGCCCTGAGGACCCTGGCACCCCTGCATGGGAACCAGCCCCCGTATGTCCAGATGGGAGAGGGTCTACTTTACCCCCACGCTGCATGCTTCCGAGGGAGAAGTGGGGCTTTCGTAAGGAGAGGTTATACTCATTGTGAGTGGGCATAACGTGTGTGTGAGGTGGCTGCCGTCACCGAGTGTCCCCTGGGTCTGAGTGGCCTTGCTCTGCTCATCTTCCTCCTGGTTGGTTCCCAGGATTCCAAGTGTTCTTCATCTTGGGTTGTCCTGAGCAAGCAGACCAGAACATCTTCCGACAAACACTTGTAAATATTTTAGGCAGTTGCTAAATGTCCTCGTTTCACTTCAGAAATGCAGTGTGTGGCTGGTGTACAAGTAGCAGGGGTCTGTCCAGTGAGAATTAGGTTTTGCACGTGTGGAACAGGTGTTGGAGTAGTAACTGTGCTGCGTCTGAGCCCTGGCCCGGTGAGGCCCCGGCACAGGACGCTGCCGCCCGCTCCTGGGGGTGTAGAGTGTGTCTCTGTTTTGGACACTGTATGCAGTTCTGTCACTTGCTTTCTTAAATCTGCTCTGTATGTATGCATCCGTTTCTGCAGTTGTCAGAGCTGTCGAAAACATTCTTGTGTATTCCTTCAGGGAGGAGCTTTCAAAAGCTGCCGCTGTGCTGGGAGGGACTTGCTGGGGGATGCCGCTGTCCGTAGATTACAGGGATTCAGGTCCTGAGGACAGTGGACAGACCAGGCCCAGCTGGCCTTGGGGGTGGGCGGAGCAGCTTGCCGTGGGTGTGACCCTTCCACTTCGCAGCTGGCCCTGCCAACCCTGGTGCCGGTACCTGCTGTGCTGCACGCAGATGCTGGCACACACACGTGGGTGTGTGTATGTGTGTGTGATCTCCCTTCCTGGCCACCTGTGTGCTCCAGCTCAGGGGATGTCACTGGCCACCACAGCGACTCCCTGGCTCGCTCGTGTCTTCCCGTGCCTTGTCCCCACGTCACCTCCACCTGTCCGCCCTCTCCCACCCTTTCTTTCCCCTAGAGACGCTCCACATCACATCTGCTGGAATAGCCATGGCCAGTGGTCCACGCTTCAGGAACAGAAGCCTCAGTGGAGGGTTCCTCTGTGTGCCTTTGGTCCGCAATGATCCCACACAGTCAGATACACCCACGGCCACCGTTACTGCTCTCGGGCAAATGGAGTGCCAGGCGTTACAAGTAACTGCAGCTAGGGGCTCCCCCTCCCTTTGGAAAGATGAAGACGTGGAGTGACAGCGCTGGTTCAGGTGGGGAGCGTTGCTGTGTGCGGGCTCCAGTGTGGGAATTTGGAGTCATTTGCCCATGACTTACCCATGGTGACCGACGCTCTGTGCTCCACTCACGTTGAGCAGCCACTTTGTCATGTGTGGCGTGCCATACATCTGGCCGTGCCAGGTCCTTTATGCCCCAACTGTCCCCATGTGCTTTGCTCGGCAACCCCTCTGGTGACCCGTGCAGTCCTAGGCACCCAGGTTGGGGGTCAGTTCTTGAATCACTTTCCAGGTGATCATGGAATTGAGAATGGCCTTGAGAGAAGTTGGGGTGCCTGAGGAAGCGTATTTGGACCTCCCGTGGATTTCGTTCTGGTCCCCTTGGTCCCTGACAATAGGTGGTTCGCTGGAGTTTTGAGCATTAGGCCTGGAGTCCTGCTGGGAGTGGGAGAGCTTGCTGGGGCCTTGATGTTGTAGCCGAATCTCCTCACCACGGTCTCCAGAGAAACTTAACCCAGCTCGCATCCCCTGCACCCTCTCTCAGTCCCCTTACCGCATCTCCTGTGGCAGTGGCAGCCAAGAAGCGGGCATGTAGGTTAGAAGAGCCGGGCTGGGTCACCCCGGGCAGTGTGCCTCCCAGCATGCCAGGCTGCCTCCTTGTGTGACCCGGTGCTACACCTGCTGCCGCCATCTTATCCAGAACACACTAGTAGGGCCAGGCTGGCACCACCAACACCCGTGACACAGCCAGACCCCTCTGCAGCTGCCCTCACACATGTCCGGTTTGATCCGTGGTGCATAGAACACAAAACCTATTGGCAGTAATACGTGCAGGCAGCCATGCTGGTATGTGAATTCGGCTCTTCTCCCTGGGAAAGTGTGAAGCTGATGGCAAGGCCCTTCCTGCAGGGGTCACCAGGTTGCCTGCCTCTGGCAGCCCATGGCCAGCCCAGGGACTCCTCCCACGATTCAGGTGGCCTTGCCCCCTTCCCAGCAGCTGGGGTCATCCCGTTCCTGGAATTTATTGGGCTGACATTTGCTTCCAGAAATCCTGCCGTGTTCTCCATTCCCCAGGCCCTCCGAGCTCAGGATTCCCTGAACGCACTCGACGTAGCACACGGGAAGCTGTACTGGAGCCATGTGCATCTGCTTAAGCATGGCCTCCCCGGGTCCTCCCAAGACAGAACGCCTGTCCGTCCCTGTCCCTTGGCTGAATCTACCTTTTGGAAGTCGGGGAGAGTTGGGCATCTGCTCTGTAAAGCTCACGGTGCCACATGGGCCTGCACATCAGGCGCTCGCTCTCTGTGTAACCATCCCTTCCCACTGCCCGTTTTGGTGATGTTTTGGGCTGGCAGGAATCCTGGGCAACCTCCTCTAGGGATGGTTGAGATGATGCTGTTGCGTCCCATGGTGCCCCAAGCCGTGAGCCCCAGGCAGGGAACTGCAGGACTGCTGTGGACATGATGGCTGGCCCGGCTGCTCCCTGCCCTTTCTCTGAGAGAGGGGACACGACAGCGCCTGTGGGGCTGAGGAGATGCCTCTGGCCACTTTACACAGGCCTGCCCTGTCTCGCAGCTCCACAGCCAGCTCTGGGGTGTCTGATAGTAATAACCCCGTAGGTAGTGGGGCTCCCAGGTCCTAGGGTGCCCTGAAAGGATACATCCCCCCCCCACACACACACGCACACCCTACTTGGGCAGCACGTGGCACTCATGTCAGCTGAATTCCAAGATCTGTTAGAGATCCTCGGCATGGGATTTTTCCCTCCCCAAGACAGGAAGTTTTCCAAGCATCAAAATGCATCAGCCTGGTTTAGTTCCTTGGCCAGCTACGAAAGTCGGTCCTTCCCACACCTCCTAATTGGACTGGTCCCATTTTTCCCTCCTAATGGGCTTCCTCAGAGGAGGGGTAATTACCAGGCTAGGATTTGCTCAAGGAAGCAGCCACGCACCGGCCGGCCCGAGTTGTTGCATTGAGTCCATCTGTGCAGAGCCCCAGGGGTGAGGCACGGCCTGCCAGCGCTGGTCAGAGCCGAGCGGGACAAAGCCTTCTGAAGCTCCCAGCAGCGCTTGTCCACCAGGGATACCAGGGCGACCCCCGGCCCTAGTATTGTTGGAATTCTGTCTGAAATGGCCGATGGAGAACCCTGAGCCCTGGAGGACTTGTATGAGGTTTTGTTATGCTAAGTATAAAAACTGTAGGAATCCCCGCTGCGGGAGAGGGTGGGGAGGGATTAGTTTACGCTGTTGCTTCTGTAGTATTGCGTCACCGGGAGTGACTGTCCCCTGCTGGGACTCTTACCAGGCAGAGGAGCGGCCCTGGGCTCAGGCTGCAGCTGGGCAGTGCTTTGCTCAGGCTTATTCTCTGGATTGATTGGTCTCAGTGCTTCCGTTCCAAGTGTCGGGGCACGGTGGATGTGTGGATGTTGCCTTGAAATCCGTGTCCCACAGGTCTGCAGAATGCCACTGGCTTCTTTCAGACCTGAAGTGCTTGCCCGAGCTAGCTTCTGGTCACCTCGGTGTTGGTGAAATGGGGCCATGCGTTGAGAAAACTACAGAGCTGCACTGTCACAGTATGGGTATTTGAAGTTGAACTTGGTCACCTCACACACAAGTGGTTAGTTGACTGTGTCTCCCATTGTGGTTCTCAAAGGAGACAGGCCCTGATGGGGGTGGGTCAGGATGCCCACAGACTTAGGATCCGGGAATCAGCTGGAGCCACGTGGTCTCTTGGGCACGGTCAGCGTTGGGTCAGCTCCCAGAGGGAGCACTAGGAGCCGAGGGGAATCTCCCGTTTTCCTTACGCTGTGTAGGAAGGGGTTGGAAGAGGGCAGGAAGGGAAGGCAACCAAGAGGCATGGAGTGGAGCGCTGAGTGCAGGTGTCCTGCGCGAGGCAAGGCGGGAACCAGCCCAGGCCAGGGGCTGGCCCGAGAGGGGCACCCATCCTCCCTCCCAGGTCTGCAGCACTCCGCCTGACTTGTGCTTTTCTTTTTTTTTTTTTTTAAATTCTTTTTTTTTTAAAGATTTATTTATTTTTTATTACAAAGTCAGATGTACAGAGAGGAGGAGAGACAGAGAGGAAGATCTTCCGTCCGATGTTTCACTCCCCAAGTGAGCCGCAACGGGCCTATGCGCGCCGATCCGAAGCCAGGAACCAGGAACCTCTTCTGGGTCTCCCACGTGGGTGCAGGGTCCCAATGCATTGGGCCGTCCTCACCTGCTTTCCCAAGCCACAAGCAGGGAGCTGGATGAGAAGTAGAGCTGCCGGGATTAGAACCGGCGCCCATATGGGATCCCAGGGCTTTCAAGGCGAGGACTTTAGCCGCTAGGCCACGCCGCCGGGCCCGACTTGTGCTTTTCAATGGTTCTCACCACGTCCGAACGTGAGCTCATTACAAAATGGTAGAAGGCACTTGCATGCAGTTCACGGCACGCACACGGTTACTGAACTTGGCAAATGGAATTTATGTTGTAGCACATTAAAATCTGAAAGAAAATGGTTCTGACTTATAAATATGGCAGGAGAACAGAGGGGAAACGTAGGTTTTCTTCTGGAAGGCGTCCTCTGCCTTTCGGTGTTCCCTGGAGGAGAGGTGTGCATAGCCCACGGTGTGTTCCCCCAGGCCAAATGCCCACTCGCCTTCTAGCGGCCACTCCTGTTACACGCGTGAGTTCACCTGCACGCATGCGCGCTCCAGGGAGAAGCTTGTTGAATCTGTGCGGTGTATACAGAGGTGGTGAGGGAGACCTGAATTCATCCAAAACAAACGTCTTTTTCTGTTGGAGACGGCCGAGGCGTGAGGGAGGCTGGAAGGGGCCCGTGTGCCTGCTGTCTGCCTTTGCGGGGTTCACCCCCGGCTCCCCTCTGTCTGCCTTCGCGGGGCTCACCCCTGGCTCCCCTCTGTTTACAGGGCATGCTGCTGAAGCGGAGTGGCAAGTCGCTGAACAAGGAGTGGAAAAAGAAGTATGTCACCCTGTGCGACAATGGTGTGCTGACCTACCACCCCAGCTTACACGTGAGTCCAGTCTCCTGGGGGCAGCCAGCAGGCACTCGCTGGGGCGCCGGGGGGGGGACAGGCTTGGTGGAGGATTTGGGCTTCCGCTCAGTGGAGAGAGAAGTCACGTTGTCCCCCACCTTCTTTTGAAAGGTGTGTCACTCCACCGCCCCCCGCCATTCCCTTCACTTAGTGGTGACTCCTGAATCCCACAGAGAAGTGCAAGAAAACACACAGACCAGGCAGGGTGTTAACAGAAGGCAGAATGGCCCAGGCGGGAGGAGGTGGCACCACAGGCAGGCGGCCCTCTGGATGCCAGCATGCCCTAAGGGCCCTCCTGCTGCAGGTCCTGGCTGCTCCCTGCAAGTGCCCCGGGAGCTAGCAGGTGATAGCCAACGGGCTAGAGCTCCTGCCTCTGTCTTGGGAGTTCAGAGGGAGTTTGGGCTCCTTACTTCAGCTGTCGGGTCCTCTGCTGTTGTGGGCAACTGGGAGTAAACCAGAGAGAGAGTCTCTGTCTTTACCTGTGCCTTCCAAATAAGTAAGCGAACCTTTTCAAGAGAACGGAGAGTGTGTGTGTCACAAGGCCCACAGTGGAGGGAGCGATTGTATCTGAGCCCAGGGTTCAGCTCTGTGCGCTTGAAAGCCAACAGGAGACATTCTGTGCAGTCTGGACTTGGTTTCTCTTGCCAGTTCTTCTGCCAGTTTGTAAGGCAAGATAATAAAACCTGTTACGCTCGTGAGTTCTGTAGGATAGAGTTATAGAAATTAGACATCATCCTGCAGCGGCTGCGTGCCCGCGTCCGCCCTGCACGCAATCCCTCTTAAAGCGGAGGTGCGGCTCACTCCCACGGCAGCACATCGCAGGATCGCTTGTCTGAGTGCAGAAATAGTAGATCAGGACTTACATGTGAGTTGGCCATTTGGTGTTATCACCGTGTCAAGCAATGTGTCTTAAAATTTTTTTTGAAGTACTTTTTAAAATTTGCACGGTTAACGGCAAGACGTTAGAAATATGCACCTGGAAGGAAATGAAGAGTCACTCCTAGAGTTGCAGCTGGGGGCGTGACTGACTGTTCGCCATCGCCAGCTGTGCCCGTGCACCCGCCCTGGCCTCGCTGGGGACACTGCCTGTGCCCTGCTGTCCTCGCTGTCCGTGTAGCTTGCCCTGCCGAGACGTGTGCTCACCTCCGGCCCCGATGTGCCCTGGTGTGCCCCGGTGGCTCCTAGAGTATCCCAGAAGCAACTAAATCTGCCACCGACAAAAGTAGCTGGGACCCAGGCCTCTCTCCTGGTGACACTGGTCTCTGTCCAGTTGCCTGGAGCAAGTTCCCCAGATCCACTGCCTGGGTTGAAGGGGGCTCCTTCTTTTCTGGCTCTGAGTGTATGTTGTCTGATTCACAGAATGAGTGTACCCATTTTTGTCTGGCTGTATTCAAAGCAGCTTTTGTCTCAAGAACGGTTAATTTGAGAGATGGAAATGTAGAGCCCCCATCTCCTGGAGCCCACTTCATCTGCACCGGGCCAAAGCCGGAAGCCAGGAGGTCCCTGCAGGTCTCCCGTGTGGGTGGCAGGCACCCAGCACTAGAGCATCACTGCCTGCCAGGTTGCTTGTTAGTGCGAAGCTAGAATCAGAAATAAGACTCAACCCGGGCCCTCCCCTCATTGCCCTGTGAGCATCCTGCCGGCATCCGTAACTGCTGGGCCAAATGCTCACCCCTGCCTATTTTCAGGATGGGGGAGGGACCCTTCCATTATTGTAGGTAGCAAATGGTGCCTTTGTTGTCTGAATCACTTGTGAGTGGGAATTAACCTCTCCCTTTTATCTGACCAAGGTAGCCAGAAATTTTTAAGAACCACATCCCCAAGACTCCCCCATCATTTCCTGAGGTGTCTCTGACTTGTTTCTGATACTCTGTGGGATGCCCTCTGCTTGGGAGGTGTGTACACAGGTGAGCCTCAAGTCACAGTGGTTGATTGTCACAACAGCACAGAAGCAGACTCGCACAGGCAGTCTGTCCTCCCTCAGTGTGGCATTCCATGGATGGAGGAGAGCTGTCCTGCGGGGTATTACAGGAGTGTGTTGCACGACCTCACTCCGTCCTAGGCGAAGGCAAGGGTTCTGGGCCAGGCTAAGCTAGGATGATTGGCTTCTACAGGATGAAGGACACGAAATGAGCTCACAGCCTGTGATGAGCTTGTCAGGAAGCAGGCCTGATAGGTCGCAGCGCATCCCTAGAATAGATTTGAAATTATAGAGCTCCATGTTTCCCTGTGAGACACACAGAGATGCATATTCCTTATTGCAATAAGGAAATCCCTCCGGGCTGGAGTTCCTGGTCGTTGGTTTAAGGACGGCAGCTTGCCTTGCCAGGTGGCCTCCAAGTCAGGGAGGTAACTCGGTCCCAGAGGCCCCCCAAGAGCCAGCTTGCAGCTTTCCCAGGCCTGCCGCATGCCGTTCGCTCTGGGTGCACAGTCCCTTCCATACCATGCGTCCTGCTTCCATGTTGGGGGAGGACAGCCCTGTTGGGGGTTTAGTCCCTCATGAGCCCCTACCAGAGGGCAGAGCCCTGACTGTTAACCCAGCAGCTTTCTGTGACTCAGAAGTGCAGTCAGAGTGGCCTCTCTGGCCTAGCTCACTGGCCGGGGCTGGATCTGTGCTGGAAGGTTCCTGTTGGGGGGATCGTCCCTGCCTGCTTGTCACCCCGCCTCTCGATTCTCCATGTCAGAGTTGCAGAAATCTCCATCTGTAGCTGTAGGCATGCCTGGTCCTCCCCTGGTTGCCCATTACAACCTATGCAGCCTAGAAAATTCCAGAAGCTGCTAGAATCCAATGAGCGCAGTCTACAGTCTCCTCTGTGGTCCCCGCTTGCCTGCTTGTGTCCAAGCTGCATGTCAGCCGGAAGTCAACTGAGATGACCCCTGTGGTGATGATGGAGCTGGTGGTTAGGGGTGGCGGAGCTCCAGGGGTCAGAGCCCCCATGTGGATCACGGCCCTATCACAGGCCGCACTGTCAGGGTGCCCGAGGGCCCTGCTGCCGGGGGGTGTGGGCCTGTGTCCAGCCTCTCTGGGTGGATGTGGGTGTTTGTCAATAGTGCACCAGCCTATTCCACTACATAGTGAAGTCCACTGACTTCTTACAAAAGATATAGCTCTTTTTTTTTTTTTTTTTTTTTTTTTTTGAACAGCAGAGGAGTTACATAGAATGGGAGAGAGATGTTTCACCTGCTGGTTCACTCCCAGCTGGCTGCAATAGCC
Source organism: Ochotona princeps (assembly GCF_030435755.1). NCBI lineage: Eukaryota > Metazoa > Chordata > Mammalia > Lagomorpha > Ochotonidae > Ochotona > Ochotona princeps. The sequence goes on from NC_080836.1 coordinate 105,422,301, forward strand.
ATGACTTCCTACAGATCTCCCATGTGGGAGATCCAGACCCCTGGGCCGTGCTCTGCTGTTTGCCCAGGTGCCTTTGCAGGGAGCTGAATCAAAAGTGGGATAGCCAGGACTCAGAACGGCACCTGTATGAGATGCCGGGATCCAGGTGATGGCTTTAGCCAAAACACCAAAATGAAGCTGCTGTCGACTGATTTTCAAAAAAAGTAGAACTAGTTGATTGACCGAGAACAGAACAAAACAGAACCAAGAAGCTAGTGTGCTACTCCAGTAAGCATATGTAACCATCCCTGTGTTCCTAGCAGGGCAACGGCAGGACCCACTCACAGAGCATCAGGGCAGGTACCCACGTCGTGCAAAACAGCAGTGTGCTTGCCTGGAGCCCAGACACCCGCTCCTGTGTGTGTGCAGTCATGTTCTTACAAACAGCTCTCACGGTGAGCACACTGTGTGGGCAGGTGTCAGGCCACATTGTTGAGGCAATGCTGCATGTGTTGGGCACAGAGGAGGGGCTTGGGGAGCGTGGGCAGTCCTCCGTTGGTTGGCTCCATACATGTGTAACCAGCAGGTAGGGGAGATGAGGGGATTTTGCCTTGGGATTGGGATGGAGAGGTGGGAGCGCCACGCCCTAGGATCCACTGTGTAGGATTTAGACAGCAGGCTTGTCTGGGCAGCAGCCCCGTCAGTGCCATCATGGCACCCTTAAGCCACCTTCGTCCTTGGCTCTCTGGCTAAACCCGGGGAGCTAAGGAGCCCAGCCTCTGTTCTGAACAAGATGGTGTTGGGGGACCTCGACTCTTGGCTGCTGCAGCAGGTGGTTCAGCCCTTCCACGTCCCTGATCAGGCCATGTCACACCTGTTGCCTCCCTATCCCACAGATAGGAGGTGGTGTTCCCAGAAGGGGCACCGCTGTGTGTAAGAGCTGCCTGTGAGTGGCCGCATCTCAGGGGGATGCTGGGCACACTGCTGAGCCCGTTGGGCAAGGCAAGCTTGGGTGTCTGCCCTAGCAGTACCCCATGCTGACCTGATGGCTTGGCTGCTGTTGGTGATACTGCTCCTCTGCCTCCTAGCTTTGTCGACATGGTTATGATGGTCGTTTTTAACCATGTTGGAGTTCCCGAACTGGGTGCCTGTCTTAGCCACAGGAGGGACTAGGGCCAGGGCAGTGGCCAGGGCTGGGTCGCTGTGGCCGGGTGAACAGCTTGCAGACCCTGTGCAGGTACCTACCACTTGCAGGCAGGCCACAGCGGGTTCCTAATAGACACCCAAAGGGAGACGCTGAGACCGGGCCATGGAGAACATGAGTGCCAGGTGAAGGGCCTGCTGCTGCTGTCTCCTGGGTCGCTTCAGGCCCAAGCAGTGGCACTGAAACTCCAGCCCCGTCTGATGTGCGAAACAGACTCATGAAGGGCAGTATCCGAGGCTGACGCCCCTGGGCATGGTGAGTTTCTTGGTAAGCCGGGCACCGCGGCCCAGCCAAGCCAAGCCGTGCCCAGCTCAGCTCATCCAGCTTTCCTCTTCTAGAGGAAATAATGGAATAAAACAAGCCCAGCCTAGAGTGAAAAACTTCTATGCTTTTGTCTACCCTCCTGGGAGGTGAGCAGCTGCCCTGGTTTGTCTGGGACTCAGGGCCTCTCTGGATTTGCCTTGCTAAAGCCACGTGGGACTCAGGACCGAGCAGTGTGGTTGGCTGTCATTGCCTCTTGTGGAGAGGACCCCAGCGTTCAGAGGGAGCTGGAAGGATAGGGAACGTGCAGCCTGCCTCTTGGGTACCCTGAAAAATTATCCATCTGCAAAACCCATCCCAAAGCCGTGAACGCTTGGCCTTCCCAGGAGAGATAATGAATGGGTGTCGCTTGGTCTCGGGACACATGGCAGAACCCCAGTTGGGGTGGACGGGGGCAGCCTTAGGTCCTGGGGTCCTTAGCTGCAGACAGCAAGCCTTAGGGAGCGCACTGATAGAAAAATGGAGGGGATAATGAGAAAGAGCCCCGACCCCGGGGCGTCAGAGCTGAGCGTGGCCACCTATCCATCTTCCGTGTCGAGGGCAGGGCAGAATGCCGCCCACGATGTCTGCACCAGGATTCCAAAGTGGACCTGTGAGGAGAAGCTGTGAGGCCACATGGATGGGTCAAGGATGTTCTGGGCCCTGTCCAGGAAGCACGTGCTGCCCTCTGGCCTCACCCTCAGCCATCCTCTGGAGGCCTTGGGCAGCTGGGAGCAGCCCTCCGCATGAGCGCCCCTCACGGTTGTGTGTAAGTTGCTTGGACCTTGAAAGCTTCCCAGATTTGTTCCCATTCTGTTGCCAAAGACAAGGACAGCTGTGTCTCCACCCCTTTCTCCCTCACGTACAGGCCTGGAGCCTCCTCCACAGAGGCCCTCACCCCCAGGCAGGTGCACTGAGGTCAGGAGCTGACCAGCCCACCCCAAGCTGCTGCGTCTGTGTGAGGGTACTGTGGTCCAGCACTGTCCCACTCAACGCTCCCTCAGCTGCCTCTTTAGAATGCAGATTTTTGACTTTCACCTTTCTGTGTCAAGAACTGCACCTCTTTACTGATACGATTCCCGCCAAGGTCTCCCCTAAAGAAGTCGTTCTAGAAAGTAGTGCTGGAGTCAGGCAGCCCAGCCCCCACTGGGCTCTGTGTGTGGACACCGTCCTGAGTATGCCCTGTCCTCCTGTGGCTGCGACACCGCACGGCAGGGCATGGCACGGGCATGGCCGCTGCTTCCTCCCAGCTCCGTGTGTCTGTCACAGGGTCTTGGTTTTCACTAAGGTAAACACCCTTAGTGTTTTCACCTGTTTAAACACTCAGTGCTATGGTGCTGAGCACGTTCACACGTGCTGCAGTCAATCCCCAAAGCTCTTGGCTTAAGGCACTTCAGGAAGCAGCAGAATCTCGAGTTTGGCATGATGCCTGCGGCGTTTGTCCACGTGGTGGCCCGGCTCGGGTGGCTTGCCTTTCCCGAGGCTGAGAGCTCTCCTCCCTGCCTGTGCTGTGTTCCATTCACCCGCGGTGACGCCCCACTGCTCCTGCCTCTTGGCTGGTACGCTGCCTCGAGCAGGCACCTCCCTGGAGGACTGACATGGGAGAATTCTCTGGACAGCTGGGTCCGAAAGCCATCTGCCCAGCCTCACCAGAACAGACTGAGAGGAAGTGCCCCAAGTGGCCACAACTCCTAAGCACTGGGTTTCCATTGCCCTGCTGCCACGGTCGTGCAGTGACCATAGACAAATAGCACATCAGTCTTGACCTTTCTGTCAAAAGCAAAGCACCACCAGACAGTGCACATCCTGCCCAGCCTGTCTCGAAAACAAAGAATTCTACCTCACTTTTTTTAGGAAAAAGAGTTATTTATGTATACTTTAAAAGCAGGTTGTACAAAGAAGAGGAGAGACAGAGATCTTCATGCGCTGGTTCACTCCCTGATTGGCCCCAGCGGATGGAGCTGAACCTCTCCTCAGCCTGGCCAGGAGCTTCCTCCAGGTCTCCCACACGGGTGCAGGGTCCCAGGCTTTGGGCCGTCCTCGACTGCTTTGCCAGGCCACAAGCAGGGCGCTGGATGGAACATGGAGCAGCTGGGACCTGGGCCCCTGCGGGGTGCAGCACTTGGAGGTGAAGGATTAGCCAATTGAGCCAGTGCACTGGCCCCACTTCTTTAAATAAAATGAAAATACAGAGCATTTGTGCATACAAGTGCACTTCAATAAGTCTGTGGAGAAAGAAGATGTGAGTTTATTTTCAGTGCAAAAAGCAGTTTTTTTCTCGTAAATCCATGCAGATGAGGGATCTTCTAGGATTCATAGAAAATGCATAATGTTAAAAAACTAAGAATTTTTTAAAATTCCACATTGACATAAAATTTATCCTTCTATTCCGTTGTTGACTTTTTTTTTTTTTTGAAGTCTTATTTTTGGGTGTGCATTTCTGGAAGGATGCGCTTGAGCCATGGAGCTTATGGGTTTGTTGTGTGTGCCGTCTGCGCACGGCGCGGCGTCTAGGATGGCCTCAGCCATCCTTTGTGCCCAATTTGTCTCATTTTGTTTTCCATTTGGGGCCCTTGTAGGGTTACAAATCGCGGCCAGGAATTCTGGAGCGAGGTGTAAATAAATCACAGCCTCTCTCCACTGAGACGGCCCCTCGCAGCTGAGGACTCTGGGAGAGGAGGCCGTGGGGGGCAGGGAGGAAACGCTCGCTCTCCTGCGAAGACACTGAATTTCATTATTGTATTTTATAAATATTTTCCTGTATGGCTCATAACCTGATTGCGGGCTTGTTGCTGAGGTCTCACGGGGCAGGAGAGGCGGAGCCGTGGCAGGTTCAGCCTCCTCAGGTGTGTGCCTCTTGGCCCCCCCAGTGGAAAGCAATCAAGGTGCGATTTATGTTCATTAAGTGCTTGTCAAAACTGAAAAATCTTGTAATCAACGCGATCTCGCCGCGGCCCCCTCGACGGCTGGGAGGGCCGCCTCACGGCAGCGGCCATTTGCCTGTTACAACTCTAGGCGAAAACTCCTCCGATGATTGCATTAGAGCCTAAGCTGCCAAGTAAATGAACCGTGTCTTATTTAGGTGCCACGAGCCTCAGAGTAGTCCTGCCCCGCAGGGCACTTGATAGCATTTTATGGCTTTAAAATTAGTGTAGCTTCCCATTTGCTGCAGGGTGCTGCCTGTTCTGCCTTTGAACTCCATAAGCAAAGGGAAGGGGGCTTTTGTTTTTCACCCCCTTAGTTTTTTTTTCTCCGCCCTCCTTTGCATTTTAGCGGTTTTGTTTTGCATCTTTTCCAGACGGCATTTTGCAATAAAGATGTCTGACTACTGTAGGCATGCCTCCCGCAACCAGAGAGGCAGGCGGACAAAAACAAAAAATTAGGAGATGTCATGCATTTACAAAGGAGAGTTTCTTGCCACCCCACTACCCCTGTGCTACAAAGTGAAAAATGCCTTTGTGGGTCACCTCTAAGGAGTCCTCACGTCAGAGCCGCCACCTCGAGTGGCGGCAAGAGCAGGGGAGGAGCACCATTGTTTTTGTGGGACAGCAACAGCAACAGCTCCCATTCACCCAGGACCCCAGTGCTCCAGAAAACACTTCATCTGTTATCCCTATGGGCGCTGAGTCGGCCCCTCTGCGCAGGTGCGGCGAGGCGGCATCCAGATTTGTAACCCCGCCCCAAATGACGGAATAACCTGCCCCCACCTAAGGCTGGAGTAGAGAATGGATCCCAGAACCCCCTGACCGGCTGCTGTTCATATTAGTCGCCAGGGAACTGACCGCTGGGGCTGAGTGCTGTGGGCAGCCGTGGCAGGCAGTAGAATGGACCTCAGGAAACGTGTGGTACTTCTGTGTCTGGGAGACTGCTCCTGTAAGGCACCCCAAAAGGGAAAACCTTACCGTCTGTCTCGAGAGAGTGTGTTTCCCCCAATGACCACCGAAGACGAGGCTTGATGCAAAAGCAAGAGGTTTTATTTGATCACCAGGGCGCTGGGGCTGGGGCCAGTTCCTCACGCAGGAGCCTGAGCACACCGACCTCGAGTCATCTTAACTGCATTCTTTTAAAGGCTAAAGTCACAAGCAGGGAGGGGGGAGTCACACAATTAGGGGCTTTCCGCTCCCAGGCCATAATTCTTGAGATGCCCATTCTAAGATCTTTCTCATGTTTGTCCTGAGACCCTTCCCATGACTTTATCAGGATGTAGCTGCAGGAGCCCCTTAACTCTCAGGTTCCTGGGCTATATTTCCTGAGACCCTTCTCATGCCTGTCCTGAGACCCTTCCCATGACTTAATCAGGATACAGCTACAGGAGCCCCTTATCTCTCAGGCTCGCAGGCCATGCTTAGACTTCCTTACTTCCCTCCCTAATCATAAAATGCTTGTTCGGTTATTCTCTATTCTCTACCGCAAGCAGAAGACAGAAGGTAAAGAAGAACATATTAAGCAGAATACAGAAAGCAAAAGCAACTTAAATCCTCTGGCCTTTCAATTGTGAATATTTCTTTTCACTCCCCAGGCCCACCCTCTGCTAGGCCTGTGCTCTGTGCTGCCTTGGGTTGGAGTGCCCAGGACAAGGGGCCCTGGCAGAGCCTCCTGAGAGCATGTGTGTGTGCTGCCTTCCACGGCCCCTTCTCCAGCAGTTGCATCCCAGAACTGCAGAAATGGAGACAGGTCTCGGGTCGCGATGGAGTGTTTCCCCGTCAGCCAAGAGTCCCAGGTCCTAACCGTGTTCCTGTTATCCCAGACCACATGCAAGACGGTTTTTTCATAAATACTAGGACAGCAAAGGCATGGTGCTAGCTCTGGGAAGCTGGCCGTGGCGGGCACAGTGTCCCTTAGATCAGCCTGGAGAAGCAGAGACCTGGCCATTTCCCTGTCCTGGGCATCCATTAGGTGCAGGGCTAGGGTTGAGCACAGCCCAGGAACCCGAAGATGGGAAAAATCCTTCTTGCCGTGTTGAAGCTCAGTAATAGTTGGTCAGTGAAGACGATACAGTCAGGAAGCAAAAGGTAGATCCATAATTCAATTTGGAGTTCTCTAGTTCTCTGCTGTTTTGATTTATACCGTAATAACCTGTCCCCTTGGGCCAGCATTGGACACCAGCCCACTGATGCTGGCTGCCAGCCGCTGCTGCCTGGGGCCCAGAGAAAGAGCAGCTCTCACTGTGAAGGGGCCTCCCTTGCACACGGCGCTATCACCAGCAGGCCCCAGATCTCTCCACGCTGCTCTCGGCACATGTCAGAGTGGCCGGGGCTCTGTGAGCACAGACTACGCGAGGAACAAAGTCTGGGCACCGCTGCCTTTGGCGAGTCCTGGCTCCTGGCATGGCCACACGTCAACACCCGCTATGACACGAAGCATTGCCCAGCTGACCTTCAGGGGCATCTCTGAAAGTGGGCCTGCATTCCCGTTGGCTGCCTTGGGAAACAGCATTGTTTCTCAGAGAAAGCTCCGCTTTGAAGCTACTGCCCACCTGGCTGTTGTGCCTGGGCGCCTTTGGAGAGAAGTGGCCGTCGTCTCAGCGATGCGAACTGAAAGGATGGAGGCCAGAAGATGTCTCACAGATTCTGAATGTTTCCACAGTGTCTCTCGAGGCGTGACCTCCTCCACACCTGTCTGTTGCTTGTTCATGAGCATCAGGCCTGCAGCTCGCCTGATGCCTTTGGACTGGCTACTTGTGTCTTTGTAGGTTAGTGTCCTTTGAAAATAATGCTAAAGAGAGTTTGGGAATAGCGGTACATCCAACAATGGCTTCTTTTACATACTTTGTTATTTTTCTCCTCCCCCCCCCCCCCCACCTTTGGCTCACAGAAGTGAAACTTTTTAAAAAGATCCTTCGTGCTCCAAGGGCTGTGCCCCTCTGTCCCTGGGCTAATGACGAGTCTAGTGGAGAAAGGGAATAATGAGGAGAAAACAAACCTTGTGTTTGCAAGGTGCCCTCTGGTGCTGAGCCCCCCCATGCACAGAACCGCACACGATGCCAGACGTGGAGTTCGCTCAGCGACCCTCCAGCCTTACATCTTAAGAATCACGCAGGACCCCCCAAAAGCCTCGTTCATGTCGATTTTAGCTGTTTATGTTTAACCATGTTAGAAATTCAAGTGTAGGACTCCCTGAGCAGGAAGCGACGTGTGGAGAGCAGGTGTAAGGCAGGTCACATGCTTCTCTGTGGCCCACACCCAGCTGACTGGGTCATTGCGTGTTTTATCTCCACGTGCCCTCCACACACATCCATGTGGCATTGTTGTACCCAGATTTTGAGCTCCCCAGAAATCACCAGGAGTCTGAAGTCGGTGAAAGGCACAAGTTGCCGAGCTTGGGTTCTTGGTTGAGAGCAAGCAACTGACCGACCGGCCGGCCGGGACCAGCACCCCTCACCGGAGTGTCATCCCACGGCCGGGACCAGCACCCCTCACCGGAGTGTCGTCCCACGGCCGGGACCAGCACCCCTCACCGGAGTGTCGTCCCACGGCCGGGACCAGCACCCCTCACCGGAGTGTCGTCCCACGGCCGGGACCAGCACCCCTCACCGGAGTGTCGTCCCACGGCCGGGACCAGCACCCCTCACCGGAGTGTCGTCCCACGGCCGGGACCAGCACCCCTCACCGGAGTGTCGTCCCACGGCCGGGACCAGCACCCCTCACCGGAGTGTCGTCCCACGGCCGGGACCAACACCCCTCACCGGAGTGTCGTCCCGAGCGGCACATCCACAGGGTTTTTCCACACTTCAGGCCAATTTCATGTAATTATACAGTCATGATTGGTCAGTTTAACTGTTAACTTTTAAAAAGAGCAAGTTGGTAGGTTTCTCGGCACAGCAAACAGATTTCAAACAGGTGAATTTAGCGGGCTAAGCCAAATGGCAGGGAGTCTCAGGGCAATGGCTGAGTGGGCAGAGTATGTGTGACCAAGTCTTATCTAAAAGGCACACCAGGAGTCTGCCTGGAGGAATGCTCTGTCCTGGTGTCTGTGACTTGCAGGCTTCTGGGCCTGTGAGCTCACACCGCTTCTCGGCTAAGCAAACAAATCAGAAGTGACAGAAGCAGAAGTGTTGCCTTAGCAATGAGTAGTAGGTGGATGGCTAGAATTCTGATCCTCGGGTTTCTCAGCATTGCCAGTGTCACAGAAACACTTAGCATCAGGCAGCGTCGTAAAATGACGCTCATTCATGTCACCAGACTTATAGGGCTTGTTGCTAAGGACTGGGGATGGGCCAAGGTCAAGGTGAGACATGCAAGTTTATTAACATTTCATTTGCAACAGTAAGCTCAGGTTTCATCATCAGACGCCAGCACTCGGCCATTTCCCTTCTAGTGCCCAGAGTGTGTCATCGTGTGTCTACACCCCACAGCGTTGTTCTTCCAAGGAAAACTGGTCCCGCCAAGCAGGCAGCTAGTTCACCTTGCACCTCAGACACCCGTTGCCAGTGTCCCCACCTCAGTCTCCAGGCTTCACGCACGTATGTCCGGTCAGCATTCTGACACTCAGCCGTGTCCACTTACGGGCTGAAGTCGTGGCAAGAGTAGCTCTGTGTGTGTGTGTCTCATGAAGAACAATCGGTTTTGCTTAGAAGTGATGCTGGTGGAGCACCCAGTGAGCGCCAGCTCTCACTAAGGTGCCAGCATTTTGTACACGGTGCCTCTGGCACCATCAAAACCGCTTTCATCGTGGAGATTAACAGATGAGGTGTGAGGCCTGTTTTGATCAGGTGGGTCCCAGGATAGAGTGCTGAGGAACTCGCTTTGTAGAAGGCCGTGCCAGGAAAACGTGCCAGAGTGTCGGAGGCACGGTTGGCTCGCTTTGGCCAGGTAGGGATCTTTGATAGGAAATAGTAAATGGAGCAGTAGGCGTGTTCCGTTGGAATCCAGGACTTGCAGGGCAGAGACTCGCATTGTTTCCTGCCATCCCTTAGTCATGGAGATCAGGTCCCTTGGTCCTGTTAAAGGGCTGTGTAGACACGGGAGCGGGGGCAGTTCCATCACTGGTTCTGGAGGTCGGGAGCGCGCACGTGCTGGGACTGCTGTATTCTGAGGTGCCCTCACATGGTTGATGCATTATGGTTTAGGTTCAAGATCTTGCTGACTGTGTTTGGTATTCTTATGAAGGGATCAGCAAACCGCCTGCACCAGACAGCCCCAGTTAACCTGCAGATGCGGGCTGTAAGAAATCAGTGGGCTCGCCGGGTGTTTTTAGGAACTTGTGATGGATGACTGTGTCTCGCGAGCCTCCCTCTGGGAGCCACGCGCCCGGAGCAGATGGAGATGAACCCACCATCTACCAAGGGCCGCAGGAAGAGGGGGGATGGCAGCGTGCGGTTTGCAGTAGCCGGATGGGACTTGTTGATGGGGGGCAGTACTCGGAACTCGTAACTGTGAAATGGCGGGACCAGGAAGCTGCGGAGCGGGTCAGTTAACTCCCGCCGTCAGGAGCGAGCGCTCTGGTGCAGCTGACTCCTTGCTCTGAAGGCAGCCCCAGAGAGGGTGGGAGCTGGGAAGCTGTGCTGTCAGCAAGCCCTGGCAGCTCCGGGCCTGACACCAGCGCGCAACTGCTAGCAGCTTTCTCTCATTGCACCTCATTTGCATCTGGGACATCAATTAGCATGTTTGTTGAGGCTAATTGAATGAAACTCAATCATAGCTCTTAATTGCTTGACTATGTGAAAAGAAATCACATTAATGCAGCTAATTAAGTGTACGGCAATAGATGCAACATAATTAGGAGCGAAATGTGAAAAACAAGGTCTGGCAAAGGTACCGGAGCTGCGTTGTGGGGGAACAGCGCGGCGCGGTTACCGGGCTGCCGGCGCTCGCCCACGGGGCCCTTCGCCCGGGCGCCTGCTGCAAAAGAGAATCCACATGATGAACGAACGTGGACAACTTGAGAAGAAAAATGCAAATAGGTTTGCAATTACTACTTTTTCAAGCTGTTGAGGGGCAGGAGCTGGGCACCTCTAGGGGGCTTGGCTCTTGAGTAGGCCCCAGGGACTTGTTAAGTGCTGTTTAAAAGCGCTCGGCTTTGAATTACCCTCACGCCTTGTTAAAGGGATTTCTCCCCCTCTTTTTATCTGAGATCAGCATTTTCTAGGACCAACGCAGAGAAGGGGTAGGATCTGGGACATTTGCATATCAAAATCAGGCCTGCTGCCTGTCTTTTAAGGCCTCTTTCTAAGGGGAGGAGCTTTGTTTAGTGGCCAGGGATGAAAAGGCCAAGTTCTACCCCCTGGAAGCCAGAGGAGCTTCCCTTCCGGCTGCTGGCAAAGCCCACAGGTGGGAGAGCTGTGGCTGAGAAGGAAATACATCTTGGAAGGGCCTAAAAATTCTTAGTGGCGGAAAGCCAGGCAGTGCCCCTTTCTCTCTGATGGCTTTCTCTGAAGTTGTAGTGCCCGACGGATGCGCGCAGGGCTGGGCGTTCCAGATAAAACATCCTGATGCTGTGTGTGAAGACACGCCTGTTGGAAGAGCCCACGCTGAGTCTTACTCATTCTCTGATTAGCCTCATTCTGGAGCCCATAAGCAATAAATGCTCAATTACACTCCTGTTATTGTATTTTAATTTGTTGAGAATTGGCATTAAAAAAGAAAGTTATAGCAAGTTGATATTTTTAAAGGAGTTACTATGCAAGGAGACATGTCCTTCCTTGCAAGTGTTAATGTGGGTTCTGAAAGAAGCTTGCATAGGCTGCAGCGGGCATGCCTGGCAGTTGGTCAGAGGCCCATCAGGCCGTCTGTGGCCGTCACCCACAGCACCCCAAGTTGGTGCCCTTCCCTAGTGTGTGCTCCCCTTGTTCTGCTCAGCACACTGAACCCTGGCAGGTGAGTGCTTGCCGTGGACAAGCACTTCCGTCTATCCACGGAGGATAACTTCCTCTCCATCTGGGTCCCCCATCTTTCAAAAGCACAGCCTTTTATCTTAGCTGGTGACATTTTGGGTTGTCCAACATCTTTAGCTTGGAAAGATTTATCTATTTACTTGAAAGTCAGAGAGGGAGAGACACAGAGATTCTCCATCAAAACGGGGTCTTCTGTCAGGGACAGGTAAGGTCAAGTTTGCTGTCCCAGTCCGGATACAACCTTCCCCTTCCTAAAGTCCACAGCGACTCTTGCCTGAGGCGGCCATGGCAGACCGTAGCCAGCCTGCCCTGTGGACATGAGGGGGTCCCTCTCTGCAGTTGATCTTAGGCAAAGGCCAGGAAGCGATGATGGAGGCCCTCCATGAGACACACCTGGACGACTCAAGGCCTGATGGGCAGCCCAGGCTGGCCAGGCTCCTCTGCTCCAGGGCCCCCTGGCTGACAGCAGGTGCATTTTCCTCTGTGGTGGCTCTTCCTCTGGTAGCTGGGGGTGTTGGCACCCTGCGGTGCTGTGCACTTTCAGTAGCTTTACCTTCCTGGACCTTGATGATCTGACCTTCACTTCCTGAATTCCCAGCAGGCAGCGTGGCCCTGTGTAGATGTTTAACAGCAGTTTCAGGGTGAGACGGGGAGCTGATGGCAGGGTGACCTCCCGCCCCAAGGGCTTAAACCTAGGTGTGCAGGCTCATGCCAGCCCCCTGATGTGCCAGCTAGACGCAAGCAAGAGTTCTGTGTGTGCCTTGCACAGCTGCCTCCCCTCTCCCCGTTGCCCCTGAGTCAGCCTGGGACACAGGTAGAATGACAGAGGCGCCAGCTTTGAAGTGCTTCCCCCCGCGGGTGGGCTGTGGGCTGGCACGAGGTCTCCTGGCTGAGCCCTCCCGGCTGGTCTTGTTTCCTGCAGGATTACATGCAGAATGTCCACGGCAAGGAGATTGACCTTCTGAGAACCACTGTGAAAGTCCCCGGGAAGAGGCCACCGCGGGCCACGTCGGCCTGTGTGCCCCTCTCCAGCCCCAAGACCAACGGCCTGGCCAAGGACGTGAGCAGCTTGCACATCTCGGCCAATTCAGGTAAGCCGCCTGTAGCCACACTGCCGGATGCCAGCGCCCCGGTGGCAGGCACAGAGGACGGGGCTGAGTGGGCGTGCTCGGTGGTGGTTCATGTGCGTTTATGGTTCTGTTCTGCGTCCCTCCGCACTCTGGGCTCCGTGAACACCCGCAAGCATGGGTGGCATGCCTGAGCTGAGCCTCTGGGCTCCTTCCTGGCTCCATGGTTAAGAGGAGGGTTCTCTCCACACCAGCTTGAGTATTTGAGCATCTTTGAGAACACACGAATTCTGGGTTAAAGGCATCAAAGGTGAGCTGTTTCTGGCATCCAAGGTGTGTGAAAATGGAGAAGCTATTTGGGGCAAGCTGAAGGGAAACATTTCACTTAGGTAAAAATCAGATTCTCTGTCGCTGTTTATGCATTCACTATCATTTGTCACCCTTCAGTGTAATCGAGCGTCCTTTACTGTCTCTTAAAGGGTTGTTTGTTTGTCTTTCTTTCAGGCTTAGAAGGTGTGAGTATTTTATCGAAACCCCCCATGTTCAGTTGTGAACCACAAACGGCCATGGTTGGCTTCTGTTGAAGGCTCTGTGCTGAGGGCTGTGCCGTGGCCTTAGCCATCCCCTCATTGCTTGTCTGAGACTAGGTGTTCAGATCCGCCTGGGTCCCCCACTGGCCACTGGTCTGCTCTGTCATCAAGCCCCTTTCTGCTCTCCCAGCCACATCTGTCTTCATGGAGCAGCTCTCTGTAGAAGGTCTCCCACCCATCTCCGCTTCTCACAGGTGCACTCCTCCAATGTCAGGTGCTTTCCAGAGGGCTCATGGTCCCTGCAGAGCTCTGTGGCCTTGGTGGGAAAAGCAGGTTAATGGAAAGTGAGTGCTGAGCTTGGGATCCCCAGCCCGGGCTCCATCATGCTAGGGGCTGATCACTGCTGGCCTATCCAGAGGGCAGAGATACAGTGTGCAGTGTGCATGACAGAGAGCCAGGGCAGAGGTGAGGTGTGCGATACACTCTGTGGAGACCCAGGGCAGAGGTGCAGTGTGCGGTGCACACAGCAGAGAGCCGGGGGCAGAGGTGTGGTGTGCACACAGCAGAGAGCTGGGGCAGAGGTGCGGTGTGCGGTGCACACAGCAGAGAGCCGGGGCAGAGGTGCGGTGTGCGGTGCACACAGCAGAGAGCCGGGGCAGAGGTGCGGTGTGCGGTGCACACAGCAGAGAGCCGGGGCAGAGGTGCGGTGCACACAGCAGAGAGCCAGGGCAGAGGTGCGGTGCACACAGCAGAGAGCCGGGGCAGAGGTGCGGTGTGTGGTACGCACAGCAGAGAGCCGGGGCAGAGGTGCAGTAGTACACACACACCGTGGTGACGCACCAACAGAGTGATGGGCTTTCAGCTAAAGCAGACCTCAGTTGCTTCCGGAAAGAGGGTGGTGGCTCTGTGGGCTGTTCTGTGACCCGCTGCCCGTGGGCCCACCTTGTCGGGGACAGGGACTAACTGAGGGTGGGAGGAGAGACACCAGAATGTCTGCAGGCGGTGGAAAGCCGAGGTTTTTGGCTGTTGGTGCCAGAGTCTGGCACCTGTTGGTGCTACAGGTGTGTGCCCTGTGGGCTTGGCAGTGCCTGACCTGTGGAGTGTGTTTGCCGAGGGCACTGCCTAATTCCCTCCCCCCCAACCCATCCATCACCTCCTCATATCCACCTGTTTGTCTACTAATACCAACATCCATTGGGCCTTTTGCAGAATTTATTTCCTCATTGACAAAAGCCGTGTCTTTATCACTGCAGTGTGGTTCTCTGAAACACGCACGTGTTTGCTGAGGGCCTCATCTGTGCTTGCCACAGCCCTCAGTCCTGATACTCGGCCCCTGTACTCAGGGCTGGACAGGCGACTGGGGCCACCGCAGGACGGCACGTACATGGGGAGAAGGAATGTGGCTGGCCTGGGTCCAAGGCTTCAGGATGCAAGGGTGCCAGTGCAGAGCGTGGTGAAAGCTTCAGGTGCCAGGCACCCGGCTGGGCACAGCAGCAGTGGCGTTTGGGAGGCGGCGTGGACTGTGAGAGCCTAGGCGCTCAGCACCCTGCCTGTGCGGATTCCAGTTCTTGGGAATTGCCTATCCTCCCAGGACAGACACGGTGTCTGACGCCAGTGGCAGAACCTGGCGACTGTGGCAAGTTTCTCCAGAAGGCGCCCCCCAGTTCCCTTCTCTTTGAGACCCTTGCTATTGGGTGAGTGGGGGGCTTCATACATGGAAACCCCTTTCTGTAGTCACACAGTGGCTGATAGCCACCGCTCAGTCAGATTAATCCCATGTAGGGAGCCTGGGTGACTTTTCTTCTTTCTTAGGCAGGAGTGTGACATGAATGTGACATGGAGGTTAGAGTATGACATGGGCAGGGTGTGGGAGTGAGGGTGTGACATGGGCAGGGTGGGGAGTAGGGATATAACATGGGCAGGGTGGGGAGTAGGGATGTAACATGGGCAGGGTGGGGAGTAGGGTGTATGACATGGGTAGGGGTGTGTGTGGGGGTGTGACATGGTCATGGTGTGGGGACAGGGGTATGACATGGGCAGGGTGTGGGAGTAGGGGTGTGACATGGTTAGGTGTGGGAGCAGGGATGTGACGTTAACAGGGTGTGAGAGTATGGGTGTGACATGAGCAGGGTTGGGAGTAAGGATGTAACATGGGCAGGGTGTGGGGGTAGGGCTGTGACATGGTTAGGAGTGGGGACAGGGGTGTGACATGGTTATGGTGTGGGGGCAGGCTGTGACATGAGCAGGGTGTGGGGTAGGGCTGTGACGTGGGCAGGAGTGGGGACAGGGGTGTGACATGGTTATGGTGTGGGGGCAGGGGTGTGACATGAGCAGGGTGTGGGGTAGGGTTGTGACATGGTTAGGAGTGGGGACAGGGGTGTGACATGGTTATGGTGTGGGGGCAGGGGTGTGACATGAGCAGGGTGTGGGGTAGGGCTGTGACGTGGGCAGGAGTGGGGACAGGGGTGTGACATGGTTATGGTGTGGGGGCAGGGGTGTGACATGAGCAGGGTGTGGGGGCAGGGCTGTGACATGGTTAGGAGAGGGGACAGGGGTGTGACATGGTTATGGTGTGGGGGCAGGGGTGTGACATGAGCAGGGTGTGGGGTAGGGCTGTGACGTGGGCAGGAGTGTGACATGGGCAGGAGTGGGAGGATGGAGGAGTGACGTGGCCAGAAGCAGGGGACCATTTGGGAGGAGAATATACCACATGATAACCTCAGCTCTCGGGTTGATGGTCTGCTTGCCATGGATACAAGTGAGTTCATCCACGGGACCCTCAGACACCAGCCCCCTGTGCACCTGTCAGCTCTGACCTCAAGGCTGCTGCTTCTGTGCCAAGCAGCTTTCAGTGAGGACAGGGAAAGTTGAAGTCACGGTGCCAGTCTTTGTACCTGCAGGTTGCTCTGCGGGCAACAGCTGCTTCTTTCTTAGCCAGGAGAACACTAGGGGCTTGCATTCCTGTGGTTCGAATTGTTCTAGAACCAGTGTCCAGTATTTTCCAATGATTGCTCATCAAGGACTTGTGTGTCTAAGAAATTCCAGCATGGCCCAGTTCAACCAGAAGCATGGTAAGTGGTAGACTTTTCACAAAAAAATACAAATTGGTCATTTCAGTGTTGTTTGCATGAACGCTTCCTAAGCTCCTTGCCTTTGTTTTTCACACTCAACTCACTCAAGTTTTGCATGCTGAGTTCTAGGTTAGTTGGAGGTATTTGTGTTTTCTTAAAGCTTCCAGAAGGTTTTTTGCTAAGCTTGGTGTTAAGGAAGTAAGTGCAGGTGACTGAGTCAACACTTGTAGCCATTGGCAAGGACCTCGATAAATACCTGAATTTTCCAGTCAGCTTCCAGGAAGATGCTCTGTAGAACAGCCTGTGGTCCCATGAAGTGGTCCTGGGGCACGCCCTGGCTGGCACACCGCCCGGTCTGCTTTCCTGCGCTTGGTCATGAGGTTGAGCGTGCTGTGTGGGACGGCCCTTGCCCACGCGCGTTCACCGGGGCATGCCTGTTCCTTGGCAGCCTGGAGATCTTGCTGTAGCCTTATCGTTTCTTTCCAGACATCCTCTGCTGCTTGTTTTTGTTGTTGTTGTTGTTTGTTTTGTTTTAGGTTCTTACAAATATTTTCCCCTTTCATTCGCATAATCAAATCTTCAGTCTGTATGGGTTCCATGTTCAGTTATCTAGTACAGTGTTGACAGTCTGATCACAATTCATGAACAGAAGATACTTCTTTCTTTCTTTTCTTATGAAGATCTCTTCTGTCCGCTGGTTCACTCCCCAAATGAGCACCACAGCCAGGACTGGTTCTGGCCACAGCCAGGAGTTTCATCTAGGTTTCCACGTGGGCACAAGAGCCTAAACACTTGGGCCATATTCCGTCTACTGTGTTAGCAGGGAGCTGGTCAGAAGTGCAGTGGCCAGGAGTCCAACCTATGCCCTGTGGAAGATGCCAACCCTGCAGTTGAGGGCTTAACCCACTGCACCACAGGGCTGGCCCAGAATGTATATTCCTTATAGTTTTATCATTATTATTACTTTACTTTTGGCTTTCTACATATATACCTGGAGCGATAGCCTACTGGCTAAATCCTCACCTTGCATCCGCTGGTATTTCATATAGGCGCTGGTTTGCAGTCGAGGATGGCCCAAAACCTTGAGACCCTGCACCCTCGTGGGAGACCCAGAGGAAGCTCTTGGCTCCTGGCTTCGGGATCGGCTCAGCTCCGGCCGTTGCTGCCACTTGAGGACAGAAGATTTGTTTTTTTTTTTCTTTCTCTGCTTCTCTCTGTTTATCTGCCTTTACAGTAAGAATAAGTAAATCTTAATACATATATATTATGTATCATGCATATACCCATATCTGTATATTTAACCCTTTGTCCCCTTTGGTTTGTCTGAGTCTGCTCTGTGTGGCAGGAAGTCTCATGCGTGCCTTCCTTTCTTCATGGCTTCTCTGTGGTTGCTTTATCGTGCAGTTCTGTGGTGTCGTCAGAGAGGCTGTGTGCCTGGCCCGTGGTGCCATCCCCTCGCCCTGTGCTGGCCGCCCTGTGCGTTCCCCACGCTCGCTGAGGCTAAGACACAGCTGGCTGTGGAAAACTGCACAGACCATTTCGGAACATTTCTCTTTTACTCTGCAATGTCTCATTGCTAATGCTGTTTATGTTTTTCAAATGAACTTGGAAGCACCTGGGTTGTCCTTCCTTCGTTCCTCTCACATAACCCCGTGTGGCCCTAGTTGGCATGATTCCCTTAGGAGTGGAGGAACTGGGATTCCTCTCCTTGCATACCTCTCAGCCAGGCTTTGCATCCTTGTTTGGTTAGATCCTGGGTGGGCTTTGTTTTGTTTTTGTTTATAAACCTGTTTGGTTAATTGATCATTTTCCACTACCTCCTGAAGGTCACTTTAAAAAAAATTTAAGATTTATTTTGATTGGAAAGACAGGTTTGCATTACCAAGAGAAGGAGAGACAGAAAGATCCTCCATCTGCTAGTTCACTCCCCAAGTAGCCACAGTGGCCAGAGCTGTGTCATTCTGAAGCCAGGAGCCAGGAGCCTCCTCCAGGTCTCCCACATGGGCACAGGGTCCCGTAGGCTTTGAGCCATCCTTGACTGCTTTCCCTGGCTAGAAGCAGGTAACTGGATGGGAAGTGCTGCATCTGGGACATGAACTGGTGCCTATATAGGATCCTGGCACATACAAGGCAAGTGTTTAGCCACTGAGCCATTGGGCCAGGCCCCTGAAGCTCATCTTTTTGGGATGGGTAGAGGGTCTAACTCGCAAGAGTTTGTACTTTGTGGAGGCAGCTGTCCTCCTGAATTTTATTCCAAGTTTCCCTTGCCTTTTCTATAAGTGTGTGGTCCTAAAACATCCCATGTGTCCGGTGTCGTCATGATGTCTGTGTGTCCCTGTCAGCTTGTGACTTGTACCAACCGGTGGAGTGATTTGGAGCCCTCAGTGCCATTCCTCCGAGCCGTTCGTTTTCAGTTTGCATTGAGTCAGCCATGGGCCCAGCCGTGATGAACTCCACACTCCAGAGACTGGGCTATGGGGAACGCTGCAGGACTTTCCTGCCTGGGAGGAAGTGCCGGAGGCCGAGCACACAGCAGAGGCCACGGTCAGGGGTGCATCCTGGCCAAGGCGCACGGGGGCGTGGAGGTGGAAACCACAGGTAGGCAGTGTGTTCTGCTGCTCCTGTTGCTGCAAGGTCGTTTGCCAGGGGGGAAATACTCCATCCCACACCTCAAAATGCTGGAATCATGGTGGCCTCCGTGTCGTGGATTTGGGGCAGAGGAGCGGAGGCATGTTGTTGGAGGAGCTGCCTCCTGCTCTGGTCCAGCCCACAGTGGAAGCAGCCAGTATGGCACACAGGTCAGAAGGCTGAGGGACTAGACCAGAGCTGGCCGGCGTCCTCCCGACCACTGTCTTACCGCTACACCCCTCGCAAGTGCACCTGCAGGAGGAAAGTGGGCAGTGTGCCTAGGAGAGCAGGGAACAGTCCCCGGGGCAGTGTGACTAACCCCTGGTGACAGGGCCCAGGAAGGCTGTGAAGGACCAAAGTGAGCAGGAGGGCAGCAGGCCCACAGGGAAGGGACATCTTAATCCCTGGCCCCAGGAAACCTAAGAGACGCGTGTTCCTATAACAAAGTGAACAGAAAGAGAGGATCAGAGCAAGCGATTCTGGAGATTAAAAGGGGAGAAGATCACAAAACCAATGTTTAAAAAACAAGAATAATGCGATAGGTCAGGAACGTGGAGAGGAAACGCCCATGGTTAAAGACACCACAGAAGCGAAAGTGCTGGAGGTGAACTTTCCCGTAGAGCCAGGAATCCAGCGGGTGGGAAAGAAGGCTCTGTGGGGAGCATCGGAGTGGAGTGGGGGATCGGACAGGCTGAGCACTGCCAGGGCAGTGCCGCAGTGAGGACAGGCTGAGCCACGCTGAGCCCAGAGGCCTGGCTCTTACCAGGCTGGCAGGAGGAAGTCCTTTAGGCAGCTTGCAGATAGGACATTGCCCTGTGAGAGAGTTTTTGAAGAAGTTACTTCAGGATGTACTCCAAAAGGGACAATTTAGGGAGCTATAGAAAAGATACACACTAAATCAGGGCTACTGAAGTACTCCCACTGACCCCTTTCCCGTTAGATCGCGCGTTCATTCAGGGTGCTCCAGCTCCTCAGAATGTGCATGGCGGTGCCCACCCCCAGCCTCGAGCGGCCGTCCTAACGGGGGCCACCCGCAGCTCCAGCCTGGAGGATCCTCCCGGAGCAGGAGCCAGGGTGTTGAGTTTTGAGGGCCAGGCCGATGTGCTCATCGTGCCTGTGTGCACCAAGCAGCAAAGGCGGAGTTTTCTGGAGTCTGACATTTACGTGGAACCGGGAAACATGATGGCCAAGACTGCATAAAGGCTTGGGCCTCAGCGGCAGTTCATCCTTACATCCTGTGTTTGCCATCGAAGGGGGGACCTTGTGCAGCTGTCTCAAAGCTCAGTCTCATTGCCTTTAAAACGGGGAGGTGATGATTCTCTCCGTGTTCTTGGAAACGTACTACACAGGATGTCTTTGAGAAATGTGGCCCAGGATTTTTTTTTTCCTCCAGAATTCTACTGTTAGTGCCTTGTGGCATTTAGGCTGCAAGGAGAGGAGAGGGCCTAAGTACTCACTGAAGTTCACTTTCGAATGTTTCAGGGTGCTCCTGGAGGGCGTGCAGGTGCCCAGCATGCAGCCCCAGTGCCGGCTGGCACAGTGAGGGCAGGCGGAGCTCGCTGCTGCAGCTGTGTGAGTGTGGGTGCCAGCAGGCAGGCCCGTGGTGGATCTTGCTGTGATGCGTCACGCTGCCCCGAGCTGTCTGTCGTGACGTGACTGTGCAGGAGTGACAGGCACCTTGTTGTCTTCACAGCGTCTTTGTTGGCATCTCTGCACCGGGTACGGGTTGTCATCCAACGCAGATTGGCGCCTGCACCTCTGTGAAAGCCAACCTTGGCAGACTCCTTGCCCGGCTCCTCCCTCCCCACCCCCACGACCCCACGGGGTGGTGGGAGCTGATTTCCCCCGGGGAGCAGAGAAGGAGGGAGGGAGGGGAATGGGTTCCGAGGACTGAGCCGCATTGGCATCTAAAGCCTCCACCATGCTGTTTCCTCCACACTCCAGCAATCAGGACATCCAGCAAACCCATAAAAAACCAAACTAATAGCATGAATATTCAGTGACCTAGAATACTAATTATTGTCATGAATATTAATGCGATCGGACTTCCTCTTTCTCTCCCGTCCTCTTTCTTCCTCTCTCCTTCTCTCTCTCCCTCTTTTTTTTCCACTTAGCCGGCTCTAAAGATGGGTCATAATGAGAGCATTTAAGAGGGAGCGCTCTCCGCCGTGACAGGGACCCGGGTAATAAGGAGAGCTTGATTAACGCGGTGCACTTGGGGGAGAGATGAGAGGCCTCACGTGGCCGTCGGGGGTGGCAATGAGGCACCGGCGGCTCTGTTGCTGCTCGCGGAGATTAATGAGGCCTAAGAGTGCATTAGGAACAGTGACAAAGGTTTGATCTAATGGGCTCAGTCATTTTTCCTTTGAGTGACAGACGCACAGAAGTAATTGGCTGTGCAGAATGGCAGCTCATTGGCGGTACTTAAGGATACATTATCCCCGTTGTGTGGCCCGCAGAGGCTGTTTATCAAAACTGCTCACACTGCAGACGCTGAGTGGCTACGCTGCTGTTACAGTGGTAATAGCTATTAAAAAAAAAAAAAAAAAAACAAGACCACATCAGGCAAGATCATCTGCTTTCTCATGGAAACAAAGTTTTTCTTTGTTTAGTTTCAAATGGACTAGAAAACATTGTCACAACTCTGGGGTAGCTCCAGGGAGCCGGTCCTGCAGTCCTGCGTTCTAGGGGAGCCTCGCAGAGGAGCCCCATGTCTGGTAGGTGTGTGCAGGGCAGCCCCGGGACCGGTGGTGACATCACAGCCTCCGTGCACCCTGCCCTTCTCCCGGCCCCGAAAGCCAGCCTGAGACCGCGGGGTTCAGTCCTCTGCCGCAGATGTGGCCACACAGTGTGGGGAGGCCCTGGTAGAGGGGCTCCCGGAACTGGGTGTTTATTCAGCCTTTCTTCAATTCTAGAACAAGACGGGCGCTTCGTGGAGAGTCCTCTTGTGCCCACAGTGCCAGGAAGTGAAGACACACGCTGCGGGAGCAGCTTCAGGAAGTGTGCAGGGAAAGTGTCGTTAGGAAAAACTGCATGGATCTCAAAACCAAAAACACTTTGCACCAAAATGAGCTTATCTGTCGCTGCCTTCTTTCCACAGAGCTTCCAACTCTCCACCCCCTGCCCCTAGTGTTTTGCAGGACTTGCAGCTTTCCCAGCTTTTAGGGGCACTGTTGTCCTGCAGGTGTGGTGTGGCTTTGATTGTCCCACCTGGGGATCCTGCTCGTGTGTGCTGCAGTTTTCCTTCACCAACATCCCTCGTGGCCCAGCAGCTGCTGCTTGCTCAAGTTTAGCCCTGCCCAGAGTTTCCCAGCCCAGGAGCCATGAGCGCCGCACCCCAGGGACGGACACTGCCTGGCGTCCCTGCTCTGGCATTTCCTGCTTGGTGGCAGGCTCGGGGTGGCTCAGAAGGAAATGAGAAGCCTACTTCCAGCCTAAGCAAGCCTTCTTCCATCCTTTGAACTCTAAGCAGAGTTGCCCTTTAAGAACTGACAAAAGAAACTCGATTCATGATTTCAGCTAAAGACACGGAAGAGGGATGTGGGAGCACTGGGCCATGCGTCTCCATGGTAACAGATGTGCCTGGAAGTAAATAAACGTTGCGCTAGGAGCTCTCCTCCTCTGGCAAACGTGTGTGGGGTGAGGAACGGAGCTTTTCTAGACCAGGGGAGGATTCCAGCAAGTGGTGCCAGCAGCCTTCCCTGGGGGGCTGGCCCTGACCTTGAGCCCTGGGCAGTGTCTTCCCCTTAGTTCCTCATGAGTCCCAAGCCCCCAGTGGGTACGTATCCTGTATTTCTTCAAGTGTGTTCTTGTACATTTCCTCCAATAAAGTGTAACTTTCAGGCACAGCAAGAGATTCACAACACGTCACAATAAAAGGCAGCGGTCGTCGGAACTCAGGTAGAAATGGAAAATCAGCTAACCCTTCCAAATTGTTTATTTCTGGAACTTTCTCCAAAATATCTTTAGTGACTAACCCCAGAAAACGGAAGCTGCCGAAAGCAAACCTCACGTGGGGGAGAGGGTTGTAGCTGTCATGTCTTCTCTTCCGGGAGCCTGGAAGCCCATCACCATGTAGCTAACCCTCACACAGATGGTGACTTTTCTCCCTGGAATCTTCCTGGTAAATGATAAAACCCAGAAGCACCCAGGCCGACACACAGCAGCCTCCTTTGTGTCCTCAGGAAGCTGAGCGTGGCTCCACCATGGTCCTGCCCTGCTCAGTTGGGAGAGGAAGTTGTGTGAGAGCTGGACGGGACAGCAAGAACATGTGAGCACCTCGTGGGCGGAGCCTTCTAACTCCCCTCCAAGCGGATCGTGTTGGCAGATCAACATGAAATGTGTGCTGTCTGCCACATCACAGAGCGTGTCCCGTCTACACGGAACCGTGTGTGTGGCAGCAAGGGAGAGCGTGGACATCTGTGCTCGGTTCTGGCGGTGCGGCCAGAGCAGACCTCAGAGGCAGAACCTGCCCGCACACTCTGGGTTTGCTTGCTTTAACACACAGCCAAGTCTCCGTGCTGCAGCTCCGTCACCACCATGTCAGGTGCACCCTTGTTCACACTGCCAGGTGCGTCGTGGAGAGGGAAGTGCAGAACCCACAGCTCTGAGTGTTCCCGACCCAGACACAGATGGGCACGAAGAAAAGGCTTCGTTAGCAGTGAGAGGGTTGGAGCCGCAGCCCTGAGCAAAGCAGACTTTGGAGTATAGACCCAAACTCCCTTCTCAACACTGTCACTTAGAGGAGGACACGCCACCTGATGGCCTGGATGTCTTGCCACGTCCATCTGCCGGGTAGAGCGATGACCCCCTGCGATGGATGCTGCTAACAGCGTCTCCGTCCTCTGGCTCGCTTTGCCCGTCATTGGTTATGTCCTTCAACCACTGCCCGCGTCGTGTCCCGAGCACGTGGGCGTTCTTCTTTTTTCTGGTTGATCTCTGTGTCTCCCCCTCGGCGCTGACCACACCGGTTCACAGCATGCATTGAGTAAATGAGAAGTGGTGTTGGCCACATCGCCTCAGGAAACGCGAAGCAGTGACAGGCAGTTGGCACACGGAGACACCACACTGCCAGACAGACACGGGGAGGCTGCCCGGCCCCTTGGGATCATCAAGGCAAACAAAATTAGCAGTGTTACATTCTAAGCTTTTGCTAAAAAAAAAAATAAACTGAGAAGAGACTCATTGTTGGTGAGATGAACAGCATCCGAGATGCGCAGAGGCCGGGTCGCTCCCAGAGTGTTACATAATCCGATCATTATATTAACCACATGGGGCTCATTATTCTCATCGTCATCATTATCAACATTTATTATTATATCCCTGTTACAAATTATGGGCTGAGTTGTGTTAAAGATAAGCAGGTTCCACCACTTGTAGGCAAAGAGGGAAGCAGGTTAGCCCCTGGGTAAGGAGCCGGCATCCTTCCCTGGTCATCTGAGATCAGCTCAGGCAACATACTGATATATTCAGACACCAATGCAGTTTTTGCTTTGAAATGCAAATCGCGTTAGGAAAAACAGCATACAGTAGAGGTAAGTAGCTTCTCGAATCAACCCTCAACACTTGGGGATATAAGTACAGTGGAAATGATTCTCAGATAGAATCTGGTGCTTTCAGCAAACGACAGTGTGTGCTAATCAGGGTGGCCGGGGGAGCGCTCCCACATCCACATCAGAGAAGGGCCTGCGGCACAGATTGGAGGGGGTGCCCCCCACCATCGCGGCCCATCCGGAAGGCACAGATTGGAGGGGGTGCCCCCCACCATCGCGGCCCATCCGGAAGGCAGCCGATCCAGGGTTTGGACCCCTAGGAAGCGTCTCTTAGTTCAGGAAGACACCAGGTCCTCGGCCCTGCTTTTATTTCATGGTATCAGGTGGCAGGTGCCTGGCACATCCTTTGTGCCCGCCCCCTGTGGTGTGGAAGTCAGCCTCCTGGCTGCCTGGGGCAGACCACTATCTGCCTTTGCCACTGGCCACACTGGCCTCCGCCCCGCCTGATTCTGCCTTGACACTTGGCGGTCCGATGTTGGCTTTCACATACCATTCAAACGACGGTTCCCTTTCTAGTTCTGTGTGGTCTGTTTTCGCTGAGACAGCCAGCAAGGGAACTTGGAAAAGTTCTGTGGAAAAGCAGAGTGAAAATATGTTTATTTTGGTGCAAAAAAAAAAAAAAAATCAGAAACCAGCCACAGGAGAAGTCCAAGTTTAAGGGGAATGGTTTGTGTAGCTTTCAAATGCTCTACCCCAAAATAAACTTGCTTTTTAAAACTTGTGCTTGGTACAAATGTCTTGAAGTTCCCTGGCACAGGTGTAGAGGGCAGACTGCTGAGTCCTACCTAAGTCACCAGTGACAAGCGCTGCAGCAGCCACTCCCTGGGGCCCTGTGCCTGCCCCCTGCCAGATGTGGCCACCAGCTGATGTCCTATCCATGCAGAGTCCCATGTCAGCTGGTTCACGTGTTCTCGGAGCTGCATGACATCGCACGTCACACCATGCTCTAAGCTGAGGCTGTTGGGAGTGGCGCCGCTAGTGCTCAGTCTCAAACCTGCTGTCTGGGTGTGCGCGTTTACACACTGTGACTCGGAACTTAACAAGAAGAGGGACCTCGAGGGAGGGGGAGCTCCACCGGGGTTACAGTGCTTTATGAAAGCTCTTCATCCGGTGAGCTGTTGGGGTGTCCTAGTGTGGTGGAAGGTGGGTTCTGTCCCGTCTTCCAGCTCCCCTATCGCAGACCACACTCTGGGCAGGTCGGCAGTGTTGCGTGGCCCCTTGGCATACCTTCCAGCAGCTGCTGCTGCCTCCTGTTGGCCCATTGCTACCCTGTCTCGCACTGTGTCCCCCCCTGGGCCCATCTCATCCCTCCTGCACTGCCTCATAGGTTCTGTAAGGAAAGCAAAGCCAGGCTTGCTGCCATGGTGCCGGGATTCTGCGTGGCAGCAGGCGCGCTGCGTGGCCTGCTTGGGCTGGTTCTAAGTTAGCAGGCCAGTCTGGGAGAGACTCCTGGGTCAGGACAGACAGCATCCAGTGACACAGCACTGCAGGGATGTTAGTGTGCCTGGGTGTGCAAGGAGGGCAGGGTGCCCCAGCACACAGCATGGCTTACGTCACAGGCGGGGAACCCGAGCTGCAGGATCCCCAGCCCTTGAGGACAGGGTGCAGGCAAGCTTGGGAGGCTGAGCCATGGAGCAGGAGGACTCTGTAGCCTTGTTGTCCCCGGAGAGTGGATAGAGCTGTCCTCTGTAGGAAGGCACAGTTCCCTGGTGCATGTCCCCGTAGACATGGCATCCTAGAGAGGGCCCATGCCTGTGTCCCTGAGGCTGAAGGAAACCCCGGCCCCCGGAGGCCTGTGTGCCAGCAGCGGGGTACAGGCTTATGCCCAAAGCTTCAGGGAGGTAAGGAGGGAAAGTATGGAAATCCTGTCCCCTGGGACCGTAGCCTGGACCCATGCCTTGGAGAAGTGGGTATTCCCCTGGCCCTAGTGAGCAGGCCCCCTTCTGGGGCCTCTTATCAGGTGCCACTAATGTGGGGGTGGGACCATTCCTTAAGAACCTCCTCTAATCCCAGGAAGAGAGCGTTCTAATTCAGCCAAAAGATTCATTTGTTTATGTAAAAGGCAGAGCAGCATCTACTGGTTACTCTCAAAATGACCGCAGCAGCCCGGGTCAGAGCCAGACCAGGACCAGGAACCTGGACCTCCATCCAGGTTTCACACATTGGCAGCAGGGGCCTGAGCACTTGCGTCAGTTTCTGCTGCTGTCCCAGATGTGTTAGTGAGGAGCTGGATTACAAGTGGCAGCACCAGAGCTTGAGCTGGCACACTAATATTGTGAATGGCAGCATCACAAGCAGTGGCCACAGTGCCAGCCTGCCGTTATCCCATCGTGTTCTTCTGGTGGCTAGAAAGCAGAAGGCTAGGAGGCTAGGAGGTCATTGTCAGCTTTAACACTGTGAGTCCCCCAGCTTAGAAATTAAGAACCTGATCTAACTGCTCAGTGCAGCAGTGCCAGCACTAGAAGTCCCACGGACCCTATGAGGGGTCAGAGACCTGAGCCTCCCAGGCAGGCGGCTGGGAGCTGCCCGCGGCCTTTGAGGCTGACCTAGGCTGCGTTTTGAGCTTTGTTTTCTGTGTTTTGAGCCACCCCTGGCGGCTCCGGGGCGGCCTGTGATGCCAAGACCCTCATGTCTCAGACGGTCAGCTAAAGCCATGTGCTCACTGGACGAGAGAGGACCTCAGACAGTCGGCCTTCACTAGCAGCTCAGTCACCTGCCAGTGGAGCACTCAGAGCGAGAGCA
Source organism: Ochotona princeps (assembly GCF_030435755.1). Taxonomy (NCBI): domain Eukaryota; kingdom Metazoa; phylum Chordata; class Mammalia; order Lagomorpha; family Ochotonidae; genus Ochotona; species Ochotona princeps. Next base: position 105,449,206 of record NC_080836.1, read on the forward strand.
GGGCCACGCGAGACATGGCATCCGGGCATTCTCAGAAGTGTCAGCACCTCCCATGTGGCTGGCCACAGAGCAGGTGCCACCAAACACCTGCTTACAAGACTTCCGGCCTGGTTGCAGGGTCTACAGCCACTCAGTGGCCCTCATCCAGGAGCAGAAAGCATCTCTGAGATCCAGGTGGGATGTGTGTGAGTAAAGCTGCAGTGGCCTCTTGGCCCAAGACTGGCACCATTCATGGCATCGGACCACGTTTGTTCCACCTCTGATGGCCGCAGCGTGCTGTAGCCCGTATACTCCGAATGCCGAGAGTGACCGTTGGCCTCAGAGGCTGCCGGGCACGAGGCGCTTCGGTGGCCACTCTGGGGCTTTCGTGTGTGTGTGTGTGCGCACATACCATGGGTTTCCCTCCCTTGTGCCTTCCCATGAGAAGCATGAGTTGGGAAAGCTACGAGTTAAACACATGGAGGTCCAGTGTTTCTAGGCTGTCAAAAAGTTCATGAGAATGTCTCTCTCTTTCCCCTTGAGATATATATATATATATATTTTAAATTTGTGGAGTACGAGAAGCACAGACAGCTCCCACCTGCTGGCTTGCACCCCCAAGCACCCACAGGCTGAGGTGGAATGGGGCTCCAGCGAGGAGCTCGGGACTCAGCCAGGGATCCCACAGGTAGCAGGGACCCGAGTACCATGCCGTGGTGTGCGTCGGCAGGAAGCTGGAGTCTGGAGTGGGACTGGGACTTGAACCCAGGTCCATCTGTGGTCTCCTAGCCAGTGGGCCAAATATCTGCCTGCTTTACCTTTTACTTCTGTTTTTGTTATTGTTGGAAGATCTTCCATCCACTGGTTCACTTCCCGAATAGCGGCAATGCCCACAGCTGAGCTGATCTGAGACCAGGAGCTTCTTCCCAGTCTCCTACGCGGGTGCAGGGTCCCAAGGCTTTGGGGCATCCTCTACTGCTTTCCCAGGCCATAGCTGGAAGCTGGATGGGAAATGGAGCAGCCAGAACATTACATTAACTGGTGCCGGTATGGAATCCCAGTGCTTCCAAAGTGAGGATTTAGCCATCGAGCTATCATTGCTAGGCCTGATGTATTTTATTCGTTTTAAAGGCAGAGTTATGGAGAGAGAGAGAGAGAGAGAGAGAGAGAGAAAGAGACAGCTGCTGTTTTATCTGCTGGTTCACACCCCAAATGACTACAATTCCTGGGGCTGGGCCAGTCGAAAGCCGGGAGCTTCTGTGTCTTCTAGGTGCAGGAGCCCACAGACTTGGGCCATGCTCTGCTGCGTCCTTAGGAGATAGCAGGGAGCTGGGTTGGAGGCATAGCAGCTGGGATCCAGCTGGCGCCATATGGAATGCTGGCATCAAAGGCTCTGGTTTTACCCACTGTGCCACAGTGCCAGTCTCTTTTAACTCCATTCACTGTGGGCTTTTTGAAGGATCCTTGTGTATGAAAAAAGATCAGAATGGCACCTGGGGGAGTGCCGCTTGAGCTTGCTCCTTGGTTGAGCCAGCAAAAATCTGGAAGATAATGGAGCTATCCACACAGCCAGGGGATGCAGGGACAGGGACATGGTGGGCACAGGATGCTTGGCAGCAGGTAGGCGTCCCTCCATCCCTCAGGTCACTGCAGTGAGGTCTGTGTGCTGTGGTGTGGAGCTCAGCCCCCCATGGCCTCAGTGGTAGCACGTGCAGAATTTCAGGAGCAGACACAGTGCTGTACTTGCCGCCCTGGGCTGCTAATCCAGTCCACATGGTTCAAGCGGCAGGTCTGTTCCCCCGACCCCCAGGCTGCCCTGCAGGGTTGACACGCAGGTCGAGTGGGGAGCACCCTCTTGACGGGCCTTGGACACGGTGCAGTGTTCGGGCTCAAAACACCTCTGTGCCTGCGCAGGCCCTAAAGCTGAGCTCCTGGACTCGGGGGCAGGCCCTTGCCCTCCTACCATGAACCCTGAGAGCCATGGTTCTAGGCTCAGTTCAGGTTTGTGCTCAAGGCTGTGTTCCTGTGTACAGGCACTGGTTTTCCCACCCACCTCTGAATGCCCAGGGCTGTGCCAGGCACCTGCTGGGTCCTGCATTTCTGTTCTCCCTGGCAGTGGGTCTGAGCGCAATCCCTAGCCATCCACTCTGCCCTTACTTGGGTGTCACTCTTGGGTCTTCCCTACAGACCTGCCGCTTGCCTGGATTCCATGCGACATTTAGAGCATCCCCCGTTGCAAGAAGCGTCTGCTCTGTGTGGCTCTGTGCTGCCCTTCACGGATCTCACAACTTTGCTGCCGAGGTTACGCCAAGCTCGCTCCTGCTCCAATGCCTGGCTGCTGGCCCCGGTCAGCCAAGTGCTTTCCCAGCCTTGATGAATCAAAATTTTCCTTGTTTCTATATTTTGATGTCTCAATTCCTCAAGAACTCCCTGGGCAGTTGTGATAATTGGCCACGTTTAGCGACCACTAACATAGGCTGCGTGTTTAGAAGCTTGTACCATTAGAGCCTGCTGTCTGAGAGAGTTGAGGACTTAATTGGCTTGGAAGTAAAACAATCAGCGGCCAGCTTTAGTGCCTCTGAGGACCTGCCTGCGAACCCAGCGAACTAGTACCGTAGCAGCGAGGGGGCACTGGCTGAGCCTCTGAGAAAGGCACTACGCCATGTTTCAGAGTCCAAATTTGGTGTGGCCAGATAATAATTCATGATGATACCAAACAACCGACTCAAATCATCAAGTAACAGCGGACTCATGTGTAATCATAACCGCCACCAAGTCTGTTCAAGGTTAAGAGTAAACTGATTTGGTCCACGGGCCTGTTTTCTCCACCCACCTGCTTGATTGGTGCCGATCGTAAAGTACAGTCGCCCCCGTGAAGTATCCCCCGTCGGCCGCAGCCCGTGGGCGCTGGGGCAGCCAGCACGTCCGGCTCCAGGCTCTCCCACAGCAGCCGCCTGACTGACGCAAGCACGCTCCCTGGCCCTGACCCCGTCTGTCCGTTTGTCTTCACCTCTGCCAGGCCCAGAGGTCACAGTAGAGCCGCAAGTCTTTGTAGCATCGCTTTGCCAAGTACGGTCGTCTGTGGCCTTGGCTTCCTTCCCACGGCTCTGTCAAGGTGGATGTCAGCCTTTGTCTGAGATATCTGCCCCGGGCTGGCCTTGCTCAGCATGAGGGGACGTTGCGGGCCGCATGGGGGCCCCGAGACTACTTGGCGCTGTTGTCTTGCGGCCCACAGCCCGGCGTGGTGTTCACCCAACTTGTTTGTTTCTAGGGAATGTCTGTAGCGCGCCGGGGTCCCAGCTGGCGAGCGGCATCAGCCTGGTCTCCTTCAACAGCCGGCCCGACGGCATGCACCAGCGTTCCTACTCTGTCTCCAGTGCCGACCAGTGGAGTGAGGCTACTGTCGTTGCCAACTCGGCCATCAGCAGTGGTAAGAAGGACACAGCCCCATGGACTGCGGCCACTGCCAGGGCCCTATGGGAGGCGCCAGCCGAGCTGTCAGCACTGCACTTGAGCGCAGCACGCCGGGGGACCTGTCTTATGGCAGTGACGGCCTCACCCATTGTCCCAGGAGTGTTTTGGCCTTGACAGGCTGTCCCGTGACAATACTCCTCGATTCCTCTTTGATGTAAGAAGTCCACATTCACCCCACTTGATGGACTGGGTACCTGAGCCCACAGACAGGGCAGGTGGCTTCCACAGGGTCACTTGAAGGGGAAGGGAAGTGGCAGAGCTGAGAAACGAGAGTCAGGGCCGCTGCCCTGCATGGCACGGGTTCTTCCAGGACCCCCAGCATTGGGCTTGCTTCAGCGATTTCCTTTTTTCCAACAATGGAGACCCACTGTCTTGAGGGGAACAGCTGTGCCCCTGGGGACCTCTCCTGGCGGCCGTGTGAGAATATACATGGCACACTGGCTACCTGCGTGGGTTTTGCCCATGGTGTGGTACCCACAGGTACTCATGTTTAGAGGAGTTCCCAGCATTATGTGCAGCCTCATAGGGTTTTGGAATGCTCTCAGCAGAATTTGTCCTCATGAACATATCACACGTCAGGTCTTCCCCGTGGACCCTGCCGCGGCTGCTGCTCCAGTGGGCACAGTAGTTTGGGCAAATCCCATCCTCGTTGCCGGTTACGCAGCACCCCCTGGCACTGGCCGTCACCTATGGGCCCACAGGTACCCACCTCCCAGCCATGCGAGGAGGAAGGGGGTGAGGCCAGGCTAGGTGGACTCTGAGGGTGCCTTGACCCTGGAGTGTGGACAGCATGGAGCCTCGCCCACCATGCCCACTTCCCGCCCCAGGGGCCTGCTTCACTTAGCAAATAGGAGAGGTTTGCCGTGGAGCCCTTTCGGGTTCCTCTGGAATCGAGACCCTCCCCACACTCCACTTTGGAGCCTGCCGGAGGAGCGTCAGGGTGCAAGCCCCGTGTTCTCTTGTTGGGTAGGTGTGCTCTCTCCACCCCGCATGAGCCTCCGATGCAGCCCAGGCTTTGCGTCCTGGGTGACCCAGGAGCTGTGTTTCCTTTGTCATGGTAGCTTGCCGGGCGGAGCAGGCTTTTCGCATACCTAATCCTGTGACTCTCGGGTGCCGCAGAGCGCTGCTGGTCCGTGAGCGCCGCTGTGGGATGTCCTCACTCAGGCACCACGCTGCAGTGTGGGAGGGAGCCAAGCCGGGTCCCTGGGAGCCTGTTGTGTAGGCATGGCTGGCACCTTGCCTTGTCAGACAGCTCCTCGTTGCCCAGTGGTGCCACACAGTGACACCCCCTTGGTGTGACTGAGGCAGCAGGGCTCCCAGTGACAGTGGGGAGCTATTTCTGCTCCTTATTTAATGCCAGAATGCCGTTTGGGGGAGCGAGAACGGGGGACTTAGTCACCACACACGCAGGTGAGCAGGTGGATTGAGATGGCTGTGTGTTTGAGACGAGAGCAAGAAACAAGTGGAGCTGTCCCATCCAGTGTTCACACCATCTGTGCTTCAGGGGCTGCCGCTGGAAGCTGGCAACCCAGTCTCCCACGTCGGGGACAGGGAACCAGCTGCCTTCCGGGCTCTGCGTCAGCAGAAACCCGAAGAAGGAGCTGGGAGTGGAGCCCAGCGTGCCCACGTGGGCCCCAGGCATCCCAGCGTGCCTCCTGACTGCTGAGCCGCACGCCCCCTGCGGATGACTTGCACAGAGAAGGCTTAGGAGTTGCACGCCCGTCCTTCCGACATGGACCCTGTGTGTTCCCGTTTGCCCGGCTCTCTGCCTTGGCTGCCACTGGATGTGCGGCAGACACTGTCATGCCGCCAGGTCCAGCGGCTCTCTGGTTGCACAGGTCTGCGCCACCAGGCCCTGAGCCACCCTTCTCTCCCCGGCCGCGACGCGCCTGTTCCTGAAGGACCCAGGCCGCCAGTGCGTGCTTGCTTTCCAACTGACAATGCAGTTTTACATACATGAGCCACACGTGGGTGTCCAGGCTTGGGCCTGGGCACACGGGAGAGGAGAAACACAAGAACGTGGGGTCCCAAGCGCCAGTTGCTGTGGGCTGGAGCTGGACCCCGGGCTGCAGCTCTGCGGGTGGTTGGAGCAGTGGTCGAGTTAATCAAGGAAATCTTCCCAAAGAGAATCAGACTTGAGCAACGCTTGCAAAGCAAGATGGAATGTGTGTGTAGGTGTGTGCGCGCGCATGTGCACGCGTGCCGAACGGCAGGAACAAGTTGTTATAAGCGTCAGGAGCAACTTGGACAAAGACTTGGTGAGGAGGAGATGGGGAAACCAGGCAGCCAAGGAGCCACTGCGAAGGGGTCTTAGCCGGGTGCAGCACCATGAGAGCCGAGGGAGAGGGGTGCGGCGAGGCCCAGCTGCCAGCTGAGGAAGCCCCGTCCGGGAAGGCGGCAGGATGGCACAGGATGGCCCCCCACCTTGGCAGGGCCTGCACTGTGCCTTGCTTTCCGGGTGGAAGGCAGACATTTGTCAGGGGAGTCCTGTGGGAGCTCGCTCTGATGCTCCCCCAGCCGCTGTGGCCCCACCAGGCAGTTGGGGAGACTGTCCCACACCATGTCCTGGGAAAGGCCACATTACCCACCCAGAGCAAGCTGCTCCTGGGCTGGGTGGTCTGCCACAAACTGAAGCTGGAAGACCCCTGTGCTGGAGCCTTGCTTCCCGGCGGCCACTGACTGCTCCTGGGAACCAGCTGGACCCCGCCCAGGGTTGGCCAGGCCTGCAAGACACGTCCTGTGGCAGTGGCAGGAGGGGTGGGAGGTGCTGCTCAAGTGGCCAGGCCCCAGGGCACACGCAGGAGTGGGTTTCATGATGTCATCTGATGAGACCCGCCTGACCCTGGACTTCCTGTCCTGCCCTTTTCTCACCGAGTGAGCTGCTGAAAGCCCCTCCCCAGTCTCTAGTTTGGTTTTTAGACCCAGGACAGCTGGATTTGGGACCAGCAGCCGGGTGGGGAAGGGATAGCTCTGCCGCCTCTGAGTGCATTGGCCTGGTGCTGGGGACTGCACGGCCAGCAGTGCCCTGGGACTCGATGCTGTCCACTCCGAGCCAGACTCTGGCTCCAGAGAGCTTGATGAATGCCTTCCCCTTTGGCATGCCCCGGTGTTTCAGTTTCTGCCCCTTAGCAGCCGTGGGCAGCTGCGCATCCCACAGAAGATTCTATAAATGGGGGAAGAACTATAAAACAGGTGAGGTTCGATTCTGGGAGAAGCAGCACACAATCTGGAAAATGGATCCTCTCCCCCCTCCCGCCCTGATTCTGGCTCTGCCCTGGGGAGGGTTCATGTCGGTCCCCGAGGTTTAAAATTAAATGTCTAATATGATTTGGCATTGCTAACACGAGCGCCACATCTGCCCTTAGAGAAAACGCAGACAGCTCCGTCCAGGGTTTCAAATTGCCGTCTGCTGGCCGCTGAGCCGCCCCGGGGACCAGATCCCCCCTGGACCCGCCACCACGTGCTACACAGCGTCATTTTTTAAACACAGGGACATATTCATCTTGAACATCAGCACTGGGAAAGGCTGTTTCAGGACTACATGAAAAATTAATTTTTTTACATCTTTTCTCACTCTCCTAAGTGTTTGACAGAGTAATTTTTGCAGCAAGAGAATAAAAAGTGGCGGCTGTAAATCCCCATCCTGGGATCTCTGTGTGTGGATTCTTTATGGACCCGGAATTGATCTCCGTGTCAGATCCTGTTGTGGCTTAAACTGTTTGTCACTGTAACGACCGCGCTGAGCCTGGGAGCTCCGACTTATAGCCCTGGCTGAAAGAAATTGCTGTTTGCAGTCAATGGAGGGACAGCTTGGCTGTATTGACAGAGTCAGAACAATTATCCCCACAACAACTGTTGGCTGAGGGTTTTTCTCGAGTCTTATTGGAAGTCTGTAAATTCTTTTTTTTTATAAAGATTTATTTATTTTTATTACAAAGTCAGATATACAGAGAGGAGGAGAGACAGAGAGGAAGATCTTCCATCCGATGATTCACTCCCCAAGTGAGCCGCAACGGGCCGGTGCACGCCGATCCGAAGCCGGGAACCTGGAACCTCTTCCGGGTCTCCCACACGGGTGCAGGGTCGCAATTCATTGGGCCATCCTCGACTGCTTTCCCAGGCCACAAGCAGGGAGCTGGATGGGAAGTGGAGCTGCCAGGATTAGAACCGGCACCCATATGGGATCCCGGGGCTTTCAAGGCGAGGACTTTAGCCGCTAGGCCATGCCGCCGGGGCCCAGTCTGTAAATTCTTTTTTATAATTACTCATTCTCTCTGCAGGTGACCTTCCCCCCCCAACTCCTGAGGTGTCAGCATTCCTGGGGGGGTGGTGCAAGCGCAAGATAGGGGATGAGGTGGTGACTGGAGCACACGTGGCTGTCAGCTCTCACTTTGGGGGGCGGGGACGCATTTCTAGCTGCCTCACACCTTTGCCAGGGACCCCATGCGTTGGTCTGCCCCTTCCTTGCCTGAGTAATGGGGCAATCCCAGCCGTCCCTCCGGACCCCTGCTGTCTGCCACGGCAGGTGCTGGAGCAGCACTCGCTGCCTGCCTGCTGTCCAGCAGGTCATGTTTGCACAGTCAGTGCCGTGTGTCCTGCACTGACCCTGGCGTGTTGCTCTCTGTCCTGCCACCAGCAGGTGCCGCCTTCCATGGCTGAGGATCCCTTGTGTCTGAGTGTGTGTGTGTGTGTGTGCGCGCGCACTCACACTTATGTCTGGGATCTTGATCCCTCCTCCTTCCTCATGTTGGATCGCCCGCGTCTTCCTACGGGGCCCCTCCCTGACTGTTAAGTTTTTGTTTTGTTTCTCCGACCTTGAAGTATTCTTGGCAGCTCAGAAGTTGTCTGCAAAACTCCCTTAATGGCGGCGGTAGCTAGACATGTGAGGTGTGGGTTCGGTCTGCCATGTCCCCCCTCCCAGAGCAGTTTTGCTACGGGCCAGCCATTTTCAACCATTTTCACACATTTTCATTTCCGCAGTTGGAGCATCTTTGGGATGTTGTACTGACAATTTCAGCATGTGACCAGCAGGTGGTGGTAATGGGCCACCACCGCCTGTCTGGCCCCTGGGGAGGGAGGAGAGCGCAGCCACCCGTCCTCCGTGGCCATGAGCATCAGACGCAATGCTCATTTCCCCCACTGACAGGTGAGGCCATAAGAGACGCGGCCTGGCCCGCGCTTGGACAGCCAGCCAAGGCTCTGATCTGGCTCTTTCTGGTTCTAAAAGTTCACTGTCTCCAGTCCCCCAACCCCCAGCCCCTCCCCTGCTGTCTCCCAGAAGGGATACTTAGCATTAGATAGTGTGTCATTAAAATTATTTGTCTTTTTTTTTTTTCTGACAGGGTGAGCTTTTTTTAGGGAAGCGCATTATAGTACGGTTGCAGGCACCCCGAGTTGCCTTTACCAAGGGCTATCATCTCCCCGCCCCAGCCACCGGGGGTCCCTGTGCTCCCCCAGGCTGGCCGCCTAATTAAAAGGACGACCCCGGTTCCCTGCTCCATTCGGAGCCTACTTTCCTTGCTCTGCATGTGGCCCAGGGAAAGCAGAAGCTTCCCGGGGTAGCTGGCCACAGGGGAGGAAAGGTGCGCTGTTTTTTTTTTTTTTTCCTTGGGATCAGAACACTGTAACTTTGTACTTTGGCTCCTTGGCTGCTTGCTGTCAGCTATTTCCAGCCGTGGCTGCTGACCCAGGCCAGGCAGAGGCGGCTCAGATGATGAGAGCTGGGAGCAGTGGGTTTCCTGCTTGAGGCCACTGATGCTCCCGGCGCTGCCAGGCAGAAATCTGGAAATGATTTGAAACCCGTGGTAAATGCGGGTGCTGCTGCTGGCTGCAGTGGTTCCTTTACCGAGGCACTCAGCAGCTCTCTGGGCCTCGGGACTTTGGGTCCCCAACCACGGACAGTTTTCTCATCTGCCGGCTCCCTGCCCCAACACTTGAGGATGCCTGGAGAGGCCTTTGGCTGTCCAACGGGAAGGAGTCCTGCGACCAGGAACAGGGCTGGCCCGGAAGGCTGCTGAGTACCGTGCAGTGTGACCCTGGGTATGCGCACTCTGCCTCTGTGTCCCCTCCCAGGTGTGGGTGGGTGTCCCGCTGAGGCAGAGCAGGTCCATGTGGTCAGGGTCAGGTAGCCCCTGTCTCCCACGTCTGCACACACACACACACACTTGCTGGTGCTTCTGGGAGAAGCCCACTTGTCCCCTCCCCAGGACTTCCCCCACTGCATGCATGAAAGGGACAGCTCTGTGTGTGCATGCAAGGTCAGATGCCCGCTCTGTGCCACGTTTCCTCAACCCTGCCCTTTCTTGGTGACCTCTCTGTCCTGGGTACCATGGCCTCAGCAGTTCTGTCACTTCTCAGAGACTGCCAGGCCTGCTGTGCGACCCATTCCTGTGGTCCCCATGCCAGCCATCCACCAGCATGGCTGTCACCCCCATCTCTCCCCATGGCACCTGCCACCTCCCTCAGCCACTTTCTCAGTGGCAGGAAGCCATGCCAGTTGCCTGGAGAGCAGGTAGCAGTTCACACTGAATCTATTCAGAGTTGCACACTGCCAATTCTGATGCTGGAAGCCAGATGAGCCACCTGCTTTTTCATTCCTGGCCACTGCAGACAGAAGCACAGCCTCACCCACCAGCTCCCTTCACAGTGAGTTCCTGGGGCACATTTGCTTGCAGGTGACTCCCGGGAGCAGGAGTGTCTGCCTGCTGCCCCCAGCATCCCTTGCCTCCCTCCCCACCCCTGCCCTGCCTCCTGGGTGTCCTCGCCCCGTCCTGGGTGCCCTCGCCCCGTCCTGGGTGCCCCTACCCTGCCTCCTGGGTGCCTTCGCCCTGCCTCCTGGGTGTCCTCGCCCCGCCCTGGGTGTCCTCACCCCGTCCTGGGTGCCCTCGCCCCGTCCTGGGTGTCCTCACCCCGCCCTGGGAGTCCTTGCCCCGTCCTGGGTGCCCTCGCCCCGTCCTGGGTGCCCCCACCCTGCCTCCTGGGTGCCCTCGCCCCGTCTTGGGTGTCCTTGCCCCGTCCTGGGTGCCCTCGCCCCGTCCTGGGTGCCCTCGCCCCGTCTTGGGTGTCCTCGCCCCGTCCTGGGTGTCCTCGCCCCGCCCTGGGTGTCCTCGCCCCGCCCTGGGTGCCCTTGCCCCGTCCTGGGTGCCCTCGCCCTGCCTCCTGGGTGTCCTCGCCCCACCCTGGGTGTCCTCGCCCCGTCCTGGGTGCCCTCGCCCCGTCCTGGGTGTCCTCGCCCCGCCCTGGGAGTCCTTGCCCCGTCCTGGGTGCCCTCGCCCCGTCCTGGGTGCCCCCACCCTGCCTCCTGGGTGCCCTCGCCCCGTCTTGGGTGTCCTTGCCCCGTCCTGGGTGCCCTCGCCCCGTCCTGGGTGTCCCTGATGCATCTCCTTGCTCCTGTGTTTACTCCTCCCCTGCACCTTCTCGCAGCTCCCGGTTCCATCCAGAAAAACCAGCCAGGAACCAATTGCCCATCTCCTTTCCCAGCTCCCCAGGCTGCCCACCACACAAGGGCATTTTCCTGGTACTGTTTCTGTCTGACGAGGCCCTGACTGGTCTGGCCCAACAGCTGCTCCACCCGGCCCTGCCATGAGTCACCTAAGTCAGGGCTCCACTCCGTCCCTCCCCACCCCGACACTGTCCCCTTCTCCAGCTCACTCTGTGCCTGCTGTTCCCCCACACTGCCCTGCGGGGTTGCTGTCCCAGCATCCCACTGTCTTAGACAGTCCTGGCTCCCACGCTTGATTCTTGTGCTGTGAGGCTGGGGTTTTGAGTTCTGGCATTTCTCCATCTTCTTGACCCCCAGGCCCATGGCTCAGCCACTTGAGGTCACACCAAGCACCCGTTGGAGACACTGGAGCATCCGCACAAAAGGCCGGGTCATGCGGTCCTGGGGGCTGCATCTGCTAGAGCTGCTTCCGGTTCTTTGGGTTCTTCTATTCAGGGCATTGGTGTCGACTCTCCATATCTTACTTGGAGGACTGTCCCAAAGCACAGCTTGTGCCCATGTAGCTACAGAAAGCTCGGTGACCACTGCGCATCCTGTGCCAACAGTTAACATTTGCAGCAACCATCAAGGCCATGATCACTCGGGAGTAGTTGGAGCAAAAGCAGACTTAGCTCGGACGCTCGTAGCCACTGGGCAAGGCTGATATGTTAAGGTTAGGTAGGGGTTGTCTGCTACCAGAGACTGAGCTGCCCTGTGTCCATGTACAAGGGCTTGCTGTCCAGTGCCTGGCCCTGGGAGCAGAGCTGTGTTTCAGGCAGGCAGAAGGAGATGAGGCAGACAGTTGATAAGCTTGCAGACTGGATTGCACTTTGTCAAGTGGCGAGAGCACGCAGTCTGTGCTGCGGGGGCAGGCAGCATTGCTACGTGTGTGCGTCACTGCACAGGTTCTGTCCTGCCGCTCGCCTGTTGGCTTAGGAAGCACTGGGCAATCGCTGTGTCGGAGGCAGTGGGGCTCTTGGCCAGGTCGCAGACGTGGACTGTGGGTGGGAAGACCCCCTGGGCTGAAGGTAAGGAAGCGTGCAGGGGCTGAGCCTTGCAGGGGGCAGGGGGCCCATGGAGCTCTGTGGGTGGGCAACAGGGCACATGTGCAGGGACACGAGGGGAGAGAGGGGCTTAACCGCAAGGCTACACGAGAGGGGGCTGGGAGGGGCCAGAGGGGGCCAGTGGCCGATCTGTGCAGCTACCAAGTCGGACAGGCCCTGCGGATTCTCCCGGGAGTTCCACATTCCCTTCGTGGCCATTGTGGGTCGCTTCTGCTTGATCTCAGTGCAGCAGTCTGGCATTAACAGTCTTAAGCTTCTTCCAGTACAGAGTCACAGCCTCCTGTGGGCTTACATTCTGCTCATTTCCTAACCTGTTCAGCCACAGAAGTCCCACGTTAGGGTGCTGATGTTTTTGAAGGTGGATGGCCCGTGGTGGCGTCCTCGGAGATCACAGGCAGGCTGTGCAGTGGGAAGGGCTGGTCGGTGTGTGCGGTGTGTCCAACAAGAAAGGCACTTTGGGCTTGGCAGCGTGGCCTAGTGGCTAAGGTCCTCGCCTTGATCCCATATGGCCGCTGGTTCTAATCCCAGCAGCTCCACTTCCTCTCTCTCTCTCCTCCTCTCAGTACATCTGACTTTGTAATAAAAATAAAATAAATCTTAAAAAAAAAAAAAAGGCACTTTGGGGAGATCTTACATTGGTGCAACTTGAGATCATCCAGTTTGGGGCTGTTTTTCAGCACCGACGGCGTTTTTTCTTGGTTCCCTGCCACTTTGCCGTTGAGAGGATAGCCTGGCCTGTGTGGTTCTTCCCCCGGGAGATCCTACAGTTCAAGCAGCTTTCATCAGGCCCTGCATTGTGGCATAGTGGGTAAAGCCTTCGACACTGGCATCCCGCATGGGTGCCCTTTCAAGTCCCTCTTGCTCTGATCCAGGTCTGTGCTGATGACCTGGGAAAGGTGGCAAAAAACTGGGCCACGTGTTTGGACCCCTGCCAGCCATGTGGGAGACCCAGAAAAAGCTCCTGGCTTCCTCATGGCCCAGTTCTAGCCATTGCAGCCATCTGGGGACTGAAGCAGCGTGTAGGAGACCTCTTCCTCTCTACCTCCGTCACTCTGACTTTCAAATAAATATGGAAATCCTTAAAACAAAAAAATGTAAGAGACTTCAGTCATACTTTCTCGTTACAGACTTTGCCATCAGTCATGGTAAATCTGACCAAATGTTTTGCAGTCCTTATTTTCTTCCCAGTGTAGAATCTTAGAATGCACAGAGAACGGGAAAGTAAGAAGTTTTAAGAAAAAAAAGCATCTTGGGGCTGGCGCCGTGGTATAGTCCATGAAGCCCCCACTTGCAGTGCCAGCATCCCAGCTGCTCCACTTCTGATGCAGCTGCTTGCTGATGTCCCTGGGTCCCTGGGTCCCTGCATCCACGTGGGAGACCCAGAGGAAGCTACAAGGCTCCCGGCCTCAGTCATTCAGGGAGTGAACCAGCAGTTGGAAAAGCTCTGTCTCTCTTCTGTAACTCTACCTTTCAAATAAAAATCTTGAAGGCAGGCAGGCAGGCATGTTGAGAACAGAACCCAGTGTGACTTTCTTGGCGGGGGGCCTGCTGTTCCAGCGTGGCCAGAAGGCAGACAGACACCTGCTGGCCCACGGCTGTCTGCACAGCTGGGACCGCCCAGAACCCTCCACAGCACTTCCCTCCATGCTGTGCGGAACCTGGGCTCTGCATCCGGAGCCCTTCCCCTTCGACACGTCCTGCGTCACGTCTGTGCTTTATTATCCGACAGATTTAACAGAAAGTGATATTAATATTAATTACACAATGATACTAAAAATTTTATATCACGAGGAAGCAGATGGTTATTCTAAATGGCTTAAAATTTTACTCTTTCTATGAGGAAGCATTTTAAACATATTTAGTTATAAATGCAATTTTAATTGCTACATTATTTCTGCAGTGGGATCTTAAAACTCTTAGTTTGTCGGACGACATGCCTGCGTCCGCTTCACCGTCTTGTGAAATCCAACACTTGTTGGTGGGTGGGAAGGTGACCCCACGGCTTCCCAGAGGGGCTGTGCCTGCAGGTAGATGCCCACGGTTCTCGCCCTGTTCAGGAGTCCGGCTCCCACCGCACGGGCACTGAGCTGTGTGTCACGTGAGCGGCACTAGCAGGGACCTCCTGGGTGGGCATGGTGTCTCTCGGGTGTCTGAGATCTGCCATGTGTCCCACATGAGGCTTCCCAGCCCAGCCCTACGTCCCCGGACGGGCATGTGGGCTCCCAGGCTGCGCTGGAAGTGGACACGCCCCCTCCCGCCTCTCCCGCCTCTCCCGCCTGGCGGTGGCTGTCCCTTAGTGCCAGAACGCTCAAGGCTCCTGCGCCCCTGTGCATCACTCTGCTGTCTGTTCTGTAGCTACTTTAACGTGAGAGGTTGGGGCCACATCAGGCCCTAGGGACAGACAGCATGCCAGGCGGGCCAGCCCCGGGAGAGACTGCCAGAGCCCTATAGGTGTCACCCCGGCCACATGATCCGAAGTGATTCTGCTGAGGCGCTGCCACGTGGGATAGTCCAGGTCTGGGTTCTTTCCTGGCCCACCCCCGGTTTCTCTGCACACCTTCTGGGGATTCCGGCAGCCTTACCAGCCCCCCGGTGCTAACCCGCACGTCCTGCCCACGCAGGTGCCAGAACAATGAACCTTGGTTAACAAAAGGAGGAGTTATGCTTCCAGATAATCTTCCCTAAGAATGTATGAGTCCTGCTGATTGCCCATGGTGGAAATGCCTCCACTGGAAGCATGGCTAGTACATGTGCTGTGTAGAAGCCTTCCGGGTCAGTGCTGAGAAACAGGAAGGTTAAGCCTCTTTCTGCTGCATTGGCATCCCATACGGGCACTGGTTCATATCTCAGCCACTCTACTTCTGATCCTGCCTCTGCCTGTGGCCTGGGAAAGTGGTGGAGGATGGCCCTGGGACCCTGCACCCACATGGGAGACCCGGAAGAGACTCCTGGCTCCCGGCCTCAGATCAGCTCAGCTCCGGCTGCTGTGCTGACTTGGGGAGTGAACCAGCAGATGGAAGATCTTCCTCTGTCTCTCCTGTCTGGCCGCACAGCCGGGAGCCTGTGGAGCCGGAGCCCCAGGGCTGTGTGGGTTACAGTGTTTCTGCGTGTTGTAGCCACGTCTGTCTGCTGGCTCTCAGCGGGGGAGCTAACTACTGACTGCCAGTTTTTACTTTCCTCCCTGCTAATGAAACTTTACCTTTCATGAAAGTGAAATGTGCGCATAAACATTATGCTTAAAAAAAAGTAGTTCCTAGTCAACATTTTTTTAAAAGATTTATTTATTCATTTGCTGATGGATCTTCCATCTGTTGATTCATAGCAGTCAAGGCTGCAGCTGGGTGAGAGTTGGGGTGCAGCCGGTTGAGAGTTGGGGTATAATTTTCACAGTCCCTGCCTGGCAGAGCAGACCAGGTTAGCGGGGCCGGTGATGACTAAAGGAAGTTTCTGGAGCAGACTGAGTCTGGACTTGGAGTTTGTTTCGATTGGGCACATGATCCTCCAGGGCAGTGGGGCGTTGCGAGTGACGGTGCCTGGGAGTACGGGCAGAGCTGCTTCCTTTCTCTTAAAAGCCATCTCCACCCCCCAACACACACCCCCAACACACACCCCCCAACACACACCCCCCAACACACACCCCCAACACACACCCCCCAACACTCACCCCCCAACACACACCCCCCAACACACACACCCCAACACACACCCCAACACACACCCCCCAACACACACCCTGAGATGAACCACAGTATGTGGTTGGCAAACCTTAGCCATGGTAGAAAGCAGGCGCTTCACACACCAACTGCTCTGTTGCAGGATCTCCAAACACTCTCATTTCCTCTCTAATTCGTGAAGAGCTTTTTGCCCCAACTCCGGGTCGGTGATGGAAATAAACACGGCAAACTTGCAGGCCACGGTTGCAGTCGGCTCCGGGACCACTGCTGAATTATTCATTGCTCTTTGCCAGGAGTAACTTTTAACCCTGGATTTGAAACATCATCATTACTTCTAGAGCCTTTCACGCACTGTGCAATTTCTCTTTTTGGTGGAAAAAACCCAAATCAGGAAGACACATGTAGCCAGTACTCCTGGGTTATTTTTAAAGGCTTCGCCTTCAGCAGAGCGCTGCAGAGATGAGATGCTCTTTGATCTCGGCTTCAGAATGAAGACATCATTCACGGTGGCTCCGTCCTCCTGAGGGCCCGGCGGGGCAGCTTTCCCTCGGCACCGCACCCGGCCAGCTTCCCGGCAAACGCAAGCCGCCTGTGGCATCGTGGACTTGGCCTGAGCGTGGCTGCTGACAGCTCCGGAGCCTAGAGCACAGAGGCCAAAGGGCTCCTCCTTGCTCAGAATCTAAGCATCGCTTTGCACTCTGGTCATCGGGAAAATGAGATCAGGATAGGGTTAAGGTTGCAGTCAGCACGTGTTAATCACCTCCTCAGGAGACAGGCCGAAGCTAGTGTCTCAGGCAAGATTGAATGACTGTCCCCCTCTCCAGCTGGGACACCGTGCAGGCTCGCTTCCGCAGGAACCATGCTCACTGTACCTGTTACAGAATGGACCATTGCCCATCTCCCAAGTGCCTGGGCTTCAGACACATCCCAGCCCTTCATGCTCTGGGCAGCTTCTGTGCCCGCAGGACCCAAAGCTGGACAAACACAGCGATCTGAAGTCCCTCGGTGAGAGAAAGTCATGGCTGTGGAATTTTGGCAAAAATAAGGAGTCTGCTCTCGTCTCCTGCAGTGCGGCTCCAGGAGCCCTCTGCTGTGCCTAGGGAGTCTGCTCTCGTCTCCTGCAGTGCGGCTCCAGGAGCCCTCTGCTGTGCCTAGGGAGTCTGCTCTCCTGCAGTGCGGCTCCAGGAGCCCTCTGCTGTGCCTAGGGAGTCTGCTCTCCTGCAGTGCGGCTCCAGGAGCCCTCTGCTGTGCCTAGGGAGTCTGCTCTCCTGCAGTGCGGCTCCAGGAGCCCTCTGCTGTGCCTAGGGAGTCTGCTCTCCTGCAGTGCGGCTCCAGGAGCCCTCTGCTGTGCCTAGGGAGTCTGCTCTCCTGCAGTGCGGCTCCAGGAGCCCTCTGCTGTGCCTAGGGAGTCTGCTCTCCTGCAGTGCGGCTCCAGGAGCCCTCTGCTGTGCCTAGGGAGTCTGCTCTCCTGCAGTGCGGCTCCAGGAGCCCTCTGCTGTGCCTAGGGAGTCTGCTCTCCTGCAGTGCGGCTCCAGGAGCCCTCTGCTGTGCCTAGGGAGTCTGCTCTCGTCTCCTGCAGTGCGGCTCCAGGAGCCCTCTGCTGTGCCTAGGGAGTCTGCTCTCGTCTCCTGCAGTGCGGCTCCAGGAGCCCTCTGCTGTGCCTAGGGAGTCTGCTCTCCTGCAGTGCGGCTCCAGGAGCCCTCTGCTGTGCCTAGGGAGTCTGCTCTCCTGCAGTGCGGCTCCAGGAGCCCTCTGCTGTGCCTAGGGAGTCTGCTCTCCTGCAGTGCGGCTCCAGGAGCCCTCTGCTGTGCCTAGGGAGTCTGCTCTCGTCTCCTGCAGTGCGGCTCCAGGAGCCCTCTGCTGTGCCTAGGGAGTCTGCTCTCCTGCAGTGCGGCTCCAGGAGCCCTCTGCTGTGCCTAGGGAGTCTGCTCTCCTGCAGTGCGGCTCCAGGAGCCCTCTGCTGTGCCTAGGGAGTCTGCTCTCGTCTCCTGCAGTGCGGCTCCAGGAGCCCTCTGCTGTGCCTAGGGAGTCTGCTCTCCTGCAGTGCGGCTCCAGGAGCCCTCTGCTGTGCCTAGGGAGTCTGCTCTCCTGCAGTGCGGCTCCAGGAGCCCTCTGCTGTGCCTAGGGAGTCTGCTCTCCTGCAGTGCGGCTCCAGGAGCCCTCTGCTGTGCCTAGGGAGTCTGCTCTCCTGCAGTGCGGCTCCAGGAGCCCTCTGCTGTGCCTAGGGAGTCTGCTCTCGTCTCCTGCAGTGCGGCTCCAGGAGCCCTCTGCTGTGCCTAGGGAGTCTGCTCTCCTGCAGTGCGGCTCCAGGAGCCCTCTGCTGTGCCTAGGGAGTCTGCTCTCCTGCAGTGCGGCTCCAGGAGCCCTCTGCTGTGCCTAGGGAGTCTGCTCTCCTGCAGTGCGGCTCCAGGAGCCCTCTGCTGTGCCTAGGGAGTCTGCTCTCCTGCAGTGCGGCTCCAGGAGCCCTCTGCTGTGCCTAGGGAGTCTGCTCTCCTGCAGTGCGGCTCCAGGAGCCCTCTGCTGTGCCTAGGGAGTCTGCTCTCGTCTCCTGCAGTGCGGCTCCAGGAGCCCTCTGCTGTGCCTAGGGAGTCTGCTCTCCTGCAGTGCGGCTCCAGGAGCCCTCTGCTGTGCCTAGGGAGTCTGCTCTCCTGCAGTGCGGCTCCAGGAGCCCTCTGCTGTGCCTAGGGAGTCTGCTCTCGTCTCCTGCAGTGCGGCTCCAGGAGCCCTCTGCTGTGCCTAGGGAGTCTGCTCTCCTGCAGTGCGGCTCCAGGAGCCCTCTGCTGTGCCTAGGGAGTCTGCTCTCCTGCAGTGCGGCTCCAGGAGCCCTCTGCTGTGCCTAGGGAGTCTGCTCTCCTGCAGTGCGGCTCCAGGAGCCCTCTGCTGTGCCTAGGGAGTCTGCTCTCCTGCAGTGCGGCTCCAGGAGCCCTCTGCTGTGCCTAGGGAGTCTGCTCTCGTCTCCTGCAGTGCGGCTCCAGGAGCCCTCTGCTGTGCCTAGGGAGTCTGCTCTCCTGCAGTGCGGCTCCAGGAGCCCTCTGCTGTGCCTAGGGAGTCTGCTCTCCTGCAGTGCGGCTCCAGGAGCCCTCTGCTGTGCCTAGGGAGTCTGCTCTCCTGCAGTGCGGCTCCAGGAGCCCTCTGCTGTGCCTAGGGAGTCTGCTCTCCTGCAGTGCGGCTCCAGGAGCCCTCTGCTGTGCCTAGGGAGTCTGCTCTCGTCTCCTGCAGTGCGGCTCCAGGAGCCCTCTGCTGTGCCTAGGGAGTCTGCTCTCCTGCAGTGCGGCTCCAGGAGCCCTCTGCTGTGCCTAGGGAGTCTGCTCTCCTGCAGTGCGGCTCCAGGAGCCCTCTGCTGTGCCTAGGGAGTCTGCTCTCCTGCAGTGCGGCTCCAGGAGCCCTCTGCTGTGCCTAGGGAGTCTGCTCTCGTCTCCTGCAGTGCGGCTCCAGGAGCCCTCTGCTGTGCCTAGGGAGTCTGCTCTCCTGCAGTGCGGCTCCAGGAGCCCTCTGCTGTGCCTAGGGAGTCTGCTCTCCTGCAGTGTGGCTCCAGGAGCCCTCTGCTGTGCCTAGGGAGTCTGCTCTCCTGCAGTGTGGCTCCAGGAGCCCTCTGCTGTGCCTAGGGAGTCTGCTCTCCTGCAGTGCGGCTCCAGGAGCCCTCTGCTGTGCCTAGGGAGTCTGCTCTCGTCTCCTGCAGTGCGGCTCCAGGAGCCCTCTGCTGTGCCTAGGGAGTCTGCTCTCCTGCAGTGCGGCTCCAGGAGCCCTCTGCTGTGCCTAGGGAGTCTGCTCTCCTGCAGTGTGGCTCCAGGAGCCCTCTGCTGTGCCTAGGGAGTCTGCTCTCCTGCAGTGCGGCTCCAGGAGCCCTCTGCTGTGCCTAGGGAGTCTGCTCTCCTGCAGTGCGGCTCCAGGAGCCCTCTGCTGTGCCTAGGGAGTCTGCTCTCGTCTCCTGCAGTGCGGCTCCAGGAGCCCTCTGCTGTGCCTAGGGAGTCTGCTCTCCTGCAGTGCGGCTCCAGGAGCCCTCTGCTGTGCCTAGGGAGTCTGCTCTCCTGCAGTGCGGCTCCAGGAGCCCTCTGCTGTGCCTAGGGAGTCTGCTCTCCTGCAGTGCGGCTCCAGGAGCCCTCTGCTGTGCCTAGGGAGTCTGCTCTCCTGCAGTGCGGCTCCAGGAGCCCTCTGCTGTGCCTAGGGAGTCTGCTCTCCTGCAGTGTGGCTCCAGGAGCCCTCTGCTGTGCCTAGGGAGTCTGCTCTCCTGCAGTGTGGCTCCAGGAGCCCTCTGCTGTGCCTAGGGAGTCTGCTCTCCTGCAGTGCGGCTCCAGGAGCCCTCTGCTGTGCCACCTGCCAGGGTTTTGCAGATGTACTCATCCCACTGCGTCCTTTGGATGAGTGGTCATTGGTCTCAGCTTCTCGCTCACATGTCCGCCAGGTGATTCCTGTAGTCAGCTCGGCGGGTAGAGCGGAGTATTCACCCCCTTCTTTATCCCGAGGGAGAGGCCGCAGCAGTGCTCCACAGCGCCTGAGACCCGAGTGGGCTCTGGGCAGAGGATGTTAGACACCCCCCACCATCCCTAGCCTTGGAACCTGCATAGGATGTGCAGTGTGGTCATTGGTCAGTCAGGGGCAGATGAGCACAATTCTGGAACACCCAGAGTGGCTGTTACAAACGTGGTCTCACACTTTAAAAAGAGAAGAAAGAAAGAAAAGGGGTGTGTGTGTGTGTGTGTGTGTGTGTGAAGCAGCGTTACAGAGAACACACTAACTCTTCCATTTGGTCTCTTCCCAAAATGGCCACATAAGCCAGAGCTGGGCCAGGCAGGACCATGGAGTGCCATCCAGTTCTCCCATGTGGATAACAGGTGCTCAGGTATTCAGGCCGCCCTCACTGCTTCCCCAGGCACATGAGCAGGAAGCTGGATGGGAAGTGGAGCAGCTGGGACTTGAGCCGTGTTCACGTAGAAGGCGGGTGTCGCAGGCGGCAGCCTTAGCCTCCCATGCACTGTCATGTCCGACCTGTATTCTTAAAACGTGGACTGTCTCCCTGTATTTTCAGCAAAGACTCTGCAAGTATAAAGCAGGTGCAGGCTCAGGCAAATGCCCTTGAATCCCTGTGTCTACACGTGCATCCGTAGCAGCGTCCAGTTGGGCCTGGGCCTTAGGTCTCCACGGAGTACACTCGGTTGTCTAAACTTTTGGCCCTGCTGTCTTTTGACCTGCCCCAGAGACTGGGGCCTGATCCAGTGGGACTTACCCTAGTCACTGAGTGTGTGCTTAAGCACTTGACCTGGGACGTGTCATCAAGGTCGTGACTGAACACCCAGCTTCAGCTTCCTCGTAGCTTGCAGTCCACTGTGGGGCCCTCTCCCTAGGCTCACAAGGACCCCCAACCCATCAGAGCCTCCCTCTGTCCTAGCCCCAGCCGAGGCGTGTGCCCAGGAGCCTCCTTTTGCAGTTTCCATCCGAGACACCCGGTTCTGAGACACAGCCGCAGGCCTGGTGGGCTGTGGTGGGGCCACTGCCGTTGGTGGCTTTTCGAGACCACGAGGGCCCCTTTTCAGAACGCCTGTCCCACAGCCAGGAGGGAATCTGCAGTCATTGCCCATGCTCACAGGGTCAGGGAAGGGCAGAGAAGGGGACACAAAGCTGGCAAACCAGCGTCCAGCTCCGTCCCGAGGAACCCCTCGGATCCTCTCCGCTGGGCTTCGGAGAAAGCAGGGTGAAGTGTGACGCCCTGTCGCAGTGCAGTGCTGGCGTGCAAGGACAGCTCAGGTGGCTTTTCCAGCTCGTCTAAATGATACTTAAAACCCCGAGGACTCAAGTGTGCAGCTCAGCCGCAACGGATTTGTTGTTTCACCTTGGATCGCATGCTTTCTTCTTACTGTTTTGGTCTTGCCTGACGCACGCCCGTGTGGGCAAGCTCTTGTACTGTGCCGGCTGGTGACTGCCCACCAGACACACACGAGAGGTGCCAGGACACTGCCATACACAGAGCTGAACCAGAATTTAGTGCCTAGCATCTTCTCTGACAGTTACTGGAACTTTCTGTTTGACTGTGGTGCTTGTGTGTGTGTTGCAGTTGCTATGCACAGTCACTGTTTCAAGGATGCAGCTTACAGCCTCACAGGGCACGACAGTGTGCCGGCGACCCCTCACCTCACCCAGACTGCCTGCCGGCGGGCGTGCATGCTCTTGCCCAGAGGTCCTGGTGGGCCCTTGAAGAGGGTGCTGCAGTGTGCTGAAGGCCACACCTACCGTGATGAGGCACTTGCTGCTGGCCTCGTGGCCGTCTCTCCAGCCAGCCATTTCTCTGGTTGTCTCGCACCCCCACCCTGAGCATGCACCCAAAGGCCAGGCGCGTGCAGTGTCCTCAGATGGCCGTGCAGGGTGGAGCTGCCCAGCCCAGGTGTTCACATGATTGTGTCGCTTGTACAGGAACTGAAGGTTCAGTGAAAGGCAGTGCCCAGGGCCGTGTGGGCCAGGGCCAGGCCAGATATTGGCTGTGTGGGCTAGGCCGGGGCCCAGGGCCATGTGGGCCAATGTCAGGCCAGGGGTCGGCCATGTGGCAAGGGCCAGGCCAGGGGTCAGCCATGTGGACCAGTGCCAGGCCGGGGGTCGGCCGTGTGGCCAGTAACAGGCCAGAGATCGGCTGTGTGGGCCAGGCCGGGGGTCGGCCGTGTGGCCAGTGCCAGGCCGGGGGTCGGCCGTGTGGCCAATGCCAGGCCAGGGGTCGGCCGTGTGGGCCAGTGCCAGGCTGGGGATCGGCCGTGTGGGCCAGGGCCAGGCCGGGAATCGGCCATATGGGTGAGGGCCAGTCTAGGGGCCTGCCGTGTGACCAGGGCCAGTCCGGGGCTGGCCGTGTGCCCAGGGCCAGTCCGGGGGTCGGCCGTGTGGGCCAGGACCAGGCCGCAGATCTCACGGGGCTGGCCCCGGCCACTGGGTGCTTGGGCTGATCCTCCCTGGCCCTGCTTTCTGCTTCCTCCTTGCCCCCGTGTGGTCAGCTCCTGCGGACAGTGGAGTCCTTACCGGGGTGCAGGTGGGGAGGAGCTGGGATGTAGAATGGCCAGGAGTGATGTAGTCCCCAGGCCATGGTGGTCACCAGGCATCCTGGCACGGCGCTGGCAGGGAAGCGTGGACTGAGCTGGGGCAGATCAGCCATACATTTCCACATGCCCCAAACACCGTGACTTCTTAAGTCTGCATCACACTTCTTAAGGCTGAACACACACAAAGGTGTTGATTCTGTGGTCAGACACTTGAAATGCATCTCTGAGTGTCGGGGAGTGGTGATTAAACAAACCACGACACTCTTTATGATTGTTCTTTATGATTGTTTAAAATAGTAATAATTTTTGGCATGTTTACCCCTGGATCCCGGAGTGACACCCACAACCAAACTCATCCCTGTGAGTGGGAGCCTGTGAAGGCCACTCCCTGTCCCTCCTGGAGGGACGCCCACCAGGCTGCAGAGCCTGCACAGAGCCCCTGGGATGGCTCCCCAAGCCCCACCTCCCATAGGTGCCACCACCAGGCGGGACTTTGCCCTTCAGCAATGGCTGCTTTTCTCCAGGTTAGCAGTTTCCGCTCTCAGGAAGCAGGGCCTGTCCAGCCCGTTCCCTGGCTGCTCTCCTTGCGTCCCCCTGCCAAGGGGCTGAGCCCTCCGTGGGCAGAGGGAATCTCTGGGTGATTTAGCAGCTGCAAGCACCAAACTCAGGAAATGGTTGTAGCTGATTATGTGAGAAGAGATGAGACTGGAGAGAAAGCGGGATCTCTTGAAATGATTTCATTTCCGCCTCGCAGGGCTGCTCTGCACGCCTAAGTACTGCTCAGAGTGCACTGGATTAATTTCAACTTGGTGCCGCTTGCGTTCGCCTGGAAATCAACTGGAGAGAAATTTGATTTCTGACTCTGAGTATCGGGTCCTGCCTTGCATTCTCAAGCACGTCCCTCCACGGCACGTCCCGCACCAGGCCTGCCGGGACCCTCTCCCTCTGGCTGTGACCGCTGCCCAGGGAGGCCCTGGGGTCCACAGAAAGGGGCACCAAGGCACTGATGGGTGCAGAGACACCAAGCAGATGGTGACTTCTGGGAAAGCAGGGCTGCTGTGCCAGGGGCCGGGCCGGGCGGCGTCTCCGTGGGGGAAACCACTGACGTTAGAGCCTCATCCTGCCAAGCTTCTGGAGCCCGGCCCCCATGTCAGTGCCCTCTGTCTCAGGTCAGCGTCATGGCCTTTAGCTGCTGTTTCTTTTTAAAATATTATTTAAAATAATAAATATTTGAAAAGTAGATGGAGAGAGAGATGTTCCATGTACTGTTCACTGCTGGAGTATCTTGCAAGAGCCACAGTCAGTCTCCAGCTCCCCAGGGGTGGTGGGGGCCCAAGCGCCAGGCCCCTCCCCTGCTTCCCCCAGGATTCTGTCGGCAGGGAGCTGGCAGGGAGCTGGCAGGGCGAGCAAGAGCTTAAACCGAGGCACAGTGAGAGATGCGGCATCCCAAGCCACGCCTTGGCCATGTGCTGACCACCCAGCCCTGACTTGAGCTCCTGGGTGTCCCCGGCCTGGCCCCACCTCAGCTCCCCAGCTGGACAGCTTTTTTTCTTTCTTTTTTTTTTTTCCTTCCTCACCTAATCACTTTGTAGCATTTAACAGAGTAACCTCTTATGCCTGCTTTTTATTTTTTGAAAGCAGCTTCATTAACATAAAATTCCTGCAAGGTACACTTGGCCCGCATGAAGTGTGTGTGATTTACTATAGTGTTTAACATTTATCATCAGTCCATTGTAGGACATTTTCATCCCCCAAAAAGAGAAACTCTGTAATTCATGCTCAGAGTTTGGGGATTTCTAAACATATTTCAGCAGTCCACAGCTTCATCTAAGCGGAGATGAAATTTCCTGCCTTCCAGCCCCGTTGGCCTTCATTTACAGAGATCTCTCGGCGTGATTGAACGCGGCCCGAGGGGGGAGCGCCCCTTGTTTTCTTCCATTGTGTCTCTTTCCTCCCCGCGTGGGTAACTCAGTCCCACACCTTGTTGCCTTTTGCTTTCCCCCAGCACCTGTCATCTTGCGCGGCCCCCCGTCGTGTCCCCGCTGCCCCTCTGACATTGTGTACCTCTGTGTGCTCTGCAAAGGGAAGCAGACAATAATGCCAGGCTCTGAAACATCTTCAGAGCTCGGGATTCAAGTCAGCTTCCTCCCGCTGCACACTGCCGTCAAAGGGGCCGCGAGGAGGGATGAGGTTTTGAACTTCACTTCACACTCACCTTTCAACAGGAGCCCGGGATGTTGTGATTTCCTTGGGTGGCAGAGGTGGCCTGCTCTTTATTTACGGCGAGCGCACACATCTGCCCGAGCTTCAGAAAGAGCAGGGTCTCATTAGAGATCCAAATGAGCTTGGTGTTACTGGCCTGGCATCAAAGGAAGTGTGTGTTGGTTTCTAGTTCCCGCAATGACTGCATCCTGACGTTCTAGCAGATCTCGGAATTCGGCTGCGTTTTTTGCCCCAGGCAGCAACAAATACACCTGCCTTTGATAGTTTCGAGTTCCTTTAATAAGTTCCTTTTTTTAAGGCACCATTGTACCTAACACGGCCGAAGGGGTCGGTTACGGTGTGTGTCAATGTCATTCCTTCTCTTTGTTTTCTTCCCGCTGATACTGGATGCTTCTTGTGCGTGCACATTTTAGACCATATTATATCTTGCATAAACCCAGAAAACTAGCCCTTGGTTAACCGCCGGGGGGATCTCCATCTGTGGCCGTTCCTGCAGAGTGCAGGCTGTTCTGGTCGCACGTCCTCACTGTTGCCCAGTAGAAGAGTCTACAGTGTCCTTTGTCGTGGAGGGACCGCCACTCCCTAAGACACACCCCCTGCCTGGCTGTGGGGGAGGGGCGGGGCAATAGGCAGCAGGCCCTGCCACTGCAGTGACATCAGCGGAGGTCAGGGGTTCCTCCCCACGTGAAGGCCCTGGGGGACGACAAGGACACGGGACCCCCAGCCCGTGTGTGTATGTGTCAGAATCAGCCCAGATATCAAAAACCCATCAGACATAGCTGCCACCCACATTCCCCAGCCCCGCGCCCCCCACGACAGTTCATCAGAAGCAGCCTGGCTAATGATCATCTGGGCAGATCATCGGACGCGAGTTAATTGTGAGGTTCGATGTGGCATCTTGTCAGCAGAGATAAGTTGTCACGTTTTCCACTTGAGCTGAAACTAAATGATTGTAAAATAAGTTATGAGTGTCCTTGGGCCCGTCTGCGGAATGATGGCTACGAGTACGTTCCTGGCCATCCGTCTCAGGCAGGCGGCTTGATATTTATGCGGATGGAATGTTATTTTATTCCCCTGTAGTCATGCTTGTCAGCTCGCCAAGTGAAAAGTGGAGTGGTTGCCGAGCTCGGAGGGGCCGCCGACTAGGGTCGTTACTGCTCACGTTGTGTGGTGCTTGGGAGGGGTGTGTGTATCAGACACCGATGCCCGATTGGAAAGAGCAGATGGCTGGCACTGACCACGTGGGCCGGTGGCCAGCCAGCTCGTCCTGGCTCCACGCCACATGCCTCACACCCCAGGTGCCTGTGCCAGAGCTGGTTTAGGGGGACAATAGTGAGGCGCCCAGTGTTTAAATCTGACCTACCCATTTCCTCTTTGCTTTTCCCTCCCCTGTTGAACATGGTCATTTGTCAGTCCCCAGTAAGTTGGTACCAAATGAAACACAGTCCATGTTGGCCGTGGCTGTCCGGGCCGGGGAGGCGGGCTGGGGCAGCGGTCATCAGTAGTGTCTCTGGTCGGGTTTTTGTGGGGGCGGGGGGTGTGGAGCTCCTGAGTTTGCTTCCTTGTCAGGCTAGAGCAGTAGTCAGGAATGGAAAGGCACAGTGTGGGAGCCAGGGACATCCTCATTGCTCGTATTTTAAACCAGGCAAATGTGTGCGAGAAAGAAGTGGTAAGATGGAGCAGCCAGGGGCACAGGTGCCCCCAGTCCAGGGCTTATAGCCAGTGAGCCAAAATTGGTTTGCAGTCTCCCAAGACCAACCAGACAACACCTCCCACTCCTGTCTGCAGCCCAGGCCTCCCTCGATCCCACATCCTAAGGTGCCTTAGCCGCGGCACAGGTCCCTGTGTGTGCAGTCGGTGCACCTGCTGACGCAGCCCCGCCTCTCCTGCAAATACTGCTTCCTCACTGGCAGCACCCCACCTCCACCAGCCTGTCCACTCCTCCAAGGCTTGTGTGCCCACATCCGGAAGCCCCTGTGGATCTCCCCAGCCTCTGTGTAGTTCCAGGACCCCTCCTTGTCCGCCTCCAGCAAGACGGCACAGAGTGGGGGATGATGTTGACAGACGCAGCTCCTGGAGTGTTGGAGCTCAGACAGGTGCAGAGGTGGGATGGGCAGCAGCAGGGCCAACCCACCTCCCCTGCAGCACAAGCTGCAGACTCCCTCCGTGCTCTGTCCTCTCTCAGCTGGACCAAGAGTGGTCCTCCTCAGCCCCGTGGACGGCAGATCCAAGGCTGAGTGGACGGTACCCCTGTATGTCCCACGGGTACAGCGTGGTCGCTGGGTCCCTGCTTCTCCTCTGGGAGATGCATGAGAGTACTCAGGTGCTGGTCACGATTCTGCTGGTTTTGCCTTTGCGTGGTGCCCTGTGACCCCTAGGATGGCCCTGCTCCTGTGCCACCTTCTGGCATAGTGGCACCTTCATCTCTCTTGGGTCCTGAGGGCCCAGCCAAGAGTGCCAGATTCCCAGCAGGCTGCAGGCGGCACTGGTGGATCTGCCAATCTCTCAGGCTCTCCCTCGGGCTGGTCTGGGGCAGTCAGGACACCTACTGTGACAGGATGTCTCTCTTCCCTCTTTGACCCAGTGGCAGGGCCCAGGAAAGTTTTTTGTTGAAAGCATCAGCCGAGAGATGAGAAAGGTGGTTCTTTTCCATCCTCAGGAATCAATACTCCCAGTGATGGGTGGTTAGGTATGTAAGATGACAGTTCGACCCAAAGCATACTCAGGGTTAGTCTTAAAAACTGAGATTGCGATATGGACGCGCACACACACGCACACAGCAGAGGTCACGGCCAGGGGCCTGGGGTGCTCAGTCTCACCGGGAAGAGCCGCAGTCAGCAGGGAATAGACATGGCGAGTATACAGGCGGAGCTGGCACCATGGCCTGACTGCTGGAGGCCTCTCTTGGACTTCCAGGACCCGAATGTTCTGGTTTCCCTTCCACCAGCCTAATGCAGACCTTCTCATGGTTTACTGTCCCAGGTGGCTACTGAGAGTGCATGGGAGGCCCCCCAAAAGACCCCCTGCACCGCCGCTCTGGGGAGGCCAGAGGGCCTCGGCAAGGCCCCGCCAGCAGCCAGGATGCCGTGGCAAGTCAGACCGAAGGGAGTGGGGACAGCAGTGAGAGTGGGCGGCTTCAGGACATAAGTCACAGTGGTAGAGGGACAGGGACATGGGGTCAAGGGACAGTTGTGTTAGAAGTGAGAGCTAAGGGGCCATGTGGGACATGGTGAGGACCGTGTGGCCCACGTGCCGTAGGACACACGGTGAGGACTGTGTGGCGTAGTAGGCGTGCAGGCTGGGAGGGGCATGGAGTGCCGAGCCAAGGTCACCGTAAGCAAGTACAGGAATCTGGTTCCCTGGAGGTGGGGTGCCAGAGCCGGTGGGCGTGGGGGGCAGGCCTGCTGGGGGTGCTCTTCTGACCGGTGGGGTTTAGTGTTTGTTCTTGCTTTGGTTTTTTGCTGGCGCTGCACTGGACACATAGTTGGAGTTGGGATGTCCGGAGGGGAAGGTAGGGGAGAGAAGGAAGCAGAGTGGGATCCGCAGGGATGGCAGCGTCTCCTGCACCTGCACTGTGCGCCAGCGCCGGATGCCGAGGAGCCAAGGGGAGCACCAGTCCCTGGGCCGGGGTGGAGCATCCCACCGCTGGCAGCCGGGCCAGGCCCCTGAGGGAGGGTGACTGAGTAACAGGGAGCCATGCAGGCCGGGCCAGGACGCTGCTGCTGAGGCCACCCAGGGGATTGGTGTGTCTGCTGCTGGTGCAGGTGACAAGCGGGCGGGCGAGGTCAAGCATGGAAGCTTCTGGAGGCTGAGCTAGAAGGAAGCCAGGGCTGCCGGGGCGGTCAGGACAGCGACAGCGCCGAGCCATGGGATGTGCTGAGGGTCTGTGGCACTGTCCCCTGAGGCACATCCCCAGGGAAAGCCAGGTTGCAGCTGTCCCTCTGGTGGCACAGATCAGCGAGAACAGTCTTCCGGTGTGCTCACCAACCAGATTTCCCCTCTGGGGTGCAGGGTCTCTTGCAGGTGGCCATCCCAGGCTGGACTGGTCTCTGTGGTGGGGCTGCACCATGTGTTCTGGGATGTTACGCAGCATCTCCGGCTCCCAGCACTGGACACTCACAGGGGTGCCACTCTGCTGTCCTGGCACGGGCTGCCTCACTGAGAATCTGTAGAGCCCTGAGTCCAGCTCCGCCCCCAGCACGGTGGCTTTCATGTGCTGGCGGCACAGGAAGTGCTGGCGGCTCTGGCTCTGATGGTGCCATGACAGTGGGGGTGAGACGCCGGCACTGCTCCCTCCAAGAGGCTCAGGGCTCTTCCCGAAGGACAGACGTTCCCAGATGAGACTGCCATGTTCCTGTCCGTCGTGGGTGAGGGTCAGCAGCTGGAAGGGACTGAAGGCAGGAATCGACAGGTGTCGTTTCGGTCCCAGGAGACAAGGTCAGTGCCAGTTGAAGTTCCAGACCCAGCCCTGATGATTGCTCTGTGAGCGTGCAGGGAAGGTGGACGCAGACACAGTGATTGCCTTCATGTGGGCTGGTTCCTTCAAAACATCTTATCTATGTCTCTTTACTAGTACAAGTTAGCGTTGGACAGGATTGGTGTGTGGTTTCTTTATGGGTGGCTGGCAGATGAGTGAGCCGGACACGCACACAGCGCGATTTCCCGGGCTCCGTGGTCGCTCTTGCTGAGGCAGAGGTGGGCAACAGGCATGAGAAGGCGTGGGTTCAACCCTGCCCGCCTTGGTCGGTATTTCTCATGGACGTGGATGGTTATGCAGAGGTGCACATCGGAACATCTCAGAAAGCCGCAGAGGTGTGAAGACAGCAGTGGCTGCAGCATTTAGGAGCTGGGAGAGCACAGGCAGTGAGGGCCGCGTGGACCACACGCTATAGGACATATGCAGTGATGACATGTGGACCACGTGCCGTGGAACATACACGGTGAGGTCCATGTGGACCGCGTGCTGCGAGAATAGACCACAGGTGTTTTGGACACTAATAGCCCAAAAAACCACACACACACACACACACAGCCTGCAATGCTCACGGTCCCCTCACTAGGACAACAGGACTTCTTGGTGTGTCCTCGATGTCTTTATAAAGGCTCTGTTGTGTCCAGAAACACTGGCTAACAGAGGGAGTGGATGGCTGGCCTTGACCTCTGTGTGCCCAGCACGCCCTGCTCCCAGGAGGGAAGATGAGCCCAGCCAGCTGCCTGGAGACATAGGCAGCCGAGCCCTGACAGCTACAGCTGTGGGCTCAGTAGTTCCGAGATGAAACATGTCGGTGTGTGGGGACAGAAGGACACACACGTGGGTGGGAATGGACATGCTGAGCCGAGTGGGAGGATGCCTGAGAGCAGGAGAGAGAAAACCCAACGACAGCCCCTCCAAGCAGAGGGCAGAGGTGCCTGCCCGGGAGGAAAGGGCCTTTGCAAAATCAGACTGAACCAAGATGCGGCTCAAGGCAGGGGCCATGCTGAGCTAAAATCTGTGTAACCCCTGGGCACTGCAGCCGCGCGGCAAGGCCCAGGGGCTGACCAGATGTGGGGCCCAGAGTCAAGCAGAAGGGGGAGAAAGCTGCCCGTGAGTTCAAAGGTCACAGTGAGATATGTCCCCTTGCTTACCCTCTGCCGACTTTGCCTCGCTTCCCCTTGGCTTGCCGAGCACTGCCTGTCACCCTTCAGCATCCTCGTTCCTGGCCTGGTCACAGGGCCGACACCCAGGCAGGAACCTTTACCTGTCTTCCCAGCCACGGCCCAGACTCAGAGAGAAGCAACTGGCCTGAGGGGAGTGCTCAGGACCCCCCCAGCCGGGTGGAGGCCCCACACCACACCAAGTGTGTCCTTTGAGTGCCGGGGGTTGGCATGCTCACCTGTACTGTGCCGTGGTGCCAGGGGTTGGCATGCTCACCTGTACCGTGCCGTGGTGCCGGGGGTTGGCGTGCTCACCTGTACCATGCCGTGGTGCCGGGGGTTGGCATGCTCACCTGTACGGTGCCGTGGTGCCGGGGGTTGGCGTGCTCACCTGTACCGTGCCGTGGTGCCGGGGGTTGGCGTGCTCACCTGTACCGTGCCGTGGTGCCGGGGGTTGGCGTGCTCACCTGTACCGTGCCGTGGTGCCGGGGGTTGGCGTGCTCACCTATACCGTGCCGTGGTGTCGGGGGTTGGCGTGCTCGCCTGTACGGTGCCGTGGTGCCAGGGGTTGGCGTGCTCACCTGTACCGTGCCGGGGGTTGGCGTGCTCACCTGTACCGTGCCGTGGTGCCGGGGGTTGGCGTGCTCACCTGTACCATGCCATGGTGCTCTCCGTGGCTTCCCCCAAGCCTGTCCCGTCCCAACCATTTCTGTGCTGGTGCTGCCATCTTAGCACCATCCCCCTTTGGTCTTTGCTTTGATCGGGATTGAAGTCGATGTAATGCAGTTTGGCCTGCAGTGAACCGCACGTGGGCAGTACACCCTTTTCTGGGCCTCCAGTCGCTGCTCCTGCATGCTGGCGAGACCCAGAAATACCGCACTGTCCCTCGGCCAAGAGTGCTGTCCTGGGGGCCAGCCTGCGTGAAAATGCATTCTGTGTGTCCTTGGTGACCCCGCTTTCTCACTGGCACAAGCAGGGGTGCTTCAAAAAGTCTGTGGGAATGGGATGGAAAACCAAGTCTTACTTGGTGCAAAATTTTTTTAAATCCAAAAAGAGTTTATTCTTAATACACTTTTAAAAATTTCATGTTCTATTAACTACTTTTTAATTCCATGTTCCATGAACTTGTTGAAATGCCCCCCCCCCCATAGATGAAGGTAATTTTGGCAAGAGAAAGTCGCAGAACTCTGAGGCTTAAACACCATACCCCTCACCTCCCCCAGACGCCAAGTCACACAGGATAGGAAGCGCGGAGCTCTCAGTAGCTTCAGGGAGATGCACAAATGAGAACTTTGACGGGGCTGGTGGCACATGGGAACAGGGTACCACAGCCTCCTCCCACTATAGGAACAGCTCATGGCACATATGGTGGTAGTGGGGCCCTGCTGCATGGTGTTGACAGCATGTGGCACTTATGGCCCAGGTGGTGATACGGGAGTGTGTGGCATGCACAGCCCTGGAGGTGATGTGGGGGCGGAGGCCTGTGGCACACAGCCCAGCAGGTGGTGACTTAGGGGGCACGCACAGCCCAGGTGGTAGCAGCAGGGCCTGAGGCACACAGCCTGGGTGGTGATGCCGGGGTCCTATGGCGCATATGGCCCAGTGGGTGGTGATGTCGGGGACCTGTGGCACGCACAGCCCAGGTGGTGACGGGCCTGTGGCACATACAGCCCGGGTAGTAGTAACATCTGGGGGCCTGTGGCTTGGGCGCCCCTGGAGCCTCCTCCTCCGGGCACTCACCTTGCGTTCTTTTGCTTTTCCGGTGCGGTAACAGACACGGGGCTGGGCGATTCGGTGTGTTCCAGCCCAGGCATCTCCAGCAGCACCAGCCCCAAGCTCGACCCGCCCCCCTCCCCCCACGCCAACAGAAAGAAGCACCGCAGAAAGAAAAGCACCAGCAACTTCAAGGCCGATGGCCTCTCCGGCACCGCAGAAGGTAAGGCCCCGGCGCCCCCAGCAGGCCCTGGATCGGGTGCGGCCCACATGCCCCTGGGACCAGCAGGCCCTGCTGGGCTGTGTGTGTCGGGACTGTTCTGGGATGGCTCTGTGTCCCCCGGCCCAGTCCTTGGTCCTTCCCCAAAGCTTGGCTCTTGTCTGGGATCTGTAGTCCTGCCACACCAGGGCAGCTGGGGTGACACGGCCTCCCCGCCAGGCGAGCCACACTGTGTCACCTGGGCAGGCTGGGGTGACACGCCTCCCCGCCAGGTGAGCCACACTGTGTCACCTGGGCAGGCTGGGGTGACACATCCTCCCCGCAGGGCGAGCCACACTGTGTCACTCTGATAAGGATGATCCGCTTTCCTAACCCAGGCATTTCAGGCCGCCTCGGTGTAGCCGTCAGCAGCACCCCAGGAGACTGGCTCTGGCAAGCGGCCTCTCAGCGCATTTTTGCCGCCTGGGTCTCCATTCCCATTGACCTTGTCAGGCTCTGGTTCTGATTCTCAGGGATGTGTGACGGCGCCTCCCAGCATATTTGCGTTTGGTATTGCATAGGTGGAACAGGACACACACACACCATGGTGAGAGGTAGAGCCAACACCTTGTAACAAGGACCTTAAAGACAGCATTGCACAGGGCACTAGACTCCAGAGTGTAGCTGGGGTCGCGCGTCGTTGTCCGTGAGAGCCATGGGGCTGGCAGTCTGTCTGCAGCTTGCTGCCCTGGGAGCTGCCTCCCACCTCCCGCACTTCCCAGCTCCGTTCCCACCGCGCACAGTGCTTGTGTGAGCATTCAGAACAGTGGGGTGCCAGGCAGTGGCCATGGCCATGGCAGGTGGGGGCGTAGCGTCTCCCCTCCTGACACCCTGCACCGAGCTGTACTCCCACTGCCCGAGTCAGCAGGGAAGGCTGGGGCCGAGCATGCGACAGGCTGGGGTGTGGTCTGTCGCTCTGTGAGCCAATGAGACCTAGGGTCTTGGGGCTCACCAGCTCCCCAGAAGGGGCCAGAAGCCCCCTTCTTCACAGAAACCCAGACCTTCCTGTCTTTCCTCTATTCAACTTCTCGTCTGGTTGACCAATAAAAACCCTTGTTCTTGCATGGCAGTCTGCACAGTTCTAGGGAACAGAGTGCCATACACCCCCCTCGACCACGGAGTCTCAGTAAGACCCTTCAGATGGGTGTTCGGCCGGAGGCACCTGCCACATGGGCACATCCCACCCCCCACTCCTCCCCGACAGATGCTTGGCATGCATGGCTGCAGGCTGTGGGGCTCCCGGCCAGGGTCTTCTCAGCTGACGAAGCCACACAGCCAGCCTGTCTCCTTGTCCACCTGCCCATGGGCCGCCCAGGAGACCGTGTGAGACACAGGGCCTGTGCCTGTTTACACGGACAGCCATCGAGTCTAGAGTCGCCTTCTGCCTACAGTGTGTTGGGAGGGAGTTGGAGAGGTGACCGTGAATACACTGGATGCCTGTGGCCACGTGTCCCAGACCAAGACAGAGGGGTTCCTGGCAGCACAGCTGGGGGCCCCTTAGTCACAGGTCTTCGCGCTGGGGCGGTGACACAGCTGGGCGACAGGCTCTGGGCGCCGTAAAAGGGAACACCCTGTCTGAAAATCACGAAGAGAGTTGCGTAGTCCAGGCCTGCGTGTCAGCTTCAGGCTGCTCCCTGTCAGCCTGTGAAAGCTGCCGAGGCCACGACCTCTTCCTGCGTGATGGACATTCATGTGTGACGTTGACACAGATGTGCCTGGCTGGCCCAGCACCCGAGACCCCAGGCGGCTGACATTGGGCAGCCACAGGGAGCTGTGTTCCAGGCATCACCCCCGGGGGGGTCCTCCCACATGCTCTGCACCCAGCTTTCCCGTGGCTGTCCACCACCCGGCTGGCCCCTGGCGGCCTTGGGCCTGCCCTGACCTACTGTCTGGCCTGGGTGGGTCTGTGAGTGTCCCAGGGACCATGGCTGTTGCTCTGGTATCACCCAGTCATGGTGTTTCCATCCCAAAGGAAGGGAGTGTCCTAGCAGCGAGCTGGCTGCCAGAATCCCCGGAGAAGCTGAGACTCATGTCCAGCTTGCTCGTGTGTGGCCAGGCCTTTCCACACAGAGCTCCATGCTCACACCCCATTCCCTCCGTAGTTCCGTTTCCTGGACTGCTGGGAGCACTGGGCATTGACGTACCAGAGGTGTCGTCGCTCCTGAGTTGCGTTTCATTTGGGCAGGGCCACCAAATATTCCGAGTAAGAAGCCTGTTTGTTGGCGTTCAGGTGCTGTACTTTGTGGTAGCTGCAGACCAACGAATGGAAGCTAGGATGAATGGAGCTGTGGTGGTGCCGGCGGAGACCAGGATGTGTCAGGCCCAAGGGTGGCCTTGGGTGGTGCTCAGTGGCACCCACAGGTGGGAGCTTGAAGGAAGTGGATCTTGACTCAGATGTAAACTGGGCCATCACAGAGGAGTGGACTCAGGCAGGGCAACAGCCACCGTGGTGTTCCTGGCAGCCCAGGTTTAGGCTGCGTGCGGGGAGCGCTCTGGGCTGCTAAGGATTTCCAAGCCCTCTGGAATCCCACGATGAAGTTATAGCCTGGGGCCCACAGTCCCGTTCAGTGGTGCCGGGGCAGGCGGTCCCCGTCAGCGGTCACACATTCATGCAAGTTTGCATCCAACACTAATTTCCCGGTTCTCCTGGTGAAAAGGCTGACGTTGAGAGGTTAAGTGGCT
This sequence comes from Ochotona princeps, assembly GCF_030435755.1. Classification (NCBI taxonomy): domain Eukaryota; kingdom Metazoa; phylum Chordata; class Mammalia; order Lagomorpha; family Ochotonidae; genus Ochotona; species Ochotona princeps. Next base: position 105,484,404 of record NC_080836.1, read on the forward strand.
TTCTTGTCCAGGGTCAGGTTGCTGGTAGGTGACCGAAGCGTCTCTTCATTTTCTGCCTCCAACCCTTTCCACCAGGCGAGAAGCAAGCCTTTGAGGTGTGCGGAGCGGCTTTTGAATCTCCGAGTGGGGCTGACTGATACTTCTCAGATGCCAGGGAAAGATGCCGACTTTCATGCACGGTTGCCAATACCTGGAAGTTGTGTAGCAAAGATTTGCCTTTAAAAATTCAGGGCAGGTTGTGCAGCAAGCCGGGGCCCTCCCCGCCCCAGGGGAGCTCACACAGCTTTGTTGTAAAGGTCTCAGGAGGCATCCGTTTCATCCTGGTCCCCAGGCTCCTGCTGCTGCTTGTTCTGCGGCAGCAGCCAGCGAGGTGTTCCTCGCAGCCGCATTTGCTGGGCCCGTGGCAGTGCGATCCCCCAGGTGCTGTGCCGTTTCATCCGCTCTGGAGCGGAGGAGGTCACAAACCTGGCTTTCGCTTCCTTTCACTCTTCCAAGGGGAGCCAGGCATCCCGGGTCCCAGGTTCTTGGCTGGCACCCAAGGCAGCGTGTTGGGCTCTGCAGGAGGCCCAGGAGGCGGAGCCCAGGTCCTCGCTCCCTGCACCCTGTGTGCCAGAGGTGCATGTTCTGAAAGAAAAAAGCGTATTCGGTTGCACACGTTCGGGAAAGCAGAGCTGTCCTCTAGCGTAATCCTGCCTACTGCAGACCTGGTGTGAAGTGTTCTTAACAACAGTCTGCAGGTCGCATTGTTTCTTGTTTGAGTGCTGTGATTATAACTTTAAAACTCTCATTTGGCAACCAGACAGGGTGGCGTCCAAGCACCTCGCACCTCGGGATGTTGTTACTGAGGAGTTGATGTTTCAGAAGGCAGTTTGGAGTGGAATTAAGAATGGCACATGAACCCTGCAGGTTCTTTCTCCCTAAGCCCGAGGCGGGCATGGGAGCTGCTCCTCCGTGAGCCTGGAGCTGGGTAAGGATGAAGTGGGCTCCCTGTCCATTGCGATTGGCAAGGCAGCTTTTTTACCTCCAGGCAACATGAACTAAGCCCTAGGTGTCTAAGCACCGGGTGTTTGTCTCCCGTCACGCCCCGGGCGCAGCTCACACGGGTGTGATGCGAAGGAGTCAGGGCTCGCACCTGCCGCCTTCACAGAGCTTCCATCTCGGCAGCTCTTCCGGCTCTGTGGTTGTGGAAGGCTCCTGAGAGCTGACTGGGCACGTGTTACTGTCACTTGTCACTCTTGGGTCTGCTGCTCCAAGCATTCCACCAGTACCCTGGGTGTCAAGTCTTTGTTGAAATCTGGCAGCTAGCTGGGAAAGAAAGGGAACCAGAAACCCCCTGTCTCTGCGCCGTGAAAACTTTGTAACCAACAGTCATTTTGGTGCAGCAGGGATTTCTTAAGTAACTCCCTTATTAAGGAGCACTTGGCTGGTGCATCCAAATAGCTGAGCCCTTAATTACGGCACGTATGAGAAGAGGGAACAAAGTCAAATAAAACCGGACTCAGAGCCCGTGCCTAGGAAGTAGACCCGTAATCGTCATCCGGTCAGGTCACCGTGAGGCCGGCTGCGTCTCACTGCCTCTGTGGCTCCGTGGAATGTGGGAGACCCACGCGTGTCGGTGGAACCAGCTGAGCTTTGCAAAGAGGACTTCCCAAGCCGTAACTGCAGCTTCCCAGAGAACGAAGTCGCCGTAACTGAGTAGATCTGGGTTTACAGTTCTACACTGACAGCGTAGATTGGGCACAGCTGCCTCAAAAGCCGTCCCGCCGGGTACAGTCCGGCCGCCACAAACACATGCAAGCTGTCAGCGCTCTCAGATCCTTTGTGCAAGTCCGCAGGTCGGAAATAAACAAAGATGAGTTGGTCCCAGCGGGGGCAGCCGGAACAGAGGTTTCCCAACATGATGAACCGGCGGACCAGATAAGGATTTTGGGCACTTTCTTTCTTTCTTTTTTTTTTAAAGCCCATGTGAGCAACAAGGGTTAGTGTTGGTGGCTCTGAAAGTCAACTGGAGCACCCGCCCAGCACGCTGAACGCCGTGCTCGGGGCTCGGGGCAGGTGAGGAAAGGGCTTGGCCTTCAGGATGCACGCAGCGCCAGGTGGGGAGCACTGTGCACCTGCACCGCCTGGGGACCCTCTCAGGAATCTCCTTACGTGGAGAAGGAGAGAGGAAGTGAAGGTAAGGTGAGGTTTGTACTGGGGCGTCCTGGGCTCTGCACACCACAGGGTGGCCTGTGACCTGCGCTGCTCCTTCCCTTGCACACCGGTGGCCGGGCCCTGCACTTTTGCTTTTGCCTGGACTTGGAGGAGCCAGGGCAACGCCATCTCCCTCAGAGCCCTGGGGACTGCACACCCCCCTCTAGGTGCCTCACTGGGGAACTGGTTCGGAGGACTTGCCCAAGGTCCCTGTGTTGAAGGAGTCCAGATGTTTGTCCTTTCGGGGTCGTTCAGTGTTGCTACTCACAGGCATGGACTCATGGCCCCTGAGACCAGTGTCCCTCGGCCTGAAGCCATGTAGCTGGGCCTGGAAATCAGTGCCATTCAGCTTGTCTCCCTCGCCCTGCTAACTCCTCTAAAACTCATTCTGATTTTCAAAGGGCACAGAGACAAAGACCTTCTATCTGCTGATTCACTCCCCTAGTGGCTGTGATAGCCAGGGTCAGAACCCTGGAGTTCCATCCAGGCCTGCTGTGTGGGTGTCAGGAACACAGACCCCTGTGTCACCATCTAGTGCCGTCCAGGGAGCCACGGTAGCCAGGACTTGGATCAGGCACTCCGGTCTGCGATAGGGGCATCCCAGGCACTAGTTTAACCACTGTCCCAAGTGTCCGCCTCTCTGCCATCTACTTTATTCACTTACTTTGAGATTTATTTATTTGAAAGGCAGAGTTTCAAAAAGAGGGAGATATGTAGCGAAGTTAGAACATGGTCTGTGTGAAAGCAGCTGGCACAGGGTCGGATGAGAGCAACAGCATGCCCTTCCTGAACTGGGCAGTCAGTGACCAGGGCCCAAGGCAGCTCCATGCCTCATGTAGCCTCGCCCTCTTCAACATATTCCCATGGTTGTCCACTGTGTGTGCACATCCACAAGGGAACAAACCAAGCCCGTCCTCCTCTTCACCTCCCACGGGCACTGCCCATCAGAGTCCATCCCTGAAACACCTGTGTGGAGGGTGAAGGTTCAGTGCCCACCCTCCTGCTCTGGGCCTTTTAGGGCGCATGCCCTGAGCTCGGTGCTCCATCTCTGCAGTCAGAATGCACGAGTTGGCCTCTGCTTTTCTCTGCTTCGGTGCCCGGAGCTTCAGCCACTGCGTCATGTGGGACAAGGAGGAAGAGACACACCTGTCATCTCCCCTCACTGTGTCCCACAAGCATCAGGGCAGCGTGGGCGGGTGGGGGTGGGAGCAGGGTAAAGGGAAGTGAGGGGCGCATTGGAGACCCATCTCTCTGCACCTGCAAGTGTGTGCTTGCTCTGCCCCACCTACCCACTTCCCAGCCAACAGCACGTCCCAGGGGGCTGCACCCGTGGCACACCCCCCCCATTGTCCTGAAGAACTTGGACCGGCGGTTTCTTGGCTGGCTTGAGCTGGCTGTTGAGGATCACAGGGTGGCACCTCTCGCAGGTGTGAGCAGGAGCCGGGCTGCCCCTCAGGGCGTCCCTCTGAAGTGGTTTTGGACACTCACTTGCTTGAAGGCACTTTCTGCTTCCAGCACATGATGACTTTTTTTCCTTTGTCTTTTTTTTTTTTTAACATTTATTTATTTCTATTTGAAAGGCAGATTTTACACAAACAGGAGAAACAGAGAAAGCTCTTCCACCTGCTGGTTCACTCCCAAAATGGCCACAAGGGCCAGAACTCAGCTGATGCAAAGGAGCCAGGAGCTTCTTCTGGATCTCCCGCGTGGGTGCAGGGTCCAAGACTTTGGGCCGTCCTCCTCCGCTGCTTTCCTAGGCCACAGCAGAGAGCTGGATGGGAAGTGGAACAGCCGGGACACGAAGTGGCGCCATGTGGGATGTCACCACGCTGCCCTTGGCTTTATTTTTTGGTAAGAAGGGCAAGCGTTTTTTAAGGTCAGTTTGCAGTGGGTGGGAGGAGATGTGGTGAAGCCCCTCCCCCAGCCCCGTCACTCATTAAATCCTGAAGTGTGGATTGGAGTGCTCATCAGATGACCGCCTCCCCCAGCTGCCCCTCCCACCAGGCTCCTGGCTGGGTCCGCTTTTATTGAGATGTATTATTTGTGCTGAGAAGGAGGCATGGTCTGAGATCAGCCCTGTGTTTATTTAGTAATCCTGGGTAAGACCCTCGCACCTTTCAAGTCTACCCCTTTCTCATCCCAGATGTATTTTGGGGCCTCAGTATGAAGCCCAGAGTGCACAGCCAGTGGAAGAAGCAGGTGTGTGCCAACTGTAGCAGGCGTTGCCAGGCAAACTCGTCCCGGGCTGTCTTTGTAGCAGGAACATGGAAGAAATTGGCCGTGTGTCAGTGGGGTAATGCGGTTTGCCGCAATATGAAAATCCATCCAGTGGTTACATTCAATGAGTGTATCAGTTCATGGAAAGCCCCCACTGCATGGCCAGCGTTTAATTCTAGGTAATTTTTTAAGGGGGAGAGAGGGGGGGAAAGGCGAAGGGGGGGAAGATGTGTGGTACTTTCTCTGAGCTTCTCGTTGAAAGTGCCTTTCTAGTCGCCACGCGGGGACGGATCGTTATCCGCCACCTCGGCAGCCCAGCCGCCTCTGCGTGCGGTAAAACAGGGGGAGAACAGAGAGAGAACGCAGGACCGGGGGGGGCTTGTGAAGTATGACTCCCCAGCCCGAGACCCATTGCCGGCGATTCGTAGCGCTTGACAGTAATGATCTTATTACAGTACTGTGGACCTTGAAGAGATTTCATGAGGATACTGAAAGGACGAACCCCCGTGTAATCAAGTGGCGCTGAATATTCCACGCGTTTTTGATCACACGCTGATTGGGCACAGTTTTAGCCCATCTTCTAGTCAATTATGCATGGCCCCCGTGCTCCTCGGCTAGGCGGCAACGCTGATGGCTGGCGTCCGGGCCCTGGCAGGCTGCCAGGGGTTTGAAGTGCCTCGCGCTCCGTCCTCGTGGGATAAGTGCTTTTTAGTTGGGATTGATTACCTTTCTTTGGGTTTTGCTTAATAGCCAAACCGCATTTGGAGAGGGCTCCAGGTGAAAAATGGACATTATTAGCCGTTCAGAGCAGCCCAACTCCTAGTCGATTTTTAGGCTTCCCTCATTTCCATCCAGTTTCTTCTACTTAACGATACGATGTTTGATAATATTGAAGAGCCCCCCCCCCGCCCCCCGCCACTCGAGTACACGTGTTGAGCACCGAGGACAGGCCGAGAACACAGCCACCGCACGCAGGTTCCCGATTAATCCACGGGAGGCCCCAGCCTTTGAAGACAGATCTGTCGGCTCGTTTTCTGACTTGGTGGAAAAGCGTTAATTATCTAAAGAGATATCCATCGCAGGGAAATGGGTGATGAGCGGCTTGTCCTCGTGAGGGCGAGACAGACACCCTGCAGCTGGGGTATGGTACACTTGGGGGCCCTTGGGCCCAGAAAGGGTCAGTGCTGTCCCTGGCCGGCTCGGTCGGGGGGCGTTGGAGAGGGTGGTGTTTCGGGGTTTTCATCCTCTCGGTGGTCAGCACATTGGCCCATGCGTGATGATGCGCTTCAACAGCTAAGCGTGTGCGGGGGCAGAGCCTGAATCTAGGCTGAGATTTTGTTTTTTCTGCCACCTTACACTGCACCCTTCACATTCGTGGCTGCCAGATGGTCTCCGGATCGTGAAATAGGAAAAGTCCAAGTTCTTTTTCGTGTGTATGTGTGAGGGATTGGCCACCCAGAGGCAGCACGAGACACGCCTGGACATCAGCTCGACCCGCCGAGCATGCGCAGTGCTGGGCTGTGAGGGAGACGCAGCCTGGCCTTCCCAGTGGGCGTCCACCAGCTTAACCCGAGCTTCTCTAATGCAGCAGACACCCGCTCTGTTCCTCCGCTCAGTTTTCGTTTGGGTCTTTGCTAGCTTTCCGTGGCTGGAGGTTGTGTTTTCCTCTTCAGCTGGCTGCCATGTGGCCCTGGGAGACCCCTCTGGAATCTTGATGTGCCTTGTGTGTGTGTATGTGTGTGTGTGTGCACGCCCACAGACCTAGTTTCATCTTTTCCCAATTTATGAAAATGTTTTCTACCAGAATTCAGGCCGAGGTATGCCTCTTGGAAAGAGAATCGTCAGCCCATCACAAAACAAGGAGAGGCGGGTGTCTCGGCTCCTGGCCCCATGCTGTCGTGTGTCAGGGATGGGCCGGCACACCTGTGTCCGTCTGCTCACCATTCCCAGGGGCCTGGCTGGCCGGGTGCCCTGACTGAGGACATGTGGTGCGGTGCAGTCCAGCTTGCTCAAGGCCACAGGCAGGAGTCGGCAGCCCCCACGCAGCTGCTCCTGCCGTCAGTGTGCCCATCGCCCTTGAAGGTAGCGTCTGCCTCTGCCCTGGTGTTCCCTCGTGTTGCGTCTTGCCTGACCTGGGGCTTTGCCTGTGGATTGCGTTCACATGGAACAGTGAACTTGATGTTAGGCCATCGAAGCCATTGGGAAAGGTGTATGTTGGCGCTGAGTGGATATCCAGGCCCCAGGGGGCGGCGGGGAGCTTTTGCCGTGGTACCGGTAGCCGTGCTCTGCCCTGGCATGCTTGGACAGGATCAGGTGCCCTGTTAGCAGGGGTGAAGGGCTGCAGTGGCAGGAAGCAGGTGCCCAGGAATCCAGTCTCCATCCCAGACTTGGGAAACCTGGGACCATCTCACTGGTGGGTACAGAGTAGCTCTTAATGATTAGCATATAATTACCCCAGCAGGCCAATTAATTAAGCAGTCTAAAGTCTGTCAGCATTTTCACAGTTTCCCATCCCCCTGTGGTGTTGCTGAATTCTCTGCCCCACGGGGGCCTCGGCAGGCGGTGACGAGGACCCAGGACCCGTGGGCTTGCTGGAGTCCTCCACAAGGAGTCTTGGCCCCAGGGGAAGCTGACACCCTCCAGGGCCCCTCCTGTATCCCTGCGGACAGGGCTGCCCCTCTGGCCCTGGAGGAACTGCCACAGGCTCTCCCTACGCTTACACCTCGCGCCTTCTGTGCAGGGGCTGTGCCTGCTGTCAGCAAGGGGGTCAGCCCATGGGCTCCTGAACAGTCACAAAAATGTGTCACCTCATGGTTTAAAAATACGTGCACGGCACCCTTTTTGTTCCAAAGACGGAAGCAGGACAAGCTGTCTCACGTGTCACCAGCACTCCATCCCACGGCACACAGGTTGGACTCGATTCCCGTGTGTGCTCAGCCTCACTCCAGTGAGGGGAGGGGCTTCCGAGCCGTGGGGGTCAGCACGCCCTGGAGACCCCGAGAGACCCCAGAGCGAGAACCTGACCTTCCCGCTGTCACTGACTGCTGACTTGTGACCCCCGTGGGTCCATGGGGTCTTGAGGACATGCAGTCATGACCTCTTCTTTTTGCTGTAGCCAAAATGAGCACTCAAGTTTCACCTCAAAATTCGTGGGGTGTGGTGTCCATCCCTGCCCGTGGTACCTGGGCCACTGCGTATTTCTCACGTCAGTGTCTGTTGTGACTGTGGTCTCTGCGGGAGTGGCCCCCTGCCTGGCTGTCCCCAGCGCCAGGTCTCCTGGGGACGTGGCCACCTGCCAGTCCTGTGCATCTAGGTTTCCTGCTGGCTGCAGGTTTGAGCCCAGGGTTTCTGTGGGCGCAGGCCTCAGCTGTGGACCGTGCTAGGTCACATTTTCTTGGGCTCACACACCCGTCCTCTGGTTGCCCCGTTGACCAGGGCCAGCGCCCACAAGGGTGCTCCTGTGGAACCTCATTTGTAAGAGGCACTGGCCTGGAGACTGGCAAGGCCAGGTCTGTACAACTTGCCGCCTCCAGCGCCCTCCTCAGGCCTTCTGTAGAATGGAAGTATTTATCTCGCCTGCTGTTCTTGCTGCTGGGAGCCTGTGGATTCACCGCCCCCCACACCCCCACCCTGCCCAGCACTGTGAGGGATGGCCACCTGCTGAATGCAATCCGCATTCCTGGGTGGACGGAGGCCCCAGAAGGACAGTGAGGGTTTGGGGCCAGGCCAGCCTCGCTGCAGGAGTCAGCTCCAGGGAGCAGGTTCCAGGCAGGCAGCTCCCGGCAGCATGGCTTTAGAAGTAAGCCCATGCGGGGAGATGCGAGGGCTGCCTGCGGGAGACCAGGAGGGCCAGCAGTGTGAGTGGCCGCCAGGAGCACAGGACAGCGCCTGAGGGGTTGGAAGGCGCTACCAGCCCAGTGGGCCAGCGGGAGAAGTGTGGGCAATGGAAGGTCATGGAGGGGGCAGCCACAGACAAGGGACCCAAGGCCATCCTGGGGTCTGGAGGAGGTGGGGGTAGCGAGGGCAGAACGAGCCTGCTGCTCCTGGACACCTGCACATAAGTGTAAATCGTGGTGGCGTCTGTGACGCCAATGAGCGTGTCACAGTTACTGTCGGGGTAGTGGCTGTTGTGTTCAGCAGCCAGCCTCCCCAACAAGTGCCTGTCCCCCTGCAGTGACCAGCCATGGCCAGCCTCTTAGAGCATGCATGTATGTATCGGCCTCAGAGCAAATCCCTCTGCAGCAGCCTCCAACGACATGCGTGGGTCAGGAGCCGAGACGGCGTCTGTCATGCGGTGGCCAGGCCTCCCCGAGTGACCCGGAAGCCGGCAGTTGGTGGCCTCATGAGTCTGGCCATTGGCACAGTCTCTTGGGCAGGGGGAACCTGAGGACAATCAGGCAGACACCTGCATGTGACATTTCTATGAGGCCCAAGCTTCCTCCCAACATGGAGAAGGATGGCTGGGCCTGGGGCACACCTTGTATCCGAGAGGCACAGCGGGTGGGAGCTGTGTGGAAGAGCACTGTTCACAGGGCCCCTGGGGGAGCAGAACAGCCCCTGCCCTCTGATGGTAGCTGGCAGGTCCCTGGAAGAGAAGCCACAGTGGCTGGTACTGGCAAGAAGGCTCTGGCCCAGACAGGCAAATGGGAAAGAGGCCAGGTGACGGGCTGTACTCTGCCTCTCTGGGGCACCTGGGCACAGGGGAGCCCCCTGGGATGGCTCCCACAGCACCTTATAGCTTAGGAAAGTCAGGGTGAAACGACTTAGGATTTGTTCCCCACGCACTGTCATTTTCTGGGTGCTTCTGGGACCCGTTGTGTCTGGCACTCGTGGTCACTCCTGGTACACTAGGCTGGCACTCGTGGTTAGTCACTCCTGGTACACTAGGCTGGCACTCGTGGTCACTCCTGGTACACTAGGCTGGCACTCGTGGTCACTCCTGGTACACTAGGCTGGCACTCGTGGTCAGTCACTCCTGGTACACTAGGCTGGCACTCATGGTCACTCCTGTCACTAGGCTGCTGCTGGGCCTGTGGCAGGTTAGGCTGCTGCCTGCAGTGTTGGCATCCTATATGGGTACCAGCTCAGGCCCCAGCCATCACCCTATCTCTGATTCAGTTCCCCACTAATGCCCCTGGGAAGGCAGCAGAAGATGGCCCCGTGCTTGGGTGCCTGCACACGTGGGAGGTGCAGAGGAGCTTCTGGCTCGAGCCTGCCCTGCGCTGGCTGTTACAGCCATTTGGGGGGTGAACCAGCAAGCAGAACACCACAGCCATTCATTTACCCCGATTCTCTTCTCTATGTCTCTCTGCCTTTTCAAGTAAATAAGTGAATTTTCGTTGCACGCCTCTGCAGTTTAGGACATGGACTTTAGTTAGATTCTGCGTAGGATGATTTTTGGAGGTTGGCCAGTGGCATTGGAGTTGCCCAACAAGCGGATGACCACGTGAGCACTCCAAGCTGGTTTTCTCCTGCCCGGCGCTCTGAGAACGAAGGCAATCACACGTGGTTATCTGGCTTCATGGGTAATTAAGGCATTTCATTCTGCAGTTCCTTATTCTAATGAAGAAGAAGAAATCTCTCTTTTGCTGAAATTCTTTTAGTCAGGCTTTTATTTCTCCTCATTGCTCCGACTTTGGGAAATGTTCTTTTTTCCTCTGATTGTCTCCGATAATGTCTTCTTAAATTGAGAGTGAGGAGCATAAAAAAAAAAGTAAGGACTTTCCACGGATTGGAACTTTATAAAATTACTCAGATTCTCTGTCCACGACAGGGCAGCAGCCAGCAGTGCAGGTGTCGGGGTTGGGGTCGTGACACTGCTGCCCTGGTATGGTCACCTGGTGCATGGCCGTGGCCCGTCCAGAGCCTTGGGTGTCTGTGTGTAGGCTGGGCTGCTGTGGTGGTGGGGATGGCGCCTGCAGACCCTAGGGCTGGGAATGCCTCAGGGCCTCAGGTGTGGGAAGTGCAGCCCCGTTCTTTCTGGCAGGTGCGTGGGCAGCTCTGCCTATTCCAGCATCTTTCCTAGGACAGGGCTGGCGCTCAGCAGCACAGGCCTTGTGGCAGGTTCCGCTGCTGGGATCCCACACAAGAGGAAGCAGTGTGGAGACTGTTTTCACAGCCCGCCTCCACATGCGAATTGCAGATGTGCGGTACCCAGTTGAAGTTTCTGAGAGACGCCTCCCACAAGGTGACCCTGAGGGCATCTTTCCTGCTTCTCCACCCACTCTGCCTCTGTCCCTGTGGACAACACCCCGTGCCTGGGAACACTTGCCAATGTCCCCAGGCACGCTTGGCACCTTGGAACATGGTAGCCAACCCTCAGGCATGGTGATCTCATTTCTCACAGCAGCGTCACAGAGCCTGGGTGCTCCCCACATCTAACCCGGGAAAGAGCCAGTGCATGGGGGGTGGTGCACAAATAACAAATCCCAGGGGACCAGCAGGGTGGTGAGCAGGGTTATCTGCCTGCGGCAACATATGTGGGTGTCAGTTCGAGTCCCAGCTGCTCCACTTCCTACCCAGCTCCCTGCTGATGTGCCTGGAAAGGCAATGGAAGATGACCCAAGTCCTTGAGCCCCTGTACCCTCGTGCAAGACCTGGGAGAAGCTTGGCTCCCAGCTCCGGCGCAGCCCAATTTGGGCCATTTGGGGAATGAAGCAACAAGTGCAAGATGTGCCTCTGTCTCTCTCTCTCTCTTGCTCTGACATACTTTCCTTGAGCCGGGGAGGAGTCCCAGGATGCTCCCAGGGGCCTGCAGGCCCAGGGCATCTCAGCCCTGCAGAGCCCACAAGCTTTCCACTGCCCCATGGGAGCGCTACACTCAGTGCACATGGCCAGCTCCCATGGCCCCCCCAGCCACTGCCTCAGTCACACAGCGCATCTGCACGTGTGTCCTGAAACCATCAGCAAATAATTCCACACTCCGATTTCAGCAAGCTGTTGTGACCTGACAAGGCTCCTAAACCCACCTCTAGGTCCTCCCCACGCCTGGGCTTTTAGGCATTCACATCAGGGCCTGCCCTGTCCCTCTCATGCTTAGAGCTGATGGAGAAAGTGTAGTTGGCAGACAGCTCAGACTCTGCTCCTCCTCGGCGCCGAAGCCTGCGTGAACACGCTCGCGGACGTCCTGGACTTCCCTGCTTGGGTGACCTTAGTGCTCGAAGAGGCATGTCCATCTGTGTTCAGAAAGCTGAGGTGGAGCTCGGTTTTCCTTTCGCCTTGCTTCCTGTCAGACCATGCCCTGTGGGACATGGGAGCCAAGCAGAGAGCAAGCCCAGGACACCACGACTGAACTGCTTGGGGAGAGCCACTGATGCGTTTCATGAGGGTGTATGTGCGTGTGTGTGGGACACACATAGAAGGTGGCAGATGATGCCACAGAAGCAAATGTGTCATTTGGAACATTGCTTGAAAATGCAACCTCCATTACCCACCACCCTCCCCTGGACAGAGTAAGAGAAAGGCAGCTGACTTTCTTGTTATTGTGTGCAACCAGTACATAGCTAGGTAGGATGTAGTTGTGTGTAATATGCATGAAGATGTCCTTGTTTGTAAGATAAGAGGGAGGTGGCTTGCTTCTTGCCGCCCATGCCTGTAGGGGACGTGCGAGATGCTATCTATCGAGAGCCGGTCACAACGTGTAGGTGCCTCTGCATCCTGTGAGCATGTCCCCGGTGACTCGAGCACCCTGGCAGAGGCGCGGCTTCCCCTTGCTGCCGCATCTCCTCTCCCTCAGCCGTCACTGCAAGCATCCATTGTGCGAATTGATGTGGAGCTGAGCCCTGATGGACTGCAGGTCCTCGGCCCTCGCCGTGACACACATCCTGTCATTAGTGACTCCTGATTATGTGGATGTGCGTGTCCCGCCCCCATCACCGCAGCAGGCTCAGAGCCGTGCAGAGATGAGCCGGGGTTCGGCGGCCGTTTGTCACTCAGATAGCAGTGCCAGTATACTCAGGAATGATCCATCATTTTTTTTCTCAAGATTGAAGCCTTTTATCAGTTGTGTCAGTTTCATTATTCAATAAACGATTAGTAGCAGCTATTGTCATTTAGTTACCCATGGTTAACAGCTCAGGGCTCCTGCCGGCAGAGCAGCCACTCGCAATGTGCACCTGCTATGGGATGGCAGGTGCCCCCCAGTGGTCGCCCTGTGCGGTGGCAGGGCAGTAACCAGGCTGGACCCCACCACTGCTGCTTGACAGAGTCCAGGGCGGCACTGGACAGGCCTCCGCTGCTGCCCCCAAGTCTTGCCTCAACACTTTTCTCTTTTTAAAGATTTATTAGTGTGAAACACAGTTGGTGCTGGCATTGGCGGCGGGAGAGGGACAAGAGTGTCTTGTCTCCGTCTGCTGGCTCACTCTCCAAGTGATTGCATGGCCAGGGCTGAGCCAGGCTGGACCAGGAGCCCGGAACTCCATCTGGATCTTGCACAGGAGTGCCAGGGACCCAGATCTCTGGGTCATCTTCTGCAGTGTCCCCGGAGCGTTAGCAGGACGCTGGGTCGGAAGTGGAGCAGCACAGGCTTGGACTGCGGGACGCAGGTGGTGCCTTCAGCCGCTGCACCATGCCCAGCCCCCTTTGGCGCACCGTCACTTTATACTGTAGCTGTGCATACCCAGAATGCCCAGCTGTGCCTCTTGTCTCTCCTGCTGTATCTTCTCTAGACGCACCTTTGTCCTTTACTTCAGCCGCAGTGACTTGGTACAGATGGACAGCAGCAAGTGCCTGGGCGTGGCTGTGCCTTGCCCAGCCTGGGAGCGCCAGGCAGCATTTTCAGTATCCCTGGGGGAGGGGCTGAGACTCACAGTGGCCGAGGAGACCCTGAGATGCCAGGGCCTGTGTGTGCAGACGGAAGGACGTGTGTGTCAGGGTTGTTAAATGTTGCTGAATCCTGCCTGTCCAAAGACAACTGCATGGTCTTTAAAAAATGGGACTGGCTGATAAGGGTTGATCTTTGCCCACTTTCACTTTTTTCTCCTTGAGTTGGCTAAAAAATAATGATAATAATTCTGCCACTAACTAATCTAGGAGAGGGAAAAGGTCAATGATTCGTGTGTCATCAAGAACTTGCTCGATTACCCTAGCAATGCTCTGAGAGGCTGGTAATGGAGAAGGCTGTTGTGTGCATGGACACGTGTGTGTCTGCGTGTGCATTGTGGGTAGGAGTCCACTCTTGTCCAGGGCTGCACTTGACTTCAGTGACCTGTGTTCAAGTGCGCTCAGAAAATGTCAGGTGGAAAATTCCAGAAATACGCAACTCGTACGTTTTCAACCAGATGCCATTCTGAGTAGCATAATGAAACCTCAGGCCGACCCACTGCGTCCTGTTGTTGCCCTGTGACTGTATCTCATTTGTGAATTAAAGTGTAGCATAGATCCATGTAGGCTTTGACAGTATCCCAAGTTTCTGGCCTGCACTCGGGGTCTTAGGACAGGTCCCCGTGCATGAGGGAGGTTACCATCCATCATGTTACCTTTAAGGAAGACCTTTGGAAGTAGAACAGCTTTAGAAGGCACCCTGTAGGGTGGTGACTACTTGACCTGCCAGATGAGACAGCTGTACCTGCCATCGTCCCTGGCTCCTGCCTCCAGGTAATACCGACCCTGGACGGCCGCAGTAACGGCTCCAGAGGCCGGCTTCCTGCATGTTACGTGGGAAGCAAATGGAAGGTCTTGGTCTGCTCAGTGCCTGCTTGGGGTTTGCCATTAAGGAACCCCAGAGTACATTGTTTCTGGGGCTCTTCATTTCAGCTGGGGTTGGGGTGGTGTTCTGTTGTCTTTCTCTAGTTGAGGGTATATGAGGTCAGCGTTGGCTGATGAGCCCGTGCCGTGGGAGCGGTGGGTTCAGCGTCACCCACTCCATGCTCTACAAGTAGACTGCAGTCATTTCTCTCTTCAGGAATGCACAGGAAGATGTTAACAAAGAGACCCAGAAGTGCCTCCCCCTTTGAGTTCTGCCGAGCAAGGGGTAGTTAGAGCAGTGCTGCCACATTTCATGGAAGAAAGACCAGGCGAGGCTGGCCGATGTCCGTGAACCTGAGCAAGCGTGTGCAGTCCCACAACCTGCTGGTCTCTGTCCTGAGGCTCTGCCGTGACTGTCTCCTGGAGAACTCTAGGGGGCGCTGACGGTGACGAAAGGCTCAGGAGCCTGGACCCCAGCTGTGCAGGATGTCAGGGCAGCAGGTCCTGAGGTCTGTCCCTCTGAGCTCCCACCCCACCTCCACCATATGGAAGCTGGGGGCCTTTAGCCCTGTTCTGTCCCCTCTACAGTGGAGGCAGGCTATGCTTTCCTCCTGGTGGGAGTGTGGGACTAGGGCTGCAAGTACCGGATGTGGTGGAGCCTGGCACAGGGTAGGGAGGTGTTGAGTCTGTGAAGGTGACGGGGCTGGGAGGTGATGGTGGTGGGAGTTTGTGATGGTGGTGATGATGTCACTGTGACATTGAGGTGGGCATCCCTGGATGTTGCAGTCGTGTCTGAGCTGTGTTGCCATTCATTTCAACTGGTATGTCATAGTTTTGGAACCCTTTCGGGGCAACGCACACCCAGAGTAAGCCTTCCACACTGAGAGTGGTTGCACAGTCAGGAATCCCGAGTGCTCTGACAGCCGAACCTACTGCGGTTACTGTGGAAACCAGGCCTGAGGGCCGCCTGCCGGAGCAGCTCAACCAGCCAGCCTCCAGAAGGACGCACCTGCCTGCAGGCCAGCTCTTGTCTCTGGATTGTGGGAGAGCTGCATATTCTTGTTTTTACCTTTCTAATTTAGAAACAATACTGACTACCTGTGACGCCAGGAGCCGACCTGTGGGAGGAAGGGGTGCTGCACCTCAGCCCACGCTCGGTGGGCTCCCTCTGAGCCTGTCCTGACGGGGCCACAGAGCGCCTGTGGCATTGTGAGCCAGATGAGCAAGGCCCAGACGCTCTGGGCTGCCCACGGAAAGTCTGGCATGAGCACAAACCCACAAGACGTGCCAAGGGCTCTGGAACCCAGGCCGGCTGGTGTGAGGTCGCTTTGAACTTGCAGTATGAATGATAAGCCGAAGCCCGTCAGCTGTGTAGGTGTGGGGCGGGGGTGCGGGGAGGGCTCATATTAGCTGAGGGGACACAGAGGGTTGGAGATGACCGCTTCCCAACCTGCAGGAACGAAACAAACAACAGGGGAGGGGGTCGTGCAGGATCTCTGGGGTCTCCTCCCAGCTGGGCATCAGGTTCACGTGGACATCTCGGGGTCTCAGGTGAGCCTTGAGTGTGAGCAGGAGGAGGGTCCATGTGAGAAAGGGTGGTCGTTGTATGTGTGATGAGTTGGGCCGTGTCTCCCCCTGCACACACTCGTACACACACAGACTCACACACATTCACGTGTCTCCACCTGCACACACTCGTACACAGAGACTCACACATTCACGTGTCTCCACCTGCACACACTCGTACAGAGACTCACACATTCATGTGTCTCCACCTGCACACACTCGTACACAGAGACTCACACATTCACGTGTCTCCACCTGCACACACTCGTACACAGAGACTCACACATTCACGTGTCTCCACCTGCACACACTCGTACAGAGACTCACACATTCACGTGTCTCCACCTGCACACACTCGTACACAGAGACTCACACATTCACGTGTCTCCACCTGCACACACTCGTACACAGAGACTCACACATTCACGTGTCTCCACCTGCACACACTCGTACAGAGACTCACACATTCACGTGTCTCCACCTGCACACACTCGTACACACACAGACACACATTCACGTGTCTCCACCTGCACACACTCGTACAGAGACTCACACATTCATGTGTCTCCACCTGCACACACTCGTACACAGAGACTCACACACACACACACCCACTACTGCATGTCAGGATTTTATTAAGAACCGGGGTCCTGGCAGATGAATTTGATCCTATTGGAGCGGGACACCAATATGTCCCTGTGACACTGCAGGGAGCATCCTCGCAGGTATCCTCCAGCACCCGTCACATAGAATGACATCTGTGAGAGTGACCCTTAGTCCGGGGCTGCTCCTGGACCTGGAGTGAGGTGGGCCTGCGTACAGCCCATGCGTCTCACACACATGTACAAAGCGTGTGAGACAGGCTTGTGCCACGCTCGGGGGACAGATGATGCCCAGCGTGACCAACACACACAGCCTGAGAACAGCAGCCCCGCCCTGGGAGGCCCAGGGTCTGTGCCAGAGCCCCAAGTCATCAGCAGCAGGCTTTTCCTCTCCACTCCCAGCCCCCGTGCCACTCCTTACCTCATCCTCCGAGTGTGTAGGGGAAGACAAGGACGTGAACAACACAGGCCGTCACCTCTCGCAGGAGGGGTTGCTGGCTGTCCTCCTTGCCCTTCCACGCGATGGCCAGTGCTGGAGCCGCCTTCAGCAGCTCGATCGCGTGAAACCATTGACCCGGACCACATTGCAAAAACCTAGTCCACATCATCCTTTGACTCCGTTTACGGTATTTCATGCATGGAATTCACTAGTTTTGGTTTTGTTTGTTTCAAACTAAATGTGTATCAGAAATGCCTTAGCTTTTTTGCAGGAATGGGATCTGCGAGGGCCTGGCATGGTTGGACTGCTGGCAGAGCCGGGAGGCGCCCGCTGGACTTCAAGGGTTACAGTCCCTCGTTGACAGCCAGGAGCCAGGGGCGGGGTGGGGGGCCGACACAGGTGTTCATCAGAAAGTGACTCCTGCAAGCCGCCGTGCCAGGTGCTCTCTGTCCATGGGCCTTTGTTCTGCAAAAGGCCTTGATCTCACACTGTCGGGGCAGGGCGCTAGCGTGCCCTGAGGTGTGGGCCGTTTGCCCTCTCTCTGTAGGTGTTGTCTCTTCAGGTCCTCATAGCTGGATGACACCATACCTGCCTGAGTCCCCAGCAGCCCCCAGTGCCACTGGCAGGCTGGGCACCAGAGTCCTGAGTCCCGGCTCTGCCCACCTGGCACTCGCCCTTTGCTCCACCCCCCAACACATATGCGCTCTCTCTCTCTCTCTCTCTCTCTCTCGCTCTCTCGCTCTCGCTCTCTCGCTCTCTCGCTCTCCCCACCTCTCCCTCTTGCCTTGCACCTGGCCCTGCAGGGACCTGTGCTTTGTAGCTGCTCACCACACAGATGGGATTCCGTATTTAACCCTGGCTGAAATCAAGTGCCCTGACACCCAGCTGCCCAGGCTGCGGGCTTCTGGCCCCTGCTGCTTGTTTCTGGGTGGTTCAGGGAGGCCAGCACTCTTGGCCAAGGAAAACTTGTTTTTTTCAATGAAGATTGGAGAACAGGAAGGCGCCCAGTGGGACAGATGGGACAGACTTGCTCAGCAGTGCCCTGGATCCAGGCAGGTCAGCCTTACTATTCCCCGCAGCTGATGGCCTGTTGTGGATCACGTGGCCTTTAGGGTAGATGAGCGGTTGAGCACCTGGTCTCTGTGCTCACTCACGTGGGGCCCTGCCATGTTGGATCACGCTTTCTGGACACACCGTGGCCACAGACGGCATGCACTTCTTCCAGAAGTCCATTGCCATTACTCTCCCTGTGCTTAAGGAACACTGCTCATTTTGCCCCCAACTGTAGCAAACCGTGGGGTCATGGGGCCATTCCCGAGTTCCGACCTTCCCAGCCAGGCTCGGCTGCACATGTGTTGTCTCGGCGAGTTCTTGAGGCCACCTGAGTTAGACCTTCGTTTGCATGTTTGTCAAACCCTGTCACAGTGATTGGACAAGTAGCTTCCTCGTGCTGACTGGAGGCTGGGGTCTCAAGTCAGCCTGAGCACAGCCTGTCTCTTCATTGCTAACCATTAAAAACCAGTGCCAGCGGATGGCTGGAGCATTGCGCAAACACAGTGCGTGTTGGTTCAAACGTGCAGTGTCATCGGGTACAGAAATAAGTGCCGGCAAGCCCAGGGGGACTCCGAGGTGATGGCACAGCATCCGGAAGGACCGGAACTGGTCAGGTTCAGACCCCAAAGAAATGTCATTAGTTCTGAATGCCATCTTCATGCTCCTAAATCAAATAGTGCTTCTGCCGGTCACGTGTGCCAGGTAGGGCACTCAGTGGTCACACGGGTGGGCAGCACGTGGAACCCGTTCTGTGTGTGCCACAGTAACTCCACACGCTGTCTTCTCTGTGAGACGCAGTGACCGTGACAGTGAATTCCAACCGTGGGATCCCCTGCTCCAGGATCTGTTCTGTGGAAGCAACTGGAGTGGATGAATGGAGACAGGCGTGTTGTGCTCGGTTTCCCCGTGGCGCTTAGTGCTGTGATTTCGGTAGGTCTTACTTTCTGGGAAAGTTGTAGAATTGACGCAAGTGTACAGATAACACAGAGTTTCCTCCGTTGTTTGCATTTGTCCTCAGTGTAGTGGGCTCCTCGCCATGAGGACCCCAACAGCAGTGCATGGTGGGTAAGGTCACCCACAGGTTCTCGGTCTTGGCCTAATGTCCTGGTGGTGTTTCTGAATCTGCTCAGCTGCAGCATCTTCTCTGGCCTTGACAGTTTTAAGGCATACTAGCCAGGTTCCAGTCAGGTACTAGTCAGGTGTGTTGCACTAGCCAGGTTCCAGTCAGGTACTACTCAGGTGTGTTGCACTAGTTAGATACCAGTCAGGTACTAGTCAGGTGTGTCATACTAGCCAGGTTCCAGTCAGGTACTAGTCAGGTGTGTTGCACTAGTCAGGTACTAGTTAGGTACCAGTCAGGTACTAGTCAGGTGTATCATACTAGCCAGGTACTAGCCAAGTACTAGTCAGGAGTGTTGTACTAGTTAGGTACCAGTCAGTTACTAGTCAGGCCCTAGTCGGGCACCAGTCAGGTGTGTCATTGGATTGCCTCCCTCAGAGTTTGTCTGCTGTTCTTGGGGTGCATCTTGGGTTGTGAGTGTGAGACGGGGAGGTCACAGAGGCAGAGCATATGTGCTCCCATCACTCCGCATCCAGGATGCGCCCTGTCCTGCTGATTGGGGACGGCCGACATCCATGTTTCCTCCCTCACCTGCCAGGGGTGGCGACAGCAGGACTCCCCATGGAGAAGTAACGCTGCCCTGGCTGCTCTGCACAGATCTCTTAGGAAGGGGGTCACTGTGCGTGACACCTGTTACCAAGGACCAAGTCTGCACACAGGCCCTGACATTCAGCCACGGGGACTGTCCTTCCCCTTTGCTAGGTTCCGCCTGTCACAGCTCAGCTGTGGGGATTCCTGTAAGGTGGTCCCTGCACCCTTCTCACAGGTGCCCCCTCCGTGTTTCCTTTAGCTTGTTGTGGCCTGCCCTCCCTTCCTCCCTCCCTCCCTCGCTCCCTCCCTCCTCCCTCCCTCCCTTCCACCCTCCCTTCTTTCTCCCCCAAATCCTTCCCTCTCTTGCTTCCCCCACTCCCTCCAAGATGCTCCAGCTTCATCTAGTGTCTTGCCTGCCCTAGTCCTGAGTCCAGCCACTCCCTCCAAGGAGCCGTGGCTCCATCCACTGGCCAGTGGTTGGAGGCCAGGTGTGCCTGCTGTCCACCAGCAGAGAACAAAGCATGCGCACGTGTGTTTGGGGTGGCCCGCTGTGTGTACTCAGCTGCCTGCAAATGTGGTACTAGCCCATCTAACAGGGATGGTCCCCCTCCACAGTGGGACGGGGACGTTCCCCCTCCACAGTGGGCCAGGGACGCCCCCCCCCATGCCGCCATGGACAGGGACGGTCCCCCTCCACAGTGGGCCAGGGACAACCCCCCCATGCCGCCATGGACAGGGACGGTCTGGAGGAGGAAGGAATCACCAACTTGGCCAGTACGGCCGGTCCACCTCAGCGCGCCCGCACCCATCATGGGCTGACTGTGGGTGTGGCTGTGACCTGAGAGGAAAAGCCGCAGGCCGGTGTGCTCAGCCAGGCTTACTCCGAGCAGTGGCACGTGCATGTCCCAGCTTGTTCCTGAGTGTGAAGCTGGACACAGTTGCCGTCCTCCACTTTACATGGGAAAAACTACGGAGCCACCCTGAGACGCTGCGATGTTGGAACCGGCAGCCACGCTCGGGGAAGGCCATCTGTGGGCGTGCCAAGCGCTGTGCTTGTCCAGTGGCGGGAAGCGCCGGGGACCCTCCTGCCGCCTTCCCGCTGAGGGAGACCCCATCACCCCGGCTTCTGGGGTCCCCTCAGGTGTGGGGACCACCTCCACACGGTGCAGATTGTCCACCCGCTGCCCTCTGCCAGGCCTTGGTGCTCCAGTGATCACAGCTGCTCCAGGCCGCCCAGCAGCCCTCACTACATAATGACCCCTTTGATGAGTCGGCTTCAGCCTGTCGCCGCCTTTGAAATCCAATAGTGCAATTTGGAGTTTTATTAAGACACAATTGCTATCTTTTTTTTTTTTTAAGAATTGTTGGGGGATAGTTTGTAGGGAGGAAGAAGTCTGAGAAGGATCTGTGATGTGTTCTGCAGAGGAGGCCGAGAGACACAAGAAAGGAGCTAGTCTCATGGCCTGTCGCCTGAAGGTGGGGGTGGCCCCTGGCAGGCCGTGACACCGGCCTCACAGAGCCGGAAGTCCGGGCTGGGCAAGGGGCTAGTGGTGGCCCTGGGATGGACAGGGCAGGTAGCCTGGGCCACTCCTTCCACAGTGCCACTGTGGCCACTTGCCTTCACGTTCCTCTCTGAATGCCACTTGTACCTCCAGGGAGTCGGGCTGGCTCAGAGCATGGGTATTTGGTTTGGAAGGACAAGCTTTGGGTCTCCTGGGAGGAAATGCTCAGAACCTGAGGGGCATTGGACAGCTCCCTGCAGACAGGCACTCTGGTGATGCCAGGGACCCAGCAGACCCCTGGCACACACGCCGAAGAGGGCGGCGCCCAAGGCCGCGAGCCCCAGTTCAGTGTCCGCAGAGCGCCCCACGAAGCCTCCCCTTGGGAGGTGAGCGGCCGTCCTGTGAGAGCGTGGAGAGAGGCAAGTGTCCCTGCTTCGCTGCTTCGGAGGGCACGGCAGACTGAAGAGCCACGCGGGGTGTCGCACTCCGAGGCTAATGCTGCAGACCCCTGCCCGAGTCAACTGATGCACACTTGGTGGCTACATCTGGGTTCATGGCGGGTCCCCAGTCTTGGCTTGGTCATTTCCGGCGACGTTAATGGCATTTCTTGTGCGCGTCCACCTTGACCCACCTCTGCCAATGCCCCTGGAGATTTTCTGAGCAGACAGGCTCTAACAAAGCCACCAGGGTAGACATTGTATTTTGCTGTAAAGAAAGCCACTACAAGTTCTTGGAAATTAAATTAGAATTTTCTAATGAAGGGCTGATCACCTGTTTTTTTGAGTTTTACTCAGGGTATCTTACCTTCTACCTTCCACAACTTCAAATAATGGAAAAGGACGTTTCTTCCAGAAGCTGCTGATGGCAAGCTTACTGTGCTTCCGGGTCAGGCCTTGCTCATTTGCTTGTGCTTCCGGGTCAGGCCTTGCTCATTTGCTTGTGCTTGACTTCTGGTGACTGCCACAGCCCTTTCCACAGAGTGTCCCCTAGATGCGCCCACCACGCCCAGCCCCTTCTCTTCAGCAGAGAACTGCATTTCTGCTGTCTGGGTGTCCAGCACCAGGAGCCCACCTCTGTCCTCACAGATACAGACTAACGGGAAGCCAGGCACGCTCCCTGGGAGTGACACAGAGCCCCGGGCCCCGTGAGGCTCCCAGGACCACGGTCAGCATGAAGCACCAGCAGGTGCGCAGGTGACGTCGGCCCACGCAGGAGGCCATCACTGGCCTTGCCTTGCAGGTGCAGGGCTAGAGTCCCTGTTTTCGCCCTGAGTGGCACACCTCCTGCCCGAGCCCCTGCTCGGCGCAGGTAACAGGAACCTATTAGTCCTCATAATTGATTCTGAGCGCTGCAGCGTGCCTCATTTAGCCAGCCCCGCTCCTGCATGTAATTCATGCACACGTGAACAGCCAACATGGCTGACGAGGCTTGGACAGAACCTCACGGCTGCATCGTTTTTAATCAGCTATCTGAGGAGTATTTGTCTCATCAACAGAGTGCTGTCAGAAGGGCAGCGGTGACATTAGTGAGTGCGCGGTCTCCCGGTACAGTGATGGAGTCGGGAATAAAACCCTGTTCCTGTGAGCAGGACAACAGACTCAGAGTCTGTGCTGTGTGGAGCCGTCCGAGGACACTTGGGCTGTGAGCTGCTCTCTGGAGCTGTCTCCAGGCAGGCTGCAGTCAAATTTAAATTATTTAATTGTCTAGAGAAAAAAATTCGCAGGAATCTTCCTGTCTGTCCGTATTTTTAAGTCTGAGAGAGGGAGAAGAGAGGCATTATCATCCACTGGTTCTCACTCCAGAGGCCTCCAGCAGCCGGAGCTGAGCCAGGCCTAAGCCAGGAACTGGATCTCCATCTCCTGTGTGGGTGGCAGGGACCCAAGGACTTAGTCCATCACCACTGGCTCCCTGGTGCCTTTGCAGGAAGCTGGAACAGCCTAGACAAGACTCGGTCCCCGTCACTCCGGGACGGGTTACAGCCAACCCAGCTGACGGCTTACCCTGCTCCACCACAGCACCTTCCTTGGAAATAAAAATGAAAGTCAAGGTCTGTCCCCTTGTTGCTGGGGAGGCCTCGGAGAGGGCAGTGCAGTGTCCTCCCTCCCCGGGCCTGTTCTCAGCTCTGTGGCAACAGGACATGCTGTCAGAATGAAAGACCTAATAATGAACTATTTTACCGTAAGAAAAGAAAAATGGCATTGCGAATGAAGCCACCACCTGCCATGCTAGCATCCGCTGTGTTTGCCAGTTCAAATCCCAGCCGCTCTACTTCCAGTCCAGCTCCCTGGGGAAGCAGTGGATGGTCCACCTGCTTGGAGCCCTGCGCCCAGGGAAGACACAGGGGAAGCTCGTAGTCCCTGGTGCTGCCTAGCCAGCCCTGCTGTGGCAGCCATCTAGGGCGCGAAGCAGTGGATGGAAGATCTTTCCTCTCTCTCTGATTCTGCCTTTCAGGTAGAAAAAATAGTAACGAAAGTAGAGTGGAGGTCCTTGATGCAGGTGAGGAGCCATGTGGAAAGCCGAGGCCTCCTCCAGTGTGGAGCTGTGGCATGGCAGGAGGCTTCTCAGCCGAGAAGAGGCAGCGGAACGGGGCCATCCGCATGCCGGTTCACACTGGTGTTCTGGGACCAGGGGGTGCCACTGTGGGCTCTGCAATGCAAGAATCGCCACCTAGGCTCAGTTTCTCAACAACCGGAGTGCACATTGCAGGAAAGCTCTTGGTTCATCTTGAAGAAAACTGGCATCACTGTGATTCCATAGATGATGTTCAACTTTATGTCCTAGAGTTGGGGGTGGGGGCCTGTATCTCTTAACCCCAGCTGTTGAGAGTTTTAATCTTTATGGGCTTAGTGCAGAAGCCTAGTGGCTAAAGTCCTCACCTTGCACGCACCGGGATCCCATAGGGGTGCCAATTCATGCCCCAGCGGTCCCACTTCCCATCCAGTTACCTGTTTGTGGCCTGGGAAAGCAGTCTAGGATGACCCAAAGCCTTGGGGCCATGTACCCACGTGGGAGACCTGGAAGAAGCTCCTGGCTTCAGATTGGCTCAGCTCTGGCCGTTGCAGTCACTTGGGGAGTGAACCAGCAGACCAAAGATCTTCCACTCTGTCCCTCCTCCTCTCTGTATATCTGACTTTCCCATAAAATAAATAAATCTGGAAGGAAGAGAGGAAAGAAGGAAGGAAGGGAGGAAGGAAGGAAGGAAGGGCCCACTAGCCAGAGTAATGGTGAGACCCGCATCTCAGCCTCTCAGCCATCATCTGCCTCCCCCCTGCACTGCCTCCCCACTCATGGGGCAGCCTTGGGCTGGACCTGAGCCCGCCGTTCATTCTTTGGCACTGTTAAGGGCAGGCAATGCTGTCCTGCTAAGGGCTTTACCTCTTCAAGCTTACTGATTGGTCTGCAGGTTCAGAGCAGAGCTCAGGAAGTCCCGTCTAGCTTGCAGGACCCAGAGAAGAAGGTGAGCTCGCCGTCACACCAGCAGACAGCTTGCGTGTCGTGGGGCTCTGCAGCCACTGAGCTCAGCTCTGTGTGCAAGGACAGTGCTGAGATGCCATGCCACACACACAGCTCCCGAAGGGAGAGAAGCCTGTGGGCAGCAGGATGGCCACGCACCAAGTCGCTCGTGGGAGGCTCAACGCCTGCTGCCCTGCGGTCCAATCGCAGTGATCTGCACATGAAAGTCATAGTTCTGGTGGAAAATCCCATTTTAAACCAACACCGAGCTATCAGCCCGTGTTTAACACTAGGCAAATGTAGTCCTGGAAGTTTCAAGAAGAAGTTGAAATTTTATAGCTGAGGTCAAGGTTACCAGCAGGGGCCACCTGGCAGGCGCCTGGAACAGCACCCAGGCCACCCAGGCCACGTCCTGGGCAGGTGAGGGACAGGGAGCAGCGGGTTCCACCAGCACGGCTTCCATCTCCCCAGGACGGGCGTCCAGGCAGCCGGAGATTTTATCGGCAATAACCTGTATTTTCTCATCCAGGGGCTTCTAAACAAGAGGACCTGAGCAATCAATGCCCCAGAGACAAATGCACGAATCAGGAGCCTGGCATTCGCCAGGAAAGAGTCATTTGTTCAAAGGAAGAAAAAGGCATGACATTTCACACATTAAAATTGATTATTTCATCAATAGGTTAATAGAAAACCAGGCTGCAAGTTCACTTCCTGCTTATCCATCCCCGTGATAATGGGGAGCACAGTGTGAAAAATGCAGGCCGGGAGCTGGGAAAAGAGCTTCCCAGCACCAGAACACCCCTGCCTTAGGAGGGCGTAGCCTGGATCTGCCTATTTATATGTAAATGCTTTGGGAATGGTAGGTTTCACTCAGGGCTCCCACCTGCCCCTCGCTGGCTGCTCCTCTCTGGCCAGGATGCCTGCTGCAACACTAACTGTAGATGCCATGGGGCTTGGAAATGCGAATCCTTTAAAAAAAAATGGCACATTTCCAGAGAATGAGAGACATAGCGATCACCCATCCCCTGGTTCACTCCCAAAATAGCCACAATAGAGCTGAGAGCCTGGAGCTTCTGCTGGGTCTCCCATGCAGGTGCAGGAGCCCAAGGACCGGGGCCGTCCTCCACTGCTTTCCCAGGCCACAAGCAGGGAGCTGGATGGGAAGCGGAGCAGCCAGAACTAGAGCCCATGCCCATATGGAATGCTGGCACTGTAGGCACCAGCCCTAAGATGACAATTCTTTTGCTACTGGTTGATGTTTCAGACCGTAGATAGATCTTAGGTTTTCAACTTTTGAGCTCAAAAGAGAGCTAAATCGTGGCTCGTCCTCTTGTGTGTGTGTGAGATTTGCAAATATACAAAATATACAAAAGCACTTCAGAAAATTGCCTAGAAGACTGAAGGAGCTCATCTTGGCACCCCCAAAAAGGGTGAAATGAACCCACAGCACGCTGTCTGCTGAGCATCCTGCAGGCCTGCCCACAGGCTGGCTTTAGGAAATCAGTTAACTTCCTTAGAGCAGTCCAGCCAGGGCAGAGCCAAGTTGCCTCAGGAGCAGCCCTGTCCCAGGGTCACTTTGCTGCCAGGACCCTGTGTACACACAGAGCCTCCCGACAGCGTGCAGGTGGCCCTGTGGCAGCAGTCAGCCCAGAGTGCCTACCCTCTGCTGTGGGAAGCCCCCTCCAGTGCTGCCTGGCAGACCGAGCACTGTTCCTCTGCACGCAGAGCCCCGTGGGAGCTTTGTCAAGGTTGTCTTCCCCGGCTCTGCAACCATAGCGTGTGTGACGGTGACATTGCCAGGCTGGGGGGTGTGTCTGCCTGTGTGGCAGGCCCGTCCATCTAGCCCCTGCGTGCTGGCTCTGTCTGCGGCCGTTTCCACCCCCATGATGTCTGATGCTCCTACAAAGAGGGCTGGGAGCTGTCCTCAGGCAGCCTCCTCTGTGCCACTGGTTGTGGGCATCCCCGAATTGTCGCCCAGGAGGGTGAGGATGTGTCCGTGGCTAGGGGTACTGCTTGGAGGCCAAGGGTCCCATTTACACACAGCCTGTCACCTGTGCCTGCGCTTGGTGGGCTCTGCCATTCTGCCCTCACTCGCTGACCTGGTGTCTGTCCTTCATGGCCAAGGGCTTCGGCTCTGCTGGCAGCTGCCCTGCTCCCGTGGGGAACTGTCCAGACCAGAACCTGCCTGGGGAAAAAAAAAAAAACACCCAGTTCCGTACTAACTCAGGATGTCAGACCCCAGGGCTCATGGCGTGAGGCGTCACCCAAGCCCCTGGCCAGGATGCCACCAGCCGCCGAGGGAGGGTCCCTGTCTCAGCCCCGATTTGAGGTGATGCATGGACAGCTGGCCCTGGCACATCTTTGATTTTGTGCAACCCTGACAACGCTGGCGGCCGCCCTCGCTGAGTTCCTGTGCGGAGGTGCGGGGCTGGGGAGACCCCGGGTGCCCCCCGCCTGCACACGCTCCCGCCCCCTGGGGCTGAGAAGTGTTGTCATGTGCTGCTTGACTTTTCTTTTCTCCCCTTTTCATTGTTTTTTTTCTTTTCCTTTTTGTTTTCTCTCTTTCTCCCCCCTCTCCCCTCTCTGCTCTCGGACGCAGCCAGGCGCAAAGCGTGGAAACTAAACCGTGTTGGTAGCCTGCGAAACATACACAGCAGCGGCGCCAACACCGAAGGTAACGCGCACGCGCCGCCCTGGTGCGCGGCCCCCACCGTGCATGCGCCCTGCTTGTGTTTGCAGCCGTCTGCGTTTCTTCCCGTTGTTGTTGTTGTTGTTTGTGTGTTTTATTTTTCCCATTCATGTCCCTTTCAGCTTACTTAAAATTTGACCTTTCTCTTCAGTCGTAGAGTCGTGATGTTTAAATTACTTGGGAAACCCATTTTCTCCTCTTTTTCCTTTTCCTTTATACATGTGGGCACTCAGTGTAATATTTCCCAAGTTATTACAGTTTTTAAA
The DNA here is from genome assembly GCF_030435755.1 of Ochotona princeps. Classification (NCBI taxonomy): domain Eukaryota; kingdom Metazoa; phylum Chordata; class Mammalia; order Lagomorpha; family Ochotonidae; genus Ochotona; species Ochotona princeps. The sequence goes on from NC_080836.1 coordinate 105,511,719, forward strand.
AGTGTTGGTATCAGGTGTAATGATCTGTAGCCAAATACAATCGTGTGCCGTGACATTTAAGTAACAGTCTTAATTTGTTTTGCGAGGCACTCTCCATAATACTCTCGGGCTGCACGGCGAGGTAGCCGGCCGGGCCATTTGCATGGGCTGCCGTTGCTTGTAAATTCCGTCTATTGTTGTGTTTCTAAAGGTCGTCTGGTGCCAAAGTTCACAAATTGACTTGCCTTGCTTTTTTCACACAAGACAGCCGTCATTGCTTTTGTATAATAGCAGATTGAATTTTTCCCCCACCTTCATTTGAACAACACAATTATAAATTGCCTCTTTTTTTATGATTACAAATGTCAAGGGTCAGAATTATTTTGATGCCAGGCGAAGGAGAACCACCCTGTCGGCCCAGGCACACGCAAGGGAGGCTAGCGTATAATGTATTCAATGCAAAGCAGGTCACAATCCAGCAAGCGCCGTGTGATAGGGGGACATTTTTTTTTCACTTAAGTGTAAGCCAAATGGGTCAAGTAATGGCAGGCTCGTGCCCTAACACTAATTGACTTATTTGGGGATGATTATAACTGTAATATTTTTCTTAATGTCACTGTTTTCTGGGCTGTTGATTTTAGCGATTGCCAAGCAGTGGCATTAAATCTCTTGTAAATTTTAAATTGCACGCCATTTCTGTAAATAAGTCCCTCTCTCCACATCCCGGTCGTTAACCTTTGCTGATTTATAGCGCCTTCCTCCAGCTCGCTCGCTCTCTGCCCCCTCGCAGTTCCTCCCTGTCTCACCGCCAGAGAACAAACCCGGAAAGCCGAGCTGCGCTTGCCCGACGGGCTGCTAAAGAGCCATTTTTTAGTCATCATTTCCTCCTCGTGCCTCCGCAGGGGACTAGTGTCCATCCAGGTAGTGGGTCCACGAAGTGAGGGACGGTCCCCTCCAGCATCCGGGCGCGGCATCTCTTGGGACGTGCTCCATTTCTCTTGCTCGTGTCCCGGGGATGTTGTTCTTTGTTTCTGCGTGGGTTTGTCACAACCAATTTGTTGACCGACTGCCAGGCTTGACAGTCAGATAGAGTGGCGGCACGTGGTGGTGTACCAGTCCCCAGCGGGATGGGGAGCAGGCAAGGGGCCGTGCACCTCGCGCCTACCTGGTTCCTCCCTGAGACTCAGCTCACCCAGGGGGCGGTGTGCAGGTGCAGGCTGGGCCCGTCAGGTAACGCACACACACAAGTGCATGCAGCGCGCTGTCGGGTGGGCAAGGAACGTGGGCTTCCACGAGTGGCCTGGCAGGCTTGGGGTCCCCGGGTCAGCAGCGGGCAGCTGAGAAGGCAGCCCCTGAGCTGTCGGAGCAGGTGACCATGCACAGTGGACTCCCCAGCGTTGCTACGGACTGTCCTTGGTCAGCGAGGCTTTCGCTCAGTGTTGGGTGACCTGGGTGGAATCCCTTCCTCACACACCCCAGGTTTCCTTGAAGGCTCATGACGGCGCACGCAGTCTCACTCCACAGGCCTCCGTTGGTGTGTTATGGGATCCGTGTAGTTCCGTAGCGTTGTCCACAATTCTTTTGCAGTTCCTGTTCCCCCTGCTGGGAGAGGAAACTGCCCCCGCCCCCATGTGCTGCACGACCCTGGCAGAAGGCCTGCCGCCTGCTGTTGGTGCTGCTGTGGTGCCCACCTGAGCCTGTGCTCCTAGACCCTCAGGATGGCGCCAAGTAGAACTGGCACCACCATTCCCTGGGAACAGGGTGGGCAGGTCTGCAGGGCATTCAGAGCCACCACGCAGTCTCGTGACCTCTCTGGGACCATCTGTGCCGTGACATCCCCACACACAGTCTTCCCCCTGTCCGCCAAGGGACACACAGAGTGGTGTTCCAGGCACAAGCTCCCACGCTTTCGCAGAGACACCTGTGCCCAGGCCCCCTGAGCTGCGCGTCCATGTGGGAGAGCCCGGTAGATGAATGTCAGGAATGGACAGAACCAGACCAAACAAAGCCCCTGGGCTAACACATACAACAGGGGACACAGCTAGTCACATCACTCCTCTCCTCAACTTTGGCCTGCCTGTCAGTGACTCATTTTGAAACACAAATAGAACCTGACTTTATGTTAATATTGCAATCATCTTTTAAAGATGTATTTATTTATTTTAAAGGCAGGGTTCTAGAGAGAAAAGGAACGGACAGACAGGGATTTTTTCCGTCCACTAGTTCATTCCCCAGGTGGCCGCAGTAACCAGAGCTGGGCCAGGCTGGAGCCAGGAGCTGCGTCCAGGCCTCCCACATGAGTGGCAAGGGCTCAAATCCTTTTGCCATCTCCTACTGCTTCTCGCAGGCCATTTGCAGGGAGCTGGATTGGAAGGGGAGCAGCTGGGACTTGAACCAGTGCCCATGACGGATGTTGACTTTGCCTGCGGCAGCTTTACCTACCAGGCCACTGCGCTGACCCATGCAATAATTTTTTAAATCTTTGTTTGTTGCATATCAGTACTCTGGAGATGGGCAAATTCACGTGTCTCCCAACGAGAAGGCACCTTTCACTGTTGGACCTCAGTGAAGTGGGAAGGCACATTGCATCATGGTGGGGCTCTCCAGGGAGCAGCTGCCTCAGACTTGCCGGGAGTGGCTTCCTGAGAAAGACTCTGGGCAGCTGGGCAGCAGTGGCAGGGAGGACACTGTGGAAAAGACAGCAGGGCAGGAGAGAAGCTCCTGGAGCTTGTCTCAACTGCAAGCAGGTGCAGCGTCAGCCAGGGTGTCTAGGCAGCTCTGACTTCAGAAAGGGGTGACCAGTGCATGTGGCAAAGAAGAGAGGTGCTGGGGAGAGGGGCCATTTCTGGGGGCACCGAGCACACCCACCTTCTGTGGGCTGCACTGCCCACGCCTAGACAGGGAAGTAAAAAGTCACGGACAGGCCACCCGACACCACAGGTGACATGTGCACCTACGTGTCAGCCTGAGTCTCTGTGCCCTCGTCACCCTGCTGTATTTATAAAGAGCCCAGGGACAAGACTTGGAGATCTGTGTGTTGGGTCCTTTGGTGGAGCTGGGTCTCCCGGACGCCATGGGTCCAGAGAGGCCTTGCCGGGGAACGGCAGGTGTGGAGACCGTAACCAGAAGGCCTGGTTCCAGGCCTCGAGGACGCAGGAAGGAGGATGGGCATGTACCTGCTGCCCTCCGGGAGCATGGGCAGCCAAGAGGGTGCTGTGATGGAACTAGGTCTGACTTGGGGCTCAGCAAAGGTGGCGTGGTGTGCAAGAGCAGCAGCTGATGCCAGGGCCTGGCGCTGACCAGCTGACTGCCTGGTAGCCCTTGAGAAAGAAAGACTGGGTAGCATACACTTTTTTTTTAAAGGCAGTGACACAGAGAGAGAGATCTTCCATCTGCTGATTCTCTCCCCAGATGGCCACGATGGCCAGGACAGGGCCAGGCTGAAGCCAGGAGCCAGGAACTTCTTCTGGGTCTCCTATGGGTGGAAGGGGCCCAAGCATTTGGGTCATCCTCCACTGCTTTTCCCAGGCACATCAGCAGGTAGCCAGATCATAGTGGAGCAACTGGGACTCTGACCGGAGCCCATATGGACAGGGCCTCACCCACTGAAACACAATGCTGACCCCTGCCTCCACCTTTTATAAAAGCCGGAACCAAGGCCAGGTGAATGGCGGGCATTGGTCCTGGGGACACAAGTTGGCACGGACTGGAGCAGCATGGAGTTGTGCACAGTCCACAGTAGGTGCTGTGTGGGGCTGGAGGACAAGGTTGCAGATGCCCGTTTGGTCTAACTTGGACCAAACCATCCACTGATGTCATGGAAGCAGAGGAGGAAGGCCGCCCTGCCTCAGCACATGTGCAGCCCCGGGCCTGCCCAGTGTGGGACCTCTGAGAGGGGCCATATCCGCCTGTCTGTTTCCGGGCAGCAGCCTGCAGTGTGTGAAGCAAGCCCCTGCCACATCCCGGGGTAGTCTCACAGGACTCCTAGCCCTGCCCCACCCACCCTGTTGAAAACTGCCTCCCGGAACCTGCAGCTCTTCAGGGACGCTTCTCTAGGCACAGACCAATTATTTCAGAATCTTCTAGAACCTGGGTGGTCTTGGGTGGGCTCTGCGTCACTACCTTCTGACCTTAATCTTGAGTCAGAAGTTGAGGTCATCAGCACGCCTGCTGTGTGGCTGTGAGAGAGCCAGGGAGAACAGCACCTACACCTGCTTGCCCCTGCTGGCACCTGCCTGGCACCAGGGGTACCCATGATTTCTCCCCATCGTTCAAAGAAACTTCAGATGCTGGACCTATTCTTAATGAGAGCAGCTATGGGACAAGCGTGAGGGGGGTTCCTCCCCCTGTTGCCCTTCCCTCGTCCATCGACTGGCTCAGCTGTAGGGCTTTATCCCACAGCCAGCATTGAAGAGCTGGACGTGCCTGGGCCCAGCCCTAGCTCTGCCGCTTCCTGCCTGTGGGGACCTTGTTGAGTCCTGGGGTCCACCTTTGCCTCCCGCTTCGCTTTCTGCAACGTGCAGACCCAGAAACCCACCCCGAAGGGCAACACAAGAAGGTAGGAAGTGAGCCCTGGGCCCCCTCTCACTGGGCTGGGCACCTGGTGTGACACTGGTCATTACAATTACAGAAGGATCTGTTAGGAGAAGGACTCAGAGACCCCCTCTCTGTTCACCTGCCTCCTACAAAGGAGCTGCCTGGCAAGCCTGCTTAGCCCATCAGTACATGCCTGAGTCTGCCCAAGGCAGGGCTGGGTCTCAGAGAAGCAATGTCCAATGAGGGGCTGATGGAAAGCCCTCAGGGCACTGCTTAGCAACAGCCACGTCACAGCTACGGCCTCTGGTTTCTCTTGCCAAGGCCAAAGCCGGGCTGGAGCTTCTGTGCAGGCCCTAGGACAGGAACAGGTGAGAGGAAGGTGTCGCCTCACGCTGTCGCCTGGGATCTCCAAGGTCTGGTTTTGGCAGGAGCTTCCCTGTAAGCCTCCACCTTAGTTTAGGAAATGGTTCTGGAAGCTTCTCTGGGTTTGGTCCGCTATCAGGTTTGTCAGGGAAGTAGAGCTCATTCCACTGCCACGCTGAGCCACACGCCCGGACACCACCTCGGTCGGGCTGCGGCGGCTGGACCATGACCGTGAGCGCGTTGTGAGTGTCCTGCGTTCACGATGGGCACGGAGCTCTGCCGCGCCGTCAGCCGCGTGGACTCTGCAGTGTGCGGAGGAGGGGCCCATGCCACCCCCCGGACTCACACCGCGGCCTTGCTTCCCTTTCACTTTCTTTTGTTCCCACAAAAGTCAGAGGAAAGTTGGGATCGACTCTGGTTACAGTAGTCTGGGTTGATGTGTGAGTCTTTATTCCCTCACCGCACACCAAGCTGGGCCAGGAAAGACGAAATGTTGATGTAGCTTGCAGAACGCTGGCCCCTCTGCGAGACTGGCTGGAGAGCCGGGTGGTGGGTGGCGTGGCCCCTCGTGAGCTCAGAGGGCACGGGGGACATGGCAGTGGGCTCCCCCCGCCACGGCCTCGCTGAGCCCCCTGCTCTCACGGGGGACACGCCTCTGCTGGCCCCGCCCTGCGTGCTCCTCCGGCACCCAGAGCTAGGGGCTCATGGCCTTTTGCAGGTGTCCCAGGCCAGAATTCCTGCCCTGCTCCGTCTCCCCTCACCCTAGAGCCATGTCCCCTGTCCTGGTCGCCTGTGGAAAACACCTCCCAAAGGCCAGACCCCGGTCAGCTTTTAGTCCTTTAACCCTTTGCCTGCTAGGACTCCGCCAAAGGTAATTGATGACTGATTGGCCCATTAACCTTTAAGGGGAAAAAAAAAGTTTGACAGCCAGGCCCTGTGTAATGAGGAGGAATTCCTCGCGAAGTCGTCTGATGGCCGAGTTGCTGGCCCCTGAGGAGGCCAAATGAGCCCCACGGGGCCTCGTCTGCATGGAAACTGGACGCAATTAGTGTAATATCCGGTGTTATTTAATGTCATTGGGAATAATTGGGCAGGTCGGTTTCGACAGCTTCATGGTGCTAAAATACTATTACAGTGGACCTTTCCACAGCTAACCGTTAAACACGGAAAACTGTTTAAATCCCTGTGAGCCCAATCACAAAACTTCATTAAACAGCTCCGCCCTGGAATGTGGCACCGCGAAACAACACGTTCCTCCCCGCTGCAGCCCCAGAGGCCTGCAGGCATCTCCTCTCGGGCTGGGGGTGTTGATGCCTGGGCCCTCGTGCGTTCACACCAGGAGTGTCACCTGGCTGCATCCCTCCTCTCAGGAACTGCTAATTCCCACAGGTGGAATTGAGTTGTCCCGCCTCGCAGGGGTTCACTTCAGTGGCATGACACAGCTTGCCACGTGACGTAGACAGCCACGTGTCCCCCACCCCTGGCACTGTCCTCTCACGTTTCCAGCCAGGCTGACAGGTGAGGAAGGCTCGGCTGTCATGCTGACTGCTGGGCCTCACACTGCCGACGGCAGCCATGATCGTTTGGTGTCTTGTGGCGGTAACTGAAGTACCATTGCGTGTCATTTTAAGAGGTGGAGCTTCTCCAGAGCCCTCGGTGCCCTCGGTGTCCTGGGTTAAGGTGGCTGCACTGGCAGGAACTCAGAGGAGTGCATTCCTGTTGGGTTCCTCCAAGGGAAGGGCAAAGTATTGGGGTCCCCAAATCAATTCTCTGTCCAATAGCAAGGTTAAACAACAAGGTTGCCAGGGAGGAGTCCCAGGAGCTGGTGGGGCGACACCTGGGGTGCCACTGGAACACGCTGGGCTCCATCAGGATTGTCCCACCTAGCGGGTTCCTCACAGAGCCAGCTGGTCCTTCCCGGTGGCGGCAGCAGTCAACTAAACAAAGAAATAATCGTAGCAGTAAATAGGTAAGATGTAAGATTAATGTAAAATGTATTTGTATGTCTGCACATTAACATCAAACAGAAAAGATGTCAGCATATCTTTACCCTTAATAGGCATGTCACAAGAATACTTCTTGGGAAAATGGAGTAGAAATTACCTTATTGGGGCCGGCACGATGGCTCAATTGACTAATCCTCTGCCGACAGGTGCCAGCATCCCGTATGGGTGCTGTATGGTGTCCTGGCTGCTCCCAGTTTCCATTCAGTGCCCTGCTCATGGCCTAGGAAAGCAGTAGAGGATGGGCCAAGTTCTTGGGCCCCTGCACCAATGTGAGAAACCAGCAGGAAGCTCCTGGCTCCAGGCTTCAGATCAGGCCGGCTCCAGCCAGTGTGGTCATCTGGGGAGTGAACTAGCAGATAGAAAATATTTCTCTGTGTCTTCTGTTTGAATCTGCCTCTCCAATTAAAAAATAACTATTTAAATTACTTTTTTGTGCAAAATATTGAAACTTGCAAGTAGTTCTCTGATAATACATGTTGTCTTGAGCTGTTGGAAACCTCCTTGTATGCATGGATTTCAGTTTTTGTTTGGTTGATTGGTTGGTTGGTTGTTTTGTACCAGCATACACTCACCCTTTAATTGCCTGTTCCAGGAACTTGTGAAGTACCCTCGTGTAACGTGAGGGGCCGATTTGTGTGACTTTTCTTCCGTTTCGGTTGTTAGAGCTCTCAAGCCCTGGTTTTGTGTCAGTGCGCCGGCTGGCATGGCTGAGCAAGTCCATCACAGTGCGTGTCCTTGCCTTCAGTACCCTGTAGCGTGTGTTCTAAGAGACACCTCTGCCAGTCTGTCTTGAAGAACACTGGATGGCCTGGGGTTGGGGGTGGCTTGGCTTTGTGCTGTGCAAACTCGAGGAGTCGCCCAAGTCCCGGCTCGCCACGAAGCTGGGGTCACATTTCCTGTCCCTAGTAATATCACCTGCTCTCGTGAGGACATTGCACAGTCTGGCTTCTTTTCTGGGAGAGGTTTCTTAAGAAGTTTGTTATGGGCTGGCACTATGGTGCGGTGAACTAAACCAACACTGGCATCTCCTATGGCTGCTATTCGAGTCCCAGCTGCACTTCCAATTCACCACCCTGCTAATGCACCCGGGAAAGCAGCGAAAGATGGGCCCAGAAGCCACCCCTGGCGTTAGCCTGGCCCGGCCCCAGCCATTCCCCTGTGCCATTTTGGGAGTGAACCAGCACATAGAAAACACTCTCTCTCACACACACACACACGCACACACACGCCCCCACACACACAGATTTTCAGATAAATAAATAATGAAAAGAAGTCTGCTCACACTTGCAATGAATGCCCTATCCCATAGCAGACTGCCCGTCCACGGCTGACTGTCCCTTTCCCTGAGTGTGTCTCTGGTTGTGGAGTCATGACCTCCGTCCGTGGACCATCCAGGAGCCAGCGGAGCTCAGCAGCCCCACACCAGCCCCGACCTGTTTTCTTGGAGGCTTCCTGGGATGCAGTGTTTTATCTTTCCAGCCTTTATCATGGCCTTACTTGTTGGTTCCCCAAAGGTGTTTGGCCTGGGGCAGCCCTCACATCTGCAAGTATTTAGTAGATTTAATAAGATGCAAATTCTGCTTTTGCTATTGGGAAGAAGAGGGGTGGGCTTGGGGAGTACAGCTTATGATGGGTTGCCGTCATAGCAAGGCTGGAAGGGGCACCAAGCCCCAGAGACAAATGGAGACGTGCTAAAGGGGCTGACACACAAATGTGTGACATGGGGGTCCCTGGGGAAGCGTTTGGGCTTGGACTGTAGCCAACAAAATAGGCACCAGGGGTAAACAGAAATCCAGAGGAAAGCAGGGAGTCGGGCGTGCTGCTACGCAGAGCTGTGGCCCGTCAGATGACAGCAGGGAGTGCAAGGGCAGGAATCCAGGCAACCGTGAGACACTTAGAGACAGGACTGACGCGCCAAGAGAAACAGACCCAAACAGGAGCGCTGAACGTGAAAGGAAGTCCCCGACACGTGGACGTGCAGACTCCCATCAGCATAGTTGGATTTCAGTACTAGAGGTCAAGACTTAAGATTCGCCCATCTCTGTCGTCTGAACTTTGGAAGCAGGTGAATTCCCTAAGGAGGGGTTGGGGGAGGCAACCCATTAGCTAAACTTGGAGTTAAAGTCTTCACTAAGGGCTGCATGAAGAGGAGCCATGGACAGAAGGGGTGATGAGAAGGAAGGCCAGTGGAGCTTAGAAAGGAGATGGCCCTTGTGCCCTGAGCCCTAAGGCGGACCTTGCTACCCGATGGTGGCATCCTTCGCCAAGAGCTGGGGCCAGCCTGGAGTCTGCGTGTGGCTCCCTGAGCCAATGAAGGCCTGGAGGCCTGTGTCTCTCCCCAGAGTTGAGAGGCCCTCTGGCTGTGTTTGAGGTGCCACGTACCCCGCCCCCCCCCCCGCGTCTTCTGAAAGGACACACAGCCATGGGAAAGCCAAGCCCCTCAGAGGCAGCGCCCAGCAGTGCCACCAGCAGACAGTCCCCAAGGGGAGACACTCTCTTGCTGTGTCCTTGGGTTGCCTCCCCAGGTCCCCCAAAACGATGTCACCCCATTCTTCCAGCAGAGCAGAGCTCAGCAGTCCCCAGGGGAGCCCCCTGGCGTCACACCCCCCTCCCAGCACCTCCCCCAGGTGGAGTGCTCACAGCCTTGGTGCCCACCCCTGACTCACTCCCTGTGGACCTGCTGTCCAGGACTGTCATTCAGTCTTCCTCGTTTGCAAACTCTTCCCCCAAACCTGATTGCCTGGGATACCAAGCGCAGGAATTCTCAGTCCTGTGGGATTGTTCACCCTGCTGGGAGAGGGGGTGAAGCCCTAGTTTATCCCATGTCTCCCCTAGCTCCTCTCTCACAAAATTGTGGTAGGTAGGCCACATGTGTCTTCCTCTAAGTCACTGGTGAAAATATCTAACGAGGCAAGCCCAGAAGATGACTCGGTGGCTGAATACCAGCCTTGCACATGCCAGGATCCCACGTTGGCACCAGTTCGTGTCCCGGCCACTCCACTTCCCAACAAGCTCCTTTCGTGGCCTGGGAAAGCAGTGGAAGATGGCCCAAAGCCTTGGGACCCATGTTGTAGGCCCAGAACAAATTCCTGGCTCCTGGCTCCAGCTCAGCTCAGCTCAGCTCAGCTCTGGCCATCGTAGCCACTTGAGGAGTGAACCAGCGGACAGATCTTTTCCCTCTGTCTCTCCTTCTCCCAGTAAATCTGCCTCTCCAATAAAAATAAATCTTTTAAATACATATATTTTTTAAAAACCTCATTGCTAAAGCAACAGGAGCAAATTACCACATACTCATATTACCTCTGATTGTAAATGGCTTAAACTCATCAACCAAATGTCGTAATTAGTAGACTGGATTAAAAAATAAAACCCATCTATTTGTTGCCTATAAAAGACACATCTCACCAACAAAGATCAGTGGAAACTATCTCATGGATTTTGATTGGTTTTGGTTTAATTTTTTTCATAACTCATTAAATTCTTCAGTGACTCATAGATCATATAGTAGCATCATTTTCTTCAAGAAGGTTCTTAGTTTTCTTTTTCCTTTTTTCAGCGGCACATTAAGCATTCAGTGGCATGCTATTTGACTTCATGGCATTGCAGATTTTTCTTTTTATCCCTGTTGTTTATTTCTTTTGTGGCTTTTCATTTAAGGGGATGTATAGTAACTGTGTAATGGAGACTATCATATCCAGATGTGAGGATACAATGCAGTATGCATCTCTATTTCCAGACAAAGATGGGCTTACAATGAAACTGTTCACTATATCTTGACAATAGGATGCTGGACTCTCTGCCATTGTCCATGCCCTCAATGATGGACATATGACTGTGTATGAAGAACTATACTGTTGTAATAATAATAATAGGAGAAATTAGTGCAGACAGGAGGGGATTTGGAGAGGGGATAAGGGAATCCCAGAGCCTGTGGAAATATCATAAAGTGATAGTAATAAAAATGAAAAAAAAGTTAAAAAAGAAAATATCTAATAAGGCAAACAGTCCCATGGTTTGCCCTTCAACCGTGCCTCCTGGTTGGAGCGGGGAGTGACTCTGAGTGGGTAGTAAGCTGTGTCCATCTGCTGACATCTGCCTGCCCAGCCCTTCTAACTCCCTGTCCGGGTCCAGCTGAGCCCCTCAGAAGGCCAAGGAGGAAAGGGTGGCAGGTGGTAGCTGGCATTAGCAGTAACACATGCCCCCGTGAGGCTGGGGTGGATGGGGTCAGTGAAGCGGGAGACTCATGGCTGTCAAGTCATTGGAACCCGTCTGCCCTTAGCCCTAGCCCATCGGCTGTTAACACAAGACGGTGGACCTTCACCTTGTGTGTGGGTTTGGGGTGCCACATCCTGTCCCGGTCCCCAAGAAAAGAAAGCAGAGATGTGGAGGGAAGGAAAGGACCAGGAGATGGGAGGAGAGGCCAAGGTGTTGCCTCAAGCTCTGCTCTCTGCCTGCCTTCCTTCCCGTCCACCATGATGGGCTTCCCCCAACTCTGAGACCGCCCCGTCCTCCTGTGGTCCCCGGACTGCCGGCCAAAATGCAGCTCATCTTTTCCAAGAAGCTTCCCTCCAGGCGTGGGTGGATGGTCCCTGTGCTTTGGAGAGGCAGGGGCTGGAGAGCAGGCTGGCTGCACAGAAAGTTAACTGGAACACTCACAGCTGTAAATTTTTTTCTCTGGAAGATTCTATAAATCCCGACGAGAGGGTGCTTTTCCCGTGTGCAGTCAAGTGAGTTGTGCTGATCTGAAAGAATCTGAGCTTTGCTCAGATCTCCCAGTGACCCCCAATCACATCCCACCAGGAAATGCCGCCGCCGGGTTCTGGTGTCTGCACATGAACAGCACTCCCCTTTTGCCTCGGCAGCATTTGGCACAGAATCCATGCACTGGGGCGCCGTCTTGCGAGAATCCTCATGGAAAAGGTTACGATTCTGAGCGTTAGGACTTGAAAGGCCAGGGATCAAGGAGCCAGGCCCTTTAAAATTGGCAGGTGCAGTGGCTCAGCCCGTAATTGCAAGGTGTAATTGCAAGTCAGTCATGGGGAAACCTATTTAAAAGTCACAGGGATTTTTTTTTTTTTTTTAATGAAAAGCCCAACCAGTCCAGAGTATCCAGGTCTTCCTGGAGGTGAAGGTGGGGGAGAGGGCCCTACAGACACCCTAAGATTCCTCGGAACCCCACCTCCTCGGGGCAGGCGAGGCAAGTGGGGCTTCTGCCTTGGCACGGCAGTTGCCTTCTGCGCCCGGAAGGCGCTCCTGGACGATCCTTGCTACCCGCGTCACCCTTGGTTCCTGTCGCAAAACACTCAAGGCAGACCCGCGTACAGGAGAAGGCTCAGTCTGGCCCTCAGCTGACCACGGTCTCCTTGCTGGCAGAGGCCCGAAGGGGCACGTGGGAGGCCTCCTCTTGAAAAGCCACAGTCACATTTCTACCCTGTCCCTGCTGAGACTCCTGGGGTTAAACTCCTGCTCATGCCAGGCCCACCGTCTGCACAGCGTCCCCTTCAGGCGAGCCGTGGACTTCACCCAGAGAAGGAGCCCCGAATCCATGTTCAGCTCTGGCTCTCTCACAGCGTGGAGCGTCCCTGCCCCTGCCCCTCACAGGAGTCAGTCCGCATCAGCACAAACACGCACTCCTGGGAAGCCTGGCCAACCAGAGCCAGGGGCCTCAGGCCTTACCCGGGAGGCCCAGCCAGAGCCGGGGCCGCAGGCCTTACCCGGGAGGCCCAGCCGGCCAGAGCCAGGGGCCGCAGGCCTTACCCGGGAGGCCCGGCCGGCCAGAGCCAGGGGCCTCAGGCCTTACCCGGGAGGCCCGGCCGGCCAGAGCCAGGGGCCTCAGGCCTTACCCGGGAGGCCCAACCAGCCAGAGCCAGGGGCCGCAGGCCTTACCCGGGAGGCCCAGCCGGCCAGAGCCAGGGGCCGCAGGTCTTACCTGGGAGGCCTGGCGCTCACTCAACGCCCGCAGCACAGCCAGGACAGGTGTCGTTGGCACAGTGGCCTGCCACAGCCAGGCATAGACACAGACCTTGAGGAGGCCACTGGCCCTCGGGGCAGGGACAGTCCTGTGTCCCAAGTCGAGGTGCTCTCAGGAGAAGCCAGCGGTTTGGGTGAGTTTATCCTGAAAGAGCCGATTGTACGCACCTGCAGCCCCATTTGTTCCAGGACATGCAGAGCGGCCCTGCTCGCTCCTGTGGAAACCAGCAGTGTCACTTACAGAAAGAGCATGCTGAGGAGGACAAGTGTCCCATTCCTGGGTGCTGCTCTTGGCCCCAGGACGAGGGAGGGCTCTGCCAGCTGTCAGGGGTAGGGGACTGCACATGCTGTCAGGCCAAGGCGAGGAGGGACGTATGGCTGGAGATGGGCGGGGCGAGCGCCCTGCAGCCTGGAGGGAAGGGCTGTCGGGGAGCTAGCCTAGGCCCCCCCGGGCAGTGGGCGCTGAGCTGAGAGTGGAAGGCCAGGGGGTGTGAGGTGTGAGCTAGCCAGAGGCGGCAAGCGGACAGGCAGGACTATTGCCACTGGTTCTTTTTGGGTTTTTTTTTAAGATTTATTTATTTTTATTGGAAAGGCAGATATACAGAGAGGAAGAGAGACAGAGGAAGATCTTCCATCTGATGGTTCACTCCCCAAGTGGCCACAACAGCTGGAGCTGAGCCAAGCCGAAGCCAGGAGCCAGGAGCTCTTCTGGGTCTCCCACGTGGGTGCAGGGTCCCAAGGCTTTGGGCCGTCCTCGACTGCTTTCCCAGGCCACAAGCAGGTTGCTGAATGGGAAGCAGGACCATCAGGATTAGAACCGGCGCCCATATGGGATCCCGGCGCGTGCAAGGCAAGGACTATAACTACTACGCTATTGTGCCAGGCCCACCACTGGTTCTTAAGGTTTATTTGTTTATATATTTGAAAGGCAGAGTGACAAAGAGAAAGCAAGTCTCCCATCTGCTGGGTTATTTCCCCAATGACCATGACGTTCAGACTGATTCAGCTCGACAGCAGAAGCCAGGAAGAAACTCTGGGTCTCCCACACAGGTGGCATGGACTCCGGTACTTGGGCCAGCTTCCGCTGTTTTCCCAGGCACATAAGCAGGGAGCTGGATCAGAAGTGGAGCTGTTGGGACTTGAACCAGCATTCTGATTTGTGATCCAGTGTGGCAGGTGGCACACTGCTCCAACACAGCAGCCGCATCCCTAAGTCTCTTGATCCAGGCCCAGCACTGACACTCCGCCATCACAGACTGGTTTCCATGTCCCCACGTCCTCACCAAGCTGGGCCAGCTACGGCTGCAAAGCCTAGAGTGGATACAGGTGGCCGCGCCCGCAGCCTCCAGTCCTTGATGGCAGGGCACTCCCTGAGGAGCTGTCTCAGCCTCAGGAAAGCTCAACTGTTGGTCTCCCCCCTCTTATGTTTCAGAGCAAGAAGAAAACTTTGAGTTCATCATTGTGTCCCTCACGGGACAGACGTGGCACTTTGAGGCCACCACATATGAGGAGCGGGACGCGTGGGTGCAAGCCATTGAGAGCCAGATCCTAGCTAGCCTACAGTCCTGCGAAAGCAGCAAGAATAAGGTAAGGCGTGCGTGGTGGGCCGGCCGGGCCAGGCACAGGGAGGGCCAGGTAAGGCGTGCGTGGTGGGCCGGCCGGGCCAGGCCACTGCTCTGGGAGGGGAGTGAGCATGAGACCCAGGAGAGAAAAGCATTGATACGCCAAGTGAGGTTGACCAGGTGTTCTCTGTGAGCAAAATCCAAGCAGCTGGTAGGTGGGAGCGCGCTGTGTCGCCGCGGCTGCCCTGAGCTCTGCCAGGTTCTGCAACAGCATCTTGACTCTCCCAGCTAACCCCGGAGAGATGGAACTGGGCTTGTCATGGAGGGGCAGGGGGAAGCTTTGGGGCTCTGAGTGTTTGTGCCAGCACATTTATTTCATTTGAAAGAGAATATACCCAGATGAAGAGTCCCACATCCCCACGCATGGCCCAGACGCAAACCCACATCCAGCTGGGAACAGCCTCTTGCCAGGAACGTAAGCGGAAAAGAAGGGCAGGATACATCTGTCTCCGAAACCGCGCACAAGGATCAGCGTGTGTTTTCTTCAATAATTACAGAAAATCCTTCTTGCCGTTGTTTAGCCAGGGGGTTAAAAAAAAAAGGATTTTAAACTGTATTTTCTAGGCTGCTACCCAGCAGTATTTCTGATTCAGAACTCATTTTTCCCGTCAAGTGGCTTTATTCTGATGACGGGATGTTTCTGGGCCCTTTGCTGGGATTTGCGGCGCTGAGAGAATCCCTCAGTGTTTTCAGACCAGGGTCAGCTGAGCAGCAGAGAGGGACGGTGCCCGGCAGCCTGCAGCAGCAGCGTTTGTAACCAGTTGGGGAAGTCTGAGCTATTGCTCGCTGCTCAGCTGCATCGTTAAGGGAGTCTGTCTCTGTCACCCTCTTTAACCAGGTAAACCAGACAACAGTCATTGTGACTGTAATAATGTAATTTTGTTCCCTTTTTTAAGTGTGGCAGAGAGAGCCCCTTGCCTACCTTCCGAGGGCCCTGGCTCACTGGGCCACATCCACCTGTAGCCAGATGTGGCTCCCCAGGTGATTGTCCTTGGGGTGCCGTTGTCCACAAGCGGCAAGGTCATCCCCACACCTCTGGATTCGCTGCCTGAGCAGGAGGTGAGGGCGGGCATCACTTAGCAGACAGGTGCAGTTCGGTGCAATGGAAATAAAACGCTCTGTCTCCTGGAATCAGCCAGCCTATCAGAATGGATGGCATCCCACCTTGGGCCGATGCTAGTCCCTGCCTTGCCCTGCGATGTGGCCCTGCAGCTCAGGAGCGTGCTTGGTGTCCTGCGTGCCTGCCGCTGCAGAGACCCGCCACGGGCCTGGGAGCGAGCTCGGCAGCCACCCAGCTGCCTGTGGGTGACCAGGAGTGGGCGCAGACAAGGGAGCCAGCAGACTAGGGGCCAGCAAAGCACAGAAGTACACAGGGGGAGAGTGAGAAGTGTCCCTCTGTGTGTACACACATGTGCGTTCCACACAGCAGTCTGAATGGTTACACCTGCTTGGAATACTTGCATAGCAATCCATTGGGGATTGAAATCTCAGTAATTCCATGGTGCTAATTAGCGACAGTCATTAGAAAGTTATAATTTATCATTAGATAATAAGTAGTAAATTGTTTCTCATCAAGGAATTTGACAAGGCCTGGCTCAGCTTATGAAGAATTCTTACAGGGAAATCAAGCATGTTATAACCATCCTAGAGCTTGATGGGCACCTGACCCGACATTAGATCTGTATTTACTAAATGGAAAACTTCAAAACTCGGCCTCCCTTTACCCGGCGCCTCCAGTCCAAGGACCCCTCCTCAGTAAGGGACGTGCGCAGGTCTACCGAGTGAGCTCTTTCCAGTGCTGTTTATGAGACACGAAGATTGTCTACAGCCTAAAGGGTCCTCAGGGAGAACCAGGCAGCTGAGCCACCGGTTGGTGGGGTAGTCTGCACCCCCTTAAACTGGGGGGGGGTGGCATGCAGTGATGGGCAGGTGTCACCAGCTCCCAGGGATGGCCTCAAGGCAGTGACGGGCAGGTGTCACCAGCTCCCAGGGACTAGTCTCAAGGTAGTGATGGGCAGGTGTCACCAGCTCCCAGGGACTGGCCTCAAGGCATTGCAGACCCAGCTTTCCGAGAGCTCCTGTGTGAAGACAGCAGGTGCACCTTGGACCAAGACGGGCGTGTGGCCATCAGTGTCGTCTGCACTCGGCACAGATGGCCTGCCGTAGTTCACAACTTACCGGGGCCTGCTTCCCTCTGCGCCTTTTCTGAACTGCCTACAGTAAGCACACATTCCTTTCCTCTTCCGTAGAGGACCTTGAAGTAGAAGTGTCCAGCTCCTCTCCCACTCACCGAGCCCCCTCCAGCACCGGCGACTTGGTTGCTGAGTCAGCCGAGCTCTGCTGTGCTGACAAGTGGCCCTCCTGGTCAGGACGTGCCAGGAGCCTGGGGTTGGCCCCAGCCCACTGCCTTCCTACCCTTTCATCTTCATCTACAACAAAAAATTCCTCCAGCTGTTCCCCTGTGCATCCACAGCTGATCCAGAACTCGGCCCCCGGCCCATGCCTGCCAGAGTCCCCGCATCCGACACCCCTGGCTGGGGCCTCCCTTGGGGACAGGGGCCCTGTGATGAGCACAGCAGCACCTCCTTGACTGTTGGAAGTGGCCCTCTTGTGTGTGTGCAGGCCCCCACACAGCCTCTGTCTCTGGCTGCGGTCACTGGCGCCAGGCCTCGTCACTCACCTGTGTCCTTTCTCGCTCTCTCCTGGTGTCCAGTCACGACTCACAAGCCAGAGCGAGGCCATGGCCCTGCAGTCGATCCGGAACATCCGTGGGAACTCCCACTGCGTAGACTGCGACACGCAGAGTAAGTGTGGGCGGGTGGGGCTTGGGGTCAGGAGGGTGTGAACTGCTCTGTGGGACCCAACACTCCCCACCAAGGCCTCGCCGCCCACCCGTGCCGCTCCTCTGCTTCGAGGCTGGCAGGTGCACGAACATGCCAAGAGCAGCCATCATGGTGGTAGCACAGGGCTCAGCTGCAGCTCACACCCTGCTCCTTCCATGGAAGCCACCCTTGACTTACCCAACTGCCATTGGTTCGTTCCTGCCCTGTGCTCTCTGTGCGTTTTGTTTTTTTATTTCAGAATCGTGTGTTTTTGCCTTCGACTGATGTATGTCTTTCCCCCTTTTAATTAATCTTCGGTTTGGGACAGACTGTCAAGCCTTTGCTTGAACTCATGCTCTTCGTCTGGAAAGCCCAGCCCCGGAGAGCTTGCATCCCCTAGTTTTCTGTCCCTTCAGAGTTTCCCAGTTTGGTTTACTTTCATTTTATTTGAGAGATAGACAAGCGAACCGCCATCTGCTGGCTCAGTCCTCAGACACCTGAAACCAGGAACCTGGAACTGCCCCCAGGTCTCCCCAGGGCCACCCGGCCCCCAGGGCCACCCGGCCCCCAGTGCTGCAGCCGTTCGTCAGGAAGCAGAGGGGAGCAGAACCTGGCACAGGACGAAAGCTCCCCGCGCGACACCGTCACTGCTGAGCTGCCCACCCCCCCATGCATGTGTGGTAGCGTTTGGAAGAAAAGGAAGTCCAGTGCAAGCCGGATGGGTGGCGTGGGAACCAGACACGGTGCTGCCAGGAATTACATGCATGCCACATGGTTGGTCATGGCCATTCCGGGGCCTGAAGCTCAGGGGCCAGGACACACAGCCAATGATCATCCGTCCGGGCACGTTGGAGGGGTGGCGGCCCCTCTAGGACCCCCAGCAGCGGGTGGGATTGAGTAGCTGCAGGTGGTGAAACGGTTTTTGATGCTAGAGGGAGAGCGGTGCTGTGGCTCACGGAGGCACCGGGGCCTGCTGATGAGCAGAGTTAGCCTCAGCGTTCTCCAGCAGGGAACAAACGGAGCCTGCCGGGTGGGTGTGAGCCCGCACCCAAGGGGAAGTGGAAGGGAGCGGCAGAAAGGCTCCTGTCCAGACAGGTGCGAAGTTTGTTCCCTAAGTTCCTTAGGCACCTTTTTGAAAAAAGGCCGATTGACTGATTTGAACTGCAGCGTGATGGGAGGTCCAGCTTCCACCTGCTGGTCTGGTCTACAAGAGACTGCAGTGCTTGGAGCTGGGCCAGGCTGCCCTCCGTCCGGGTCTCCTAGGTGGCTCATGCAGTCTCATGCTATACCACGCAGTTTTCGTATTTCGTCCGCGTTGGCCTTTTGCCGCAGGAAGCTGTGCTCAGCTGGCAGGTGTGGCCCGGGAGCTAGCCCAGCCACCCTGGCTGAATCTATCACAGAGCCCCTGTAATCCAAGCCAGCAGGTGGCACAGCGCAGTAACTGCTGCTCTGAGGGCCTTACAGCTTGGGAGCCTCAGGGTGGGAGCTGAGACCAAGACAGGATGGCAGCCTTGCAAGGGACAGACCAGAGGAAGAAGAAAGGCACAGGAGTGGGGGTCCTGGCAGGACTGGCCAGGGTCAGGGTCAGAGCCCTGGAAAGGAGAAACCGGGCACTGGCAGTAGAATGCAGCAAGTCAAGTTAACCGCCTACGGTGCCAGTATCCCATGCTGGTACTGATTTGAGTCCTAGCTGCTGTGCTTCCAATCCAGCTACCTGCTGTTGTACCTGGGAAAGCAGCAGGAGGATGGCCGAGTGCTTGGGCTCCTGCCCCAACATGGAAGACCTGGAGGAAGGGCCTGGTTCCTGGCCTGGGCCAGTGCTGACCATCGTGGCCATGGGTCTCTGGGTCCCGGTGTGTCTCTAACCCTAGCTTTGGGAAATCATCGATGGGTGTGTCCCCACGGCGGGGGTCATGCCTAGCCGTGGGATCGCAGAAAGAAAAGCCTGGGTCTGGGAGTGGACTTCCTTCAAAGCCAGCACATGATCTGAACGCCGTGGAGGGGTGTGAGGCAGGCGGCACAGGGGCCGTACACCAAGCCTCACCCCCGGCCCCGGGCTGGGGCAAAGCAGAAGGGACACGGTGGCTCTGGAACCGCGGGAGTGATGGGCACAGCTCAGTGGGGGCAGCGGGCACAGCTCAGTGGGGGCAGCATGTGGAGAGCGGGGAGGGGCGGGACGTCCAGCCTTGAGTCAGCTGGGAACAGGAAGGACCAAGGCCCCTGGGAGGGCACTTACTGTTTGTCCTGTGACACGCAAGGCCTGCCCACACCTGTCCAGGTGCACACCACACGACCTCCCCCTGTTGGAGGTCGGATCCCCCATGTGCCCCTGAGCACTTTCAGCACGTCCCCAGATTGGCACGCAGAACAAGCTGGTTTTGTTGTAGTTGCTGCCGCAGCCACACAATCAAATATGGCTCTCAGTTGTTCCCTGGTCAGTTTTGCCCTCTTCTAAATCGCCCCCAGTTCCCACCAGCCCCAGGCATGTTCTCTGCTTTAGTCAGTCCCCCCCCAGGCCAAACCAGGCTGCTGTGTGTCCTCACACTTGATGTGGGGTTGCTCAGGAAGTGGGTTCAGGAAGGGAGTGTAGCTGAAGCTGGAGGGTATGCAGCAGGTGCACCAGGCGGAGAGCAGGCCTCAGCGCGGGTGAGACAGCTGAGAGAGGAAAGCTGCATTTTCGTGTTGGTGGAAGAGGACTGGCCTTGACCGGAACGTGTTCTGATTTGGACTTGGCACAGTCAGTACTGCCTGTGCAGCGGTTCCAAGACTTCCTGTGGTCAGCACTGTGTGTGGGCATCCTGTGGGCAGTACTGCCATGTGGGCATCCTGTGGGCAGTACTGCATGTGGTCAGTACTGCGTGTGAGCATCCTGTGGGCAGTACTGCCATGTGGGCATCCTGTGGGCAGTACTGCCATGTGGGCATCCTGTGGGCAGTACTGCGTGTGAGCATCCTGTGGGCAGTACTGCCATGTGGGCATCCTGTGGGCAGTACTGCGTGTGCAGCAGGTCCAGGGCTTCTTGTGGGCAGTACTTCCTGTACTCTGGTGTCAGCACTGCCGTGTGCTTCCTGTGGGGAGAGATCTACAGGCAGGCACCCATGGCACCCCCACTGTGCCAGTGGTAAGGAGGAGGGCCAAAGCAGTGGGTGTGAGAGGAAAGGACCAAGACTGGCATTATGGCACAGTTAAGCTGCCACTTGGAATGCCAGCATTCCATATGGGCACTAGTTTGTGTCCTGGCTGCTCCACTTCTGATCCAGTTCCTTGTTAATATGCGTGGGAAAGCAGGAGCAGGTGGACCGAGTGCTTAGGGCCCTGCACCCACGTGGGAGACCCCGGAGAAGCCACTGTGACCATTTGGAGAATAAACCTACAGGTGAAAGACTTTCTGTTTCTGTCTCTCTGTCTGACTCTGTCTTTCAAATAAATAATTCATTGAAAAGTTTGGGCTTGAGAGTGAGCAGTGATTCTGGCTGATGCTCAGGGTCCTGCCTTGAGGACCTGGCTGGCGCTGTGCCGCCCGCTGAGGGGCGCACATGTGCAGAGAGGGCCGGGGAGATTGGTCCAGGACGCCTGCATGGCCTGGAGCAGCTGCGTCTGCCGCTCAGAAACAAGACGTGGCGCTGTGTGTGGCTGTCAGCACTCGCATTGCACGGAGCCCGTGGGGTGGGCTGAGCTCAACCTGAAAGAAGAGTGGACCCAGAAGAGAGGAAGCCGGCTGGGGGTTGGAGGTGAGGGGCGAGTCAGGAGGAGATGCTGGCAAGACGCAGCCACCAGGAAATCAGGAGAATGCGCAGAGAGGCTGTTGACCGTGGTGCTAGGAGAGGGCAGCCTTGGAAGGAGCCAGCCTGCTGAAAGGGCTCCCACGGCTCCAGCCCGCCCCGTCCGGTGGGCAGGGGAGGCTGGGTTGCAGGGCAGGTGTGCAGAAGTTGGGCAGGAAAATACAAGCCACAGGGGAGCAGAGTGGAGAGGCAGACTGCTCGCCCGTCTCCCCTTCCCTAAACACCCATGCCACAAGTCTGGGCCTCAGCCCCACACGCCCCGTGCCACCTGTGCCCTGCCTTGGCTGGCACCTTCAGGCATCTCCTGCTCGTGCTGGGGTGGGGAATGGGTAGGACGCCTCCGTTTCCTGTTCCCAAACAGGGACCATCTCAGAATCCTCTTGTACCTCCGCCTTGGGATGCTTCCAGGACATGTCGTCAAGTTCAAGGGAAAGTGAGCCTCAGGGGTGAAGAAATCCTGTAGTGGTTTGGGTTGTTTTATTTGTAGGGTTTTTTTTTTTTATCATACATCTTTCCCATGAACTTGAAAATAAAGGGCTCTGGTTTCTGACCAATGAGTCCAAGGCCACACATAGAATAAAGGACAGTTGCTCGATGAGTTAAGTGTGACAGCAGCCACTCTGGTGTACCTGGCATAGATAGTTGGATACTCGTGGCTGAGCTCCAGCCCTCGGCTCTGGCAGTGGTGAAAGTCCCCACCTTGGCCTGCTGAGTGCTCCAGCACTGAGGGCGTGTTTGTTGTCTCAACTGGCTCAGCATCCTCCACAGTGGCATCCTTGGTTTCATAGTACAAAGCATACCGCATCCTTCCTGTGGGGCATGGCTCATGGAGCCGGTGGCGGCATAGCCAGGGGACCGGACCCTCCTGAGAACCGAGAGTGCCCCGTGATGACCCACCAAAAGGACCACTGAAATGCCCATGTGTGCCTCCCCGGCTCAGACACTCACAGACATGTGCGTCACGTACCTAAGGAAGACTTCCGCTAATGCTCATGGTCAGGGCCTGGGGACTGAGCAGAGCCATGCTCTCGGCTTCCCCGCTGTGGGGATGCCCTCGGTGGATGCCAGGCCCCACATGGCCCAGCCCTCTCTGTAGGATGTGGAAGCTTTGGAAAGTTCACCCTTCTATCCAGCTCAATACTTGAAATTGTCTGTTGTATGAAACATGTCAAGGCCTTGGCTAAAGCCAGGTTTTTCGGTGTTACTAGAACATGCCAAGACCTTTGAGATCCTGAAATCGGCAGTGAGCATTCACTCCAGTCATGTGACTGGGGAGCAGTGCAGCTGCTGGTGGTGGAATTTGGCTGCTCATTTGGCTGTAAGAGTCTGAAGTCTGGGGTCGGTGCATTGGCTCAACTGGCCAATCCTCTAGCATGGCACCCCGTATGGGCACCAGTTCATATCACGGCAGCTTGACTTCCCTTCAAGCTGCCTGCTTATTGGCCTGGGAACAGGGAAGGATGGCCCAGACCCTATGCCCACAGGGGAGACCCAGAAGTTCCTGGCTGCTGTCTTCAGCTCAGCTCAGCTCTAGCCATTGGGGCTATTTGGGGAGTGAACCAGTGGACAGAAGATCTCTCATCGCCTCTGCTTTCCATCAATCTACCTTTCCAATAAAAACAAAGAATCTTTAAAAAAAAAAACAACTCTAAAGTGTCTTAGCAGTGGTGGTGGTGTTCCCACTGTTGGCTCTTGCTCTTCCCGCAGATCCCAACTGGGCCAGTTTGAACCTGGGAGCCCTCATGTGCATCGAGTGCTCCGGGATCCACCGCAACCTCGGCACGCACCTGTCCCGGGTGCGCTCCCTGGACCTGGACGACTGGCCGGTCGAGCTCATCAAGGTCATGTCGTCCATCGGCAACGAGCTGGCCAACAGCGTCTGGGAGGAGAACTGCCAGGGCCGGACGAAGCCCTCCCTGGACTCCACCAGGTAGGACTGTGGGAGGGCGGTGGCCACGGGTGCTTAGGCCAATGGTGACCCCCCAGAAGAGACCTCGGCAGGCCACGTAGGAGTGCCACTGAGCGAGCCGGGCGACCTCCGCTTGCCGGACTGCTCTCAAGCACGTGTGGGGGACTGCAGCTCCTTCGTCCCTCATGTTGGTTTTAGACCTTGGAGATTTCTCTCCCCAGAAATGGATTATGCTTCTAGCGTTATGAATGATTGCATTTCTGGTGGGCATGACAGTACTGTTAACTCTTAATTATGAAGTTTTGATTCTTTAATTTGGTTATTCTTATATGTTTGATAAGCATCCGCTCTGTTGCTTCCCCCACCACACACACACGTAATTTTATGATGACAAAATATATTTTATTTTCTAAAACACATATCCAGCATACTTAATCAGCTGAGTTTGGCATAACATGTGCAGACGCCTCGTTAATGTTAATTGTTGCCCCGTGTAACAAACGCATTTGTTTTGAAGCCATTTAGTTTCTCATTTTTCATTGAGAGCTATTGTAAGCCACTTTGGAGAACACATGCATATTTCATGTTCCTGAGCAGTGGTGTGGCAGAGTGGCACCTGAGGAGGCCCGGGTGCGCCAGGCACCGTAGACCGAGCCGCTTCCGGCGCTGCATGAGCCAGTAGCTTGCAGGCTCGCTCGGGGGTGTGGGGTGTTGGGACTGATGGTGGTGATGCGGGTGGGGGGTGTGCGTGTGTACGTGTGTGTGTGTGTACATGTGTACTGGCGCTCACCTGTGAGGTCAGGGTGCGGGTCTGCTGCGTCAGCATAGAGGCAGAGGCTGGGAGAGGCTGGCACTCACCTGTGAGGTCAGGGTGCAGGTCTGCTGTGTCAGCGTGAAGGCAGAGGCTGGGAGAGGCTGGCGCTCACCTGTGAGGTCTGGGTGCGGGTCTGGGTGCGGGTCTGCTGCGTCAGCGTAGAGGCAGAGGCTGGGAGAGACCTCTGGCAAAGCTGTCTTGGCAGTTTTCTCAGCTGCTTTTGCTGGTGACCCTGTGAGCGTCCGAGCGTAAGAGCACGTCAGCCACTCGGAAACTGGTTTCTTGAGGGAGCGTCGTGACGTGGCGTGGCCTTGGTCTGTTGCCACTGCAGAGGGCTCTGTGGCGCTGCCTCTGGCCCACGGTCATGCACGGGACCCCTGTGTGACTGACCCTGCTGTGCATTAGCCCACTGTGAGTTTGGGAGGTGCCTTGGTTTCCGCTGCGTCGGCCTGAGAGCCCAGCTCCTTCGTGTGACTGCTCTGTGCCATCCAAGTGTGGGTGACTTTGCTGTTCACAGAGAGATGGCGTGCTCTGATGAGCTACACTGGTTTATTGCACACAAACATAGAAACCAGCCGGGCCATCCACTGTGCGTATTCTTAGAAGATGGAGTCGTGTTAACAGGTGCAGTGTTTCTATGAAGTTCATCCGATCTGTTCTGTGTATTAATAAATAAAAATCCAAAAACTACGGGTCATGGAAGGGTATGGTTTGGACCTAAAAACGAATAATTTTAAAAGTAGATTGACATGCAGGAAATATTGAAATAAGTTGGAAAAAATTTAACTCCATGCATCTCAGGGTGTGTAGAAGTAGCACTTTATTTTTAATATCGTAAGTTTGCAAAGTTTGCTCTGCTACCCAGTAAAATTAGAAACCTTTTAGACTGACTGAAAGCAAAGCTTTGGGTTGCTTTTTGAACTAATAATTGCTTTGTATTTATTTCAACTTGGTCCATGAGTGAAATCTCTGGAGTGCGGGTCCTTAGGTTGTGATTTACAAGTTTGAGTCACGCTCTCGGGTAATTAAGCCTGCTGTGTGTTCTGTGGAGACAGTCCAGAGGCCTCCTCTCCATGGAGGGCCGTGGCCACCCCCTGCAGGGGCCTCCTCTCCCTGGATGGCCGTGGCCATGGCCGCCCTCACTAGTCACGTGATTTTGCTCTGTTCCTGTCGGGCCCGGGGGCGGGGGGTCGCTCAGGGTAACTGCAGATGTCCACATGATGCTGCTGTCTGGTGAGATGAACACACGTGAGGATGGACCCCCCTAGGCGTCCACCCGGGGTTGGCTGGTGTTTAAATCGGGCAGGTATTCCCAGAGCCCCTCTTGGAGAAGGGACAGATGGCGGCAGCTGCCGTGTCGTTGAGCATTGGCGGGCTGACTCGGGATTCAGAGCAGGGTGCTTCCTCCAGGCGGTGTGCTCCTTGGAACTTTCTGGTGAAATGGCAGCTGAGCCGGAGTCTGAGTTAGGGGCTGGTCTCCAGGGCCTGGGGCTGGGCCCTCCCCAGAGCCTGGGAGAGCCTTGGAAGCCGGAGGCCAGCCGAGGGGCTTGCCTGGTGTATTGATTCTGTTCCCGGGAGGACTGAAGGCAGCCAGCAGGGCTGGAGGTGACGTAGGAGAGTAGCTGGACTCTGTGGTAGACTATAAAGGAAGTCCCCCCAAACACGGGCTGCCAGTGTCGCCACCTCCCCGCCTGCTGTGGCAGCCTCAGAGCAACGTGAAAACCGCAAGCCTGGAATGTTGGCATGCTGGGAACGTGGGCGTTGGGCCTCCCCAGCCTGGCCGCTCTGCTCTCCCTGGCGCGGTGGGTAGAAGCAGGTGCAGGCTGTCTCAGCGTGGCCCGAGGTAGCACCAAGCAGCCCTACTTCAGGAAACAAGTCTCTGTGGGCAGAGCCAAGTGTCAGCCCTCCAGGCTAGCTCTTCTGGCGAGGAGTCCTGGTCCATCACATCGCGTGCAGAAGATGCCTTCTGACAGTGAGAGAAAAGCAGACGTGTGCCTACCATCCACCCCGAGCATGCGCGCACGCTCACACACGGACTCAGCAGCATGGGGGCGGTGCAGGAGGTCATCGCCCGGAGCAGCAGCGCTCCCCGGGGCCAGCAGGGCGTGGGGACCCCCAGAGCATGGGTGCCTTTGAGCAGCTGGCTGGCCTTCCGCCCACTGTCCCCGCGCCCCTGATTAGAGCTGCTCGGACAGCCCGTAATTGGTTCTGGGGTTCTCAGCCGCCCCGAGAGCGGCCTGCCGCTGACTCGGAGCGGCGTTGTGATCAATCGAATCTGACGGCAGCTGAAGCAGTATTGACTTACCATTCCTAAACAGGGGAATCATTAGTCAAGAAAAGCATCTTTTAATTACTCTCAGGAAGAGGGGGAAAAAAATCTTTTTGGATGGATTCTACAGCAACTGACATTTTCCCCCAGTACATTCAATATTAAATTTATTGTCGCGCAAGGGAGAGGGTGCCCTCGGTCCCCCTCCGTAACGGGGGTTTCATTTGGAGAAGGAGCGATCGATGCTCCGACAATTAACTATATCTGGGGTGGAATCGCAGTGCCCTCTCTAATTGCTGTTGATGGCATCTCAGCTCACACTGAAAGCGCTGAGTGCAAGTGGGACTGTGGAGGTGGTGCAGGGCAGGCCGGATCAGCCGACCCTCTGCTGGTGACCACGTGCTCTGGCAGGGAGTGGAGCCTCCAGGCCCGGAGCCACCAGGTGGCATCAGGACTCGCCGTGTCACTATAGGCCAACATGTTGAAACAACAGCCGAGTGAATGTTGTGTGAGTGGGAACAAGGGGCTGCTGGTTGCCTGGCACCTGCTCCAGCAGGGCCCCGGGCTTGCTGGTGTGTTCAGACCTACACTCGGCACTGTGGCATCAGGTTTGCAAGCAAAGCCAGCTTGCTGACCCCCTCTGACCCCCAGCTACGTCCTGGCATGCTCAGAGCCCCACCCTCCACCCAGCAGGGTTTCCCTAGTACTCAGTACTGCTGGGGCCATTTTGTCTATCATTGTTACGCGTGGTTCACTGGGTCATCTCGGGCAGGATGGAGCTAAGATGCCCACTGCTGCATCCCCACGGCCGTTGGTCCTCACCTCCCTTTTCCATGTCATTGTTGGGGTTTTCGGGTCCACGAGAGACAGGGCCGCAGCTTGCGCTTGCGCATCAGGAGCCTGTCCACCTGCTGGCTCGGGTGCCCACTGATTCGGGAGCTGAGGGTGGAGAACTGTGTTTGCAGCAGTAGAAACGAAGGCGCTCTTGAGAAAGGCTCTGAGCCCAGGCAAATCCCCCATCACCCTTCTGAGGCTCCTGGGAGGGGCCACCGGGCCGTGGCCACAATCGTGGCCCTCTTCCGGCTTTCTGGCTGCTGCTGCTGCTTTTTTTTTCACTTCTCTTCATCACCCCTCCTGATCCCCCCCCAGCCCTGTTATTTGTCACTGCCCCTCCCTGCCTCAACTCCCTCCTTGTCTCTAACCTGTGGAAAGATGTGCTGCCTTCGCTGGAAAGGTGTGGAGGCTGGCATCAGACGTGTGTGGGAGACTGGCCGTGCACTTCCAGATGGAGCAAGTCTGTCCAGAGACGCGAGTTCCGCTTCTGTTTGATTCCGGAGCGCCACTTTGATTGTATTTATG
Source organism: Ochotona princeps (assembly GCF_030435755.1). NCBI lineage: Eukaryota > Metazoa > Chordata > Mammalia > Lagomorpha > Ochotonidae > Ochotona > Ochotona princeps. The sequence goes on from NC_080836.1 coordinate 105,539,150, forward strand.
CACATGGAGATATTGATAAAGGGAAGATGTATCCAAACTGAAAATAATTGGATCCCTACAGCTAACTCGGAGATATTCAAAGCAGCACCACTTGGCTGAGTCTTTGTCCTGTTAGGTTTGATCAGGAGATCACAATATAGTAATCTGGGGGCTCAAATTCCCGGCGTAAAGATGCCGCATTCGCGGCGTGGCCTCGGGGAACGCGCCTGCCCACACAGCCCCACGACTGTCTCATCTTATTATTTTTCAGCAGTTCTTGGCCTGCTGAGGTCAATGTTTTGTCTTTTTTTTTTTTTTGAGTGTTCCTCAGTGCTTGCCACCGTTTCCTATTTTCTTTCTTTAAAAAGAAAGCGCAGCACAGCGGAGCGGACGGGGTGGGGACAGACTGTGCCGCCTTGACCAGAGCCCATCTGCGGTCGGGTCTGCTCCCCACATGTCACTTCCCTCATTAACAAGCAATTGAATTAATTAAATGCTACTCAGAACACGCATAACAAGCTACCGGCAGTGTCCAAATTAGCAGTGATAATCAAGGATGATTTCCTTTATTAGCCCGCTAAGTGGTGTGCACGCTCTGATCTCCCGGTCTGCCCTCATCTATTTACATACCCCCGGCTCCTGCCTTTGGAAAGCCGGGGTTTTCTTACCTAGTTAATTTGCCACGATCACCGAGCATGGCAGATCGAGGCCCTGCCCCCGCCGTGCTCGGTGTCCCCCCCCACCCGCCACTCCCCGCCTGCCCTCCCCCGCTCACCCCCATCCACCACCGCCCCAGCCCCAGCCTTTGTATGGCAGGCTCCCTGATAAATTAAAGGCCACCCCTGTGGTCTCTCAAGTGAGTAATAGAGGCAGAAATTTCATTTTGCAACTGGCTGATTTAATGATCCAAAGGGTAATTAATGGCCTGATTATCTTAATGTTAAATATGTCCGGCAGCAATTACGGTGACCTCGCGCTTGTCAAGGTCCGGGCTGTGCTCTTCTTTCAATTAAGTTCTCTGGGGCTTAATGGTATGAATAAACTCCTGATTCCATCATCCCGGACACGGAGGGCTCAGGGAGCCGGGGGCTGCCTGAGAGCTTTAATCAGCCTGCCTCTGACCAGAGGTAGCAGTTACAAGGACAGCTCCCCAACTCCTCCCCCCACAAACACCCATGGGTGCATGCGCCTTTCCGGGCGGCCTGTGCCGTTAACTCACGGGGCTCTGCAGGTGAATGGGTCCGTGGAGAGCGGCCACCGCACTGGCGTGACCAGTCTCCTCCAATATAAGTTACCGTGCGAGCGCCGCGGTTTTCTGTTCGACAGGCTTAATTAATTGGCAGGAGCCCCCGAAAATGACAGTGCCATACTAATTGCAACTCACAGCGAATTTCTGTCACCATGGCATGCCCGTGGGCGGCCGTGCCCCAGCCAGGCTACAGAGCTGGCTCACCCTCCCACTGCCTCCATCCAGGAAGGGACAATGTCCCGAGGAACTGTGGGTATGCAGGCTGGTCGCCTTCTCTTGGCAGTGATGTTTGCTGCCAGGAAACTTTGTATCTCTGCTGCCCTGCCAACCCAGCCGCCCCAGGGGGCTCGGCTCTGACTTAAGTTTGAGCAACTTCTGTTAGCAAGGCGGGTTGGAATCAGAGAGAGCCGTGACTCACTCTGCCTGGATGGTCCTCATTAGCACAGCATTTACCAGCACTCTGAGCCCAGATCTGAACTGCTCTCCTATAAATATTACACCAGTTAGGAAGAGGTGCAAATGAGAAATGCATTAGTGCTGCCTTAAGAACAGTACTGTGGTTCCAGTGCCAGCAGGTTACCGCAGTCCCTCCAGGCAGCCACAGCCTGGAGCCAGGTGTGCTGGTCCCCAGCTGAAGCTCACTGCCCAGATGCACGCCAATTAGAAGGAGGCGCCTTGATAGGAAGATGCTCCGTAAGCTTAGGGAGAAATGGCGTCCACTTGCTGGCAAAGCTGACCGAGCCTGCATTTGCCCTTGACCCGGAGGGCAGAAGGGTGCCGTCAGCTGGCTACACCACCTGCCACAGGCAAACCCTGGAACTGACTGAATCCTGCAAGAAGCCCAGCGCTGTGGAGGGCAGCCTCACCACCAGAGAGCTGTCTCTCAGTGCACATCTGTACTGTCTGTCCCCAGATGTGGCCGCAGCCCTGCCCGTGGCCTCCTGTCTCAGCCCTAGCTACCGGGCAGCGTTCCTCACTTGTTTATGGAGTGCACCTGGCCTGGCACACCCAGTGTGGCATCCCAGCAGCTGGTGGAGCATCTGTACCTCTGGGCACTGTCTGCGAGACAGGGTGGCACGTTGTGACCCTGTGTCCTTTCCCCGGGAATGCAAGGCTGGTTCAGCACACAGAAGTCATTATTGGAGTTTCCCATAGTGGAGTGAGACAGAGACCCTGCACGATAATCTTGAGAGATGCAGACAAAACATTCGACAAAATCCACTAACTGTTCACTGTACACACTGTCACAGTTTGTGAAAGGGGATTTCCTGAGCCTGATGAGATGCATCAAAAATATAGAGTCATCTTTTTAAAAAAAAAATTAATTTATTTTTATTTCAAAGATTTACAGAAAAACAAAGCAAGACAGAAAGAGGTCTTCCATTTACTGGTTTACTCTTCAAATGACCAGATGGCTGGAGCTGGGCTGGTCTGAAGCCAGGAGCCAGGGGTTTCTTCCAACATGAGCACAGGTCTCCAGCTGCTTCCCCAAGCTCATTCGTAGGGGGCTAGATTGGAAGAGGAGCAGTGAGAACTGGAGCTGGCACCAGTATAGACTGCCAGTACGACAAGAGGCTTAACTTGTGCCACGGTGCTGCCCCTGCTAACATCACTCATAAGGGAAAATATTGCACCCTTTGTCCCTAATACCAGCAAAAAGACTGTCACCACTTGTAATGGACACTGGAGGAGCAGCCTAGGGAATTAAGCAGAAAGAGAGAGAGAGAGAGAGAAGGGAGAGAGAAAGGGGGGAGGGAAGGAAGGAGGAAAGAGGGAAGCGGTTCAATTAGAAAAATACTGAAATGATGTGTTTACAACGACATGATCTTATATGTAGAAAATCTTAAGGAACCACAAGAAACAATTTGAGATTTTAAAAAAAGTAGAAATCCATTTATAGGTTTTCATAATCCTATTTTCCATGAATTTTCTGAAGATCTTTAATATGCCTGGATTTCAAAATTATGCCAAAATAAACTTTTCATTCCATTTGCCAAGAAGTTTTTGAAGTACCCTTGTTGTCAGAAGTAAATTTAAACCGTACACTGAAAACTTTGGTATCATGGTTAGGCCTTTTGAAAGACCCAGACGAGTGGAAACAGCTCGTCACCTGGTCGGGTGGGCAGGCACCCGAGACCAGGGAGTGGCACAGCCCTTCGCACTCACAGCTGCCCGGTTGTGTGTGTGTGCTGTTTTTTTCCTCTTCTACCAAAAAAAGGGGGGACGCTCTTTAAGAAGAATTACAAAGTCAGCAAACTTCCTGTTTTCAAAACCTAACCACTAAACTAAATCTAAGAACAAATTCCACAAAGTCTTCGAACACTTGGTGGGAAGATGAGTTCTGGAACGCCTTGGCGTGGATTGCACTTGTCCCTGCGCCAAAGCAGCTTGCTGTTTCCCGTTTCCTGTGAGCTCTGGGAAGGACCATCATGCACAGACAAGATCACCGGGAGAGAGCTGAGAGCGCGCCTACCATCAGTTGGTCTCTAACAAGGGGGCCACGGCAACCCAACAGAGAAGCCAGGGGTGTCACACACACACACAGCTGTCCACAGGTGTTGGGATGCAGTCACACACACACACACACACGCTATGCCATTTGCAAAAAAAGAACTCCTTATGGCCCAAAGACCCAAACACAAAACTCTGAGAACAGAAGAGTAACTCTGCATGACCCTGAATTCAGCACTGGTCTCACTGTGATAGCTAAAGACACAAAACTGGAGAGATTTCACTTCAATGTTTGAAATTTTAGTGACTCTGTGGTAGCCTAGCAGTTAAAGTTCTCGCCTGGCATGGGCCGAAATCCCACATGGGTGCTGGTTCTAATCCCAGCAGCCCCGCTTCCCATCCAGCTCCCTGCTTGTGGCCTGGGAAAGCAGTCGAGGACGGCTCAAGGCCTTGGGACCCTGTACCTGTGCGGCAGACCCGGAAGAGGCTCCGGGCTCCTGGTTTCAGATTGACTTAGCTCCCACCATTGTGGCTGCTGGGGGAGTGAATCATCAGACGGAAGATCTTCCTCTCTGTCTCTCCTCCTCTCTGTATATCTGAGTGATCAATAAAAATAAATCTTTTATATTTTTTCAAGATTTATTTGTTTTTATTACAAAATCAGATAGATTTATTTTTATTGATCACTCAGATATACAGAGAGGAGGAGAGACAGAGAGGAAGATCTTCTGTCTGATGATTCACTCCCCAAGTGACCGCAATGGCCAGTGCTGTGCCGATCTGGAGTCAGGAGCCAGGAACTTCCGGGTCTCCCACATGAGTGCAGGGTCCCAAGGCCCCGGGCCGTGCCCAACTGCTTCCCAGGCCACAGGCAGGGAGCTGAATGGGAAGTGGAGCAGCCGGGACTAGAACTGGCGCCCATATGGGATCCCGGCGCGTTGAAGGCGAGGACTTCGGGCGTTAGGCCACGTTGCTGGGCCCCAATAAAAATAAATCTTAAAAAATTTTTTAGTGACTCGAAAAAACAGTAAAACAAAGACAATACACAGAGTGAACAGAAATACTGGAGTGTCACACATTTCTCAGGGTCTGGTATCCAGGGCACTTAGGACTCCAAGGTGAGAGGCAACTCACAGTGGCCAAGAAGTACCCAAAAAGATGCCAGCCAGTATGTCTTCCTGGGCCAGGGTAGGGCAGAAACACTCTGAGATACCCGCCAACCTTCCAGCAGGTGTAGGCTGATCCTGGTGAGGTCATGAAGAAATCAGAACCCTCAGTGCTGCTGGAAGTTGTGTTTGGAAAACAGACGCTTTGCCAAAAAGTTCAACAGAATTACTGTCTGAGCCAGCTGCACCCCTCTAGCCCAGAGTTAAGAGAGAAGGAGGCACGTCTCCACGCAGCAGTGGGTCATCACAGCAGTGTTCGTAAGAGCCAAGAGTGGAGGCAGCACGAATCAGCTGACGGAGGGACAGTGCATGTCCAGGCCATGCAGTGGTACCCAGCCACAAGGAGGGATGCAGGAACCACAGAAATCCACATGGCGTGTGGTCTCCTGTGTGTCACGCCAGGCCAGGCATTTCCCAGGAGAAAGGGAGGAAGTGGCTGCCAGGGATCTAAGAAGTGACCACGAGGTGGGCACTAGGCTTCGCAATCACACTGATCCGACGTTGCTTCATGGTGATGATTGCATAAACCCCAAATGCACCAAAAAGCAGTTAATTGTACACTCCTACAGTGCACACTTTCTGACACATGTGTTATGTCCGTTTAAAAACAAAGGGAACAAATTCTTAAGGAGAGCGAATGAGTCTACGAAGGAGCCGGCAGCCTGGGCAGACGCACAGTGCACCTGCTGAGCGGGGTGCTGCAGAGCTGGCGACCCGGGACGGCGCAGCTGCCTGCCTCTGGCAGGACATGCAGGGGAGCGTAGGGACAGGGAGAGGGTGGTGCCTGTGGCCAGTAATTGTGGCCACCTGCCTGGCAAAGTCTCTAGGGGTCCTGTGGGAAGCCAAGGCTGTGCCCCAAGGTGTCCCACAAAGAGCGGATGCTGTTGTCCCCTGAAATGCCTCCAGGACCATGGCACGAGCCACTCTGGCTGCAAATGCAGGGACCAGATCTGCCACGCCCTGCTGCAGACCCCGCCCTGCTGCAGACCCCGCCCTAGGAGCCATGTTGGAGGGGCAGCCTGGACCTGATGGGACTCTAGGGGTGAACTTGGCACTGTTCATCAAATGGCACATGATTGAGGGAACGGACCCACGGGCAATGCTGATACTCAAGTATTTTTTCCCCTGGGCCACCGGGCGGATTGCAAAGCCTTTAGAGGACAACTGGCACGGAATTCCACTTCACAAGTCCTGGGAGTGTGTCCTTCACGCTCACGAAGGTGGATGTAGCCACGGCAGTGGTCGTGACAGTGACTCTTTCCTTGTGCTAAGTGCCACCCCACACAGCCAGCCCTGCCTTAGAGCAATCGCAAGGGGCCCCAGAGAGTGGGAATGGCAGGGCAACACCTTTCAAATAATTAGATGTGCCACTGATAGCCTGGGGCCCGCATCCCCTGGTCTCACAGTGAGAAAAGCATCTTTCGCGGAGACATGACAGCATTGTGAAGGCTTACCTGTGAGCTGGACCTCCAGGAGCTGCCACAGATGTCTTCCCGCAGATCCATTGCTGCCATCCAGCTGAAATAAGCTCTCTGTGGAGAATGGGAGGAGCTGGCACCTGCGCAGGGGGAATGCCATGCTGTAGCCGTGCCCAGGGCTTGTACCAGGCTGAGGTTAGCCCATGGGCCTGCTGCACAGACAGCGCACTCGCCACTGCGTGTGCCGGCCTTCCCATGCCTCCAAGGGTTCCAGCCAGAGCCGCGAGGCCCGCCTGACACCCAGGACAGCTCCACACAGCATACACAGTGTGGCCTTGTGGGTGCTGCAGTACCAGGAGCATGCGAAGAGACCAAGCCCAGAGTAGTAGAGTGACCCCTGGTCAGCTGGCTCAGGCACGTGTTTGGCACAGTGAGACCCCGTTTTGTTCTGTAACGTTCCAAAAGAGCCATAGTAAATGCTCAACAGATGATATTTGATGAGAATTGTTGTTCCTTTTTCCAAAACTAAAATTGGGGCCAGGAAACACAATGGACCAAGAATGTGGGAGCAGCTGGCCATCCCAGCCTTGCTGGGATCCAGAGCAGTGCAGGAGCCCCCACGTCCCCGGCTCTCGCTTGCCCTGAGGGTAGACCAGAGCTCCTTTGCCAGGCCCTGGGAAGGCTGCGAGGACTTGGAGGCATAGGGGCGGGGGGGGACCCTCAGACGATCCATGTCCTCCCAGGGGCTCTATCCTAGTGGGCCCCGTGAGCCGCCCTCTCCATGCCAGGATGGCCCAGGACTGACGCACGCTGTGACACCAGGAACGCAGGTGTTCACAGAGCTCACGGGCTTGGTGAAAAGCAGGCTTTGCATCAAGAAGAATGAGAGTGTGAGGTCATGTGCTTTGCTGTCCAGGTTGCTTTATCATTGTTTCACAATTAGAAACCCACGCCTGGAAGCAGCTGTCTCCCCAAGAGCAGGAGAAGCCCAAGTGGCCAGCCGGCGTGGGTGCCGCACAGCTGGGAGTGTTTCCAGCCGGTTCTCACGGAAACAACGGGGTCGAGAGGTGTGTCCTCCGGGCTGTGGGAAGAACCATGCGTGGATGTGGAGGGCCTGAGTGCTGGATCAAGTTGTGGAATGTTCCACTGATGGAGGAAGGTAGACTGCCCCGGGGAGGCCCCTGAAGGCCGCGGCCCCTGACCTGGGCAGCAGGCTGACCCACCTGCGGAGTACCATTTCAACCAAGTGCCTGTCTGTGCCTGCGGGCCTGGGGGCTGGCCAGGCAGGGCCGCTCCAGCAGCTGAAGCTGAGTCCAGAGTCCAGGCGCCCACCTCAGTCCTGGGGGAGGCCCCTTTCTGGCCTCTCACCGTGACCTCATGTGGCTGGGAGTGGGCTCTGGGGTTTTCCCTTGTCCTAAGGGCCCCAGCCCAGCTGGATCCAGGCCAACCCCCAACCTCGTTCAACCCTTTTCACCTCTTGACATGTCCTGTATCCAGTTGCGGGGGTGAGGGGAGAGGGACACAAGTACTGAGTTCGTCGTACCACCCCCCTGCTCCACCGTGGCATCTTTGACACCACGTCCTCAACAGTGGTTGCCCAAGTATCCCACACCCTGAGGCTTAAAGGTCAGTGCAGTCCTACATCCTGAAGCTGTAGGCGGCATGCTGCCACGGCCACCAGCAGAGCTGTGCCCCTGCAGCGCTGGGAGACAGCCCGGAGCCACGGGACCAGCCAGGCACATGGTCTGGGGGCGGACACACTGGGATTCTCTGTGGGGGATAGCTCTGGCCATGTCTGTGGACCCCTGGGTTCTCACCTGGTGGGAGGAGGCAGTGTCCAACAGCTCCTGGGACGGGTCCCGGTGTCAGCAGGGCCAAGGGGCAGAGGCCAGTCCCTGGAGAGCTGGGAGCTTGCAGGCCATGGGGTGGGGGTCTCAGGAGAGGCAGACCCCTGCGGCCCAGCGTCTGCTTCTCCGGGCTGACTCTGGGCTCATTGGTAGGTTCCAGTCTTGTTTGCTGCCTTCCTTCCAGAGCCTGTTTGAACTTACACCTCACTGTAACATGAACCCCCAGCCCCCAGCCACCTGTGTCCTGCCCAGCACCAGCAGCTGGCCCTGGCAGAGCCCCAGGGGCCCCCACCCCTCACCCCTGTAGGCTGTAGGTGAGTAGCTGCTGGGGTGAAGGGCTCAAGCCCCAGCTGCTGGGTTGGTTCCAGGGCCCTCTGCTCGGACCTCACCTGCCTAGGAAGAGGCTTCAGGAACCTCCACACACACCTGTGGCTCCCACGTGACCAGAGATCCTGACCCAGTGGGCAGAACACGTCCCCCAGGGCCCCCTCGGGCCCTTCCATCTCAGATTTTCTGCCCATCTGGAGCGAGGGTAACAGGCATGCAGCCTGACCCCATGGTGTCTTGAACAGCTCTGGTCCGTTCTCCTCAGAGGTTGCCCTAGAAGTGAGGAGCGGCTGTGGGGGGTGGTACTTTGCAAACCCACTTGCGGAAAGCTCGGGCCCTGTCGCGGGCTGCGATGCAGGCAGAGGCGTGGCCGGAAGCATGCAGCTTGTTGCTGAAGGCTGGCGGGGCCAACGCTGTTAGGCCTGATGAGCCGCATTGCAGACTCAACAATCACGGGATTACCGCGCTCGGGGCGGGGTGGGTGAACATGGCTTTTCGGGATGTTTTCTGATGATACGGAGGTGCAATTTACATGCTGCAGTGAACACAATTTGGAGCGTGCAATCAGGTCCGGTGGTTTTGATGTCTCAGAAGCTGTCAGTGATACCCCAGCACCCTGCTACCCCTTCCTCCTCCTCCTCATCCTCCCTGCCCAGAAGCAACCACTGGGCTGGCATGTATTCGGACAACTTGGCTTTGCCTCTTGTAAAAATCCCTACTGATGACATCGCTGGGTACCTGTGTTGACAAAGGTACAGAGTCTCCACCAGCTGTGGGGTTTTTGTCATCTGTTGTGTTTTTGCGAGTCACAGAGAAGCAGAAATTAGGCAGCCTCTCGTTCACTTGCGCAGAGCCCCCGGCAGCTGGGGCTCTGTCCCCTGGGCCTCCCGGGGTCTGTAGTGGCAAGCAGTGGGAGTCGGGACCCAAAGCAGGGCGTCCCACCCTCCAGGAGTCGGGACCCAGCGCCTCTGCACTGGCACATGAAGCCCTCACACCGGTTTCTGGTGTTTGTTTTGTGAGGTCCAAGAGCTCGCTGTGTGTCACACACACAGAGCGCCCTGTGCCGGTAAGACTGCCAGGCCTGCCTGACCCTCTGCTGCCCCAGTGTGTGCCCTGCACAGGCCTCCTGGTCCTTGTGGAATGAGTGCCCCATCTGCGGGGTCAGCAGGAAGCACTGTGCCCATCTTGTCAGGAGGCCTTCCGGACTTCGACCAGTGGTCTCTGTGGTCAGCCCCTGCGAGAGGACTAACTCCTCAGTGGCACAGCAGAGAGAAATAGCCACAGTGCCACCCCAGAGCCCCTCTGAGTGAGGGTGTGTTCCCCAAGTGCTGCAGTGTTCCTGGGGTTGACGTTCTGCCTGACTAGCGGGCTTTACTCCCCAGATGCCCTCAGCACTCGGAGCCGTGCCAAAGCCAGGAGCTGGCTCCCCAGGGCAGGCTCCCCATGTACGCACAGGAAGCCCAGTGATGGAGGCCTCTGAGTTTGCGGTAGCAGGAAGCTGAAGTCAGTAGGGGAGCATGGAGTGACCCAGACTCTCACAGGCGAGGCGAGGCGGCGGCCCTGGAGCTTCAGCCACAAGCAGGAACGCCCACCTGAGCCCTATGGCCATTGGCCATCGAGGGCTGTCCCCCTCCAACCCCGCCTCCTCGGGCCTCCTGGCATTTGCAAGAGGACCCAAGGGCTCTCCTTTGAGGAGTGAGCGAGGCTGGGTGGTCAGGGCCAGAATAAAAGGTGAATGAGCTCCGTGGACCTGGCAGACCAACGCTTAGCAGCTCTGGGCAGGCGGAGCGCAGCGCGGCTAGAAATGCGTGGGTTCCTCAGAAGATCAAGTGGAACCTTGGGCTCACGCTGCTGCCCAGGCTCAGGCAGGGAGACACGGGCACGCAGCTCCACACAGGGCCGAGGCTGAAACGCAGGCGCAAACCAGCACTTGCCTCAGCTGATGAATGGGTCAGCAGAATGTTTTCTAGCAGTGAAAAGGACCAAGAGATGCCGTGATGTAGACCCACCTTGAACGTTCAGTTAAATGGGAACAGCCAGCGCCCCTTAGGACCTCACGGTGTCAGATCCCACTTTGCTGGAACAGCCAAAGTGGGCTGTGATGGCTGGGGCCGGGGGCAGAGCATTTAGGGGTGGACAGCCACGAGAATTGAGCAGTGAGCGCTTGCTGAGGCTTTCATGCACTCAGCCCCCAAGGCTGCCGGTGTCCAGTGAGGAGGTGGGGGGTCCTTATGTGTTGGGGTCCAGTGGAAGGTGAGCAGGTCACCGGTGGGAGAGCAGCTGCTGTCATCTCACAGCGTGAAAGCTGCAGGTGGGGCCCACCCCTGTGCACCCTGTCATGATGCCATCCCCCGTCACGGTGCGGCCCAGGGAGCCGGGGATTACACTGAGGGCGCTGCCTCCAGATCTGTGAGCGAGGTGAACCCCTCTTCTTGTTTAAGTGCCAGCCTCAGGCCTCCCGTTTCAGCAACAATGGCAGGGCTCATGGGGGGGCTTTCTTGCAGGGGGAGGGTTGATGAAAATGTGCTCAAATTGATTGTCACAGTGGTTACATGACAGTCTCTACAAGTGACACACACGTTCAGCTTGTACTGCTGGAGTGAATTGCATTGTATATGGACGATAGCTGCACCGGGTGCTTAGGGAAAAGAATAAATACAGGCACACGTCTTAAGCACGAAGAAAAATCCGAGGGCAGGTGCCGAGTCTCTGCCGAAGCTGGGGACAGAGCTGTCAGGAAGCCCGGCTTTGCCACCACAGGGAGGCCTGGAAACTGCCTTAGGCCCAGAGCAGTCGGCTTCATTTCCTTTTTTTCCTAAAGACTTATTTTTATTTGAAAAGCAGGTTTTTAGAGAGGAAGAGATACAGAGAAATCTTCCACCTGCTGGTTCACTCCCCAATTGGCCACAATGGCCAGAACTGAGCCAATCCAAAGCCAGAAACCAGGAGCTTCTTCTGGGTCTCACACATGGGTGCAGGGTTCCGAGGTTTTAAGCCGTCCTCCACTGTTTTCCCAGGCTGCCATCAGGGAGTTGGATGGGGAGTGGAGCAGCTGGGACACGAACCAGCGCCCATATGGGATCCCGCACTGCAGGAAGAGGGTTAGCGTACTATGCCGTGGTGCCAGCGCCAGCCTACTCTATTTCTTTGTCATCAGCGACCTTAACCTGCAGAATCCTTTTTAGAAAGTCGGAGCCCCACCTGACCTAAACATGCGGGACTGGTGCAGTGTCCAACAGTTGGAGACACGGGAGGGATGGGGCCTGGCTGGGACTCTCGCTTGCATACGGGGGTGGCTTTGAGCTGAGCACTCTGTGGCCTCCATTGCTCCAGGGGGTGTAGGTCCCAGTGCCTAGGAGGCTGCATGGCACAGCTGAGGGGAAGGCAGGGCATGGCAAGTCCTGATATATCTGAACTTTAGCATTATTGTATCCTGGAGCATTCTGAGTAGCAAGCTTCAAAACCACACTGGGCCACGCTGTGCAAAGCCCCTTGGCTTGTGATGGCCGCAGAGGGAACACGTGGATCCGCAGGTCAGCCACCACTTGGGAATCAGCCATGGCGGGGTGGGGTGAGCAGGGGGAGGAGGAAACTCAAAGTGGAGGGACACTCAAGAGTTTGGGGAAACCACTTGGCATCTTTGGGCACGCTGAGTTGAGGGCGAGGGCTTTATTAACAGAAGGGAAAAATAACCGGTTTACGGGGATGTCACCAGGGCCCCTGCCAAGGCCTCCTGCAGGCCTCCGATGGCAGAGCCACTGGACACTGGCTGTGCACCGCTGGCACGCAGAGCCAAAAGTGGTTTCAGTTTTATTTTATGTTCAAGATTTGTTTATTTTTATTGGAAAGGCAGGTCTACAGAGAGAAGGATAGACAGATCTCCCATCTGCTGGCTCACTCCCAAAATGGGCTCAACAGCTGGAGCTGAGCCAATCCAAAGCCAGCAGCCAGGAGCTTCTTCCAGGTCTTAATGTGAGTGCAGGGGCCCAAGGTTTTGAGCTATCCTCCATTGCTTTCCCAGGGTATAAGCAGTGAGCGGTATTAGAAGTGGAGCAGCCGGGACTGGAACTGGCGCTCTAGGAGATGCCAGCACTGCAAGGCTGAGGATTAGCTTGTTAAGTCATTGCACCAGCCCCGTGTTCCATTTTAAAAGTCACACCTGACTCCAGAATCACCAGCCAGGTCTGCCAGAGCTTCGAGCTGCAGGTGCCCAGTGTCTGCCTGTTGGCAGCAGTGTGTTGCCAAACACAAGACACCGTGACCATTCACCTGTTGGAAAGAAGCATTTTTCTTCCAAGTCCTCTCTTAGGTTTTTCCTGCCACTGTCACACTTGTCATTAGCACAGCACAGGAACTTTCCTGGGAGGCACACATGATTTTCACAGTTGTCAGCACAAAAGGGGTGCCGATGGAGTACCTGCATTCCTCCTTTACGCTGAGCCTTAGGGGTGTTCTTGCCCCCATTCCCAGCACATGCTGGTTGCAGGGCTCTGACAGGCACAGGGGCCATTCCAACCTGCAAGGGCTGGCTGGCTGGCTGCTCAGGGCAGGGAGTGTCGGAGGCCAGCCGCAGTCCCCATGGAGCATCCCGCAGAGCGTGTCCCTCCCCGGTCTGCGCTTCTCATCCCAGCAGGCTGTGCAGGGAGCCCAAGGAAGGCTCTGGCCCCCTGGCCCTCTGGGGCCGCAGACTCAGCCCGAGCCCTCTCCCCTCTCTACAGAGCTGCCAAGGGGTCCCCTCGGGTGGGAAGACCCGTGACTGCCTCTGCTGCCCCCACCCCCTGTGCATGCACACACACACATGCGTGCATGTGTACAAGCACCTGCACACATACCCTCACAGTAGACACAGTCCCGTGCCCTGCAGCCTCCTCTCTGCACTTGTCAGCAACTTTGGGCAGCTCGTTTATCTAGCCATGGTCGTTGCTCTGGTGGGAGCCCGCCTTGGCGCGGACTGCAGCTGCTGCAGGCCGTGGCGCGCCCTCCCCGAGCCCCTCTCCTGGGCACCGGGTGGGGTCACTGGGCCAACAGACAGGCGACCGCTGTGTTACTGTGCGTTACGCACTCCAGGAAGTTAATGATGAGTTTGTTATCTGGCACGGCACAGGCTGTTGTTAATTTTCGTTAACTTTAAATTCAGCAATTTCAAGTTCATTTAAAACATCCAAGGAACCCATTTGCTTTCACTCAGTAATAGTTCCCATAAAACCCGGCACCTGAATACAGCAGGCGCCATGAGCGGCGCTGAAGCGTAGTAGATGCTGCTGTGAGGTTAGGAGTGGGCTGAGCAGCCGCCTGAGCTCGTTTCAGAGCAGGGCACCCTGAGATCTGTGGGGACAAAGCCCCGAGACACCCAGGGGACCCCTGGCGCAGGTATGGAATCTGCAGAGTTCGCAGTGGCCTGCTCCCCAAGCCCATGTGCAGTCCTTGCCTTGTTCTGGCCCTGGTCATTGTTTCAGAAGCTTCTTGGAATTTGTATGGCCCACTTTCCATGAAGCGCTCAGGGAAAGGACACCTGCAGAGACGAAGCAGCCAGTGGGCTCTCGCCCTGAGCGTGGGGGTCTAAGGGTGCTAGGACATACCCACCCCAGGCTCTGGTGACGTCTGCTCAGCTCCGTGCTTCTGGAATTCCCTGCATTGTACACCTCAGGTGAATCCATGCCAGGGGAATGGGGGAACTTAGTGCTGCCTGTCCCCCATGGAGTGCCCAGAGACCCTGGGCACAGTGGGCCAAACCGCCACTTAGGGCACCCACATCTCCTGTCAGAATGCCAGTTCATGTCCAGGATCCCTGGCTTCAGGCCCAGGGTGGTAGCAGGGGTGATCCGGGTCCTGGGCCCTGGCTGCCATGGACCCTTGAGGAGTGAAGTACAGCTGGCAGGTTCTCCCTCTCTCCTCTGCTGCTCTCTGTCTCCCACTCAGTCTTGAAAGTGAATGAAAAGCAAGAAATACTTTTAAAAAGAGCAGATGGGAGCTGAGCCTTGGTGTGGACAGAGGACCTGGTGTGGGCCCGGCTTTGTCTCGGTTTCGCAGCCTCCCGAGGGGTGCCTGGGGGCGCTGCCAGAGCTCCATTAGCCCTGGAATCAGCCTGGTTGCCCCTCCGGGGCCTCTGGGTCAGCCCCCCACTCCTGCCCAGCCTCACAGAGCCATGCCCACAGCCCTGCCAGGACCCCCAGGACACTTTTGGGAGTTGCCCAGTGTTGGCCAGACGCCACTCTGAGCCTGCCAGCGAGTGTCCCGGAGCCTGGGGTTATCAGCTGGGAGATGTCTGGGCCGGTGCTGGCAGCCCTGTCAGAGCGACCTCCTTGGGGATGGCACAGCGGGGCCACCAACACAGAGGACCTGTGTCCACAGGGTGGCCCACCCGCAGTGGATCCCCAGCAGGATTCTCCCTGGGAGCTGGTGCCCAGTCCAGAAAATATGGTGGCCATTTGGGGACATCTTTTCCCTGGTTCAACTGGACTACCCGTCTGGTGACCCTCAGTGGTGTTTGTTGTTTTGTTTTGTTTTGTTTTGTTTTGTTTTGTTTTGTTTTGTTTTGTTTTTAACCAGGGTGCTATGGCATCAAAGCCAAGCTTTCCAAACCAGTGGACCAAGAATTTTTTTTAATGTCATTTTCATTGTGTTTGAAAAGCAGGGAGATGGAGTCAGACACCTCCCATCCGCTGGTTCACTCCCCAGACCCCCACAGCAGCTCAGCTGGGGCCAGACCGAAGCCCAGCAGCCCAGAATTAATCCACGTGGTGAACAGAGACCCAAGTTCTTCATCACCTGCCGCCTCCCAGGGCCAGAAGCCAGGGCCGGAAGCGGTGCTGGACTGTGCTGTGGGATGCAGGAATCCCAGCAGCTTACTGCCAGGGAGAAACTATGAGGTGTCTACGACCATACCAGCTGAGCCCTGCGGCCTCTGTACCCACTGTGGGGCCTCCCTTGCAAGAAGGGGTGCTCTGAGCTCAGGGACCCCAGGTCTTCTTGCCAACACTGTGTGCGTTCTTGGAACTGAGCAGGGAGAATGAGTGCTGGAAGACCTGGGGAAGGGGAGAGACCCCCATGAGGGTCCCACTGCCGCTGTAACAGGTGAGCAGACTTGCTCCCTCCCAGGCCTGCTGTCCGCAGCCCCCAGTGGGTGGACATGGCCCTGGGGCTTCCACTGACCTTGGCTCCTGGCCCTGCACTTCTCTGTCCTCTGCCTTGGTCATCCTCTGCCCTTAGTCTTCCTTCCTGGCTCCTCTCTCGTGGGACCCAGCTGGGGCACCCAGACAGCTGTCCCACTCAAGGCTACCCGTCACCTCTGCACTTAGACGGCCTAGATGGTCTGGTCACACACCCTGATGCCATCGCTGGGACAAGACCCCGTGCTGCCCACCGCATCTGCACCCATGGCACTCACAGCCCTGCTTGTTTGTCCTCTTCCAACGCGATACGTGGTAGTTAGGTGCAGGTGGCCCCGTCGGTTGGAAAGAAATCCAGATACAACTAAGAGGAGGGTCCTGGGCTAGAGCAAGGCCCTTGGCACAGGGGCTGGGGCCTGCCCCGCCCCTGATGGTCCTCCCTTGAGGGCACCAGGGCCTGCCCCTGCCCCTGATGGTCCTCCCTTGAGGACACGAGGGCCTGCCCCTGCCCCTGATGGTCCTCCCTTGAGGGCACCAGGGCCTGCCCCTGCCCCTGATGGTCCTCCCTTGAGGCACTATCCACACTGTTAACCACCATGGGCTTGCCTCGTCCAGTGTGGGTGTGTGGTGGGCACTCCTTCCATTGCTACCACACGTGCACAGAAGCCGTTTCAGGAAGAACCACCCCTCGTGGCACCATACCACCAAGTGAGTTGTGGCTTCCCCAAGGCTGGCCACGCAGAGAGGCCGGACTCTTGCCTGCAATGCCTTGCGCATGGGAAATGTGTGTGGATGGTAGAAAAGTCTCGTTTCCATCTGCCAAATAAAGTTCTGCGGATTTTTTTGTAGGGCAATTATCCATACGAAATACTTTCTTTTTCTTCTTTTAAGTAGGGTATCCTATTGCTAATGAAACCATATTTTGAACTTGAAATTGTGACAAAGAAGAAAAAAAAGTCATGATCCAGAGAAGCAGCGGCCGTGCGCATGTTGGCTGGTCTACACAGAGCGTTCTTCTCAGGGAGATGAAAGCGGCCCACTCCTATTAGCCTGGGAAATTATTTTAGACTTGGATTTTAATCCCTGAAATGAGACAGGGGCTGGAACCCCAACGCAGGTTCCACGCATAGGAAGTCAAATCTGAAACATGGAGACGGGCTGCATGAAGATAGCACAGCTCGCCACTAATCCAAAAGAAATGTGTGGGGGGCCGGGGGCCGGGGGGCAGTTTTAATGCTGGCACGAGGCCGCATGAAAGGCAGCGCTTCCTTCCTGCCGCTCCCGCTGCTGCCCTTCCCCCGATCCCGTTTGCTGATGTCCATCTCACTAAGTTTTCCCTCTAGAACAAACCTATCATTTTTCACCCCGGGATATTTACAGCTTCAATCAGTGCCAAATTCAATTGGCTTCTGATCTCATCGCTGGAAGTTATAGATGCAGATATTATTTGCACTGCGGTTAATTATGGAGCAATCAAACTTTGGCTTTTCCACTGTAATTTCCTCTGCCAGCTAATTTAATTAATCACCCCCAGCTCAGCTCTTCCAGCTGCGACCAGCAGGGTCATTAATTAGGCATGTGGCGGGAGCTCACCGACCAGGTCCTGCTACACCGCCGCCTGCCTCCGCCTCTGCCCATTTGGTCTCCTTGGGGAGGGAAAGCTTTTTCCTGCCCCTGGTCCCTTTGCTAAAGGGAGCAGGATTCCCCAGGGCCCTGTCAAGGGCAGACAGCTCTTCTGCAACAGTCTGGGGGGCCCACCTGGTGGGAGGAGAGAACTCTTGCAGGCATGGAGCGCAGGGCTCCAGGTCAGCCTGAGCATCCCCGACAAGGCAGCCTGGGGTGCAGCGGAGTGGGTTTGTGGTCTGGAAGCATGGTTTTCCTCCACCCACTATGGGACTTTGCCCGTTCCCTTCCTGGGCAAAACAAAAGCAGTTTCCATCTTGTCCCAAGGAGGAGGGGGCCTGTTATTTTGATTTTTTTTAATTTCTGTTTTTACTCAGACCGTGTCTGACCCGGGCCTCCGTGCTGCACCCCGCGGCGGTGTTCCGAGGAGCAGCCTGGATTTTTGAGGCGCTTTTTCCCAGGCTGTTTCCTCTTTGGAGAATGTGCACTGCTAAGAGATGGTCCCTGACGCTCTCAGAAGTGTGTGCGCCATGCGCGCGTGTGCACACACACCTGCCTGCTTAGGGCCGGAGAGGAAGTCACCCCAAACTTGGAAGCTTTCTCATGAGTCCTAAGGGGAATTGTTTTCCTTAGTGTTTCTTACAGGAAAAGTTTTTTTTTTCTCAATGTTTTAAGAAAGCTGGATGTTAAATATGATTTATTTTGTTTGTTTGTTTGTTTTATGTTGTTTTATGTTGGTGCTGGTTCGGGCTGGCTTTACCAAAGGATGATTTGATGAACACGTGTTTTTAAGAGCTTCCATAAATCACCCAGGAACAAGGATTGCCTCTTCTGAGATCCTGGCCAGTGCCCTGCCCTCAGTGGAAGGAATCAAACAGAAAAATGTGGACATGGAAAAACACAGGCACACAAAGCTCCGGGTGGGAAGGCACGGCAAGCACCCAGCCCAGTCATGGGGGGCTCCGAAGGGAGAGCATGCTGGAGGACTCCGAGCCGGCGTGCAGCTGGGCAGGAAACACCCCTCATAAAACCCCCAGGGCCTTACGGAATGCAGGCGGCCCCTGGCCGAGAGGGGGCTGCCTGGGAGGGGTCCCTGCAGCCCCCCGCATTTGCACTCACAGGGACCCCTGACGGCCTTGCTTGGTACAGTGCCTCTTTTCGTTTGACACTGAAGAGTCTTTCCGGGATGAATTACAAATGGGGACGTTGCCCTGTTGCCCGCCCTGCAACATCCCGGTTCAGTCACAGGTAATATGGGAGGTTGCAGGATAGCCTGACCCTAAAGGGCCTCTGTGTATGTCCACTACCTGAAGAAAAGGCGCTGCAAACATTTTTTTTTTAATGCCTCTGTTGGGATTTAAATAATTGAACACCTGAAAACAGATGTAGCTGTGTATTTGTAACTCAGATCTGTTATCCTCAGAATTTGTTGTGTACTCAATCATGTCACTCCTGAACCCCGCCCATGTGTAAGTCCCCTACAGCCTGCAGCTCGGGAGACGGGGGTCCGGGGTCCCTTGGGAGCGGCCCCTCTGCCAGGCACTTGCCTCTTCACCTCTGGTGCTCTCCCAGGAAGCCCCGGGGTGGGGTGGAGGCAGGGGGCTCCTGGGACAGGGTCCTGCCCAGCCTCGGCCTTTGCAGGTGTCTGAGGAGTGAACCAGTGGAAGTCAATATTCTCTCTTTTTCCTTCTCAATGTTTTTAATAATAATTTTAAAATTTAAAAAACACAGGTCCCAAGAAAAGGGGCGGTGGGGTCCAGCTGCCTTGGTGCAGCCAGGGCCTGTGGTGGGCCCTAGGACACCCACCATTCTCAGGGCTTTGGAATAGCGTTGCTGCTGGAGTTTCCTCCGGCTTTCTTTGTGAGCACCTGCCAGCCCCACACCCACCCCCCATGCCCCCAGGAAGAGGGCTCCTGGCGGGGACAATGGCTGTCCATCAGGGATAACACCTTGGGGCGACCCAAGCAGCCAGATAACATAGGGCCCTGTGGTGGCAAAACCAGGACCAGACCATCCTCGTCCTTACTCTAGCACAGCTGCGCAGCCGCAGTGGGGCCCTACCTAAAACGCCCCTAACGGCCCCCAGCCCTGCCCCTGCCGCCCCCACCGCCGCCGCCTTTTCCCCCTCTCCTCCTGCTTAGAAACAGGCTCTGACAGTCCAAATGTTGAAAATAATTGGATTCTAAATCCTAATTCATCTGTAAAGTATTCTGTGATTAAATTAGCCTAATAGATATTATTTCTTCCATGGCTGCATAATTTGGTCCTGATTGGATCCCAGTGGCACTAACTCCAGCACCCCCCTACCCCCTGATATGTTATTGACTGGAAGTCCTGGGAAGGCTCCGGCCTGCTCCCGGGTCCGGAGTCGCCCTGGCTGAGGCCACGCTCTGCCTTCCTCCACAGCGCCGTGGCACGGTGTGTGTGACTGTAAGAAGAGCGCACCAGAACAATGTTATTTCACAAAATTCCGACTCCTCTCTGTTCAGAAATGGAAAGATCAAACTAACCTTTGCCGAGCCCCTTGGTTAGCAGGTGGTTTGTGAATTATAGGGGTGGGTGTTTAAAGACTTGATGATTTTATCGGAGCAAAACTTTAACTGCCACTCCTCATAGATCAGCCTAGTGTTGCAAACACGGGAAGGTGAGAATGACCACGGGAATTGTGTCGGGCGGTGATTGGGGTCTTGGTTGGCAACGGGAAGCTTGGGTATCTGACACTCGTCCCTCCGCTCTGTTTTTGCCCTTTTTCTTTGCTTTACTTTAATTTCATCAAGTATGTGCCTGTCCCCTCCCCCAGATCTGCCCCCCCCCCCCCCCCCCGCGCCCGCCGAAAATCTACAAATAAAACTCAGGGCTGCCTCCCAGCTAGGCTCTTTCGCGAGAAACAGCTGGCGCGTTTGTGTGGCAGCACAACAGTGGGGGAAGAAGTTTTGGCAAACACTAGGGCAACCCAGGATGGGAGGACTGTAGGTAAACTCAGGAAACTGTTTTCATGAGTAAATGAAGGAGACAAAGGCCTCCCGGTGGGAATGGAGGGACACACACTCCCCCTGAATAGCTCCCTAAAAACAGAGCTGAAAAGGAGGAAGGCCCATTTGCTTCTGGGAATCCAATAAATTGTTTCAGGAAGTGAAAGTCTGTCCAGGCTAATGGAGCTGTGATTGACAGCGCTTCTCATTATGGAGCCCATCAGGGGACAGGGCATTCCAGTGCCGTTTAGGGGGCGAGGTGGGAAAGAGAGGAAGCCAGGGCCCGGTGGGGGTGGGGGCAGCATGGCGGGTGGGGGTGGGGGTGGGGGATGGCAACCGTGTGCCTTCAAAGGCCAGTTGCCTGTCCTGTCAGGATCCTGCCCCTGTCAGGTGTCCACCGCCTTGGCTTCCTCGCCACACACAAGCCTGTCCCTGCCCTATGGCTCCTGCTACAGCAGCAGATGCAGTGGAGGCCAGCAGTGCACCTGTGTTTCCTCGGCCCAGAAACAGTCACCCGTGTGGTTCCTGTGCCGGGGAGCTCCCCGGTGCTCTGCAGATGAACCCTGTCAGAATGTGGTGACCGGTACTTCTGGCTTTTAAACAGCCCCTTTTTTTTTTTTTTTTTAGATTTATTTATTTTTTATTGGAAGGTCAGATCTACAGAGAGAAGGAGAGACAGAGAGAAAACACTTCTGTCTGTTGATTCACTCCCCAAGTGGCCACAACAGCGGAACTGAGGCTATCCAAAGCCAAGAGCCAGGAGCCTCTTCCGGGTCTCCCACGCCAGTGCAGGGTCCCAAGGCTTTGGACCGTCCTCTGCTGCTTTCCCAGGCCACAAGCAGGGAGCTGGATGGGAAGCAGAGCTGCCGGGACTAGAACCGGCGCCCAATGAGATCCCAGTGTGTACAAGGCGAAGACTTTAGCTACTAGGCTATCACACCAGGCCCAAGCCCTTTCATTTTCACATGGCACTATGAATGGTGGCATGACCTGGTGGGGGACAGCCAAGGATAGAATCCCACCTGCTCGGTCCCTGAAGGGCCAGAGAAAAGGAAGTGGAGTTTGTGGAAGCTGAACTGCTGGGCACCTGAGTGAGCTGCAGCAGGAAGCCAGAGATCCCTGAGAGAAGAGGGCATTTGATTGTCCCCCGTGGCTGCCGCCGACTGTGTCCGTGACGGGACACAGAGGTCGCCCAGGAAGGCAAGGAAGTCGAATCAAAGGCCAGCATCCAGGGGCAAGCCGGTCCAAACATCCACGTGCCACGTGGGAGAGCCCAGGTCTATGGCCTGACTCCAGCTTCCTGCCGGTGCAGACCCTGGGAGGAAGGACTGACCTCTCAAGGTGTGTGTGGCTCATGGGCATGAGAGTTCCCTACTGTCAGCTTTGACTGTAGGCTCTGGCTGTAGCTGGCATTCAGAGAGTGAACCGGTGGGTGAGATCTCTCTTTCTCTGTCTTGCTGTCTCTGCCAATCAAATAAAAATTAGTATCCTGGGGCCCAGGGGTTAGTGTAGTGGTTATGGTCCTCGCCTTGAACGTGCCAGGATCCCATATGGGTGCCGGTTCTAATCCCGGCAGCCCCGCTTCCCATCCATCTCCCTTCCATGTGGCCTGGGAAAGTGGTCAAGGATGGCCCAGAGCATTGGGACCCTGCCACCCCTGTGGGAGACCCGAAAGAGGTTCCTGGCCCCTGGCTTCAGATCAGTGCAGCACCGGTCGTTGCGGCCACTTGGGGAGTGAATCATCGGATGGAAGATCTTCCTCTCTGTCTGTCCTCCTCTCTGTACATCTGCCTTTCCAATAAAAATAAATTAATCTGAAAAAAATTAGTATCCTGAACGTCAGGGACAGAAAACATGCATAGAATACAGTTTTCATTAACCCTCGCTTGGGCCAGGTTGTCCAGTTTGTTGATGGGCAGATCTGGCAAGACTGCCTTCTGAGACAAGAAAGACTCATCTTTTCCTGGCCTTCCCTGTGCCTTTGCTTTTGAGTAACACCCAGACATGGGCTCCATGGCCCCAGCATGCCCTTTCTGCCAGTCCCGAGTCTTCCTGGCTAAGAGCCAGTGGCTAGTGTTTCATCCACTCAGGCTCACTGAGAGAGGCCATCGGTGTTTTGCCTTGGAACCTGGCAGAAGCTTGGGTCTCAGGGCACTTGAGACTGCACCAAGGAGAACTGCAAGAGAGTCCAGCTCTGACCAGGGAACACACAGTGTCTGCTGCCAGGGCCCAGGGCTGCCTAGGGGATTCTGCTAGCCAGGCACGGTCAGCGGGTGGTGGGACACTGTGGGGTGATACCTCCAGGAACTGACACACGTCTGCAGCCTCCTAGATGTGTTGATGTTTGCTCACACATGCGTGGTGTTCTCATCAGTTGCAGATAACAGTGTGGATTCTTTCAAGTTTTATTGACTAAATCTCAGACTGTCTGCCCACAGATTCTGTTGTATTCCCGTAAATGGATGGCTCGCCCCATCCACGTAGCTCTTTTCTTGTTGTCTCAAATTTCTTTGTCTGCCGGCCTGTCTTCACCTGTTCTATCAGAACCTCATATAGTGGGGAGCAGGACCGAGCTCCTGCAAGTGAGCGACAGATAATTCCTCGAAAGAACGAATGCTTAATGGGTTTATCATGTGCAGACAGACACACAGAGCTAGGATTCAAAGAACTCACTCTGGCAAAGATAAAGGGGCTTTTGAAACCACAGAGGTGGAAGGGCCAGAGCCAGCCATTGTGCGGGGTGGAAGGAGAAAGAGAGGTCCCCCCTCAGGCAGCAGATGTCCACCAGACAAGGGTGCAAGCCGGGCTGGCCCACCTTGCATACCCCCTGCATGGATAACTTCCAAGGGGCACATACTTCTTTTTGTGATTTTTTTTTTCACCAAAGGGGGGAAAGAATTTGTAACAGGTGAGTCTAACCCATTGCTTCAATGCAAAGAGCATTGCAGTTCAGTTGCAATGAATTTGAGATCTCTGCTCTGTTTCTTAAAGGGCCGGTTCCCCTGTAGGTCTCCTGGTTTCTCAGTTGCTCCTGCAGCTTTGTTTTCTAGGAATCCTGTCCTAAGGCCAGAGCACCCGCTGGGCTCCCAGCAGAAGGTGTGTGGTGTGGGAGTAAACTCAGAGGTTACCCCAGTAACCTGTACCCATGGGTGACACACACAAGTCTGGGATGAACCTGGATCTGTGCAGGTTTCACATTCATTTCCGTGTCAAGTCCTGTTTCCTCCTCAAGAACAAAGAGGGCTTGGCACAGGAGAAAAGGGAGGGGGCTGACCAGGAAGGCACCCCCTACACATTGCAGATTCCTGTACTGTCAGCATGAATACACTGCCTTTCCAGCATGCACATGGGAGGGAGCTGAGCTGGGCAAGTGCAGGCAACGAAGACCACGGCTGTGGGCTCATCGTCCGCCTGACCAGGTCTAATGGGCATATAACGCCCTATAAATTTATTAGCAAGTCTCGCTTGGCACTAGCGGAGCTTCTCCTGTTAACCACCAAGAAATTACCAATTTCCAGGAGTTAGTCACTCAAGTCGCACTCTTACTAGGCTTTTTTTTTTTTAAAGAGAGAGAGATCCACACACCACTCCTGTTTTAAATCAGGCCTTCTGCCTGGCCAGATAAGTCACTGGGATAGAGAGTTGAGGGGCAAGGGACATGCGTACAGCATGAGGCTGCCTCCACCCTCTTCCTGCTTTCCGCTGCTCTCACCACCTCCACAAGACCAGGTGGGCAGCGGGCTGGCCTGCACATGCAGGAATCCCTTGTCCTTGCTGATGGAATCCACCCTCGGGCACACCACCCAAAAGGATGCAGCCACACTCTGGTTTCGAGAACACAGCATAGGAATATTCAGGGTATATGCATAGTTATTCCAGTTATTCCTCTGGCTTTTTTGAGACGCACACGCGAGTCACAAATTAGAAAATATTATTCGCGTCTTTCTTCTAATTGGTAACAGATTAGAGGGATTTTTGTCACTTAAATAACTTCCGCATGTGCCCCCAAAGAGACTGCAGCGGGTGGGGAGAAGCAAACAGCGCTTGGGCCAGCAAGTGGAGCTCCACGGAGCAGGTGCCGGGAGGCCCTCTGTCCCAGTCTGCAGGAGCTCAGATTTCTGTGGTATTTGCCTTGCTTTGGTTTGTTTTCACAGAAAGCTAGCAGAAATGGAGCTTCCCATGCTTTTAACCCACCAGGTTGTAAGCATAATCCCACCTTGCAAGCTTGTTTGTGGATGCGTAGGTTTGGTGCCTGTGTGTCGCCTCCCTCAGGCACGTGTGTTTTACACACGCGAGTGGATCTGTACTCATTTTCACATCCTGTCTATTTCCAGAAACAGCCCGGAATTGCCACTCTGCTTAGTCCGGGACTCTGGAGGGACAGAGACGGGGGTGTCCTCTGCGTGCTGGCCCGCTGTTCCCCTCACTCTCCCACCCCCAAATCGGTCCTTTTTTTTAATATATATTTTATTATATTATTTATGTATCTGAGGTGAAGGGGGATATTGAGGGAGAAGCCCCACCCAGTCTCCCACCCGCCCAAGGTCCCAGATGTGGGGCATGCTGAGATACTTGCTCAAGTGGTCTTAATAGACTTCCAGTTATGGATCGCTGCCAGTCACATCCCTCCCAGCTCGATTAGGTCATTGAAGAAGCCACTGATTGTCACAGTCCATCATGGAGTCTTCGTTTGCCCAGTATTTCGCTGCCCAACGTTTAGCTGAGGTGGTTGATTGACCTGTTCCGTCCTCCGTCCTCTCTTAGCCTGGGCTCTGAGTCCAGCAGTTCGATTGGGGAGATCACCAAAGAGACTTAGAGGTATTCCCAGATCAGATTCCCGCATGTTCCAGCAAGCACCGGGTCCGGCACAGTCCATCGCCACAATCAGTTGGTGGTAATTGGTCCTTTTTCATACCAGATCAAATACTGTTTAAAAGTTGGTGTCTTCTATAAAACAGAGTGTCAATCTTTTTTTTTTTTTTTAATTTATTCAAAAGGGGGAGAGAGACCTTCCACCCACTGATTCACTCCCCACATGGCTGCAGCCCCGGTCATGAGCCAAACTGAGGTCAGGCACCAGAAACTCCATCCTGCCACCCTGCTTGAGTGGCAGAGGCCCAAGCACTTGACCATTATATGGTTTGTAGCTCTTAGAAAACTAAATCTACAACTCCCATATAGTCCCGATACCCTCACTCTGAAGTGTGTAGCCCAGAAAGGGGATAGTAGGTAAACACAGAAGCCTGCATACGGACATCCGTGGCAGCGCCATTCGTAATCAAAAGGTGAAAAGCCCACTGATGTCCTTCCTGGCTGAATGGTTAAACCAGCTGCCATAATCCCCACACGGGAAAGCCACTCAGCATCCTAGGGGAGCAAGTGGCTGATGCACACAGCACCCAGGCCAAAGCTGCAGATGGTCACCCCCGAAGGCTGAGTGCCTGTGACTTCCACCGGTACAGCATGGGAAGAACTAGAGAGAAAAGGGGTGTCAGGAGCCTGGGATTCAGAGTGTGGCTGGGAAGGTGATGAGCGTGGTTTTAAACGGGCTTTCAACAGAGGGACCCTGGTGTCGGGAACATTCTAGATGTTCGCTGTGGTGTAGGCCCAGGAACTCACATGTGTTAAAATAGCACAGGGTCTGACACACGGATGCATAAATACAGCCGAGCACAGGTCAGCCTGGGGAGCTCTGCACAGGCTTGGTGGACGGGCTGTGAGCGTACACCGTCGTTCCCCGAGATGTTCCCATAAAGAACATCGGTGGAAGGTCTCGCTGTGTGCTTTCTTTGAATGACGTGTGAATCTGCAATGGAGTTACAGAAAGTTGCAGTGAAAAGGTAAAGTGGCTTCAGTAAGAAGACTCGGGTCCCTCTGGGGAGATGGCTCCTTCCAACATGGCCAGAGAGGGTACAGGATGGCCACGGAGCATCCGCTGGGCCAGGGAGAACGCAGAAAGCTGCCAAGGACAACAGCAGCATGTCAGGTCCAAACACAAGTGGCTCAAAGGAGCCTCCTACTGCTAACCCTGCAACAGGATTGGCATCAGAAAGCAGGTTGTGGTGCGTGTGGCATGTATGCAGTTAGGTGTTAGCCATGATGGCTGTGCTACCCGTGTGTTCAGATGCTGGCCACAGGTCACATGACACATGTATTCAATGTTGGTCATGGTTCTTGTGACGTGTATTCAAGTGTTGGCTGCAGTTTGCATGACACATGTGTGTTGAGATGTTGGCCACGGGTTGCATGACACGTGTGTGTTGAAATGCCCGTGTCTCCATAGAGGCTTGAGAAAGGAGAGGAGCAGCTCTTCCTGGCGGGGAGTGCCAGCTGCTGAGATCCTCATGGATGCTGTAGGCTAGGGCTAGGGAGGGGTGTAGACAGGATATGGCAGTCTCAAGGTTACCAGCCCACGGGGTCACCTGGTGATGATAAAGAGCTCATGGTACCTGGCCAGGGGTCTGGCCTGGGGACCACTGCTATAAACTCATGCGCAGAAAAAGGAATCAGACTGCCCAGCCTGCAAGCCCTGGCATATGGAGCTGGACAGTCGGGGTACTCGGTACGGGACCCGTGGGACTAGCCCTCAACAGAGGGACAAAGCCATGGTGTAGAACCTTCGGGTTGGTCGCTCCATTCTGCTTGCTATGTGCTTGAACTCGACTTCCTTCCCCTGGTTTGAGTGGAATCCAAGAGGATTCCCTCTGTGTCAAAAAACCAGCAAATGGAAGGTCTCTCTCTCCCTCTTTCTCTCTAACTCTGCCTTTCTAATACAATCTTTTATAAAACTAGAAAATAAATAAAATTTGCATATCTCCCCCACAATGCCCTTCCTCTTTTCGATTAATTATTTGAGATGCCTGGAGAAGACAGCTTCCACGCACCGACTCACTCCCTAGATGCCCACAGTGGCCAGGCCAGGAGCTGGGAGCTCACGCCTGGGTGGCAGGTACCATCTACTCAAGCCATCACCTGTGCCAGGAGCAGAGCCAAGACCAGAACCCAGGCATTGGGACTTGGTTGGCCCAGGCACCGGCTACCGTACCAGATGCTCACCCATGCCTTCTCTCTGAAAAAAATCTCCCAGGGTCACTGCTGCTTGGTTTGCTGGACCTCTGTGGCTCTTCCAGGGCCCAGCCACTGCTGGGGGAAGAAAAACTGCACCAAGAGGGTGGCAGGTGGTGCGGAACCAGCAGTCGCATGTCTCAAGCCCAACCTCTTGGTAGGTTTGCAGTTTGCCTGCCTGGAGCGGCCCCTCAGCAGGGCTCAGAGAAGCCAGCAGACTGGGAGGGGTGTCTGTGTGGGACAGTGGGTGCGCCTCTCCCTGTGGTGACTGGGCCTGGGGCGGCGAGCGCCAGCATCCGTCCACAGGGCCCTGCCATTGCTCTGCCCTCCTCCGTGTGCGACGCGGTGTGTTCCAAAGCCCACCGCTCCGGCCACTGCTGTGGTGAACTCTCTTCTCTGTGATGGGGCCACGCCGCCAGGATGGCACAGAGGGCGTCAAGGTGCGGCCACGTCGCACACCGCTTTAGTGACCATGGGACTGCCTCACAGCACGGGCTCATGCTCTGGCTTGGCACAATTCCGCCAGGATTCATGCTCAGAACACTTGTTCCCGTGTGTCACTGGTGGGACAAACATCTCTGTGTGGCTGCTGTTGCTCAGCTATGTGACCATGCACACACACACACGCACAATGCGTGTCGCCTAGCTGGTGACTGCTCAGACATACACGTATCTAGTGTCAGCTGTGACTGCACATACGAGCTGCTTATAAATGAATCCACAAACTGAGCAGCTTGAAGAGCGAGGAGAGTGGCTTATCCTTTAAATGTCCTGTTTTTCTGCTTGTGGGACAGATTAGAAAATGGGGAAGTAAAAATACAATTGTCTTGGCCTCTTCCAGAACCAGCTGGGTATGTTGCCTTGCTCTAATGGCCTCACATTTCGGCAACCATCCTTGGCCGAGCCAGGCTGCTTTCCGCTGACTCCCCACCCACTGTCCCCGCTGCCCTTCTGGATTTGTGATCATTTGTCATGGAGGACGCTCTCCTTTCCTCTGCCTTCTCCGTTCCCACTCTGCTCACCACCTTATGGGAAAGGGAGTCTCACTGTTGCAGCCTGGACTACAGACCCTTCCCATCCCACCCCCCAACAGGGGCTTCACAGAGCTGCCCCTGCACCTGTGCCACCTCCAACCCTTCCAGAAGCTGCCAGGATGGAAAGGATGCCCAGAATCCTGTGTTGAGTCTCTGGGTGGCAGGGGGACCAGCTGGTAGTATGGGGGCCTGGCTGGGCCATTGGGGGTGCCCACATCCCACATTGAATGCCTGGGTGACAAGGGGGACCAGCAGGGACCTTATGGATGCCCAGGATCCTGTGTTGAGTGTCTGGGTGGCATGGGGGACCAGCTGGACTGCTAGGGACTATGTTGAATGCTAGGGTGGTGTGGTGGACTTGCTGGGCCGTTAGGGCTACCCACGTCCCGTGTTGCATGCTGGGTTCCAAGTGTTGCAGCCTCTGACCTTGCAAGGCTGCAGGTCTTGGCTTAGGTTGTTGGATCTCTCCTACCCCCTGGGAGACCTGGCTTGAGTTCCCACTCCCAGCCTTGGTCTTGGTCCAAACCCAGCCATCCTAGATGTTTGAGGAGTGAACCAGCAGATGGGAGCCAGCTCTTTAAAAAGCAAACAGGGCCTGGCATGGTAGCCTAGCAACTAAAGCCCTTGCCTTGCACTCACCAGGATACCATATGGGTGCCAGTTCTAATCTCTGGTGGCCCCGCTTCCCATCCAACTCCCTGCCTGTGGCCTGGGAAAGCAGTCAAGGACGGCCCAAAGCCTTGGGACCTTGCACCCGTGTGGGAGACCTGGAAGAAGCGCCTGGCTCCTGGCTTCAGTTCGGCTCAGCAGCGGCCCATTGCGGCCACTTAGGGAGTGAATTGGCAGATGGAATATCTTCCTCTCTGTCTCTCCTCCTCTCTGTATATCAGACTGTCCAATAAAAATAAATTAAAAAACAGATTTTTTTTAAAGATTTATTTATTTTTATTACAAAGTCAGATATACAGAGAGGAGGAGAGACAAAGAGGAAGATCTTCCGTCTGATGATTCACTCCCCAAGTGAGCGCAACGGGCCAGTGCTGCGTCGATCCGAAGCCGGGAACCAGGAACCTCTTCCAGGTCTCCCACACAGGTACAGGATCCCAAATGCTTTGGGCTGTCCTTGACTGCTTTCCCAGGCCACAAGCAGGGAGCTGGATGGGAAGTGGAGCTGCCGGGATTAGAACCGGCGCCCATATGGGATCCCGGGGCGTTCAAGGCGAGGAACTAGGCCACTAGGCCACACCGCCAGGCCCAACAGATTTATTTTTACTTGAAGGTCAGGGTTACAGAGAGAAGAAAAAGAGATCTTCCATCAGCTGGTTCACTCCCCAAATGGCAACAATGGCCAGAGCTGAGCCAATCTGAAGTCAGGGGCCAGGAGCTTCTTCTGGGTCTCCCACTCGGGTGCAGGGTCTCAAGGCTTTGGGCTGTCCTCCACTGCTGTCCCAGGCCACAGGCAGGGAGCTGGATGGGAAGTGGAGCCACCAGGACACAAAGTGGCACCTGTGTGGGATGCTGGCATGACAGGCGGAAGAGGTTTCCCCTGCCATGCCGTGGTGCTGTCCCGGAAGGGTCATCCTGAATCCGCCCGCTCGGCGTCATGCCTTCAGATGTGTGTCTATACACACGCCTACATATACGTAGTCACACAAATATGTATGTACCTTTTTCTAATTTGTGAGAGCACAGCTCCAGGGCGGCCAGAGCAGGAACAGGGTGCAGCCATCTCTCCCCACTGCACCCCAGGAGGCCCTCCCTAGCTGCTAGGCTACCTGGCCAGCTGCCTGGGACTGGCTCTCAGCAGGAAGCTGGGCTCCCTCCCTCTGTCCGACTCAGGGTGGCATGGCTGTCACTCAAGGGAGCCACCGTGCCAACCCCTGGGCCATGGGGAAACAGCTGTTGGTGTGCGGGGTGCCAGATGGGCCTGCGTGGGAAATCCCACTTACCTGCTTGTAAGTGAAGAACAGCTTTGGTTTTCACATTCCAGGCTACAAGAGGGGGCAGTAAGGAGGAGGAGCGGAGCAGGAGAGCTGGGGTGGCCACGATCAGAGTACAGCCAGGTCGTTTCCAGCCAGGACCTTCCTCCTGCCTGGCGGTCGGGTGGCTTCCTGCCGTGTCCTCACATGGCAGACTAATGTCATCTCTTCGGGGTGTTCCCAGGTGTCTGCTAAAGGCACGAATCCCACAATGAGGACACACCCCTCATGGTGTGAGCCCCTCGCCATCCCCTGCAGTGCCATAGAATTGGGGGTCAGGGCTTTAGCACTCGCGTTTAAGGGGGCGCCGTCCTTCGGTCCGTGCCCTCTACGCCTCCTGCTCCCCACACCAGAACTGTGGCCTGCTGGAGGACTGGTGATCAGGATGTTTGTCCCGTTTGGCCTCTGATTTTAAAATGCATCCCGAACACCCCCAGGGAGCTAGGGTCTAGGTGCTTCCATGACAACCCTGGGGACACCATAGGCTCGGATCCTGTGTGTGTGCCCAGTACAAAGAGGGTGCCACTCACAGCTGCACCCAGTCTGCAGGGCCAAAGGGCACCAGGCTCTGACTGACTCACACCCAGTGCCTTTGTGTCATGGGCACCAACCCCCACACACACCTGCTCAGGTGGGCAGTTCAGAGGTGTGGCAGGAATGGGCTCAAGGAGCCAGGCTGTGACTCCAGGCACCAGAGGACCAGGCAAGCAGATGCCCTAGTGCTGAGTCCACTCCCTGGGAACCGGTAGGAGGATGTGATGAGGCTCTTCAGGGCCCCGTGCCGGGCATTTGGTCTAGCAGCATTGGTCCTGCCGGCAGCAGCACAGGGAGGTGACCGCCTGCAGGACCAACCAGACCAGCAGGCGTTGACGTGAAGCCTGAGCCCAGAATGGAGGACTGTGGGGATGGAGGGCGGCTGGCATGGAGCACGGCTAGGATGCAGGACAGCCAGGATGGAGGACTGTGGGGATGCAGGACGGCAGTGGCCTCCTTGCCTCATCTGTGATTGGCATCCAGGTGGCTGCCCCACAGTGGATGGCAGCTGTGCCCACTCACTGATCAGCATGGGCCGCAGACCCTATCCAATGTCTCCTTTCACACCCATGCTTAGAGTGCCAGGGGAGCCCCCCAAGGTTGCCTCACAGCTCGAAGGCCCACTCTGCACCTGCCTTGGCCCTGGGTGGGGTGGCTTTATCAGCTCAACCCCCTCAGAATCTCAGCAGACAGGTGTGAGACCGTCCAGGCCAGTCCCCTTTCTCTTGCCAGGAACTTCTGGGAGGGCACAGCTGGGGACACAGGTGGAGGACAGAGTGAGCAGCATGGCAGGCAGCACCTGTGCTCACCAGCCTCGCCGACGTCACCTGCCCACATTGCTGCCTGCTCCCCTCACCTGTGCACGGCATGTGTGGCTCACACAAGTAATAAGCCCAATACAGTTGACTTTACTTAATTAATACTGCTCGTGTTCTGCTCCTCTGTGCTCGTAAAACACCCTGCAGGTTGGCAAAAACACTCATAATATTGATCCGCAGTCGAGCAGGATATTTATTTTGTCTTTGCCCCCACAAGCATAAATCCTCCTCGGCTGCCTCCTGCTCTCTGCAGTGCGGGATTTACAGTGGCCGGTCCCTTAAAAGCTTCCAGTAATTAAGGAAGGAATATCCATCAGTCTTTGTTGGTCCTCGGCATCCCGTGCCCCGACCCCCTAGCAACGCAGCTCAGGGAGCAGGCATGCATGCCTGCGGAGGGCTGGCCGCCAGGGTCTGCCCCGCTCCCGGCCCACACATTGTTCCCGCCCCGTCTTCCGCGCCTGCCCTCCCAGTTCCGGTTTGGCTGGAGGCAGGAAGCACTTTGGAAATTCCTTGCTGCTAGCCCTTTCTTCGCTTCCTCTGGCCTTCCTCTCCTTCTCGGTCACCTGGTCACCTTTCAAAACACAGGGATGGGTCTCCGTTCTCCTCCCCACCCTGAGGCGCTTCCCCTGCACCACCCCCTCGGACCCCTGCCCCAACACGTGCCGTCCAGTCAGGGTGGACAGGTGCTCTCCTACCCAGGGGGGAGTAATGGTGATGATGTTTCCAGAAGGACCAGTGTGACAAGTGGCGGGCAACCCCCTCCCAAAATAATAAAACACCTCCATGACCTCTTCACATCTGAGGAG
Source organism: Ochotona princeps (assembly GCF_030435755.1). Lineage (NCBI taxonomy): Eukaryota > Metazoa > Chordata > Mammalia > Lagomorpha > Ochotonidae > Ochotona > Ochotona princeps. The sequence continues at coordinate 105,571,527 of NC_080836.1, forward strand.
GTGGGCTTCTGGTGACAGTGAAGCTTGACAGGGAGTAGGCTTTCTGGACAGGCTGTCAGCGTCTTCTAGAATGTCCAGAGGCCCCTCTTTGGGGATCTGGAGGGCAAGCAGCCCAGAGTGCCCCCACCCTGCCACAGACCCCAGCCCCTGAATACCGAGCTATCTTTGGCTCCAGCACCAGCATCGCCAGACAGCACCACAAGCCAATCAGAAGCTTCGTGCGTGTTCATTAAAAACATCCTTTTCTGGGAATCCAACCCATTAACCTTCCTACCCCTTGGCAGCATGCTGGGCCCTCCGGGCCAGGCCCAGCCTGCAGCTGATGGCAGCCGGGTGGGGCTGAGCGTGTGCAGCTCTGAGTGCCTGGGGAACAGAGAAGTCACTATGTGGAGACATCGCTCTAGGGGGTCCCCACGATCCAGGTCACGCAGGTCTTAATGTGCCCACCAGTGTCCTCAAGGATGGAGGATGTGGCCAAGTGGGGGACACTGCTACCACACTGACCAAGGGCTCCCAGGGGACCTGTGGCCTGGCCTGGTGACCCTCGCACTGAAGCGTCTCTCACTCTGGCATCCATGTTGTTTTGCTAGCCCTGCTGTTTCTCTCCCATAGTTGTTCTATAAACTGCCAACTATTTATGATTGTTTTACACATAATCTTGGTAAGGAAGAAAAGCTAAAGAGAAAAACGTGCAAATTATCCAAAGAAGTGTGGCTTCTGCAGGGATGGGCATGTACCGGGTCCACGGTGGAAGAATGTTCTGGGTTTGCAGCTGTGGAACATTCTGTACCCACAGTGGTGGACTTGTTCTGGGTCTGCAGTGGTAGAATGTTCTGGAACTGCAATGGTGGCGTGTTCTATATAGCGGTGGGAGTTCTAGACCTGCAGCCATGAGGTGTTCTAGATCCACTGTGGACTTACTTGTTCTGGGTCTGCCATGGGCTCCATGTTCTGGATCGGTGCTGGTGAGCTTGGTCTAGAGCCACAGCAGTGCAGGTGTTCTCGGCGCTCCCCGCGTTGGTGACTGCCAGCCACGCATGCCTGTCAGCACCTGGAAAGCAGAGATGCGCCTGAAGGAACTGGATTCTTGCATTGTTCTATTCTCATTGATGGCAGCGCTAAGTACCCCGTGCAGTGCCCAGCACCCACAGTGACGGCACAGCTCTGGGTTGCCTCTGGATCTGCTCATAGCAGACACACCAGCCAGGCTCTGGGCTGGCCAGGAAGAAGGGTGAGCAGGACGGTGCTGTGCGCTGGGGTCCCACAGTACGCCAGGCGCAGCTGTGAAGACAGAGTCTTGGAGGAGCGAAGGTGGCAGGCCGTGAGCACCCCTCGCCAGCCTAGCCACTCACCTCCTCCACGCTGGGGGTCTGTCAGGATGGCGCCGTGAACGCCCTGGGCAGCTTCTCTCATGTATAGCTGAAACACAGGTACACAGGACCACCCGAAGCCCAGCAGGTGGAGAGGCACAAGTAGACTGGAGAAATGCCATAGAACGTGGCCTCTTGGACTGGGTAGACTGGGCTGTTTGTAAACAACAGACATCTGTAGCTGCAGGTAGGGAAGTCCTGAGTCGGGCACCAGTGGCCATGTGTGCAGGGAGGGTCACGCTGGTCCGTGTCTGGGGAGAGCTGCACTGGTCCGCCTCCTGGGAGGGCCGTGCTGGTCCACATCCTAAGGACGGCTGCGTTGGTCCACATCCTGCTTTCCAGTGGGCCTCACTGCTGCACCCTCATGCAGTGGAAGAAGGGACAGGCAGGCCTCTTTATTGTGGGGGGGTGGAGTTCATTTACTTGGCAAGAGGCAGGAGATCCGTACCTGCTGACCCATTCCCCACGTGCCACAGCAGCCAGGCCAGGGCCAGGGAAGCCGGCATTAAAAGGTGAAATTAGGGCTCGGCGGCGTGGCCTAGTGGCTAAGGTCCTCGCCTTGATCCCATATGGCCGCTGGTTCTAATCCCGGCAGCTCCACTTCCTCTCTATCTCTCCTCCTCTCAGTATATCTGACTTTGTAATAAAAATAAAATAAATCTTTAAAAAAAAAAAAAAGGTGAAATTAGCCACATGAGCGGGGCCATGAAGAAACGGGGCTCCCCAGAACTCCAGCCATGTCTCCCGTCAGTGGCAGGAGCCCAGGCATTGGAGCCATCCCCTGCTGCCCCACAGGCACCTCAGCAGGGAGCTGGAGCAGAAACAGGGCAGCCAGGACTCAACCTCAGGCACTCCGATGGAGGACTGCAGAGTCCCAGGCGGCAGCCTAGCCCACCGCACTGCATGCTCACTTCTGCCTTGAGTCTCTGAGGATGGAGCCTTCCGGCCTAACCATCGCCCAAAGCCTCTGCCCCCTTGTAGTGCTAACAGGTGGGCTCTTGGGGGACACACACTTGGATGGCTAAGATGCCACTAAGGGTGCCTGCATCCGCTGTCAGTGCTGAGTCGAGCCCCAACCAACCCACTGATGCTAGCCCTGCCCCCAGGAAGCAGCAGGAACTTGTGTCACTCACACAGGGGATGTGGACTAGGTTGGAGTAAGGTGGAATAGGTTCCAGGCTCCTGGCCCATCCTTGCCCACAGCTGGCACTTGAGGAGTGAACCAAGACGTGTTTTAAATATAGGACCACAAACTTCACTGAAAGCCAAAGGTCCTAACACATGCCGGCAGGGATGGCATACCCACTGTCGGGTGTCCTAACACATGCTGGTAGGGATGGCATACCCACTGTCTGGTGTCCAGCCCCAGAGGGGTCAGCATGCTGGAGTGCAAGAGGCACGTGGCCCTCCCTGGGGCAGCTCAGTCACTGCTCTTGCGAGCAGCCTCCATGGAGCTGGCCCCATCACTAGTCGGGCCCTGCTGTGTCCTCCAAGCACAGCCATGAGCGTCCCCTTCCAGCTGTGTGTGAGGGGCACTTGCACTGGGGTGCCCGTCTCTGTGTCCCTGGGGAAGTCACAGGCCCTGCACAGTGGTGTTGAGGTGGCAGCTGGCCAGGGTGGGGGGAGCCTTACAGGTTAGCATTGGGTCGACAGCACTCGCCTGGAGTCAGTGCTGTTCACACCCAGGGGTGCTCCCCCGGGCTGCTCCCTGACCTACACCCGGGCAGGCTGTACATGCCCACTCCCAGAGAGGACGAGTCAGCTCTGGCCCAGCCACATCTCAGCCCTGCCCACACCTGACTGGGAGCCTCGGGCAGCTCCAGGGGACACGTCCTGGGGCCTCACCCTGAGGATGGGCCCTGGAGCCATAGCCAGGCCACCAGCCCGAAGGTCAGATGCAGCAAAGCCCATCGAGCTGAGTGCCAGAGCATTTTTCTCTGGGCCTGGTGGGCCCCAGAAGATCCAGAGGGGCCTGGTCCGCTCACCCCCTGGTCCCAAGTTGCATCGATTTATTTATTTGAAAGGCAAGAGTTAAAGAAAGAAAGATACATCTTTCATCCACTGGTTCACTCCCCAAATGACTTCAGTGGCCAGGGCTGGGCCAGGCCAGCTTCCGGGTGTCCCACGTGGGTGGCAGGGGCCCAAGCACCTGGGCCACTTCTGCCTCTTTCCCAGGGGCATTGCAGGAAGGAGCTGGACCAGAGGCAGAGCAGCTTTTGAACTGACACCCATATGAGATGCTGTCATTTTAGGCAGTGGGCTAACACACAGCATCACAACTCCAGTCCCCAGAACCCAAATCCTATACTTAGCCCTTTGCTGGTCCCAGGGAGATGGTGGAAACCCACCTACAAAAGAGGTTTTTATTTTAGACAAGAAAATATGTACTGCAGTGCCCTGGAAGGTACCTCCTCTTGTTACTTTGGGGGGATCAGGTCAGCGAATCCCCCACCTGATTGCCACTCTCCTCCCTGACTTGTGCACTTGATTGATTTGAAGGTGTCTCAGCTCAGGGACCAAGGGAGCGACAGCCCCTCCTCCCTGCTGCCGACCGGCCGCACCAATAACTCATTTTTTAGCTCATTAGCCAACAGAGGCCATGAGCAGTGGCCCCCCAGGGGATTGGCGCAAAGTGAGCTGATCTACTGCCGTCTCCACTGCTCTTGAACTGGCCTTCCATGGGGAGAGGAAAGGTGTGACCGAGAGGTGCCCCGGGAACCCCGGAAGTGAAGCTGGAGACAGGCAGTGGCGTGTGGCCCCCTCATGCCCAGCCTCCAGGCCCCTGAGGGTGCTGGTCCCAGACAGAATGTTCCTTGTCAAGAAGACACCATTGTCGGGCCTTCATCCCTTGTAGATGAGGATGGGGGAAGGGGTGGCTTGGCCACCCTGACCAAGCACTGGGTGCTCCTTGCCACTTGGGGACCAGTCACAGACAAGGCCACCAGAAGACATGGTTTCCTGCCACACTGCCATCGTGACCTCACTTAACCCAGATTGCCTCCCAACGAGCCTGTCTCCAGACAGTCACGGTAGAGGTCAGGACCTGACCATGCAGGCGGGGGCATGGCCACGTGCAGGCCGTACCATCCCAGAGGCCTCCTGCCAGCCTGATCGCCACATGGTCCTCAGAGCAGGACAACACCCCTTGCTTGGTGCCTTTGAGTGTGGGGAACCTGTGCCCTCAGGGTGTCTCACCATGCCAAGGTGCCCCCTGCAGCATCTCGTCAGGCCTGGCTGCTAGCAGATGCCATCCTGCCCAGCTAGAGCTCTGGACACTTGGGCTGAGATCTCTTTGGGCAGCACTGGGGTCACGGTGGCCCCACCTAGACAGGTGGTTGTCACAGGGTCTCCCTGAGCTAAGGAGTCCTGAGCCAGCCCTTGAGACCCCCAGCCACCCCCCGTACCTCTTTCCTGCTGAAAGCGACAGGAGTTTTAGCCCTATGGGACCCTGCACCCACCTGGGAGACCCAGAAGAGGCTCCTGCTATGGCCTGGCCCAGCCCTTTGGGAGTGAACCAGTGGAGGGAAGGCCTCTCCGTCTTATCCCTTTCTTGGTAACTCTGATTTTCAAAGAAATAAACAAAGTCATTGCACTCAAGCCTAGAGTTCCTGTGCCAGATCCTTCAGTTTATCCCCGGGTGATTGGCGATAACTATTAAAATCACTCGGAGCAGGATTAAATGGCTGTGATTTTAATGCCTTGTGAAACAGGAGCCAGCAGACGGAGAAGCCTTTGCCATTGTCCCTTCCGCCCCACTCCTGTCTCGTGTTTGTCTGTGATTTGGGAAATGCACCCACGGCTGCTTAGCAGATATTAAATACCTTCTTAAAGATAACACCCAGCCCCCTGAGGATTTTGTCTTTCCTAAGCCCCGTTTCCTCGGCGCTGTGGCACTTCCGCCCCTGGATGGGGACTGTATGTTGAGGGCTCCTTGCACCATCTGGGGGTGCCCATGGGCTCTCGGCCGTGCCAAGTGTTTGTCCTGGAAACCTCTTGATAAAAGGAGTTGGGGGTCATGCTGGGGTCGCCCACATGTACCAGGAAGTGAAGCAAAACTAATCCAGATTTACTCCTGGAGGAATCTGTTTGCCTAAGTCTTTAGGAACAGATTAGGGTTAACCCGACACGATCCCCGGGCGCAGTGTAAACACGGAAAAGGTGGCAACAAGCCCTTTTCTTCTGCCTTGGGAAGCAGAGGTGTTCCCGGGGACGAGTTTCCGCTGCAGAGCGTGGCAGGAGCCCCGAGCCGCTGCCCCGCATGGAGGGAGTGGAAGTTCAGGGGAGGGCAGCCGAGCGTGCACCTCACCTCCTCACTTTTGGCTTCTGCTACCCAAGGAGCTGGTGGCATCCTTAGGCCTCCTTCGAGTAAGTTCACGGCTAGGGACTGAGGCCACCGTGTGCTGAAGCACGGAGAAGCTGTTCCCCAGCCGGCCAGACTCGCCCTGCATGGGCAAGGCAATGCCCGTTGCTGTACCCGGTGGTGACCGCCTGTCTGGGGGCTCTTACAGGGAGGAGAAGGAGCGCTGGATCCGGGCCAAGTACGAGCAGAAGCTGTTCCTGGCCCCGCTGCCCTGCACGGAGCTGTCCCTGGGCCAGCACCTGCTGCGGGCCACGGCCGATGAGGACCTGCGCACGGTCATCCTGCTACTGGCGCACGGCTCGCGGGATGAGGTGAACGAGACCTGTGGCGAGGGCGACGGCCGCACGGCGCTGCACCTGGCCTGCCGCAAGGGGAGCGTGGTCCTGGTGCAGCTCCTGATCTGGGTAGGTGTGGACGCCTCTGCCCGCCGCGTGTGCCCGTGGGAGGACCAAGAATCAGGGAGGGAAGCCCAGGGCCGAGCAGAAAGTGCGACCAGTGGGTACTTTCCGCTTAGGCGGCAACAGCTGCCACCCCAGCCCCACACAGCATCTGCCACGGTTCCTGAAAATCCGTCTTCGGGCCTGGTGTGGCAGCGATGGGCCTCTCGCTCCCACGTTCAGAAATCCACTGAACACCCACATGAACTCCCATCAGCAAAGCTGAGAGTTCTTCATTCTCCCGTCACCACAGGCCCAGCCCCCAGACCTGGAGGGGAGCTGTGGGGGAGCTGGCCAGAGGGTCGCGTGTGACAGTCCCTACCCAGTGACTGTGCCTGTTCCTACTGGGACACCTGTCAGGAAGCCAAACCCCCTGCGGGAAGCTGGTGACCCGCAGCAGCCCCGGCAGAACCCGTCGTTGTAGGCAGAGAGAAGAGTGGGCACCCTGCCCAGGGCTGCTCCACTGTACTCAGCTGCAGCCGGGGGCCAGGGCCTGTCCGGCGCCCGTGGGGCTGGACACTTTGTGAGCCGTGGACAGGGCCAGCCTGCAAAGACCAGGGTCTCTAAGGCCGAGGCCTGCTCTGGCACCTTGGGTCGAGGCCTGTGAGGGCACCAGGAGGGACTGCAGCAGGCCTGCCCTCCACCGACCTGCATGGAGAGGGCAATCTTTGGAGGGCAGGTGCTGCGGCCAGTCCTCCCCCGCAGGTCACTGGGAGGGGGCCTCCCAGTCCCCATCGCGGTGCGCTAACCGTGTCTTTCCCCGCATCCCCCTGCACAGTACGGCGTGGACGTCATGGCCCGGGACGCGCACGGGAACACGGCGTTGGCCTATGCCCGGCAGGCCTCCTGCCAGGAGTGCGTGGATGTCCTGCTGCAATACGGCTGCCCAGACGAGCGCTTCGTGCTCATGGCCACGCCCAACCTGTCCCGCAAGAACAACCGCAACAACAGCGGCGGGAGGGTGCCCGCCATCATCTGAGGAGCCAGTGCGCCCACCAAGCCCCAGGCACGTGAGTCGGGCGAGCCCCTTCCCTCCTCCCAGCGGCCGCCTGCAAACCCGCTCACTCGCGCCCCCCACAAGGAGAGCCCGGCACTTGGACCCCATCAAGGGGTAAGGGGGAGGCTGCGGAAGCAACTCCCTGCTCCACCAACTTCCCCCGCACCCCGGCCCCACCCCGATCGATCCACAGGACACGCGGAGTGAGGGGGTCCTGGGCGGCGGCAGGCACGAGGCGGCAGCGCCAGGTCCGGACCCCCAGCGACCTGCAGAGCCCGGCGCCGAGGACTGGGGGCCGAGATGGGAGGGCAGGCGAGGAGCGAGGAGAAGGGGCAGCTCCCCTGAACTGGCAGTTAAGCACACCAGAACATTTCACCTCGACTGAGCCAGGGCCGGGACTCATCTCTCCGAGGAGCCTGACGCCATGAATCAGAAGCAAGCACAGAGTTTGTCAGGTCTGAAGCCCCTATGATGGTATGTGTCAAATCAGTTGGAGCTAATCTGTCCGCGGAGAATAGCGGCTTCATTACACTCGTATAGTTGAGTTCTTCCAGCGTTACTGCTGTTTAATAGAACATGATTAGTCATCACCGGGAAGAAAGCATATTAGCCGAGGAGGTAGCTCCCGGCACGCTCCACTGGGCGCTGGGCGCGTCAGACGGGCCCAGCCGTGTTCTCCCCGAGCCCTCGGAGCCCTCGGAGCCCTCTTCTTCTAAATCCACTGTCATCATTTAGTGTCTGTTTAATTTTTCAGTCCAAAGAGAGGAAGTCAGTCGCTTGAGTATTATTTCGACTGTGGTCTCCTTGGTGCAAAAAAAAAAAAAAAAGAAAAAAAAAGAAAAGAAAGCAAATGGGGGTGGGAGGGAAAAATAAATTAATAAATAAATAACTCAGAAATCCACAGGGAAGGCACAGCTGTAGCGCGTGGAGTTCACACGGGAAATGCAGAAGGGGTCAGTCCACACCCCCCACACCCCACACACGTCAGAATCGGTGTCCGTCCTTCAGCCAAGGTGGATGTGTTGGGTTTCGGGGTTCCCTGGGTGGGGGGGGCGTCTTAACCACGCCCCCACACGCTTCTGTATTCCGTCTTTAGAGGAGATGTGTGAACATCCGTCTGAATAAAAGCAGTTCATGAATATGCATTGGCCTCTGTGCACGTGGCACCTGGGTTAATTTATAAACTGCACTGGATGTGAAGTAAGACTGTGCAACTTGGTATCCAGGAGAGGGTAAGCAGATCACTGTTTGTAGCAAACACTCCCGGGAGGCCACACTCCCATTAGCGCTAGCTGGCTTTTTAAAACAAAACAACAGCGTAATAGAATACGTGCGAGTGGTTCCATCTGCCTGTGGGGAACAGAAAACGCAGGAGAAGGGGGCAGGGCAGTGAAACCAGACCCTGCAGGGATGGAGGGGAGACGGGAAGACAGGTGTGACTGCCCACTGAGGTCCCATGCGAGGAGCCCCAGCACGCTGCCCTGACGGCCCACGAGGGCGGGCCCCGGGCGTGCCCCCTGCCCACATCTGCTAAACCTTATATTTTGTAAGAATTTTCTCCTCCTCTTTCACTTATTAAAAAAAAAAAAAAGCAAATAGGTTGGGGGTAGGGAAGAAGTGTCACACAGAGCACGTGTCTCCTGGGCGTTTCAGAAGTGAGGTGCCAAGGTGCACACGCCTCGCCACTGTGTCATTCGCCCCCATGGGAACAGAGAAGAAAGCCGTGGCCTGGCTTTGCAGCCCCAGCCCTTGGCCAGCCCCAGCTGCAGACTCCCAGCGTGCACACGGACAGCGCCCACGTGAACGCAATCCCTGGGTTTGTGGTAGTGGCTGCCCACCCTGGAGCTGCCTTCCTCAGTGAGCTGCAGTCTGAGCGGGACCCGGGTACCCGCAGGCCTTGTCCCGGGCTGTGCGGGAGGCTGTGCGGGAGGCTGTGCGGGAAGCTGAGCCTCTGCGCCTCCAGCGCAGGCTGCTCGCCAGTGACTTCCATCTCCCTCGACACCCACGTCCCGTGAGCCTGCGTGGGTGTGCGCCCCTCCCAGAAACCACAGCCCTGCCCTACCGTGGTCAGCCCTGCCGGCCGGCTCCCTGACCCCGAGCCAGCCTCTGTCGGGCTCACATTCTGGCCGTGGAAAGAAAGATGTGTGAGCTTGGAGGGACTGCTACTGTGTGTATGTGTGTGTGTGCGTGTGTGTGTGTGTGTGTGTGTGTTTCAGTGTCAAATCAAAAACCCTTTCTTTGTGGGTGCGGCCCTCGCTCCCAGGAACACCTATGAGGTTGGGAGCTGGTCAGGGGTGAGGTCAGTATGGGACCAGGCCATGGACACCAAACTCACGGCCAGGGTCACGGTAACTAGGGAGGCCACCTCCACCAAGCCCGGCTGACTTTTCTTGCTAAGAACTGCCATTCTCCCTGGACAAGACACCTGTGGGGCAGGTACAATCAGGTGATCGTGTGGGTGACCTGGCCGCAGCCACACTCCCTCCCAAACCCTGCCGCTCGGGCCTGCTGGTCATTGGGCCCGGGGCTGTGCGAGGGACAGAGCTCACCGGGGTTCCGCTGGGGAAGGCCACTGTCACTGTGGCTCTTTCCGGGTGGCCACGAGGCCCTCCACGCCCCGCAGTCTCCCTGTCAGCCCAGGAGGTGACCATCGCAAGGCTCAGCTGGTAGCCAACCTGCATGCATTGTTCAGGCAGCTCCTGTGCTGGTGTGGCGGCGCTCGCTGTCCCTTTAGGGACGGGCATGGTCAGTGCCAGCTGCATGCCTGCCCAGGGACCCTGCCCACCCTGCCAGCACCCGCTGCCCGGAAGCTGCCCCTCCGCCCACCCAGGCCCAGCCTGAGTCGGTTGCATCAGAGGCACAAAAGAAGGTCAAGTCTTGGCCTCGAGCTATTTTTTTAAAGATTTATTTATTTTTATTGCAAAGTCAGATATACAGAGAGGAGGAGACAGAGAGGAAGATCTTCCTTCCGATGATTCACTCCCCAAGTGAGCCGCAATGGCCGGTGCTGCGCTGATCCAAAGCTAGGAGCCAGGAACTTCCTCCAGGTCTCTCACACAGGTGCAGGGTTCCAAGGTTTTGGGCCGTCCTTGACTGCTTTCCCAGGCCACAGGCAAGGAGCTGGATGGGAAGCAGGGCCGCCGGGACATGAACCAGTGCCCACATGGGATCCCGGTGCACTCAACGTGAGGACTTTAGCTGCTAGGCCATCGCGCTGGGCTCTCAAGTCATTTTTTTTTTGAGGCCCAAAATGACGTTCCCTCTGGAAGCCCTTAGCATCATAGCGTTAGCCCAGCTGGGGACACACACATTGTCCCTGGACTCACCAACTCCATCCATGCCAAGCTGGGATGGATAGATGATGGACAGTGAGCCTCTGCCTTCCCTGAGAAGGCCCCTGCCCGACGTTTGCCCTCTGTCCAGGCTTCGATGGACTGTCTCCCCTGCCCACCGGCTGCAGCAGTTGGGGGAGCAGCAGGGGACAGGGAACCTGGCCGCCATGCACGATGCGTCCCAGGTGAGATCTGAAGGGGCGCAGGACCTGACTGCTCATGCACCCCTCAGCGGTCGCATGCGCTGGGGCTGCCTGGGCTGGGTTTGCGACTTTTGAAACCAACAGCAGGGAACTCCAGGAATGCCCGTCTTTCCTTCTCCCAGCATGCTGGCCAGTCCAGCCCTGATTTCTCACATGGAGCATCCCCTCCCTGGAACCTCCCTGGACTCTGCAGGAAGCCCCATGGCCTTGAGGCTTTCTGGGTGTCCCGCTCCCAGCTGGGTCACACAAGCGTTCAACTTGGGACATGCCTTCCTCTTGGTTATGACCAAGAGGGAAAAGAGGGAGCCCTCACCCCCAGCTCTGGGAAACACTTCCTTCGCTACCAGTTGCTGGGAATGGAGGGCGGAGACCCAGACATGGGTGGGCAGGGCCCCTACCAGCGCCTCCTGCTGGATGGGACTTGTGGCACATGGGCGGAGCTCCAGCTCTGCTTCCTAGCATGGGCTTGTGTCCCACGGCAGGGGTCAGCGGGCACTTCGTCACGTGACAATTCCAGAAAAATCTGCACGTAGTGTTGTTTTTTAATGCCCGCTCTGGGTGAGTCACACCAGACCCCCCAGCTCCTGCAGCCACGCCACCTGCCCAGGGCAAGGGTCAGCTCTGGGTGTTTTGTTCCTTATTGCAACCACACTGCATGCCCACCAAGGAACCAGATGAGGTGCCGGGCATCAGTGAATCCTTGTGGTGCAGCAAACCCCATAAGACGCCAGATGCTAGGAAGCGCTGCCCCCAGGCCAAATGTGCCCTGAGCCAACCAACCAACACCCTCACCCCGACTCAGGAAGGGACCCACCCACACAGCCCCAGAGAGCTAGTTAGCTCCTGTCCAAAAGCGTGGACACCCCACTGGTTGCCCACATGACCAGAGGCTGGTGATGCAAAGCCTAGGGGAGCTTGAGGTCAGCAAGAGAGGGTGACCTGGGAGAGGATGCTGATCTCTGCTGCACCTGCCATCCTATAGCAGCCCAGCTCTATGTCCATCCTGCTCCTATAGCAACGAGGGGACAGAGAAGGGACTGAGGGAGCCAGGAGCCAGGACAGCTCCGGGCTGTGGGCTTCCCACCAAGACCTTCCGTGATTCGAGGATGCAAACCTGTGCTTAGAAACTGCTTCATGGTGAGAGGGAAGGAGCCATACACCCAGGCCCGCTCGCCCACTCTGTGTGTGTGTGTGTGTGTGTTCTGGAAAGTGCTGCGTTCCCCAGCTCTGCCCTTTGCTGACCTGCCCTTAGGGAGGGAGCTCCCCGCTCCTTCCCAAAAGGGAGCAGGGCGCAGGTGGAGGGGTGCCGGTGGAGGGCCATGTGTGTGTCTCAGTAAACAGCCGTGTACAGAAGACGGGAGAGCAGCACAGGCTGAGTCCTGACCCGGGTGGGTTTTGTTTTAGTTTCCCGTTTTCTTTCTTTTCTTGGAGGGGGCTTGTTTTTGATATTACCTCATCCGGCAACTTGTGTGTTTCTCTACAGCTCGGCCATGCTTTGTTTATGTTGTTTGTGCTGTAATTAAAACCACTGACAGACATCGCGCCTTGCTTGTTCTTTCCAACATTCTTGTTTTGATTAAACATGCCAGTTTGTGTTTTCCTGCCTGGGGATCTTTTTGTGTCAGCTGTGCAGTATTCTATGGGGAAAGGGGGAAGAATGTGTGAAGGAGCAGAGAGGCGGCTGCGTGGAGGGCCTCTTCCTAAGAAAGAAATGGGAATACGGCTGTGCTGCCTCCGAGAGTGCGGGCTTGCGATTGGTGGCTTGTTTTGTTCTCCCCCTCGGTGATGTGTGTGTGTGTGTGTCATTTGTCACAACTAATTGGGTTTCTGTTTCCAGGCAAAGGTAAATCAGAAAAGAGGCAAGTGCCTGAGGGAGGGCTCAGGGCATCCCAGGCCGGGGAGGTCCCCATCTCCACGGCTGCCCCGGCGGGGACCAGGACTCCCCAGCCCAGTGTTGGCGGGACCCAGCAGCTGACCAGGGAGCGAGACCATTCCAGGACAGACACACACCAGCACTGGAAAGTGCTGGCACACTGATGTGATGTTCCCATGGGAACGTGTGCCCTCCACTTACTCCCCCATCAGAACAATACAGAAAGGATAAAACTCGCCCACATGCTGACTGTGCCACCACCAGCTGCTGCCCTGCTCTGCCCATCACGCATGACCTGTGCCCTGCTCTTGCATGTCGGCACAGGCATGGCCACATGCTCTCCTGGGCACTGGGAGCCCACAGCACCACAACACCGTGAGGAGACGCAGCAGAGAGCAGCATACTCGCCACCCCTGCACGCGCCCTTGGCCACGCTGGGGCCATGGGCCACGTGTCTCCCACGGTCAGTCCAGGGTCAGAGAAAGGAGCTTCTAGGAGGAACCCATGCCACCTGGCAGCGTGTTGGTGACCTGGCTGTTTCAAAACACATTTCCAAAACAGCTGCTTCACCAAACCACGGGCAGATTTTTTGTTTTCCTCCCACAAGAAGCAGCCGTGGCTCTTGGATGCCTGCGAGCTCCAAGCTGTTCCCAGACATGCCCAGCACACATGGAACCTCCTGCATTCTGCTGAAAAGGGAGATGGGGCCCGAAGAGGCGGCTGGATCAGCCTCCGAGCCGCTGCTTTTCCTCCAGCCGCGCTGGGTAGAGCTGTGTCGGTGAGGGAAAGGGGGGCAGGTGTAGCAGCAACTCGCAGTCCACCTGCCTTTGTTCCTGGGGTCCATGGCCTGGGCTAGAGCAAGCTGCCCGACAGCTCCTCCCACAAACCGGGCTGCCCTCTCCACCCAAGGCGTGCCCAGCTTTTCCAGGCCACAGAGATGGTGCTGAGTCACCTTCCACACCGAGGCACTTCAGCCTTCTGCGCTGAGGAGCACTCGGGCTGGCCAGGCAAGCAGGAGTTCGCACCCAAGACCATGCACCTGCTCACGCACAGCACCAAGTGGAAGGACCAAACCCCAGGCCTCTGCTCCTGACTCGGGCAGGCTCCAGAGCCAGAAAAAACCATTGTGGGACAGGGCCACAGGCAGCACTTGCCGACCATCTGAGCAGGTTCAGGGCCTAGGAATCTAACTGGGGAATAAAGTGAAGGCTTTGGTAGCAGCCCAGGTATGCCTGGCATGGAGAAGCCCCACAGTAGGGAGCAGGTGCGTGAGCACAGCCGCTGAATGAGTAGATCAGGCCTGCAAGAGCTCCGCCTCTCACGGGAGGAAGCGCCACACCACAGAGTGACTCCACACTCAGGGACTAAGCGGCCACTGCCTTCCCTGTGTGGGTGGCACCATTTCCTCCCGTGGAGTGTACTGCCCACATTTTGCTTCCTAGGCACGCGTTCTAAACAGCTGTGTTAAGGCGCTCACATCCCACCCTGTGGTGTGTGGGTTCAGTTCCTGGCGCCAGCTCCTGACGCTGACATGGTCTCCACGAGGCCCCAGGAGTTCTGTTCCTGCCATTACATGGGAGACCCAGATGGATCGCACAACTTCTGGTTCTGGTCCATCCTGCTTCCGGCCTTGCAGGCGTTTGGGAAGTCGGTTAGCAAACAGGAGCTTTCTCATTTTCTCTCTCCTTCTCATCTCTCAAATATATTTTTCAAATTTTGCATGGATGGGGTTGGCATTGTGGTGTTGCCAGTCAACCTTGCCATCTGTAACGCCAGATCCCGTACGGGCATCGGTTTGAGTCCCAGCTGCTCCACTTCTGATCCAGCTCCCCACTGACAGCCTAAGGAAACAGTGGAGGGCGGCCCAAGTCGTTGGGCCCCTGCACTCACGTGGGAGTCCTAGGTTAAGATCCTGGCTTTGGATCAGCCGGCTTTGGCTGTTGTGGCCATCTGGGGAATGAACCCACCCAAACTGGCTCCATCTCTCTCTTCCTGTGTGTGTGCGTGTCTCCCTTTCTCGCTGTAACTGACTTTCCGGTAAGTAAATCTGCAAAACGAAACAAAAAGGTTGGCAGCACGTTCTGCCGCTGAAAGCAGAGAGGGGTTGGAGTCGGCACTGATCGTCACTCAGCTGCTACGGAGGCAAATGCAGCCACAGTCGGGAGGTCATCGCTGAAGACACACGGCCGCTCACGGCCCGCAGCGCGCAAGGGGCGGCCCTCATGCCCACGCCTGTGGCTAGAAGCCTGGCCAGCTGCGTGCTTCAGCCTCCTGTCCTGCCTGCAGGCTGCGACTGGCCCCCGGTGTCCTTCCCCCATAGCCTCGTGTCCACAGATCACTTCCTAGGGATCTGGTCCCCGCCTGGAGCTCTCGCTGGCTCCTTGGGACCTGAAAGGACAGCTGCATCTCACCCAGATACTGCAGCAGCCCAGCCGCTGTCCCACACAGAGCGTTTGTTGCATGTCCCCTCCCCCCGCACACACGCCTGTTCCTCTCTTTGGGGGCTCAGGCAAAGCATGCTTTCCCAAGACACCCTTTCCACCTCCCCGTGGTTCCACTGGGGCCGCCTGCCTGTGCTGCCGCTGCCCCTCCACCATGCCTGAGCTCCATGGCGCAGACACCCCCGGGGAGCTTGTGCGTGAGCCAAGGATGACTGCAGGCATGTCCCGGCTTCCTGGCAGTGCTTGGGGGCCGGTGCTGCAGCCACTGCCTGTACATGATTCAACTCTTCAGGTCGCCTGGCCTCCTCACTGTCGTGGTCGCTGTGAGAGGCTGGGGAGGGAAGTGCATGGGGAGCTCTCGGGCCTCCCTTGGTGGGACTCCCCCGACAACACACATTTCTGGAGCTCCTACAGGGTCCTCCCTGCCCCGCCTCTGAGCACAAGGTGACAGCACAGAGGACAGCCAGGGGACGTGAGCCCGGCATTCTGCACGTCCCGAGAAGCAGCCAAGCCGCAATCTATCAGCACGAAGGGCCGGGAAGGCGCCTAATTGGCCCATAAATGTGGTCCAATAACTGCACCTGACACCCAAAGACACTACAGGCAATTAGCACTTATTTATTTGCATATGGTATTGACCAATCTCAGGCTGCACTCACTTCCAAGATCTGTTTATTTTTGAAACTGGAGGGGGAAAAAAGACCTCATTTACTGCAGTCCAAGGGGAAGTACCAGGGCACGCAACACACAGGCATGCACACACACGTGCAATACACACTTAAGCATATGTGCACACACACGTAAGCAACAGGGGTGATGGGAACTTGGCACTGCACAGGAATACGTGTGTTCCTCACTGTGTCTTGCCAAACACTCAGTGGACACAGCCCACCAGGTGACCGTGACAGTGCCGTTGGGAGTTGGGGGTGGAGCCGGCATGCCACGGGCTGGGGACAAAGTTGAGTTGCCCAGCACAATGTCCGGGTGTGTGGGCTTTGCAAACGGATCTTCCAGAAAACAAACCATTCTCTGGAGGGCAAAGGCAGGCCTCTCCCAGCTCCTGAGCTGCTCAGGTTGGAAAGAATGCATACCGCCTTTGAGGAAGCACACGCATGCTCGCTCACTACTGGACACAGGTGTTGGGTTGTACGAGGCAGGGACTGTGCCCCTGCTAGGGCTGTCCCTGTCCTCTGAGTGCAGGTCCTTGAAATGGGCATGAGATGGAAAGGGCAAATACCCAGAGAGACTTGGCACAGCGATGAACTCACTGCCAGCATCCAAGCAAAGTGGGCCCTGCCAGTAAACATCACCTAACACACCAGTGTGCTCTCCCAAATCCACGTGAGGGGTACAGGTGTTTAAAATAAAAAAGACTTCTTTGTGTGTCCATTTAAAAAGCTACAAAAAGAGAGTCAGCTCCTGTCCACTGTTTCACTGAAGGTTGGGCCAAAGTGCCACCAGGAGCCAGGAGTTTCATCCCTGTCTCCCACATGGATGCAGGGGCCCAGGTACTTGAACCATCTTCTGCTACCTTCCCATGTGCTTTAGCAGGGAGCTTGATTGGAAGTGGAGCAGCCAAGACTCAGCCTGCGGTCCACATGGGATGCTGGCTTTGAGGCAGGCCTACGCTGCTGTGCAATGAGAGTTACTTCGAAAGATGTAGAAGCTGTTTAAGGCATGTTTCCAAGCAGGGTGTCTACAGCCAGTTCTTGGAGCTGCCACAGGTGGAGGATCCAGCGGAACCCTGGTCGCCTGGCCCTGGTCTCTTGACCCACCTGAGGAGCGGGTGCTGGGTTCATGAACCCCGGAGGTGCAGGATCCAGTGGGGCTCAGGTCGTCTGGCCTGGCTCCTGGGCCCGCCCGTGAGTGAACAAGGCAGAGCAGTGGACGCAGAGAAGAGGGCAGCCCGTGTGGTGCACTGCGGAGGAAAGAGAACAGAGCAAACTGGACAACTACCCCAGCAAACGATGACAGCAGCCGACGGACACTGGGAGGGCTGCCTCACCCTAGGATGGGCGAAATCAACAACATGGCAGAACTGTCCAAACCACTTGGTCGGAACCCTTAGATCATGCACTACAGCCGGACCCTGGGTTGACACTGGGTGGCGGTTCCCCACCCTGGGCACTGGGACACTTGGGAGACTGGGCGTGGCTTCCCCCTTTATCTCTCTCCTTCCCCCAGACAGGAGAAGAAATAGAGATCTGGAAACAATGGTTTCACCCACTTTTCCCTAACCCTCAGTCCTTCCCGCCCTGGTCAACCGTGTAATCATCATCAAAAATAAACACAAAGCCGTTCGGGGCTGGCGCTGCGAGAGCCAGCAGTGCATGTTCCCTGGAGTCCCTCCCTGAGTCTCCGCTTCCATCCATTCTTCTGCGTCTTTCTGACTCACCAGGGATTTCTGTTTTGAAACGTATCAGAGAAACAGAGACGGGGAGAAGCAGAGCTGCCACCGGCTGGTTCAGTCCCCAAATGTCCACAACAACCAGGGCGGGGCGGTGCTGGAGCCCGTGTCGGAACTCAGTCCTGGTCCCCAGGTCCGTCAAGTTGGAGAGTGGGGGCAGGGCCCCTGGGGCTTGGCCTGTCACCACCGCCTGCGGGGGCCGTCCTCGCAGGAAGCCGCAGGCGGGAGTGGAACCCCAATGCAGCACACACCTGTCTCTACCAGCAGCTCCACTGCCTACAAAGCAACTGTGAAGAAGCAAAGATGAAATTAACAATCACCAACTGTACCCCGCACCCCGGACAGATGTGTCCGCACAGCCTTGAAAAACAGACTTATGCACTTTTGTTAAACACTAACAACACCATTCTTCACGCTATCTTACAGTCTGTACTTCCTTTCAAACTTTATTTTCAAATGTTCAATCCGAGGCCAGCATTGTGGCATAGTGTGTAAAATGCTCCATCTACAATGCCAGCATCCCATGTGGGTACCAGTTCGAATCCCAGCTGCTCCACTTCTCATTCAGCTCCCTCCTTGTGGCCTGGAAAATATCAGGGGACGGCCCAATGCCTTGGGACCCTGCATCCATGTGGGAGACCCGGTAGAAGCTCCTGGAGCCTGGCTTTCAATTGGCTCAGCTCTGGCAGTTGCAGCCACTTGGGAAGTAAATCAGCGGATGGAAGATTTTTATCTCTGTTTCTCCTTTTCTGCCTTTCAAATAAAAGTGAAAATTATATACATATAATTTTATAATTACATATATAATTATATAATTTTCACTTTTAATTATATATATATAATTTCACACACACATATGTGTGTGTATTTATTTATTTATTTATTAAGGGAAGAATAAAAAGAAGGGGAAAGGAAGTGCTGGAGGGCAGGATCTGCCCCAGCTGCCGGAGCGGAGCCGCCCGCCCGGGCCTCCAGGAGGGCGCTCATGGCATCTCCAGTTTCCAAGACAGGAGACGCTCCTGGGCCTTCGCTCCCCGACAGGTGCGCTGCCTGTGTTTAACAGCAATTTGGAGTTGGTTGTTGTAACCATCGCTTGTTTGTGTGGTTTTTACTCATTTTTCATTTGGATTGCTTATCTTCTTTAGTTTTTGTAGTTATTTATTCAAAGTGCAAAATTACAGAGCAAAATCTTTCATCTGCTGGTTCACTCCTCAAACGGCCCCAACAGCTGGAGCTGGGCCAGATTCCACCTGGGTTTCCCCCTGGGTGCAGAGGCCCTAGGCACCTGGCGGTTTCTGCAACTTTCCAGGCACATTAGCAGGGAGCTAGACCCCAAGCAGAGCAGCAGGACTCCAACTGGCGCCCGTGGAGCCTTGTGGCTGGCGGCTGACCTCCCTTCTTCTTATTAATGTGTAAACTTAGAAGCTGCTAACCCTCGCTGTAGCATGATACAGTTTCTTGTGATTTCATTCGTTTTATCATCTTAAGGATTTTTTATTGATTTTTAAAATGCAGCTTATTGGACAGGTAGAGAGACACTGTTCCTCTTGGCTGGTGCGCTCCTTCAGTGAGCACCCACAGTGCTGGGCGGCTGGGCCAGAACAAGGCCAGGAGACAGCGGTTCAGGCCTCCCGGTGGACAGCAGGGACTCAGCTGCTGGCACTGGCCACCGCCTGTTGGGGTGCATGGCACAGACCAGGTCTCGCCCAGGAGGCCAAATGCCTGCCCCGCGTTTTGTGGTTTGGTATTTAATGCTCAGAATTCCGCACATCATTTGGTCTTTATCTTTGTGGCAGCTGCCTCTATGCGACGCCCAGCAAGCATGTTGGCACCTGCGAGCCCGCGGAGCTGCGCTCCTCTCCACAACCTGCCACCGGATGGGACTTCAGCCCGTTCAGTCTCATCAGCTGTCTATCTGTGAACATTGTCTTTTTGTCCAATGCTTGGCTAATTGTCCCGGTTAGACAATAGGATGGAATTTGTCTCTAATGCACGACACCTCAGTGAAAGAATCGCCGTGGAACAGGCACAGAGCATGCAATGACATCCAGGTCACACTGACAGAGTTCCAGTCCCGGAGGAGAGAGTGCACAGGCAACACAGGCTCCGGGGAAAACCCGGAATCCACACAGCCCCCCGCTGTCCGTCAACTGCCCACTCGTCCGTCTGCTCCGCCCTCCAAGTACTGGAGCCCCAGCTCCCGGTCCTGGCTCTGTGAGGCTTCCTGCACACAAGACCTGGTTCCCTGGTTTTCAGGGTCTACTTTTGTCACCAAAGCTCCCTCTGCAGCCCGGCCCCTTCCCTGGATGCTGGTCTCCGTCGTAAGAAGAGCAAGCATGGGACACTGTAGGGTCAGAAGTGCTGCTGGGGCCAGCGCAGTGGCTCAACTGGCTAATCCTCTACCTCCCAGTGCTAGCATCTCATGGGCACTGGGTCTAAATACCGGCTGCTCCACTTCCCATGCACTCCCTGCTCGTGGCCTGGGAAAGCAGTGAAGGACCCAAAGCCTTGGGACCCTGCGACCACCTGGGAGACCCAGAAGAGCCTCCTGACCCAGCCCTGGCTATTGCTGTCATTTGGAGAGTGAGCCAGTGGATGGAAGATCTTTCTATATCTTTCCTTCTGTCAATCTGTCCTGCCAAGAAAAATTAAAAAAAATTTTAAAGATTTTAAAATTTTTATTGCAAAGTCAGATGTACAGAGAGGAGGAGAGACAGAGAAAGATCTTCCGTCCGATGGTTCACTCCCCAAGCAGCTGCAACGGCCAGAGCTGAGCCAGGAACCTCTTCTGGGTCTCCCACACCAGTGCAGGGTCCCAAGGCTTTGAGCCATCCTCGACTGCTTTTCCAAGCCACAAGAGGGAGCTGGATGGGAAGCAGGGCTCTGGGATCAGAACCGGCGCCCATATGGGATCCTGGTGTGTTCAAGGCAAGAACTTCAGCTGCTAGGCCACTGCACCGGGCCCAAAAATAAATACAATTTTCAATGAAAATTAAAAAGAAAAAAAGAAAGAAATGCTATTGTCTGCTAAGCTCCAGCTAAGAGATAGTCAATGATATCACAAAGAGTCAATGACATCATAGTTGTTAATTACATCACACGGGACATTAATGACATCACAGAGAAACAGACATTAGTGATATCACACAGGGGTATTAGTGACATCACACAGTTAATGACATCACATAGCATCATGTTTGAGGCAGACAGCCCCCAGCTGATGCGCTGCCTCTGTAATGGCCTTTCACACATGTATCCTTCACCTAGCTCCAGTGCTATTGACGAGCCAGGTCATGAAGAGATGGCTGGCTAGCACGCCACCAGCCTAGGCAGGCATCATGAGACAGGAGAGAGAGGCTGCTATGGCTGCCTGTCTCAGGCAAGCAGAGCATTCCTGGATTCTTTCCCAGCCTCTAGTGGACCTTCTCCTGCCACCGCCTCGTTGGTCAGAACATGGTCTCACAGCCATGCCTAGCTGCAAGAGAGTCTGGAAGCACCAGCATCCATGCTTCCAGCCTCAGCTCCGAGGGTGCAGGGGAGGAAGAGAAGGTTGGGGGGAGTATTGGAGCAGCCAAGAAATGGTGCCTCTCTACCTGGAGACCATCTTAGGGGTCTCTAACCCCAACCCCAAAAGAATATCATCTGCAATTATCTACTGCTCCTTCTGAACACATCTCATCTCAGTAAACCTCACCTCATTCCTCGTGGGGGTCCAGTCACCTCTTTCCCTCCTCCACCATCTGTGGACCAGAATGTTCAGTCATCCCAGAGAACCTTGCCAGGGATGTGCAGGCCTCCATGCTGGATGACTGTGACCCTGCTGCCCCCTTCACTCAAGGGTGACACCCTGCAGGGCGAGTTGGTTGTGGATGGCCTGTGTCCTGCAAGGCCAGGGGCCAAGACTGCCTGTAGATATTACACATGGCCTCACCCACCCCTCTTCAAGCAACGGCTGGAGCTGAGCCAATCTGAAGCCAGGAGCCAAGAGCTTCCTCTGCTCTCCCACACAGGTGCAGGGTCCCAAGGCCTTGAGCCATCCTCCACTGCTTTCCCAGGCCACAAGCAGGGAGTTGGATGGGAAGTAGAGCAGTCAGGACATGAATAGGAGCCCATATGAGATTCTGTTGCTTGGAGGTAGAGGATTAGCCAATGGAGCCATTTCCCTGGGCTCTAAATGCTTCTTTTGAAAACAGCACTCTCCCTTTCCCTTCTCCATCCTTCTTGCTGTGGTGGGACCTGTAATTGCAGTAAGACTCGGTTCCCATTCCTGTATTTTAAAGATTATTTTATTTATCTGTTTATTTATTTGTAAGGAGGGCGAGAAGAGGAAGGGAGGGAGAGAGAGACAGAGAATCTTCCATCCATTGGTTCACTCTCTAATGACTGGAACAGGTGGCTGGACCAGGCTAGAGCCAGGAACCCCCTTCAGAGCCAACAGCCACTGCCTTCCCAGGAGCAATAGCCAGGAACTAGATCAGAGTGGAGTCCCTTGAACGCCAGCAAGCATTCCCATGTGGGTACTGGTGAGGCAAACAGTGGCTGAACCCGCTTTGCCACAGCTGCTCTGGCTTCTGCTTCTGCTGAGCCTAGATCCCTGCTGGCCTTGGCCACACTCTATCTCAATCAGCACGGCTCTCACCCTCGGTGGAAGAATGTCCACCCGCCTGCACCATGTTCAGGGCCAGAGCTTTGGGGCCAAGCAAGCTATGCACCATTAGGTGCCAGCTGCCCTGGGAACCCACAACCCTGGCACCTCCTGCCTGCCAGCACTGCTTCAGTGCTGTGAATCCCTGCCCTGCCTGGGGCCTTGTTAATACTCTCCAGGTTCGTGTTATCAGTAACTTGGAAATGTTAACCCCCCAGGTTGGTGTCTGAGAGGTGCCCAGCAGTCACCTCAACCCCAAGGTGGTCCCAGCGCCTCCCACCGCTTCCCCCAGCTCTGCCTCGCCCTTGTCCCAGGATGTGTGGCACAGAAGGCAAACTCTGTCCTGCAGACGAGGATGGAGTCACGTGAGCACATGTGTCTGGGACTCCCTGTGGATCTGGGCCTATGCTCATTGTGGGAGTTACAGTGCAACCTCTTGGGACCCCCACATTTCTTATCCAAACCTGGGATTGAGTGCTGCCTTCACGGATCCATGGAAGGTAGCAGTGGTCTCTCTGGCCATTGGGTCCCTGGCTTCCCTTTAGGGCACCCAGCTGGAGCTCTGAGTTCATGGCCCAGCCCTGGTTACTGGGAGCCATTTGGGGAGTGAACCAGTAGATGGAAGATTTCTCTCTCTCTCTCTCTCTTTTTGAAACTCCTGCTCTTGCTTTCACTGTTGCTCTGCCTTTCAAATAAATAAATTTTTAGAAAAGATTTATTTGTATTTGCAATTCAGACTTTACAGAATGGGGAGGAGCAACAGAGAGAGAGACAGAGGGATTGCTTTTCCCTTTGATTCGCTCCCCTCCCTCCTGACTCCCTTCTGCCCTAGCTCCTGGTACGGGGCAGATTAAGGCTGTCCAGCCACTGCTTGGCCCACGTGCTCACCTGTCTTTAATTGTTCCATAGTCTTTTGAACGACCATAAGCTCTGGTTTCCACTCGGGCAGCTCTGCCATTGTCCCTTCATGTTCTCCCGACATGGCGGGTAATTATCCGCTAATCCTCTTGTGTGGGCCAGGGAGGCTTCCTGGGATGCGCTGGACACTTTAATCCATCTGTAATTGAACCAGGCCGGGCCAGGAGTGAAGTCCTGTCTGTCCCCCAATTAGCCACTTTCCCCATATACTCCATTTGCAATGATGCCTTTCCCTTGCTGCCATAAGCGTGTGGAGCTCTCTGCAGCAGAGGCTAGTTTTTCCCAGGGGCTAGCTCTGAGTCCTGTCGTCTGTACTCCTCCCCTCCATCACACAAGAGCCTCAGTGCAGGATGGGCTAGTGGCCAGCTGGGTGAGCTGGGGCCACTGCCCAGGGGCCTGTGCTGACCTTCCCTGGGCCTTGGCCGTGTCACCTGCAACCCACAGGTGGCGATCACACATACCTGTCTGTTCCTGTGGACACAGGCAGCGCCTGCCCCCTGATGGGGTGTGTGGGGGGGTGCCCTTACTTGCCAGTGGCAGGAGCTCAGCAGCGCTCCTAGGGGCTGGGCTTCGCAGCGCCTCAGAATGTTGCACCCTTGTGTAGAGTCCCCAGCTACATGCACCTGCTCACAGGAGGTTGGCCCTGCTCCTCCCTCACCCCCACAGTCTGCTGGCTCCCACCAGCCCCCTATCCCTGGGCTCTGGGGCCTTCCGAGGTCCTCACAGCACTGGGCTTCTCTGCCCTTGATGGGGGAAGGGCAGAGAGCGGGAGTGCAGAGCCAAGGCTGCGAGAGTGACCCAGGGCTACCTGCGGAGAGTCTAAACCCAGCTGGTATCGCCCAGAGAAAAACAGTTGGTGAGCCAAGTTCCTGGAAGTACAGCTGATGCTCCAGCAGAAGCCAGGCAGGAGCCGGACAGTGGCAGGCTGGCCATGCTGACTCACTTGGAAGCTGGGGGTTCAGATTCACCAAGGAGATGACCAAGGACTTGGCGTTAAACCCCCAAGCCTCTCTCAGCCCCACTGCTGTCAGGTGGCTGCAGCTGGGTAACTGGAGTGGAAGGAGTGTTATTATCTGGTAATTATTGTGATGAGCTGCCTGCCCTTTCATCCCCACATCCCTAAACCCAGGTGGAGACAGGGCCAGGCCCTACAACATGCAGAGCTCTGGGCTGCCAGAGTGGGCCATCAGAAAAGCCCCCAGACCCTTGGCACTGTAGGAACTGGAACTTCTGAGCAAGCAAGTGCTGTCCCTACCTGTGCCTGGGGCGGGCCCTGGGGGGCCGCCACTGGCCGTTGCTGCTGACCCAGAAGCACAAGTGTCCTTCCGAGGCCCACTGTCCTGCACTGGCTGGAGGTAGTGGTTCTCGGGATGAGAAAGGGGGCGAGAGGACCTGAAAGAGGAGAATTTTGACCACAGCTGAAATGGGAAAATGATCAGGGTGGTGGTGGGGGCCGTGGAATTGCAAGTATGGTCACAGGAAATGTGGCTAAATTCCTCACCTTGCATGGACCGGGATTGCAGACCATTGCGGCCACTGAGGAATGAACCAGCAGAGTTAGGGTTCTCTTTCTCTGTCTCTCCATCTCTCTGTAAATCTAACTTTCCAATAACAAAACTAAATCTTAAAAAGTAAATGACCGCCGATCAAGGTCGTGCGTGAAAACCACACATCCACGTCTCTGATGCTTGGAAGGTCACATCCCAGATCCGGCTGGCACAGAGCCACCCCACCCTGTGTTCCCGCAAAAGCAATTGATTCATCTTGGCTGGTTGGGACCCAGCTTGATGAGGCTGGACTAGGAGGGTGGCAAGCCCCAGGACTGCCATGCTTATCTCTACTTCTGTGACACTTGAGTGCCTGCCAATAGCCTAAATGACCCCCCAGCCCCGCTTCAGGCACCTCAGCAGTGATAGAAGCGAGCCTGTGCCAAGTGAGGCCCTTCCAAGTATCAGGCGTGCCAAGGCTTTCCAGAAACTTCTGTGGGCTGTAGTGACTCAGAAACCTCCCTGCCAGGAACTGCACCAAGATGCAATCCTGCTGCCCCCAATGACCCCTGACTGCGTGTGAAGAACCTGCAGCAGGTGCCCGAAGACGGGGCAGGTGGAGAGCCAAGTGCACAGGGCTGAGCTGACATGGCGCCGTGCACTGGTGAGATGCGCAGGCATCCGCCAAGCGAGGCCTCTCTCTGCACAGCAGGCCACCTCTCCCTGCCCCCTGGAGCCTTGGTCATCTCGTTGCACCTGCAAGCTGCTTGCCAAGCAGATTCAGAGGGGGCTGCTGATTCTGGACCACCTCCAGGAAGGAGGGCACCGAAACGTGTGGCTCCTGAAGGTGACCAACCCTGGATGGAGACAGTGGCAGGGAGCTTCACACACAGCAAACCCTGAGAGAGAAAAGGCTCATGCGGGAACTTCTCCCCAGGGACCAACCATCTTGTGACCCAAGGTAGGAACCGTGAGCAAGGGGGCCGGGCCTTGACTGTGTGTCCGGCTGTGTGCCCAGGGAGGCCGAGGCTCAGGCCAGCATGCAGGCGGTCGGAGTACAAAGCTGTGTCCCTGCACACTTCAGCAGCAGCCCTGCTAGCTGCCTCGGCCTGGAAGGCTGGGTCCCTTGCATGGGTTCACCCAGGGGGAGAAGCCCCCTGAGATCTGACCTAGCCAAGGGGCCCCCTGTTCCAGCAGGAGGTCTCAGTATGCATGAGACATCCTCTCCCCACTCTGAGGAGTGTGTGGAGGGGGGAGATAACACCTGTGCTAGGAAGAAGAGAAATAGAGACCAGAGGCAAGGGTCCCCTGGCCCCTTCCAGGCCCGATTCCACATTATCCACCCAGGGCGACAAGCTCAAGTCTCCTGGCCCCTAGGGGTGGGGGGAAGGTTTGGTGCCACTGGCATTGGCCTCAGAGAGATCTAGGGTCCTTGGCATCCCCCCGAAATGAGGCATCTCACCCTTTGGCTCCTGTTGTTGGCTGTGAGGTGCTGGGTAAAGCAATGCTGCTGGGCCTGGGCATCCCAGCTTGGGAGTGGAGGCAGAACCAATCCAGCCCAGTCCAGAAAACCTGGTCGGCACCCGCACAGCCCCCGCGCAGGGGGGTCTGCCCCTCCCGCTCTTCATTCCCCGGGCCCGCCTTTTGTTATTCAGAGCCCGGATCCCTGCGCTTCCTCTCCGGGGTCAAGCGGCCACTTGGAGACCCCCACGGAGCTCCCGCGCAGGGCCAGGTGCTGCGGCGGAAGTCGGGTCAGAGGGGGCTGGGGAGGGTCGGGGCGGGTTGTCCGCGCGGGGGTGCTCGGTCCGAGCCCGGGGGGCTGGGCGCGGGCGGGTTTAATAGGATCAGGTTGGTGTAATCCCATTGCAGGCATTGTCATTCAGGCGGCCCGGGAACCCGAGGGGTGGGGGGAAGGGCCGCGGGCTTTAAGAGGCCACACCAGGGTGGGCGGGCATGACAAAGGCCGCTGGGGCTCCTAAGCGGAAAATGAGGAGTTAAAGGCTTGGGCGGGGGGCGCCGCTCGGGCACCCGGGGCAGGTGGCCCTCCGGTCTGGGTGCTCGCTCGGGCTCGAGTTCCGGCCCAGGAGTGACCCGGGCAAGGTCACCAGAGTTGGGCCATGAGCGCCCTCGACGGCCGAGGCGCACTGGGCTCTCGACAGCCCGGACAGGGCCAAGGGGCTTAGCTTCGTGAGGCCGCAGCGCCTGGTGTGGGGACCACCTAGGGAATGGCTGGCGGAGGAGGCGGAGCACCCCAGAGACCAGACCTCTTCCCTACCTAAGAAGAGCTTGGGGACCCCGAGGAGAGGGTTGGCGCATATGTTAGGCGAGATCACTTTGAGACCAGACCGGGGTGGGGGTTCCCCTACGCAGTGCGGGCCCTTGGGGCAGCTCGGAGGGGTCGGGCTGGCGAAGGAGAGGGCTTCCGTCGGAGGGGGTCGCACTGCTGGGACTGCCAGGGAAGGCGAGGGAGGACGCGGCGGGCGCTGGCGGGAGAGGGGAACGCGCGGCCTCACACCTCTGCTGCTGCTGGCCGCAGCGCCAGCTCTCTGGAACGCGGAGCAGGGCATCCAAGCGGCGATGCGGGTGGGGGGCGCGCAGCAGCAGGTGAGGGTTTTCGGCGGCTTCCGCACTTGCGGGCCTGCCAGCTGCGGGCGCGCGGTCCCGGAGCCTGCGGAGCGCTGCCCGGGTCGCTGACTAGTGCCAGTGTCCCCAGATCAGAGAGGGGGGAGTCGTCTCAGGCCTCTCACTTGGGAGCGTCCAGACAATCCATTTTTATGATGTAATTTATAATTTATGCAGGTTGTCTTCATACATATGGTGTTGCTTTTGTATGTCGGGGTTTCCAGAGCTTATTACTCTGACGGTGCGATTTGCATTCACGTTTAGTTACCGGGATCATATTTCTCCTGTTTATACCATAAGGGCCCTAAATGAAGATTGATGTCGCCTCCCTCTGTCCTGACCATCCCTGTAGCCCCGGAGCCCAGGCCCATACAGGCGCTGCAGCTTGGAGGTGGGGCGGGATGGAGGGCAGGAGCAGGTGGCCTGCTCTGGCTGTGCCCTAGGCCAGGTCTCCAGGGGCAGCAGAGGGCAAGGTGCACAGCAGGCTGTCTTGCCTTGTGGGAAGCCCAGACCGACGGGCAGAGCGGGCAGGGAGGCCCACCCCACGCAGTGGCCCCAGTCCCTGGGAGCTCCGAAGGCCGAGCCTGCAGCTCACTGCCAAGGCAGCCAGTCCTGCTGTGGACAGGCCCCGGGGCTGGAGGGCAGACACTGGGAGAGGTTTAAGCCAATTAAGTCAGAACAAACAGAAATAAGACGGCCAGCAGCTGACATCCCCATTGCCAAGAAAGGTTGCACTGCAAGGCAGGCACTTGGGAACCCCCAGAGTGGAGGCCCAGTGTGCGGGTACCCTCGCAGCCAGGGTGGTTCTGTCTGTCCAGTCTCCATGGCTATGGGGCTGCAAGGTCTCCACCTACAAGCCCACCTAAGGCTGCAAAGCCCCTCTATAAAGATGGCCCCCCTCTGGGCACTGGAGGCTGTGTTGTTGGCTGGTGTCAGAACAGGTGCCCTCTGAGGCTGGGGCTGGGGAGGCCCCTGCGCTAGCCCCAGTTTCTGCCTGGAGCTGGAAGTGGAGACTGGCTTGGACCCAGGACAAATGGAAAGGATGTCCTGCTCTGTGGCCACAATGGAGGCATGGCCTGTGGTTTTCAAAATACCCTCAAACATCCCAAGGGGTGGGGGAATCCAGTTTTCCCCTCTCAAATCTGCAGCTGGGTAGGAGACTCACTGAGTCTGGTGGCTGCTCCTCTGTGTCCCCCAGCCATGGACCTCAGCCTGGTCACCAGGGGCAGGCCAACGCCGGCGGGCCCCTCAGCATCCCAGCAGCACAGCTGGGGGCACAGGTCCGTGGCACTCTCAAGCCATAATTACTTGATCTGCAGATGTAAGTGGAATTTATTGTAACAACAAATATAGTGATGTCAAAACCCAACCTTGGATTAAAGCCGGCAGCCAAAGGGGAAGTGTATTAATTTCCAACAGCATCTCAGGCCAGAGCCTATTAGAACAAGCTATTCTTCAGGCCCCCCCATCAGAATTAATCATTGGGAGTTAATTTGAAGCTCAGACAAGTTGCTGTTAATTTAGTGCGGGGAGGACGGGATGGAATAAGAAGCCGAGGTGCTGGCCGAGCCTCGTGGGTCTCATTAATCAGCCAGCTGAGACGGCCTGGCTTGATTACAATTTGCAAAAAAATTCATTAGGGCCTGGGCGATTGACAATTTTTCTCTCTGCCTCTGATGTGACTCATTAGGCAGCCAAATGAAGGCCGTGATGACGGCCGTGATGACAGCGGCCATCAAGTCCTGCTTGTTTATCTTCCACCCCTGGCTGTCTCCCCAGCCCCAGGCCTGCGCCGCGGGGCGCCCTAGGGACCAGGCAGGGCGGGGCCCACGCCCCCGAGGGCAGCAGCGGGACTCCGGAACCGGTGCCTTCCTCTGGGGGCTTCCAAAAAGGTCAGGGACAGCCACGTGGCTGCACCGAGCCGGGGAGCTGGGGCGACAGGCTGCTCTTCCCGGGGAGCCTCGCTTTAGGCAGTGAGGGAAAGCGGGCAGCTAAGGTTTGGGGTCCCCCCACCCCGTCCGGCTGAGAAGCTGCCTGCACCTATCATGGAGGAAGTCCCCTCGACCCCAGCTGTTGCCGGTGCCAGACTCCCCAGGCCCAGCGTCCACACCAGTGGCACCCGGGGAGGCCTCACTGGGCTTTGAGCCCCCACATCCCGCCGGAGGCGCGGAGGGCGCACGCTGGCCCGAGCTCCAACCGGTCCAGGTGTATGTGTTGGGGGCGGACAAACGGCCTCGAAGGCCACAGCCACCACGTGTGGCCGGTGGGGACCTGCCCAGGGCAGATGGCAAGGGCCAGGCCTGGGGTGCCCCGAGAGGTGGGAGGCAACCTCGGGCGGGGAAGGGGGCCAGGCCCGGCGGCCTGCTTGTGTATTTTTTCCGGCCTCTCGGCCACGCGTCTGCCGAAATCCCCCGAGCAGCCACTGCTCCATTTTGTGTGCTCAGACCCAACCCAGCTGGGCCATTTTCTGGCCCTGGACATCAGGCTCGCGGCGGAAAATGTCGACGCGGTCGCTCCGGGCCTCAGCGCGGGCTTGGAGGAGGAGGTGGCCGGCTCCTAGCTGCGCCATTCCAGCGTGGCCGGCGTGGAGGCGCGCGGCGGGGGAGCGCCGGGCGCGGGACAGACTTGCTGCTTCTTCCCCACGGCTTCCCGGCCCGCAGCCCCCAGCTGAGCTGGCAAAGCCACCGGCTGCTCGTGCTGCTGCCCGGAAAGGAGCGGGCAGGCCTCGGGAGGCACAGAGCCGGGGTCGGGCAGGAGTGGGCTGGGGTCCCAGCATGTACCCCGCCCGTGGTCCTCGCCTTCCCTCCTAGTGGCGCTGCCCGCCCCTGCCCCGCGCGCCCTCGTTGGGGCGGTGGTCGGGCCCCTGCGCCCTCCGACCCCGCCAGCCAGGAGCCCGCCGGCTGCGCGTCTCTGCTCACGGTCTTGCTCACGCAGGAGGCCCCAGGGACGCGCTCTCGCCCTGAGAAAAAGCTCTGGCTCTTCCGGGCGGAGCTGTCGGTGCGGAGGCGGCGCTGCCAGCCTGGCTGCGGCCGGTCTAGGGCCCCGGGAGCCGGGCTGGACCTGCCTGCCCGCTGTGGGCAGGATACCCAGGGAGCAAGGAAGCCTTTCCCTGATGCCTGACCCCACCGCTGCCCCTGCAGCTCAAACCCTGGCCCCGTGCCGCGTGCCCGAGGACGCCTGGCCCCAGGACAGTCCCAGCGCACACCCTGCCAGTGTCCCCACCCCAGCCCCCCGGACTCAGGAGGCCTAGGCAGCGGTCTGAGTTTCGTTCAGTTTTGTTTCTGTTTGTTTTTGTCTTTTTATTATTATTCACAAGACTAAGATGGTTTCAGTGTCATAACTTAACGGAAAATAAACGGCATGGAAATAAATTAAATACAAGGCGGGGGAGGGGGCGAGACACCAACCCTGAGGGAGGAGGCCAGGCAAAAGCAAAAAAAAAAAAAAAAAAAAAAAATCAAAACCAAACTTCCGGGCTGCCCAACAGTGTCTGCCTCTCAGGCAACTCAAACCACTTCCAAACAGAAACAAAAATACTGCTAAACACCAGCGTGTGCGCCTGCGTGGCACATTTACCTCAGAAAAGTGGCAGACCCGGCAGACGGGACAGTGGTCTTCTGGGATGTGAGTGGAGATGCGCGTGCATGTGCGCGCACCCGGGTCACGGAGGGGGGGTGCATCTGAGATTTGGTCCATATAGATCATCTATGTACAAAGTCGGGCCGTATAATAAATATTTACTGTATCTTCAGGGGCGTGGGCATGGGGGCAGGCGCCACAGCCGTCTGTCTTGCAAGCCTGGGTCGTGGAGGTGCGCTCGCTCCGTGAGGTCCAGGCCGCAGGGGACCCCAGGAAGCCGTGGGGTGGCAGGGGGGTGCCGGAGCCCTCAGGGCCGGGCCTGCTCCAGCTGCTGATGTTGACTTCTGATGGCGAACCTGCTGACGTGGACCGGGATGGGGACGACAATCTTGGGGTTCCGCGAAGGCTCCCCGGTCTTGGAGTTGGCATTGCCCGCCTTCACCCGTTTCCATTTGGCGCGGCGGTTCTGGAACCAGATTTTCACCTGCACCTCGCTGAGTTTGAGGGCGTGCGCGATCTGCGAGCGCTCGGTCAGGGACAGGTACTTCTTGCAATGGAACTCCTTCTCCAGCTCCAGCAGCTGCTCGCTGGTGAAGGCAGTCCGTCGCCGCCGGTTCTTGCCCGTGGAGGTGGTGCTGCCCGCGCCGCCTCCGCCACCGCCGCTCGGCGGGGGCTCCTCCAGCCCGTGGCCCGCCTCTTCCTCCTTGTGGGCCGCCTGGCCGGTCAGATTGTCATCCGAGCTGTAGTCCACATCGCTCTCCAGCGAGAAGCTCTCCTCCTTGCCCTTCGGGTCATCTTCCACCTTGGACTCGTCTTTCGCCTGTCCTCGGAGAGCCCCGACTGAAAGCAAAACCCAACAGTGTTTAGTGACGGCCTTCCTGCATGCCGGGTCTCCCCGCCGCCCACCACTGCCAGCGCCTGGGGGGACCCTTCGGCCTGCGACAGCACACGGGCTGATTTCTGGGCCTTTGAGAGCAGGGGAGGGAGGGGAGGGGAGCGCGGGGGACACTTACTCAAGGGCCTGCCCCGCTGCCCGCGCGCGCTCCCGGCTCCCGCAGCTGAACAAGTAGGAGGCGGGAGGCAGGCCCTGGAGGGCGGCCCCTTTGTCCCCGGGCGGCTGCTGGCAAGGGGACGCGGCAGGGGCAGGTCCCCCATTCGACACAGTGAAAATTCAGGCTCATCGCAGCCACGGCGGTGGAACCGTGGAGGTGCCAGACCCCAAGGCCGAGGAGATCGGTTAAAGGGACCTTTTGCAGCCGTGGGAGAAGTTTGTAGCAGGCAG
Organism: Ochotona princeps; assembly: GCF_030435755.1. Taxonomy (NCBI): domain Eukaryota; kingdom Metazoa; phylum Chordata; class Mammalia; order Lagomorpha; family Ochotonidae; genus Ochotona; species Ochotona princeps. The sequence goes on from NC_080836.1 coordinate 105,603,480, forward strand.
CCCCCGGGGCGCGCGCAGACGCACGGCCTCGGCCTTCGGCTCTGTCCCGGAAGGGTCAGCGGGACTGTGAGCTCCTGGGTGCTGCAGAGATGCACGGCCACAAACCCACCCCCTTCTGAGGCTGCAACGTCCCATCCGAGCGGTTACGGAGCGGGGTGGTTGATTCCGCCAGAGGCGCCCCAGCGGGGAGATGGTGCGCCCAGCGCAGCAGCAGGCTGGAGGCGCCGAGGGCTCCCACCTCCGCCTCCGGGGACCCCCTGTACAGCGGGCCTCCAGCTCTCCAGCAGGGGCGCGGCCTCACCACCCGCCTCACACCCCGGCGCCGGGACCCCCGCCCCTCCCGCCGGCGCCAGGGCTGCGCGCGCCGCAGACTCACCCAGAGACGCCTGCACTGCCTCGGCCGCGGAGAAGGCGAGCAGCGAGCCCTCCTTGGCCAGGAAGCTTTTGCCGTCCTCCGCGTCTGCTTGCAGCGCCTCAGCCTTGTCGAAGTTGCCGCCGCCGGGCAGCGGCTGCGGCGCGAACTTGCGGGCGGCGGCCGCCTCCTGGTGCTGGGGCGACGCGGAGAAGCCGCCGGGCAGCGTGGCCATGAGCGTGGAGGTGAGCGCCATGCCCTGCGCCAGGCTGGAGCAGAAGCCGGTGGGCAGGCTGGGGATCTGGTGGTGCGGGTGCGCCGGCGGCAGCGCGGGCTGCAGCGCGGCCTGGGGCAGCGCGGGCGGCGGCGGCGGCGGCGGCAGCACCACCGGCCGGTAGGGCATGAACATGGGGTAGCCGGTGTAGACGAAATGGCCGGGGCTGGGCTGCGGCGGGCTGCCGATCAGCGAGTCTATGCTGAAGGCGGTGCTACTCCCGAGCGGGCGCTGCATCATCATCAGCGAGGGCGGCGGGAACGCTGCGCTCATAGACGCGCTCGGGAGAGGCCGGCCAGAGGCGCAAAGTCCCCGCGTCGCGCCGCCGCCGCAGCCGCCAACGCCACCGGGGAGCCCGCTGGACTCCGGGAGCGCCGGGCCGAGCGGGGATCAGAGGGCGGACGCCGCCGCCGCCGCCGCCGCCGCTCAGTCCTGGGGCCGCCGCATGCCCGGCGGGCGCGGGCGCTGGGGGAGGCCGTGCGCCCCGGAGCGGAGAGCGCGCCCGGGCCCCGCGGGCTCGCCGCCGCCGGCTGCTGCTGCTGGCCCCTCGGCCCGGGTCCGATGCCGTCCGTCCGTGCGGCCGGGCCGCCGTCCGCCGCCTGCCGCGCGCGGGCCGCCGGGGAGCACTCGTGTCGGGCGGCCGCCGCCAGCGCCTTTAAATCGCGCTCCTCGTTCTCATGCCCGTTTTGCCTCCTGCCCGGCCGGGCTCGCCGCACGTGGGGCCGCGCGCCGCCGCTCATTGGCTGCTGCGGGAGGAGGCGGGGCGCGGCCGGGGCGGCTCCGCCCCCGCCACCCGGGCCGGCCGCGCGCGCGGGCTGCGGGCGCCGCCGTCGGAGCGCCGGGGGCTCGGGGAGCCCCGGAGCCCCGGGCCGGGCCGCTGGACGGGGGCCGTCGGCACCTCCGAGGCCCGGAGCAGCCTTGCCCAGCCTCCCGGAAAGGCAGCGGCTGCCCGGGCGCTCTGGCGCTTCGGGCGCGGGCCGGGAGATCGTTGCGCATCTCCTGCGTTCGCGCTGGCACAATCCCGCCAGCGGCTCCTCTCCCCGGGGCGCTGGGCGAAGCTTCCTACCGCGCCAGGGGTCCAGGCCGGGTGCCTGGAGTTGAGAGCAGCTTTGCCCCCCAGCCCCGCCGGCTCGCACTCGGCTGATGCTGCTGCTGGCTCGCGGCGCTCGCGGCGCTCCCGCACTCCGCACTCCGGATGGAGGCGGGCTGGCTGGTGGCTCCCGCGTCCCCGAGCCGGGCCCTCCCGCGAGCGATCCCTCCTCTCATTTTTCATGACATTCTTAATCATCGCACCTATTTACACACTTTGCCAGCGCGCACCAAAATAACAGCCACGATAATTATGATAATAAAGCGAGTCCTTTCTCGGCTCCATCCTCGGGCACGAAGGGGAGTCGCTGCGCCTGCAGCCTGTTTAGCGTGAGATTATCCTGATGAAAGCTTTATGATGTTTGCTCAAATAAAAGCTGCGTTTTGTAAATAGGCGCTAATTAAGCACGTTGGGCGCGGAGTGAGCGCTCGCCCCGGCGCCGCCGCTGCCACTCGCTTCCCAGCGCGAGGACTGGAGGGCGCGCGGCTGCCTCTGCCGACCGCGGGACGGACGCCTCGCTCGTTCCCGACACTGGTAAAGACGCCGGACTTGGGGAGTAAGGGGACGTGGGGGTGGGGGGATGAGGGGAGGGGAAAAGGGATGCTCGCCCTCCCACTCGTGTTATAAACTTCCAGCTCGTGGGTTCCTTTGAAGCAAGGAACCATTTGGTAACCAGAACCTGTCTATGCCAAGCGCACCAGCGCGCGGGACCTCCACACGCTGCTAGGTTCCCGACAGCAGGTTGCTGGGTCCGCGCGTCCAGCTGGGTTCACGGGCAGCCCCTGGCCGGGCGCATTGTTACCCGGGTCATTGAAAGTCAGCTCACGCCCAGGAGCCAGTGGTTGGGGATTTAGCCTGTGTTGGACGTGCGTGTCACCAATAAGCACATTTAATAGGGAGATAAAGATAAATCGATCTTTATGAATTTATTGATCCGAATCTTTGAAGCAGTTTCTGGTTCTAACTCGTTCTCTCGCTGTAACTCCAAGACCCTCTCCACCCCGCCACTCCCGGGTTGGGGTGGCGGGGACGTCTTAATTGCAGACCCCCCCTCTCCACCGGGGGACCCTGGAGGGGAGGGACGGGGAGCCATCCTGGGCTCCCTAGGCTCTGAGCGAACCCGCCGGGCCTCGTCGCCAGCAGCCCTCCTCCTCCTCGCCGACTCTCCCTCCCCACCCCCCCATCATTGGGACAAAGACGTCTCGGGCGCGTTTCCCCACTCGGAGCCGCAGTAATAGATGGCTGGCGGGCGGCAGGCGCTTTGAAAGGAATTCATTAGGACAAGGCCTGCGCCACCTCCACGGACTGCGCTCCCAGATCCCGAGGTGGCTCGCGCTGCACCGGGCCCTGAATTCCTGCTGGGGTCCCGGTCGAAGGTGGTGTTGTTCAGGGTGTCTACTCCCGCAAAGAAAACAAAAACAAAAAGCAAGCCCAGGGCCAAAGGCTGACGTCCTTCGGAGCGTCCTGAGAAACCCTCGCTCTTCCTCCAAGATGGGTTCGCTCACTGCCAGAGCGCCACTGCTTTGGGTTTTGAACGCTCCACTCTCCTTCCAGGGTGTCCTCAGGTCCCCTGGCCTCTAGTCACTCATGTGCCACCCGCAAATGATTATTTTCTAGGAAGAGAACCTTGTGGCAGGGACTTGCGTGGTCCAGAGACCTCACTGGAGAAGGATTCATTGGCCTGTTTGGGTCGAAACTCCACATTCAAAGTTTAGCGAGGAGGCGCAAGTTGGCGGAGTCGCAGCCGCACTTGAAATAATTGGATGACACGCGCATAAATTGCTGCGGGAGAGTATTGACGGCAGGGGTTATAGGCCCATCTTTTATTAGCGAGCTGAGATAATCCCCGTCAATAGGAGTGTTATTTACTAGAGTGCTTCCCGTCCCCTCCCCCGGCTTCTATGCAGGGTAGTCGTATTTCCTCAGCCAAGGGTCCACTGTCCTAGCAGGATTCGCGTGGTTCTCTCCACCAGCCGCGCTTGAGCGCCGCCGAGCGAGAAAAAGCCTCCGCGATTTTCCCCTCAGCCCTCCGAGGAGGTGAATGCACAGCGAGCGACAGGTGCAAGGCTTATCCGTCCTTGGAGTTCCACCTGCTTTGCTGGCGGCTAACTGCCACTGCGGAGGCCTGTGCCTTCCAGCTCGGCTCACGATGCGCGGGAAAATCCCGGGCCGCGGAGCTCCGCAAGTTGCGTTGAAGACCCCGCCCCTCTCCAATTAGGAAACGGCCAGGCGCGCGGAAAGCCGGCCTGGGTTGTCCATCTCAGGCTAACATGGCCAACTCTTTTCAACTTTTTTCCTCTCCCTCATCCTCCCTTCCTACGCGCGTAGCCTCCCTCCCAGATAAACATAGCCATCCCTCGGCACTGGGCTCCATCGGTGCTCAGTAAAGTGGCAGGATCATATGAAACCCAGGAAAATGTGGCTCAGACTTGCGGGAACAGCGGGCTCCCTGCATGCGTCGGCGTTCCCGTGCAGGTGTGTGCAGGCCAAGGATACAGGAGAGCACGCAGAGCAGATGAATATTCAGCCAGCAAGCCCGCACCAGGCTGCCAGGCCAGGACCCACGGAGCAAGAGCCGAGAACCGCGCGCGCTCGCATCCCGCCCCAGGGTGGAGGTCGCGGGTGGTCGTGGAGAGAGGGGGCAGCGTAAGTCCCCGGACCTAGGCGAACGCGGGCCAAACGCCAGCGGCAAAGGTCCGGTTTCTCCAGCAACCGCGTGGTTTTTATTTATGGGGGTTTTGAGGGGCCTGCTCATTGGGTCCCTGCCACAGCTCTTGGCCCTGGCAAGTACTTGGGAAACAACTTGGGTTGGGTTTTATTTATGGAAGGGCAATCTGGACTAGCACCCAGCTAACCCAGAACAGTTCTTCCCCGGGCCCAAGACTACTCACAAAGGGGCGCTTGTGTAAAATGCTCCATCAGACACACCAATTTGCAAGTAGCACAAAGCATTGAAGCCTCATCCTTTTTTAAAAACTATTTTATTCAGCTTTTTTCCCCCCCTTAAATCTGAAAGCTCAAAATAGACTCCATGTGGTCCTAAGTGAAGTGAGCCCTTGGCTGGCTTTGAAACAGCTCCTGCAATTATGTAAAAGAGCCATTCAGCAACAGGACCGAATTAAAAGGACTCTCGCCTGCTTGCCTTTCACTGCCGGCTTCTCATGTTTGGCCTTTCAAAGCACCTCCAACACGATGTCTTTCTCCGGGACAAAAGGCGGAACAAAAAAAGTCCCCAAACTTGTAAATTGAACGTCAAGGGAACTTTAAACAATTTAAAGCCCATAAATAATGATAAAGGGGCCGGGCAAAAAAAGGCAAACCCATTCAATTAATAGAGTTTCCCAAGCAAAGATCAAGTGGTGGATAAAATAAAAGTCCCCGGGCTCTTTATTCTGCTCCTTGGCCACGCAGAAAGCGGGACAGGGGGTCATTCTAAAGCGCTCCGAAGAACTAACACTTGGCAGGGCTGCGGGCGCCGCGACATTCTTATGGAGAAAGTTTGCTTTTTGTCCCCACCCTCAAAGTGGCAGAAACAAAACCTCCAGCTCGAAACGCAGAGGGGAGGGGCCTCTTCCTTTCTCTTCCTTTTTCCTTTTCCTTTTTTGCATTTCATCGGGAGTGTTGGAACGTGTTCTCTACCGGCCCCAGGCCCGGAAACCTGACACGTCACGCCCGCGCCTCCCTCCCCACGACGGCGCAGAGGAAGCCCTGAGCCACAGCCGCGTGGTTCTCGAGCCAAGCCCTAGCTGAACGTGGGGGCAGAGAGTGGTGTGTGATTCCGCACGTCCCGGAAGCCGGCAAGGTGGCGGGCGCGCGGCGCACCCAGGTGCGCTCAGAGAGCGCGTGGAGTCGGGCGCTCCACGGCACTTACTGCCAGGTTGGGGTCTCTCGTGAATGTCCGGGTGGGAGGGGCTGAGTTCCTCTTCCGAACAGCCTTAACGGTAGAGGCTTTTGGAAGTTCATGGCCGCCACGGCTAGCGTAGCGTCCAGAGCCTTCGCCCTGGAAGCCGGGCGTTTGCGCTCACTGCAGGTCTCTCTAGCGCACGCAGCCGGGCGAGGGGCATCATCCGCGGGTTCCGGCCCGTGTTCACTCACACTGGCGCGGCTGGACAGAGGTCAGGGTGGGGGTTCCGGCCCCAGGGGGTGTAGGGAGGAGGTCGGGGCTGGAGCGACAAGGGACACCGTGGGCGCCGGCCGGGGGTGGTGCGAGTGCTGTCCATTTCCGCAGGCAGCGTCGTGCGCAAAGCCCAGATCCCAGAGCCTCGTGGAAGGAGCTGCAGGCCGCAGGGCACTTCTCACCTGACTTGGTTCTTCTCTTCCCCACCCGTCTGTTCCCTCAGATTCCTGCGGCCCCACCTTCCGGAGACTTCAAACGCACCCCACTATCCGGCGCCCGCCTTTCATCTCCCGCACAGCAGGCATTGTTTGCGGGACTTCACAGAGATGCTAATCCCGGGGGCCGCGTGAAGAGCAGCCTGGGAGGCACGCAGAGGGCACGCAGCGGTGAGGGAGGGGCGCTGGCCTGGGCTAGCCGCCATGGGGTCCACCGCAGGGCAGCCCTCCCAGGGACCCAGGGCTACCTCGGTGCGGGCGCAGCTTCCTTCCTGCCTTACCCTGGAAGCCAAGGGCGCAGCAGATACAACCGGAGGCCAGAGCATGCAGGAGGATGGGGTCGTGCTGGGGCCAGCGGCCCACCGCCAGGGCTCAGCTAGGGGCCCCAGGAATTCCCAAGCCTCCTCGGGAGACCCATTGCCCCGGGGGAAGGCCAAAGAAACTCGAATTCACCCCTCTTCCCCAGCTGCCCCTAATCTCCACTCCACCCAACTCCTCTGCCAGGACCTCCATTTAACCCGTTAGAAACCTGGCTGAAAGAAACAGGAAGTGACCCCATCAGGTCCAGCATCCCCACTCTCTTCGGGTTACTGTCCTCTTGATGGAGGAGACATGACCTCCAGACAAGGCAGGGCACCCTAGGTGTGCATGTCAGGAGAGGAGATGGCCAGAGGGTAGAGAGATTTGGCAAAGCAGAGATGCCTAGGCAGGCAGGGGGTGGGGGTGGGCACTCCCAGGGAACCTGGCACCAAAATGAGCACTCCTGGGAGCTCAGGGGTGTGTGTATGTGACTCATCAGCCTGGCCCTGGTGAAGGACAGCTGTGATGGACAGCTGTGATGGACAGCTGTGACTGTGGAGGAAAGCCCCCTGGGGAGGCCCCTCCCTGATGGGCGTTTCCAAAGGAGAGGGCAGGAGGCACCTGGTGCTGCTGCTGCTGCTGTGTGTGTGTGTGTGAGAGAGAGAAAGAGACAGAGAGAGAGAGAGAGATGTGTGTTTTCCACTGAATGTTGAACACAGAGTTAACGAAAATGTAATCAGAATTTGCTGTCCAATATGGGTACTGACCCATTACCCGATGCCCCCTAGGCTCCAGGAGGAAGTCGCTCAAAGGACCTAGGCCATTTTTGCCAATCTGCTTCACACCCTGGGGCATACATTCCCTGACACTGCACCAGGCACCTGCCCTCCCCTGGCAGTGACCTTGGCAGCTCAGGGCCTGGGAATAAGTTGCTTCCCCGCCCCCCATCTCTACTGGTGGACAAGAGAGAAAACCCAGAGGCTGCTGGGAAATGCCCCCCGAAGTGGAAGCCATGGGCTTGTCCTGAACACACTGGTGCTCCCTGGAGTTGACCAGAGGGCCGGTGGCTACCAGGTGAGCAGCTTGGATTCAGCCTCAGAAGGTGGTGGCTTTTAGCGACCCCACCCAGCTACACCAGTCCCCTCTGAGAAGCTGAGCTTAGGTTTTTTTTTTTAATTTATTTACTTATTTTACAGAAAGAGATAACGAGTGAGCTAGCCTCCATCCACTGGTTCACACCCCAAATGAACAGAACAACCCGGTCCTGAGCTGATTGAAAGCTGAGAGCCAGCAACTTTTTCCAGGTCTCCCATGTGGGTTCAGGAGCCCAAGACCTTGGGCCATCCTCCCCTGCTTTCCCAGCTGCATTGACAGGGAGCTGGATTGGAAGTGGAGCAGCTGGGACCCAAAGTAGAACTCCTGTGGCATGCCCCTCTATGCCACAGCACAGTCCCTCTTTAGTTTGTAAATTGTATAGAAATGTGCTGGAAAATGCTACCAGGGGACAGTGGGAGGGGCCGTCCTCCACTGCTTCCCCAGGCCACAAGCAGGGAGCTGGATGGGAAGTGGAGCAGCTGGGACAGGAACCGCACCTACATGGGATGTGGGAACTGTAGAAAGAGAATTAGCCTTCCGCGCTGCCTGGGCCCTGGTAAGCTGTCTTCCCATCTGTGACTGTGCTATTCCTAATATACTTTGGGTCTACAGCAATGCCCTCCCCATCCCATTCTGAAGTTTCTGGCACAGCCATCTAAAAACCGCAGACAGAACACCTCAGACACCCGAGAGGAGAAATTTCTCAAAGTTTGATTTTATTCAAACAACAACACGCCGAAAAGGAAAAAAATCCCACCCCATTTCAAAGTCGGTTCGTTGCGCCTGTTGTATGTGAGCCAGAAAGGCGTGCCGGATCCCGCGATGACTCGAGTGATCCACCGCTCCCGGCCGGCCGAGCCTCGTTTTATTTTGTAACCGGAATTCCAACGCAAATTGGACATTTTAGCGAACTGATGACCCTTCGCCATTTCTGAACCGTTTCTCCAGAGACGCGCCCCCTATGGGCCACGTTCGCGATGGCGTTGGCTCTGGAGCAGGGATGGCTTTCCCAGGGCGCGCACCGGCGCGGGACCTCGCAGCGCAGCTCGGAGTGGACGGCTGCGGCCACACTTTCACGTCTACACGGGCAGTTTCTCTTTGCTTTCAGCGGCCAGGCCACAAGAGACGCCCTAGTCATCAGCAACGGGAGCGGGTGGGGGGGGGGGAAGCCGGACCATCACGATTGCGTCCTTGGATGGAATCCTGGACACCCATCTCGGCTCTTTCTAGAAACCCACGGAACACCTCCTGGATCCGACTCGCTGTCAACACGGTCTCCCCAACCCCCGCCTCTCTGGGACAGCCGAGGGCTCTGGGGCGCAGTGGAGCCATCTGCGCAATGGGCTGGAATCCTCTAATCTCTAGGACAGGGACCTTGGCCACCCCCCTCGTCTTGGTGGCTGGACCCGAGGGCTTAGCGCCCTGCCACAGTGGGTGCCTGGGAGGGCAGCCCGGAGCGCGGCAGAGCATTGGGGTTGGGGGTGGAGGGTGCGGCTCTCGGGGTGCGCTCCTATCCAGCTGAGGGCAGCTCTGAGCACAGACAGTAGGTGCGGGTGGAGCTCCCGGTAGATCGGCTTTACCCACCCACGACGCCTCCGTTCCTGGAGCGCGGCGCCGGCCCGGCCTGGTGTCACCGCACGGCACGAGCCAAGCCCCGCCATGCTAGGGGATCCCGGCCTGGGAGCGTCCTCGGTGCTCGCACCGCCAAGGACGGCCTCACAGGGGCGCACGGCGCTGCCTCCCCAAGGGCTGGCTTCCACGTCGCTTTGAAGGATTTAGACTTGAAATTAAGCTCTGTGCACTCTTCCCCTGCCTCTTTTCCGGAAACCGCGCTCTCTTGGTCTGAGGGGGGGGGGCGCGACATCTCCTCGGCCAGCGCGGGTTTGAAAGCAGCGCCGGGCTTGGAAGGGGACGCAGGGCGGGGTCGGAGCGCCGGCTCGGGAGCAAGGCCGACCCCGCCCCGGCTCCTACAGAGGCTGGGCTCTCAACGCCCAGGAGCCCGGCTGCGGCGCGTCCTCTCTCTGCGGGCCGGGGACGGTAGCGAGCCCGCCCGGTCGAGGTCCCCCCCATCCCGACCCCGGGAGCGGGTCCCGCCGCATCGCGGTTCCCCGAGGATTGTCGGCACCACCGGCACGTGATTTCCTCTGCGCTCCCCCATCTGCGCCTCTCCTTCCCCTTGTTCCCGAAATGGGCTAACACCCCGTTTTCTCGTGGCCTCTCTCGTGGGCTCGACTTAGAATGTTTCTCTCGCATTCACTTCTGCCTAGCAACCCCATTGCAGTCAGGAGCTTGTTTCTCAGGGTTGGTGTCGCCTCGCCATTTGCATGTAAAGCGAGTCGCCGGGCGCGGGGCCTCCTTCTTCGGGGCGCAAGCTTGGGGAGGCTCCCTAGGGTCTGCCTCGTGAGCACGGGGAGTGTGTTGGGAGCGGAGCGTGGGGGTGCCCCTGGGCCGAAACCCTATCCGCGCCTCTCCACCCTGTGCGCCAGGTGCGGGCCTGCACAGTTCCCCGGGTGGGCGCGCGAGGCCGCGGGCGCGCGTCTCCTGGAGCGCATTGTCAAACTGTGTCTGGAGATGGATGGACGAGGGAACCGCAGGCCTCAGCCGAGCAATCTTCTGGCTTTAAATTCCGAATAAAAGTCTCGAATATTCCCGGGTCAGGGGGGCACCGTCTCATTAAAAGCGCTCGGGTTCTGAAACTGCAATGCAGACATTAAAGTGCAGTATTTTTCAATTAGAGCTGACGAATTCAATCAAAATTCCATAGATTAGGATGAAATGAGGCATGGGTCATTTACAGGCGAATTTAATTGCCGAGCCATTAGACAAATAGTATATTTGCCATTGCCGCGTTATCCATCATTTTCGACATCAATACAGGGCCGCGTCTCCGCGTCCCGCGGCCGCCGGTAAACACTCCCTTCCTGGGATCCTCTGATTATATCTGATTTCATTTAGGACCACGGGGGATTATAAATGTTCACGCAATCAACTTCATTAGGACTCTGAGTCGCATTTCTGATTGGGATCGCTCTGCCGCGGTCCCCGCAGCGTCCCCGCCACCAGGAGCGCGCGCGCCCTCCCACAAACGCCCCCCTCCCAGCAGTGCCGCGCGCTGGCCTCCTTTTGTCTGCCCGCGACCCCCGCTTCTCAGCGCCCCTCCCAGCTCCCTAGGGGCGCCTAACGGGGTGGGGAGAGCCGGGCGGGTTCCCACTCATAGACACCCGCAGGCCCGGAGGTGGCAGCGTGGATAGGGCGGAGGACGCTCGGCAGGCCGTCTGGGGGACAGGGTGGAGGTCCGTTCCCCCGTGTTCTCGCGTCGCGAGTGGGTGTGGGCGGGCTCCGCGTCTGCCCTCAGGGTTGGGGGAAGCACGCGGAGTCCCAGGGCCTCGGATACTCGGTCCCTCTTTCTCCCCCCACGCCAGGGCACTGACACGCAGGTCCCCTCCGGAGAGCTCGGTGCGGGCTGTGTCGTTGGCAAAGCCGGGAAACAAAGGAGGAGCCGGGCGGGGAGCGCGGCTGAGCCATCCCTTGCAGCACCGTTGAAAATAATAGCTTAATATTAACTGCGTCTCATAAAAATATACTTCCGCAGAGGTAGACTCTCAGGAAGAGAAACCCTCATTTCATCCCCGGCCCGCGCTCGTCGCCGTTAGCTGCCTCAGTAATTTAATTGGAATGGAACGTGAGAAATGTGTCATTTTTGAAGAATTTATGCATCACTTCCTGGAAATCTCATTGTGTTAACTAGGGGCCTACTGCGTTCTGTTTAGAACCCGTAATCACATTTTTATGTGTCTGTATTACGAGTTAATGTGACCTCCTGCCTTTAGTAGATAAAAGAGGGAGAGTCCTTTGCCACCGCGTCCAGCTCCCATCAGACACCCTGTCTCTGTCCGGTCCTGCAAGCTTCCCACAAGTCTCTCGAGCGGGCGGGGGCGGGGGGGGGGTTCGCCAAGGTGCCACAAAAGTGAATAATTACACACCGAATTAAAACCCTGCGTTAGGCACTGCCGACAGCCAGGACTGCATTCTCAATCATGTTTATTGCTTACAAATTGCATTACAAAGAAATCTCCTCTTTTTATTGGAGTGATTAAGCCGAGAAAGAGTGTGTGCGCCGCGGAAATGCCATTCTGCAGGACGAGATGGACACGCAGCGCCCAGCTAGCCGCAGGCGGGCCGAGAGGCGTGATTCCCCGCTCCCCGCCGCGCGGCCTGAGCAGGCGCTGCCACAAGGCCGTCCGAAGTCAGCTGACAATGACAGCTATTTATAAACACGCTGCCTGCAGAATGCGTTTATTTGCTGCAAAGAAAAAAGACAATTCCATAGTTCTAAGGACCAGGTTTAAAAAAATATATATATATATATATATATATATATATATATATATATATATATATATATATATATATATATATATTATGGCTGCACAGTTCTAACCAATGCTTTGTAAATCTATAGTTTTCCCAAGCTCCACCCTTCGCCCCTTCTGGGTTGGTGGTGTGGATTCAAACCTTTCTCACTGCTTTTCTTCCTCTCTTAAACCTGGGAGAGGGTCTGCGGCCCCGGCTGAGACTGTTTGCTTAGGGCGCCACCTGCAGACCCTGAAAATGAGTTTCAGGTTTTCTCCAGTCCTTCCTCAGGGCCCCAGGTCATTTATTTCAGCCATTTGTGCATGCAATTACTTTTGCACTTAACTTAGAAAGATGTTAACAGTTTCAAGACAAATTCTGGAACCAGAAATAAGCTGCAGATTCTGCGTCTGGCTGAGATCCGGGGCTTGTCCTTGTATGTCTCCCGGCAGCTGCACATGGAAGGTAATATAAAGAATTTACTCTTGAAAGGGTGGGATAAAAGAGACAGTATTCCTGGCTGATCACTGGGCACCTGGATGGGAACTACTTGTCCTATTTGGGGGACACTGGATGCCCAGAGGCCAGCCCCCTGCACCCCAAACCTGAGCTCAGAGAAAAACATTACTTGTAGCTGTTCAGTTCTCTATAGTAAGAAGAGGAAAAATATCAAAGCAGATGGGAGTTGAGCAAATGAATTCTCTGCTGTCTCTCATAAAAACAGGCAGAACATTATTTGCTCTTGTTATTCTACAAAGGCAACATTGAAGACTGAATTTGGAATTGAAGAAGGTGAGGGCCTGGTGCTATGGCGCAGCAGCCTGCAGGGCACACATCCTAAATGGTTGCCAGTTCGTGTCCCGGCTGCTCCACTTCCCATCCAGCTCCCTGTCAATGTGCCTGGGAGGGCAGCTGAAGATGGTGGCCGAAGTGCTTGGGCCCCTGAACCCAAGCGGGAGACGCGGATGAAGCTCCTAGCTGCTGGTTTTCGCTTGGCCCGGTTCCGGCTGTGTGGCCATGTGGGGCATGAGCCGGCAGATGGAATCTCTCTCTGCCTCTCCCTGTTGCTCTGTAATGCTGCCTTTTGGTCAATAAATCAATCTTTAAAGACAATCCTCATCCATGCGGGTTGTATTAAGGAAGGAAAACATTTCTGGATTCTTTTTAAGATTTATTTATTTTATTGGAAAAGCAGATGTACAGAGAGGAGGACAGCCAGAGAGGAAGATCTTCCATCCGATGATTCACTCCGCAAGTGTCTGCAACGGCTGGTGCTGCGCCAATCCGAAGCCAGGAACCAGGAATTTCTTTCTGGGTCTCCCACACGGGTGCAGGGTCCCAAGGCTTTGGGCCGTCCTTGACTGCTTTCCCAGGTCACAAGCAGGGAGCTGGATGGGAAGTGGAGCTGCCGGGATTAGAACCGGTGCCCAAATGGGATCCTGGTGCATTCAAGGTGAGGACCTTAGCCATTATGCTATCGCATCAGGCCCACATTGCTGGATTCTTTCCTAGTTTCATAGTCCTCCCCTGAGTCTCCTCTTCCCCCTCCTCCCCCCGGCCTCCCTCCCTCCTTCCCTTCTGGATCCTTCCCTCCTGGATCTCCTATGACCTGCACCGAGAGCAAACTGGAAGTCATCAGAGCAACATTTTCCTTTTTAAAAAATTTATTAAAATTTTATTTGTGATGATGTTCACATAGTTGAGAAGGATGCATGCCCATGCAGACACTGATTGGGATGGGAAGGGGCGAGGAATGGGGGAAAGTGGATAAGACCACTGTTTCCAATTTTCTTTTACTCTTTCCTGTTTCCGGGGGAAGTAGGGAAGAGGGGGAGAAGCGGCATCAGTACCTGAGGATGTGGGATGCTACCGGCGTTACCCGGGTGCCCAGTGTGGAGCAAGCCCTGAGGATGTGGGATGCCCCTGAGGATGTGGGATGCTACCGGCATTACCCGGGTGCCCAGTGTGGAGCAAGCCCTGAGGATGTGGGATGCCCCTGAGGATGTAAGATGCTACCGGCGTTACCCCGGGTGCCCAATGTGGAGCATGCCCTGAGGATGTGGGATGCTACCAGCGTTACCCGGGTGCCCAGTGTGGAGCATGCTCTGAGGATGTGGGATGCTACTGGCTGTCACCAAAATCTCAGGACCTAGGGACGGGTTCCATCCTGTCTGATGGGCACAAGCCACTGTCACAGCTCAGGGACAGCAGATGGTCACCAGGAAGCGGCTCACTCAGAACTAGCTTCCAGTAACACTTCATCTCTTCCTTGGTCTCTGACAGGCATAGCGTTGTTTCGGATGAATGGGATGCAGGGGACAGGCTCCTGCCACCTCATGCCACTGGTCTGCGTGGGGTAGTGCTGGCTGGGAGGTACCGCACGCTGGAGGTGTTGGACAGTGGAGGCAGGTGGGATTGACAGGATGGGATGAGGCAAAGGAAGTCACATGATCACGTGTTGATGCCATGATGACGGCGGTGGCCCAGGTCTCACAGGTCGTCTGTCCAGCAGGCCCTGAGACCACCAAGGGCTGAGGCGACAGTGCTCCTCTGCATCAGAAGCACTGGAGACAAACTGGTGGAGAGGGTGAGGGATTCCGTTTATTTGAAAGAAGTTACAAGCTTGTATAGGATAGGAAAAGGGGGCAGGTCCCAAGAGTATTTCTACCCAAGGACATTGTAACAGGCTAGTAGGTATGTCTATCTCTCTGGTGTAGGTTATGAAGCACAGGAAACAGGAAGCTTTGTATCAGGGCAAACTTGTTACATACTGAAAAACAGGATGAATGTAACATTTGACTTCCTACAGTTGTTTACCAAGGAAATCCTAGCACAGCTAAAGAGACAGAGAAGAGACTGGGGAGCAGTCCCCTGCTCTGGCTGCATGCCTGTGAGCAGGCCAGGTTGGGGTCTTGGTTGGCTGAGACGCCTGCCGGGAGTTCCCCAGGGACACGGTGTGTGCTGTGTGTGCTGTGGCCTCCTACATGGGCTAGGCAGGCAGAGATCCAGGGGCGATCTCCCACACCCAGGAGGTCACACTGTGTACCAAATGACATCTTGCTTGGGAATACAGCAGCCCTTGCTCAGCATAGAGGAGTGGCAGGAGAGGCCATGACCCTGACACCAGCCCTTCCTTCCCAAGCCTCCATGCTCAGGTGTCACTGCAGACTCCTGACCATCACCTGTTCTTCTGTCCTTTGACACAGTTACAGAGGCGAGAGAGAGAGAGAGCTTGTCATTGGCTGGTTCACCTAAATGGCCATAATGGCCAGGTCTGGGCTAGACCAAAGCCAGCCTTCACTGCTTTCCCAAGTGCATTAGCAGGGAGCTGGATCAGAAACGGAGCAGCTGGAGACACAAGCAGGCAGCCACGCAGGATCACAGATTAGGTGCTGACCTAACCTGACACGCCATGACTCCGCTCCACGGGCGCGCCCTTGGGAAAGAGGCTGCCAGGGCTCTGCTCCTCTCAGGAAGGTTGAGTTAAATAAATGCGCCACATCAGCAAAGGCTCAGAAATTAGAGAGCTGGTGAGGACCTGCAGTCCAGTCCCAGCACGGGCTGCCACGCCAGGTACCGAAGGCGGGGTCTGGGCACAGGCAGGCCCCCCACCCCGGGAAGCCATCCCACCATGGAAATGAGGTTTTAGGCAGCTGCAGGGAGTCTGTGGGACCCTCCATGAGAATCATACTGCGCTTTGCAAGCTGTAATTTGGGGAAAGAATATGCTTCTGGGGGAGCCTGGCCATTGATTAATATTTATTGTGCTTTAGCAAGCGTTAAATCAGGACGTTTGAAAAAAGTTTTGCTCTCTCCCATTGCTGCTTCAAAGCGGTGGCATTTGACACAGTTTATAAAGAAAGAGCACTTGCGGGGGCCGGGGGGTGGGCAGGGAGAGGGGCGGGGACAGGGAGGCTGAAGGGTGGGGCCAGGACACTCAAGGATACAAGGACCTAAACTAGGGGTGGGGTGGGCTGGACCACAACATTCACTAGCTCATACTAGGCCAAGATAGAGGAGCAGAGTATGCCAGGCAAGGGCCTAGCACCTGCTGGCATGATTGAGATGTGGGTCTGGGAGTAGGCTGAGTGGAGGAACTTGGGAAATTCCCCTAGTGGGTCATAGCTCCTACTAGTGAGTGCATGGTTCAGGCCTGGTGTTGGATAGGCTGGGCAAGGTAGTTCCAACTGTTGAAAAATGTGTGCATTGATTTTGGAAGGGAGTGGACTAGGCAGGGCCAAGCAGACCTTAGCTCACTGGCAAGTGCAGAAACCAGGCTGGAGCACAGATCATGCTGAGTTGGGCTGTAACACCTACTGGTTTGCATGAACCAGGGGTGGGAGCAGACTGAGAATGGCCAGGTTGCATCACCTGCCAGTGAGAGCTGGGCCTGGGAGCAGACTGGGTCAGGCCAGGCCACAGCATCCAAGGCAAAGGCCAGGATGGGTGAGGGTCTATGCCAAGCTGGGTTAGAGCAATCATTGGCACATGCAAGATGTGTGGCTCAGAACAGGCCTGGTTGGAGAGCTAAGGGAATGCCCTGGCTGGGTTGTGGTTCCCACTGGTGAGTGTGAAGGCCAGAGTGGGGGCTGCTGTCTAGTCTGGACATGGCTGCAGTGTTCCTCGGCACAAGTGTGGACTGGGACTGGGAGCACCAGACTGGACTAGACTCCAGCAGCCACTACTGTGAGAACCAGGGTGGGTGTAGGACGGGCTAGGCTAGGTCTCTGCTCCTGCACAGCCATGTGTGAGCTGTGTCTGGGTGTGGACCAGGCTTGGCTGGGCTGTAATTCTAAATAGCGAAAACCGGAATGGGTTGAAGGCCAGTCAAGAAAGGCCACTATTCGTGCTAGAACAGGGGGTGAACTAAGTAGGGCTGGCCCATGGGCCTACCGGTGTGCATGAGATCTGGCACTGGGAGAGGTTCTGATGGAGGAGCTTGGGGGACTCCTCTGTCAGGACACAGTCCCTGCAGGTGAGCGCAAGAACCATGATAGGGAGCAGCCTGGACCAAGCCAGGGAATGATACCCACCGACATACATTTGGCACAGGTTGGGGGTGAATCAGGCTAGGCCAGTTAATATCACCCGCTGGTGAGTCCGAGCACCAGGATGGATTATGGGTCAGGCTGGGTTGGATCACAACATAAGCCAGTTCACATGAGGCCAGGACTGGGGCCAGCTGGGCTGGGCTAGGCTAGCCTCCACCAGCATGAGCTGGAATTTGGGGTGGTCTGGGCCCAGCCAGGCTACAGCACCCACCGACAAATGTTGAGGAGAAGCGGGACATGCCAGACTGAGCCATAGCACCCAACCAGCACACGTGAGACCCAGGGAGCGGGAGAGGACAAAGCTGGTAGGCAACTGTGGAGAACTCCCTTGCTGGACCACCACTTCCACTGGAGAGTGTGAGTTGGAATGGGAGCAGACTAGGCCAGGCAGGGCTGCAACACCTGCTGGCCTCATGTGGACTGGATCAGGGGAAAGTCAGGCTGGGTTGCAAGCATAAGTCAGAGTGAGTGTGGGTTGGTTGGGCTTTACCGTAGCATCAGCTGGCAGATGCTGGCATGGAGGCCAATTCTGTCCAGTTAAACTGGAGAACCACCTGGAGAGTGATCCAGGAGTGGGAGTGGCCCAATAGGGAAATAGTGGACACCTCCCTCTCGGGTTGCCACTCTGACTGGTGAACATGAGAACCAGGACTGGGGCAGGCATGGCTAGACAGAGAGTGGCAGCCGCTGGCAGGTATGTGGCCTGGATGGGGGTGCTGGTTGGGTTGAACTAGACTTCAATGCCTACTGACATGTATGAGAGCTGAATGGGATGTGGGACAGACTGGACTAGTTTGCTGTACATACTGGCAAGCATGGGAACCAGGGCACGGGACAGGACTGATGGGGGTTGTTGCAGGTTGCTCCAATTAGGCTGCAGCTCCCACTAGTGTCCATGAAGACCAAGTGTGTGGTGGGCAGGATCGGGCTGGGCTGCAACACCCCTTGGTTTGTGTAGAAGACAGGGCTGGAGACAGAACCAACCCAGCAATTGCAACCACCAGCATGTGCATAAGCTGATTGGGGTGATGGACTATGCTGGACCCTGTGTTGGCAAGCACACACAAGAATCAGTCTGGGATCACCTCAGATGAAGTTTCTATGAATTGCTGGACTCAGAACCCCAACCATGAAGAGAATTGCAGGTTCCATGGTCTGACCTTGGGCCAGAGCTGGGCCTCCTCAGTGGCTCAGACGGAGCAGTGGGCAGCATATCCAGGTGCACATGGAGGCCCCAGCAGTACACTGGAGTCTGCGGAGGACACCTGGGACCACAAGAGGACGCAGGACAGAACAACCAATCAACTACCCCAGCCAAGTGTCGGCAGTGAGCATCTGGGCAAACGGAGACTCCAAGGTGGACTATGTTGACCAGTGGATTCGGGAGAGGTTTCATCGCGCTTGGAGTGGCAAGATGGGCAGTAATTTGGAAGTGCTGAACTATGGAAACCTCCTGAGCAGGACCCTCGGAGCATGCCCCACGTCGGGGACCCTGGGGTGGTGTCGGGTGGCTGTCCTCCATCCCAGGGTGCAGAGGTGTTTGGCAGGCTGGGTGGGGCTTCTCTACTTGTCTGCCCATTCCCACAAATACAGGAAGGAAAACAAGAGAATGTGGAAATGGTGATCTCACCCACCTCCTGTAGCCCTTGACCCTTATCGCCCAATCAACTATGTAAATATCATCAAACATAAAAATAATTAATAATTACAAAAAAACATTTCTTTTATTCTATTTTTTATTGGAAAATTAAATATACAGAGAGGAGGAGAGACAGAGAGGAAGATCTTCCACCTGTTGATTCGCTCCCCAAGCGGCTGCAATGGCTGGAGCTGTGCTGATCCGATCCAAAGCCAGGAGCCAGGAGCCTCTTCCGGATGCCCCTTGCATGGCTGCAGGTCACCTGTAGCCACTTTGTGTTTTTAATACAGAGGACTGACAGATAGCCTGAGGGGCTGAGAGCCTGAGTTGGGGGCAGCATGGCAGAGAGGGTCTAGGGTAGAAGAAGGTAAACAAGGAAACTTCAACATGTGCCTGGCAGAGTGACACAGAGGGAAGGAGGAAGAGGGAGAGGTGAGATCTTGTGATTTGCGGGTTTTTGCCCAACTGGCTGCTGTGGCCAGCGCTGAGCTGGGCTGCTCCAACACTGGGAACCAGGAGCTTCCTCCGGGGGCCCAAGCACTTGGGCCATTTTTCTGTGCTTTCCCAGGGACATTACCAGGGAGCTGGATTGGAAATGGAGCAGCTGGGGTTTGAACTGGTGCTCTGATTCGGGGGTGCTGCAGCTGGTGGCCAACCAGAACACTGGTCTCCTGGTGTGGGAGCTTGCAGTTTGGTGAGGTCTGTGCTTCCTTCACCCTGGGGCAGAGCGGCAAGGGAATGGGAGCCAGTCCAGGCCCAGCCCTCCTTGTCCAGGGCCCCAGAGCGCTTCTTCCTCTCCCAGCCTCCTGGGAGGGCAGCCAGGGGAACTGGGGCTAGGGTCCAGGGCTCTGGTTTTCAGGGTCTTCAGCGCAAAATGCCCTCTGGCTCCAAGAGCAGGTAATCTTGCAGGGGTCTAGGCAGGGGGAGCAGGGGGATGAGGCAGCCGCACCTCCTGCCCAGCATCTTGCGAATGGCGCAGCGGCACAGGTGCTGCAGGCAGCGCGGGCCGTGGGCCAGGGCCAAGAAGGACTGGTAGAAGGCGGGGTGCGTCTGGAAGGGAATGGGTGCAGCATCAGGAGTCGCTCATGGCCCCTGCCTGCCAAGACCCTGGGGAATACACATGGCCTCATACAATACCTCAGCTGGCTCGGTACACTGGTCCTGGGGGTCCTGTGCCTCCAGTCCGAGCTCCATTCAACCCCTGTACCCCACAGCCCCATGGTTCCCTCCTGGGCTGCCTGTTGACCTCATCTGATCCATTTGAGCCCTTCTGTTGGGTGAGTGCTGGCCCCAGGAGCCCGGGATGCAAGCCAACTACCCTGGGGTTTAGAGACGCGACTCGGGCCAATGCGACAGGAGGGAACATTTTCTAATGGCTTCTGGTGACAGTTGATCTCACCCTATGCTCATTGCTCCTGCGACCTATGTGGTGGACGCGGGTGAGGCCCATGACTGCCAAACCATCAGAAGGTGGGGCACAGGGGCACTCCAGCAGTGGAGCCAGAGCCATTCTGATGCCACCTCTCTCGGGGTGCCAGTTAAAGCGCTTTGGCATTCTGTAAGCCAGTTGTCACTGGCTCTCCCTACCCCTCTCTTCCCAGGGTATTCGACTCCAGGGCTACTCAAAACCTGCATGTGCAGTGGCATAACGTTCACACAGCCTATGCGATACTCCTGTATTTCTCGTCATCATTGGATGACCTAGGACAGCAAGTAGCTCTCTCCTGTTCTCTCAGGGAGCAATGACAAGAGTAACGCTTGCTCAGCATGGACACAGCGTTTTCGCCAACAGCTTGGGCCAAGGCCGGATGGCTCCCTCACCTGGAACACGTCGTCTGGGATTGCCTCCTTCCAGGACTTGGCCACGTGGAGCTGACAGAAGGCATTGCAAAGCACTTCAATGACGCTGGGGGTGGCCGCACAGCTCCTCAGCACCTGGTGGGGTGGACACAACCCAGGATGACCGGGCCCAGGGACAGTGGACATGGTTGGGGGAGGCTTGGGGTTCATGTCTGCCACACCCTTGCCACATGACTCCAGCGTGTCCCCCCAGGGGACCGCAGGGTCCATGCACAGGGGTCCTGGACTGAAGCACCAGGTGGGCTGGTGGGGAGACTGTGTGAGTGTCAGAGGAGAGCGAGGGTGCCCCGTGGGGAGGACGCCTGGCCTGGGGACACTACTCCTGACTCTGAGCTCCCCTCTCTTCAGTGTGTGGAAATGGGGAGAGGGGGAGAAGGGCCATTTTGTTGTTGAACTCTCACCTGGGACTTAGCATTTAATGTGCACAGTTCTCACTTGCTGACTATTGTGACTTTATTATTTGCAAATTTATAATTCAAATTCATCTGCTTTGTCATAAAGATGGGAACAAGGATCACTTTTTAAAATTATTTTTAAAGGTTTAGTTATTTGAGTTACACAGAGAAAGGAGTACACACACACACACACACACACACACACATCTTCCGTTCACTGGTTCACTCCCTGAGTACCCACAGTGCAGTGGCCAGAACTGTGTGTCTGAAGTCAGGAATGGAAGCTTCTTCCAAGTCTCTCATGTGGGTTCAGGGCCCAGAGCAATTGGGTCATACTCTTCTGCTCTCCGGTACATTAGCAGGGAGTTGAATGGGAAGTGGAGTAGCGGGAACTTGAACCGGTTCCAATATGGGATGCCAGCATTGCAGGCAGCGTCTTTACCCGCTAAACCATAGTGCTGGCACCCCAGTACACATTTTTTTTTAAATAATCTTTCGGGGCAGGCATTTAGCCGGACGCCAGCATGCCGTATCAGAGGGGCTGGTTCAAGCACGGGCTCCCCGGCCGCATGCCTGATCCTGCACCACGCCCCTTGGGAAGCAGTAGTGAGGACACCAGTCCCCAGGCCCACATGGGAGACATGGGCTGAGTTCCCAGCACCCAACTCTGGCCCCAGCTGTTGTTGACATCTGGGAGTGAACCAGTGGACCTTGTGTGTGTACATTATACATCAATATACATAGAACACATATGTAACAACCACAGCATATGCCAATCATATAATTGTTAAGCATAATGCCAAATTCAATATGCCCAGATTTTTGCATTTCTTTTAACAACTCGCTTGTAGCTTTATTTGTAGAGCTATTTTGCCGGGCTTTCACATCTGTTTATTATATTAACTTAGTGAAGCTAACCGCCCGAGGGTCGTCAGTGTTCACGACCTGAGAAGAATGGTGGACGAGGGCTGGTGGGTCTTGCATTTTTGTATTATCTCAGCCTGGCACTTGTTGGCCATTGTCAGATTCTTCCATGTATACTGGGCTATTTTGTTAATATGCATTTCCCTAGAACATGATATTCATTTTAAAGACATTTCGCACTGAATAGAGGCTCACGGGAGGCTGGGAGGTGCTCACTGGGGAGGTGGCGGATGGGGCGCTGCAGGAGCAGTGTGGGAGAGTGCGGTGTCCTGGGGCTCTGCCCAGATCTGAAGGCGAGTCAAGGGGTGGGCTCTCTAAACTGCTGGCCTTGGCAGAAATGCTGCACCCAGCTGGTGAGGGGAAGGATGGGAGTGTACCGTGGTGGCCCAGGCAGGGAGAGGCTGGGGACAGCTCCCCACCCAGGAGCAAGCACCCTTTTTCTCAAGTGAAACTCGCTGCAATTGTATTTTCAACTTTTTTTTCTGGTTCAGTTTTTTTCTTTAGATTTACTTATTTCTTATTGGAAAGGCAGATATACAGAGAGGAGGAGACAACAGAGAAGTCCCAAGGCTTTGGGCCGTCCTTGACTGCTTTCCCAGGCCACAGGCAGGGAGCTGGATGGGAAGTGGAGCTGCTGGGATTAGAACTGGCACCCATGTGGGATCCTGGGCGTGCAAGGCCAGGACTTTGACCACTACACTATCACGCCGGGCCTTCTGGTTTAGTTTTGTTGTAGATTTGTCTGTTTTCCCCAAGGCACCAGCTATTGGATTTGTTGATCAGTTCGCGTTTAGAATCCTCCAACTCATTACCCTTTGTCTTATTGTTAACCCCGTTAGGTATGTTCTAACTCCTCTCTCCTCCCTGTCCCCTTCCTATCTCTCCTCTCTTTCATCTCTATCTCTGCCTTTCAAATAAATAAATGCAAATCTGAAGAAATAGCAGATGTTTGATACAGACGTCCTATGTCCTGAACCATGGCTCAAGCAGGGTCTAGTTCAGGGCACCAGACGCAGTCATGTTCTGCTTGGTTCAAGTTTCTTCTGCATGGATCACATTTACGCGTTGGAACTTGGGTGTGAGAGACTGAAATCAAAGCCATCTCCCGCTTCCCCACATCAGCACGGTCTTTCTTATCCCACAAGGTCCAGGATCCTCAGGCTGACAGCACCAGTCTCCATCCCTCCATCCCTCCCTGCGCACCCTGTCAGGGGCGACCTGCTTCTCTGGGACTCCAGCACTGAACACATGCTGCATGCCAGCTGCTCTTGGCTGTCTCGCACATTCCCCAGGTCCCCCCTGCAAAATCCGGGCTCTCCTTCACCTGCCCTGCCCGCTGCCCTGTGCGACCTCCCCTCCCCAGGAAGTGACAAACCCATCCCTCTGTAAGTTAGCTCTCAGTCACCCTGGTTCCTCACTCACATCCCACATCCGTAGCATTCCTCTGGGTGTGCTTGAAGAGCCCCTGCTGTGTGCAGGCCACTCTTGTCCTGCACAGGGTCATGGCCACAGCCCCTGAACTCCCTCTGGGTTTCTCTTCCCCTCCTAGAGTATTTTGTGGATCCATGCAAGATGCTCCTCAGGGAGTAGCAATCCTCTGCTTGAAGCTCCAATGGCCAAAGTCATCATGGTGTCCCTCAGGACTCAGCCCGACCTCAGCTCTCTCCCCTCCCCCTCTCTGCTTTCTCCTCCCACTAGCCCCTCTTGCCATCCTGCTCCCCCGCCCCCGTTGTTGCAGGTTCAGGTCAGGCCCACTAGGGCTGTGCTAGGCTGCACACTGCCCACCTGCTGTTCAGCAGCCCCACACACAGATTCTCCCTTCTCTGAATCCTTAGGCAAGAGCCTCCTGCGCCGTGCCTCGACCTTACTGGAGCTGTAACAGCCTCCCTCCCGCTGGCTTCTCCCCGTAGCAGTCGTCAGCCCACCTGACATGCTTGCTCACCGTGTGTCACAGGTGAGGCTGAAGTACTTTTCCATTTCTGATCCATTCTCCCGGCTCTCCCTGGCAGCTACATAACTGGGCGTGCAAGGCGAGGACTTTAACCACTACACTATCACGCCAGGCCTCACCAATGAATACTTGGTGAACAAATCATTGAATTTTTAAGTGTAAACAGATGCATGAGGAAGGCATGTTTTTGAGCCCTGATTCCTAAGGTGCTTTCTCTTGCTATCAAGATGAACCAGTCATGGCTGAGGCTAGGATTACAGTATCCAAAGTTTCCCTTACACTAATGTTGCCATCAGGAACTATGGGGGAATGAGGGGTTTTTATGCCCAGTTTTCTCCTTGAATACTTTATGTGGCATTTTTCCATGTCTTCTTACAACTTTCTTTTCTAAAATGTACACAGCTGCACGTCTCCTGTTTGCAGAGAGCGCGCTTTGTAACACCGAAGAGCTGGGACTTGTGGCGCAGTCAAGGCTCCTTCCGTGGTGTCCTTGGTTACTTCCTGTCGACCTGCTCTGAGTTCCTGCAGGAGTATCGCTCATCCACAGATCGTCTCTCTACTTCCTACCCTTCGTGACTATTATTTTCTTCTTCCACCTGTTCGCTCCATTCTTTTTGCTTTTCGATTTACCAAAACTTATTTGGAAGGCAGAGAGAGCTCTTCCATGCCCAGGTTCATTTCCCAAGTACCCACAACAGCTGGGGCTGGGCTGCAGTGAAGCCAGGAGCTGGGGAGTCAAGCCAGGTCCCCACACGGAGGCGCGAGCCGGGCATCCCAGCCCTCACCTGCTGCCTCCCGGCGGGCGTGAGTGTCCTGTGTCCTGGTGTGTAAGCAGGAAGGTGTGTAAGCCGGTGTGTAAGCAGGAAGCTGGAACTGGAAGCTGAGCCAAGACTGAAACCCAGGGAGCTGCTGTGTTAAGGTCTGAGCCAAATGCCAGCCCTGGAGAACTCCACACACCAGCCCTCCTCAGTGGTGCTGTAGTTGACTTCCTATGTCTGCCTAAGCTGTTCAATTAGCCAATCAGTGGTGGCAATCCCACTCCCTTGTCAGTAAGCAAATGTGGGGAGACTTTCTGAGAACCTCTAGAAAAAATCAGCAAATGGTATGAATGAGGAAGCTGCTTGGGAAGAACCGTTCTTAGGACAGAACTGATTTGCAAAGCACAGTGGGGCAGAAAGCGCCTGGTTCCTTGGTGACATTGATGAGGGCACTGCTGGGCAGTCCTGAGGCCTTGCATCTGTACATCCAACCGTGTGCCATGCTGACTGGTGGCTGCGGGAGTCACGGAGCAGATGCCCCAGGCGAGGCGGGAGGAGAGGCAGTGTAGTTTCTCTGTTCCTCACTCGCGTTTCCCGGGGTGTCTGCCTTGGAGGGCAGAGCCAGTGGAAACGGAGTTGTGGGTTCAGCTGAAAGGAATCCAGTGGAGAATCCAGAACAGCACGGAGCGATGGGAGGGCACCCAGGCAAACGGCCTGGCACCCTGACAGACCAGGGGCTCCATCCGGGTCTCCCACATGGGTGCAGGGGTCCAGCCACTTGGACCATCCTCTGCTTTCCCAGGTGGTTAAGCAAGGAACTGCATCAGAAGCGGACAGGTCCAGGCCCAAACTGACATCCATATGGGATGCCACTGTGACCGGTGGTGCCTTTGCCTGCACAACACAACACTGGCACAAACCATGCTTTAGAAAAAACAGAGGCGGAGGCGTGACAAGCTGATCTTCCACCTGCTGTGCCAGCATCCCACGTGGGCGTCCCTGTGAGTCCAGCTACTCCACTTCCGATCAAGCTCCCCTGCCTGTGGCCTGGAAAAACAGAGAAGGATGACTCAAGTCCTTGGGTCCCTGAACCCGCATGGGAGACCTGGAGGGGCTTCTGGGCTCCTGGCTTTGGATGGCTCCAGCTCTGGCCGTTGAGACCATTTGGGGAGTGAACAAGCAGATTCTCTCTGCGACTGTGACTTTCAAGTGAAAGAATCAAATTGTTTACAGAGAAAAAATAAAAAGAAACTGCTCATCCTGTTGACATTGGCAGGTTTATGATGGAGGTCTCCAACCTACTTCTAACTTACTTCCCAGCCCAGTGCCATCCCCACGTGAGGCGGAAGCAGGCTTGAGAGGCAGAAAAGCAGATTTGTCACAGAGGGAGTGACCAGTGGTCCCAGGAGCCCAGCGTACCCAGCCCAGCCCAGCCTGGTGCCCATCACAATTTCTTGCCAACCAGGCACTATTTCCAGCCAGTAAGGTGTCATTTCTGTGGGTCACCCCTGAGTTCTGTCTTCCCCCTTCCATATGGGGAGGAAGTCCGACTGCTCACTCTGGCCGCCCCACCCCCCCCAGGCTGTCCTATCTATGGTGTCCCTGGTTGTTCTCACTTCCTGGGCCTTCCTGACCCGGGCCTACTAGCAGCTCCTGGCTGGCCCTGTCACTTGCCTGCAGGATGCTTAATGGCTCCCAGGGACGGCTCGCCCACCCTCCTCCTCCCCTGCCCCCACCCGCGGGGCACAGACTGTGACAAAGTCTTATTGCCTCGTCTGGGGCAATCATTTCCTGTCTGTCCTCCGTTCCACCTCTCGGGGCTCCCCGGCAGCGGGCCGCCCGTTCACCAGCCAGCTGGCTGCCTTCATTATTTTTACGCCAACACAGTTTAAACATCTCCGCCGCCTCCTTGTGTCTGCCGAGGGGCGCCTGCCACATTACTCTGACATGCTGATGTCATTAGTGTCCGCGCACACTCGCTCCGGCTAATGAGGCGGCAGAAAGAAAATTAAGGGGAGAAATCACAGAGGCGCATTGCTTTGTATGTAGATGGAGAAATAAAACAAGAGCAAAGAGGGCAGGCGCCCTGCTCTTCATGGAGTCTCGTCTGGGTCCCCCCACGCCCCCGAGGGGGCCGGGGATGCCCCACTTGCTCCGTGGGGCTCTGCTCTGGGTTCTGCTTTTACTACTGCCACCCAGCACTCTCTCACTCAAGATTCCATGAAGTGGGGGCAAATTTGCCAAGTCGTTTCCCCTAATTCTGCAATTCTGATTTCCAGCATTGCCAGTGCCCACAAGAGAGACAGGCAGGAGGCTGTGCAGATATTTCTAGAATCTGTCACTTTTGCCATCAACCTCTGCATCCCATTCTAGCTCTCAGCATCTCTCACCTGATGGCCCGTGCTTGACTCTCAGTCCCCGCCCTGGGCGCTGCCTTTACTCATTCTAGAATGTTCATTTGACGGGGTCCCCTCCTCTGCCACTCCTGGGCCTAGGCCCAGCCCCTTTGCAAGGCCCCATGCCCTTCCCTCTCCAACTCCCAGGTCATCTTGCAGGCCATTCGCTTTCACAGCTTCTCCCATTTCGCTGTCCTCTGTTCACAGAGGTGTTTCCGGCCTCCGTGCTTCGCCTGACAGAGCCCCAGTGCTGCAGGCAGGTGATGTCTCTGTTGGGTACTTTGGAGGTGACATGGGCTTTGGGTGTGCAGCATGACAACTTCATACAGGTGCAGGTTAGACCCACGGACACGCAGCTGTGTGAGGTCCGTGTGCTTTTGGACCTCAGTGCCAAGCCAGGACCCAGTGCGGAGGTTCCCACAGAATGTGTGTTGAAGAAATGAACCTGCCGCACAGGAGCTGGTGTGACTTTGGGAAAGCAAGCAACACAAGTTGCTGGGGAACTAGAACTCACCAGTCACAGGTGATGAATGCAAACAAGAGGCCAGGTGGCATGGAGGGACAGGGCAGCGACTCCCATGGAGGTGGGTATGGAGGGGAGGGTGGTGGTTTGAGGATGCGTGGCCTCTGTGCATCTGGGCAGCTTGTGTCCGCAGCCTCAAGGGGTGCTGGACCCAGTTGCTTTTGGGAATCTTTGGGGCTCCAATATGTTCTTAGCAGGTTGATCCAGAAATGCTTTCTCCCACGTGGAGGACGGGCAGGGAGGGCTGTGCCGGGAGAAAATGGACCAGGGCTCTGAGATTGCCCTGTCAATTCTTCCTGCAGACAGCCAAGAGAGAAACTCCTGCAGGACTGGTTGCTCAGGCCAAGCACTTGCAGCAGGTGGATGTACCTGCCCTTGCCTCATTGGATGCTCTCCCCAGGCCTGGCCCCACCCTGACTTCTCACCCTCTAGAATACAGGCCTGGCTGCACCTGCTCTCGCATCTCTGTCCCTGTGCTGGGTCCTGACCAGCAGGCAGTTGGGTGGACGACCTGGCCTGGTTAACACGCTGGTTCTCCAGGCAGTGACAGCTCTGGTTTGGTTTTCAGGGCTGAGCCCCACAAAGGACCCAGATGGCTGCTTGGTATCTACCTGCTGTGGCACTCAGCCCCAGGGTGTCTCTGTGCAAATTCACTGCCATTAGTTCCTGGCAATCGGCATAGGGGCACCTGCTACAGGTGCATCCAGAGTTCAACACAGGCTTGGAGTCTGGAGTTGTGGGCATCCCTTTCACTAATTCAACAAATATTGGCTGCAGGTGCTGGGGCTGGCATGAGCTGTGTCCGGGGAGGCAATAATGAACACTTTTTTTCGGGGGTGAGCCTCAAGATACTGCTTGTCTCAGAGACACCCCAATTATTTGCACAATGCCCTGGAATTGACTGGGCATTGCTATTCCTCCCAGGGAAAAGCACCCACCATGCTTTCCTGCCTCCTTCCCCCATACACACTGCCCTCTTCTAAGCTGAACAGGAGTTGAACCACACCACCAACTGCACCCCATTCTATGGGGCTGACACAGGACTGGGGACTCAGGAGAGGGCCTCTGAGGCCCAGAGATGAAGGATTGTGTCTTGTCCTACGTCTTCTGGTCAAGGGAGGGAGGTTCACGCAGCATTGGAGATGAAGCAGGTGTTTGGACTCTTGTCTCCAGGGGCAAGAACTGGACAAACAAAGAAAACTTCTTATCACTCATGAACTATGTTCTTCCTTTCTTTGTTAAAAAAAAAGCCACCCTAAGTATTTTCCACTAATAACATATGCTTCTCCCTCTTTCTAAAGATGCATTTATTTATTTTAAAGGCACAGTTAGAGAGATCCATCTTGCACCTGCTGGTTCACTTCTCAAATGGCTGCAACAGCCAGGGCTGTGCCAGGCTAAACCCAAGAGCCTGGGACTCCATCGGGATCTCCTATGTGAGTGGCAGGGGACCAAGAACTTGGGCCATTTGGGGCTGCTTTCCCAGATACCTTGTCAGGACTGGAGCCAGCACACCGGTGGCACAGGTGGTGGCTCAACTGGTTGTACCACAGGGCTGACCCCTAAATGGGCTTCTCTCATCATTTAAAAAAAAGATGTTTATTTTTATTGGAAAGGCAGATTTACAGAGAGGAGAGACAGACAGATCTTTCATCTGCTGGTTTACTCCCCAAGTGGCCACCACAGCCAGAGCTGCACCGATCCAAAGCCAGGAGCCAGGGATTTGCTTCAGGCTTCCCACACGGGTCCCAAGGCTTTGGGCCATTCTCCACTGCTTTCCCAGGCCGCAGGCAGAGAGCTGGATGGGAAGTGGAGCAGCTGGGACATGAACCAGTGCCCACATGGGATCCCACCATACGCAAGGTGAAGGATTAGCCTGATGAGCCACTGAGCTTGCCTCAGGCTGTGCAATTTCCATTCAGATCAAATGTCCATCGCCACAAGAGACTGATTTCCTTCGTTCTGAAGATTACACCGAAAAGTGAGCTGCTGAAATGTTTTGTGCCATCACAGGCATTATGGAAATGCACCAGGTGTGCCCAGGTGCCAGCTTCCATGGCGTGTGTAGGCTCCAAGGTCTTGCTCTTCAAAGACAGAAGGGTGAGGGTGGGGGAGTCCCAGGACCAGTCGTTAGAAATACAGACTCCCACCCCAAGATCTGCATTTGAACAAAGCCCCAGGGTGGGCCCGGACTTACTCAACAGGAAGGTGTCGCATGCAACCCCAGCTCACACGGGGATGCCCCCTGGTCCCTGCGGCTCAGGCCAGTCTGGCAGGGTCGCTTCTTACCTTGGGGAAGGAGTCTGGCCACACGGTGGGCGAGCCGTGGTTGAGCAGAGCCTGCACGGTGCGCTGCGGCTCTGCCTCGGGCACGCAGGCGGCCTTCTGCAGCACGCGTGCCAGCGGAGAGGCACCGCCGTAGTCCAGGACGCCCGGGTCGGCGCCATGCCGCAGCAGCAGGCTCACCAAATCGTGGCGTGCGTGGCAACAGGCCTTGTGCAGCGGGCTGCGCTCGTCTTCGTCGCGCGCGTCCACTGCCGCGCCGTGCCCTAGTAGCAGAGCGCACAGGCGCAGGTAGCGCACCTGCTCGTCCGGCCTCCACGCTGAGCCGCACGCTGTGCTCAGGGCAGTCTCCCCGCGACCGTTTCTCGCATCCACGCACGCCCCGCGACCCAGGTAGAGGCGCGCGTGCTCGTCCAGGCCGCGCTGCGCTGCCACGTGCAATGGGGTGTCCTGGGCTGGACCGCCCGCGTGCTGCACCGATGCTCCGTGCTCCAGTAGAGCCCGTGCGCACCTGCGGGGAGGTCAGATCCAGTCACCCCGGCAGACAGTGGGAGCCGTTCGCGCTCTCCACACCACTGGCGAGCTGGCGCCTCAGAATATAATGGGTGACCCCGGGAAAAAGTGTGCCACTTGGGGTTTCCCGTGCCAAGAATTGGGGAGGACAACCTGAGCTGGGGGCAAGAAAGGGCAGTTATGGCGAACTGAGGGGCCAGGTCCCAGGCGGGAAGCAGGAAGGGTTAGAATTCAGGGCTTGGCAGCCGAGGGGTGCGCTTGGGCAGGTAGCAGGTGCAATGACTGCTCTGTGCGCTGGCCCGGCTGCACATGAAGGACCTTGCAGGGGGCTGTGCCAGTCCCTTAGGAGGATTCTGGCCAGCCTTGCCTTAAGGGCAGGAACAGACTGCCCTGCAGGGTCCCTGTGCTGGGAGCAGGAAGTGGAAACCAACCACACCCAACTGTGGGCTTGCCTTTGCTCCCACCAGACTCCCCCTCAACTGAGAGGGGCTTCCCCAGTGGTCTCCGGAAGGAAGCCGTGTGTGGTCTGTGCAGCCTTGGGATTCACCGACCGTCCTGAAGTGGTCTCTGCCGCCAAGGCCTTTCCCAGGCTCTGTGCCTGCCGTCCTCCAGACCAGTCGGGACCCCTCACCCTCAGCTCTGGTGGTGGCTACTGGCTGGCAGGCGCGCAGAGGACCTCGTGGCCTCAGAGAGGTCTTTGGTCTGTGCCCCCTGAAGCGGAGGCCCGACACAGGGACACGCATCATTTCTACTGGGGAAACACCTGCTGTAGTTACCCCCTGGACACTGTCTTTGGCTGAGAGGTTCCAGAACCCACATTTGAAAGCACAGCCCCTGGCCCCTGGTTCCCACAGCCTCTGGCCCCTGCTGCCAAAGGTTTCTCCATCTCTCCTCCAGCTTGCCACACAACTCAGCCCTCTTGGGCTCTAGGGGACTCACTCTGCTGTCACAAGTTCCTTGCTTTCTCCCTGTCCTTGAATGCCTCCCCCCACCCGCACAGGGCTTGTCATTCAGCTCTGTGGGAGCCATCTCTCAGTAACCACTTGAACAGCGCCATTCTTCCACTTCCAACATCACCGTCAGGTTGAAGCCAGCTCAATCTTTGCTGGAATATTCCCCACTCTCCTCATTTGTCCCTGACCTAGCCTAACAAGCACCGCACCCCAGAACAAACCTCTCCCATGCTTCGGGTGGCCAGCGCCTGCCTCAGTGTTGGTGGCTGCTGCCCCCGCCCCACTGAGGAAGCTCGGCTGCCTGCCTGGGATGCTCCTGTGGGTGCCATGGTTTAAATGTATGTGCCCAGAGGTCACAGGCAAGAAGCAATAGTGGCCCTGGGAACGTGGCTGTCTGGGAAGGCATTAGTGGCGATTAGACCCAGCTGGTCACTCCTCTAGCCCTCGCAAGCACACTCCCTGCCCTCTGCCCTGGTCTGTAGAATGGATGGGCACAAAGCCTTGCCCGATGCCATGTGGCTGGCTTTTTACTGTCACAACCTCCAGGATGGCGAGCCATGGGCTTGCACCAGCTGGCCTTGCGGGGTGGCCTGCCAGGCCCCCCACCCCCTGGCTGTAATCTCGCCTGGTTCTCACTGTGCACCCCTCGGTGCAGGCCCTGGGTTTGCAGTGGGGCGGGTGGCGCTCCTGCTCCCGGGACAGCCCCACACTCCTGTCTGTCCTTCCTCTTCCTCTGGGGCTGTGTGTGCTGGCCCAGGCATCGTGTGTGCTTCACCCAGTGTTTCAAGGCTGCCATGGTGAGTTTCCCGGGAGTCCAAGAAGGGGCTGTTTTTAATCTGTTTGATCCTGGTGCCCACGGCAGGGATTCCGGGACAGTGGGTTGGATGCCAGCTTTGGCTGGGTTGTGTCTTTAGGGTTCCCCACGCTGTTGCTGGGTGAGCTGGTATTTGCCTACGGGGAGCTCATCTGTAGCAGACACCCTAAAATCCTTCCTTCCAGGGACTCTTGGTCATTCACATTTAGCCTCTCTGAAAATAGCGAGGATGCCATGGGTGAGAGAACTTGACAAACAGGTGCTAAGCTGTCACACGCCCTTTGGGACCGTAACTGGCATGGAGAGGGTGCTGACGCTCAGTCAGGGCGCTGGCGTTTGCTTCCTCCCTTCTCGCCTCCCTGGCAGGGATTGTCAGCTGTGCAGCAGGCGGTTTCCGAATCACTTTGTGGGCAAGCCCGTGTGTGATGGCAAACCCTTACAAACCCCTTTCTCTGTCCTTGCCTTTGAAGAGCTCAGCCTTTTCCAGCAAGCCCACAGGGAAAGAGAGGTGGCCCTGCTTTCCCCAGCCACAGCCTAACTAGCAGCCGGTTGGGTCTGCTGTCTGCCACATACTCACCATTGAGGGGCTTGGGGGATGCCAGGCCCCTCCACTGGGCAGCTGGCTTGGGGGATGCTGGGCCCCTCCACTGGGCAGCCGGCACCCTTTCCAGTGACAATAAGCGTCTAATTGGCAAAACCTCGGCATTTTCCTACAGCAGGCAGTGACTGAAGCCACAGAACCAGAGAATAGGAATGAGACACAACCTACCAACAGAGGACGGGGCAGGTGTCGGTGCAAAGTGAGATGTGGGAGCAGAGTGACAGCCTGGAAGGTGGTCACGGTGGCTGTGTGGGGCTTCCAAACAGCACGGTGCAGACCTGCTGTTGTGTTAAGGATTCCTTTGTTATCTCACAGGCAGAGTCGCAGAGTGAGGAGGAACAGTATGAACAGATGATAGATAATAGATATTAGATACCTAGAGGGTCTTTCACCTGCTGGTTCATTCCCCAGCTGGATTAGGCATGAAACCAGCACCAGGAGCCTTTTCCTGGACTCCCGTGTGGGTGCAGGGACACAAGGCCTTGGGCCTCCCTCTGCTTGATGTTCCCGTGTGGGTGCAGGGACGCAAGGCCTTGGGCCTCCCTCTGCTGGGTGCTAATGCATTCGGGTGCATCAGCACAGAGCTGGATTGGAAGTGGGGCAGGCAGGACACACTGCTGCTCACATGGGTGTCAGTACTGCAGGTGGAGGCTTACCCTGATATTCCATGACACTGGCCCATGGCCGATTTTCGAAAGTACCAATAGAGGGGCTGTGTTGTGGCATGGTGGCTAAAGCCACCAGCTGCTATGCTGGTGTCCAATAGGAGCATCAATTTGTGTCCCAGCTGATCTAGCTCCTTACTAATGACCTGGTGGACGCAGTGGAGAACAGCCCAGGAGTGTGGGCCCCTGCCACTCAATGTGGGAGACCCATAGGCAGCTCCTGGCCCCTGATTTTGGCATGACCCAGCCCTGGTCATTGCCACCAGGGCATGGAAGAATTGTCTCTGTCTCTGACTTTCAAATAAATAAGTAAGTCTTTGATAAAAAGGAAAAAAATAAAAGTTCTCTCTCTCTCTCTCTATATATATATATGAAATATTCTTCGGAAAGTTTCTGAAAATGAGTGTCATGAAAAAAAAAAAAACTATGCCTAGATTTCCAATTTTTTCCCCACCGAAATAAACAGACCTCTTAATTTCTTTCTCTGCAGTCTTCCTCAGTGCCCTGTGCCCGGGCGGAGAAACCCTCACGGTGCCAGGGAATGTGTGTTAACTCGGGACGATGGCATGCCCCGTGCCCGGGTGGAGAAACCCTCACGGTGCCAGGGAATGTGTGTTAACTCCGGACGATGGCATGCCCCGTGCCCGGGCGGAGAGACCCTCACGGTGCCAGGGAATGTGTGTTAACTCTGGACGATGACATGCCCCGTGCCCGGGCGGAGAGACCCTCACGGTGCCAGGGAATGTGTGTGTTAACTCCGGACGATGGCATGCCCCGTGCCCGGGCGGAGAGACCCTCACGGTGCCAGGGAATGTGTGTTAACTCTGGACGATGACATGCCCCGTGCCCGGGCGGAGAGACCCTCACGGTGCCAGGGAATGTGTGTGTTAACTCTGGACGATGGCATGCCCCGTGCCCGGGCGGAGAGACCCTCACGGTGCCAGGGGATGTGTGTTAACTCCGGACGATGGCATGCCCCGTGCCCGGGCGGAGAGACCCTCACGGTGCCAGGGAATGTGTGTTAACTCCGGACGATGGCATGCCCCGTGCCCGGGCGGAGAGACCCTCACGGTGCCAGGGAATGTGTGTTAACTCTGGACGATGGCATGCCCCGTGCCCGGGTGGAGAGACCCTCACGGTGCCAGGGGATGTGTGTTAACTCCGGACGATGGCATGCCCCGTGCCCGGGCGGAGAGACCCTCACGGTGCCAGGGAATGTGTGTGTTAGCTCCGGACGATGGGATGCCCCGTGCTCGGGCGGAGAGACCCTCACGGTGCCAGGGGATGTGTGTGTTAACTCCGGACGATGGCATGCCCCGTGCCCGGGCGGAGAGACCCTCACGGTGCCAGGGAATGTGTGTTAACTCCGGACGATGGCATGCCCCGTGCCCGGGCGGAGAGACCCTCACGGTGCCAGGGAATGTGTGTTAACTCCGGACGATGGCATGCCCCGTGCCCGGGCGGAGAGACCCTCACGGTGCCAGGGAATGTGTGTTAACTCCGGACGATGGCATGCCCCGTGCCCGGGCGGAGAGACCCTCACGGTGCCAGGGAATGTGTGTTAACTTCGGACGATGGCATGCCCCGTGCCCGGGCGGAGAGACCCTCACGGTGCCAGGGAATGTGTGTTAGCTCCGGACGATGGCATGCCCCGTGCCCGGGCGGAGAGACCCTCACGGTGCCAGGGAATGTGTGTGTTAGCTCCGGACGATGGCATGCCCCGTGCCCGGGCGGAGAGACCCTCACGGTGCCAGGGGATGTGTGTTAGCTCCGGACGATGGCATGCCCCGTGCCCGGGCGGAGAGACCCTCACGGTGCCAGGGAATGTGTGTTAACTCCGGACGATGGCATGCCCCGTGCCCGGGCGGAGAGACCCTCACGGTGCCAGGGAATGTGTGTGTTAGCTCCGGATGATGGCATGCCCCGTGCCCGGGCGGAGAGACCCTCACGGTGCCAGGGAATGTGTGTTAACTCCGGACGATGGCATGCCCCGTGCCCGGGCGGAGAGACCCTCACGGTGCCAGGGAATGTGTGTGTTAGCTCCGGATGATGGCATGCCCCGTGCCCGGGCGGAGAGACCCTCACGGTGCCAGGGAATGTGTGTTAACTCTGGACGATGGCATGCCCCGTGCCCGGGCGGAGAGACCCTCACGGTGCCAGGGAATGTGTGTTAACTCCGGACGATGGCATGCCCCGTGCCCGGGCGGAGAGACCCTCACGGTGCCAGGGAATGTGTGTGTTAACTCCGGACGATGGCATGCCCCGTGCCCGGGCGGAGAGACCCTCACGGTGCCAGGGAATGTGTGTGTTAACTCCGGACGATGGCATGCCCCGTGCCCGGGCGGAGAGACCCTCACGGTGCCAGGGAATGTGTGTTAGCTCCGGACGATGGCATGCCCCGTGCCCGGGTGGAGAGACCCTCACGGTGCCAGGGAATGTGTGTGTTAGCTCCGGACGATGGCATGCCCCGTGCCCGGGTGGAGAGACCCTCACGGTGCCAGGGAATGTGTGTTAGCTCCGGACGATGGCATGCCCCGTGCCCGGGCGGAGAGACCCTCACGGTGCCAGGGAATGTGTGTGTTAACTCCGGACGATGGCATGCCCCGTGCCCGGGTGGAGAGACCCTCACGGTGCCAGGGAATGTGTGTTAGCTCCGGACGATGGCATGCCCCGTGCCCGGGCGGAGAGACCCTCACGGTGCCAGGGAATGTGTGTGTTAGCTCCGGATGATGGCATGCCCCGTGCCCGGGCGGAGAGACCCTCACGGTGCCAGGGGATGTGTGTGTTAGCTCCGGACGATGGCATGCCCCGTGCCCGGGCGGAGAGACCCTCACGGTGCCAGGGAATGTGTGTTAACTTCGGACGATGGCATGCCCCGTGCCCGGGCGGAGAGACCCTCACGGTGCCAGGGAATGTGTGTGTTAGCTCCGGACGATGGCATGCCCCGTGCCCGGGCGGAGAGACCCTCACGGTGCCAGGGAATGTGTGTTAACTTCGGACGATGGCATGCCCCGTGCCCGGGCGGAGAGACCCTCACGGTGCCAGGGAATGTGTGTTAGCTCCGGACGATGGCATGCCCCGTGCCCGGGCGGAGAGACCCTCACGGTGCCAGGGAATGTGTGTGTTAACTCCGGACGATGGCATGCCCCGTGCCCGGGTGGAGAGACCCTCACGGTGCCAGGGAATGTGTGTTAGCTCCGGACGATGGCATGCCCCGTGCCCGGGCGGAGAGACCCTCACGGTGCCAGGGAATGTGTGTTAACTCTGGACGATGGCATGCCCCGTGCCTGGGCGGAGAGACCCTCACGGTGCCAGGGGATGTGTGTTAAC
The DNA here is from genome assembly GCF_030435755.1 of Ochotona princeps. Taxonomy (NCBI): domain Eukaryota; kingdom Metazoa; phylum Chordata; class Mammalia; order Lagomorpha; family Ochotonidae; genus Ochotona; species Ochotona princeps. Next base: position 105,639,931 of record NC_080836.1, read on the forward strand.
TCCGGACGATGGCATGCCCCGTGCCCGGGTGGAGAGACCCTCACGGTGCCAGGGAATGTGTGTGTTAGCTCCGGACGATGGCATGCCCCGTGCCCGGGCGGAGAGACCCTCACGGTGCCAGGGAATGTGTGTGTTAGCTCCGGACGATGGCATGCCCTGTGCCCGGGCGGAGAGACCCTCACGGTGCCAGGGAATGTGTGTTAACTCCGGACGATGGCATGCCCCGTGCCCGGGCGGAGAGACCCTCACGGTGCCAGGGAATGTGTGTGTTAACTCTGGACGATGGCATGCCCCGTGCCCGGGCGGAGAGACCCTCACGGTGCCAGGGAATGTGTGTTAGCTCCGGACGATGGCATGCCCCGTGCCTGGGCGGAGAGACCCTCACGGTGCCAGGGAATGTGTGTTAACTCTGGACGATGGCATGCCCCGTGCCCGGGCGGAGAGACCCTCACGGTGCCAGGGAATGTGTGTTAACTCCGGACGATGGCATGCCCCGTGCCCGGGTGGAGAGACCCTCACGGTGCCAGGGAATGTGTGTTAACTCCGGACGATGGCATGCCCCGTGCCCGGGCGGAGAGACCCTCACGGTGCCAGGGGATGTGTGTGTTAGCTCCGGATGATGGCATGCCCCGTGCCCGGGCGGAGAGACCCTCACGGTGCCAGGGGATGTGTGTGTTAGCTCCGGACGATGGCATGCCCCGTTCCCGGGCGGAGAGACCCTCACGGTGCCAGGGAATGTGTGTGTTAACTCCGGACGATGGCATGCCCCGTGCCCGGGCGGAGAGACCCTCACGGTGCCAGGGAATGTGTGTTAACTCCGGACGATGGCATGCCCCGTGCTCGGGCGGAGAGACCCTCACGGTGCCAGGGAATGTGTGTTAACTCCGGACGATGGCATGCCCTGTGCCCGGGTGGAGAGACCCTCACGGTGCCAGGGAATGTGTGTTAACTCCGGACGATGGCATGCCCCGTGCTCGGGCGGAGAGACCCTCACGGTGCCAGGGGATGTGTGTTAACTCCGGACGATGGCATGCCCCGTGCTCGGGCGGAGAGACCCTCACGGTGCCAGGGGATGTGTGTTAACTCTGGACGATGGCATGCCCCGTGCCCGGGCGGAGAGACCCTCACGGTGCCAGGGAATGTGTGTTAACTTCGGACGATGGCATGCCCCGTGCCCGGGCGGAGAGACCCTCACGGTGCCAGGGAATGTGTGTTAACTCCGGACGATGGCATGCCCCGTGCCCGGGCGGAGAGACCCTCACGGTGCCAGGGGATGTGTGTTAACTCCGGACGATGGCATGCCCCGTGCCCGGGCGGAGAGACCCTCACGGTGCCAGGGGATGTGTGTGTTAACTCCGGACGATGGCATGCCCCGTGCCCGGGCGGAGAGACCCTCACGGTGCCAGGGGATGTGTGTGTTAACTCCGGACGATGGCATGCCCTGTGCCCGGGCGGAGAGACCCTCACGGTGCCAGGGAATGTGTGTGTTAGCTCCGGACGATGGCATGCCCCGTGCCCGGGCGGAGAGACCCTCACGGTGCCAGGGAATGTGTGTGTTAGCTCCGGACGATGGCATGCCCCGTGCCCGGGCGGAGAGACCCTCACGGTGCCAGGGGATGTGTGTGTTAACTCCGGACGATGGCATGCCCCGTGCCCGGGCGGAGAGACCCTCACGGTGCCAGGGGATGTGTGTGTTAACTCCGGACGATGGCATGCCCCGTGCCCGGGCGGAGAGACCCTCACGGTGCCAGGGGATGTGTGTTAACTCCGGACGATGGCATGCCCCGTGCCCGGGCGGAGAGACCCTCACGGTGCCAGGGGATGTGTGTTAACTCCGGACGATGGCATGCCCCGTGCCCGGGCGGAGAGACCCTCACGGTGCCAGGGGATGTGTGTTAACTCCGGACGATGGCATGCCCCGTGCCCGGGCGGAGAGACCCTCACGGTGCCAGGGAATGTGTGTTAACTCCGGACGATGGCATGCCCCGTGCCCGGGCGGAGAGACCCTCACGGTGCCAGGGAATGTGTGTTAACTCCGGACGATGGCATGCCCCGTGCCCGGGCGGAGAGACCCTCACGGTGCCAGGGAATGTGTGTTAACTCCGGACGATGGCATGCCCCGTGCCCGGGCGGAGAGACCCTCACGGTGCCAGGGAATGTGTGTTAACTCCGGACGATGGCATGGGAGGACTTCACGTTCTTCCACGTGCCTCTATTTCCAAATTCGCGCAAGTCAGTGGAAGCAAGTTTAATAAGAGAACATCGGAGTTGTTGCTCACAGCCCCGTGTCTGCCAGCCCCGCCAGCAGCTCACAGACCCTGAGGGGTAGCCTGCGTGTGACTGGGTTGGCTTCCTGCCGGTGGGACCCCAGGAGCTGGGAGGGGACAGTTCAGGCAGTTCCTGCTGCCCACAGGGAGCCCTGCGCTTCAGGTTTGCACAAGGGGAGTGAAGCAGGGACAAGGTCTTGTCCTTTTTCTGCCTCTCAGAATAATGCTTTCTTTGGGGGGAAGCTTAGCTTTTGAGGGGCCCAGGACTCTCCTGTCTTTCTGTTCAATCCTAACTGGCAGTCTCAAGACACATGAGGGTTGGTGCCGAAGGCGGAGAGCAGAGACTGGGGACTTGGGGGTACTCAGTGAACAGCAGGGGAAGTGGCAGCTGTGGGGGGCCTCTCCGGCCCACCCCAGGACCCAGTTGGATGGCATCACCCCTGCATGGGGGACACAGCTGGGTCCTGCCTTTATTCAGAGAAGTCTTTGTGAGTGAGCATCCTGATGTCCTGACAGGCAGGCAGGCAGGCAGAAGTTGGCGAGGCCTGGGGTCAGCGGGGGACGGTGCTGTCAGGAACCCAGGGTAGCCATATGGCTGTGGAGGATGTCAGAACCGCTTTGTCTCCCAGGGACTGAGGGGACACTGTGCTGTCTCAACAGCCTGATAAGAAGCAGCTTGGACAAACACACTATTCCTCCTCCACATCCTTCCTCCCGGTCTTGAGTGATGGCCATGGGAGTTAATGGAGATGAGCCCACAAGGGGCTGTTGGATCCATGTCATTCCAATCCCTGTCCAAAGGGGAAATCGGATGGGAGCCCAGTGCACCTACCCTCTGGCGTCTCCTCTTGGTTCAATGCCCCACCCTGGCTTTCCCATTGCTCGCTGCTTCCTGTGTGCCAATCCTCTCGCACTCTCTTCCCAGCATGCTCTAGGCTCTCCTTTGTCCCAGTGTACCTGCCTCCCCGTCACCATTTACAGAAGCCCTGCAAATGGCACATTGCTGCCCCTGCTTCTGGGCCGGCAGCTCTTTTGTATTCTCCAGTGCTGAGTCGTGTGTGTGTTTTCAGACCAGTGTTATCTTTAGCCCTTGTAACCACTCTGCCTTGTCAGTGGAATTTATAGTCATGGAAATTAAGACTTAGCAGATGACCAGTGAGCGGCAGCAGAAGTGCCAGAGCAAGGTCCTGGACTGCCCTTCTGGCTGCCAACTTCTCATGCCCATCACCACTCTGCTCTCTCTGGCCCTTGGTACTGGATGGCCTGCCCCCAGTCACCCCGCAGATGCCAGTCACCCCGGGAAACGCCCAGTGCTGTTCCGTGCAGGTGCACAGTGGCTGACGGTGTTAGGGCACGCCCATCCTGTATGGGCTGGTAGCCTGGGAACAGCAGGTGATGTCCTGTGGTCCAGGTGGGCAGTGGGGCATGCCACCTGGGCCCGTGTGAGGTCTGCACTGAGACAGGCCCTCCCAGGCATGCCTTTCTCTGGAATGGCCCTCTGTGGTCAGTGACACACTGCCATGGTGTGATTTGTTCCATGGGCTAGGCTCTATCAGGCATTTCCTGTAGGTTATCCATGGCGGTTTCCATTCACCCACACATTCCACTAGCACACAGCATGCCCCCACGCTCTTCTCAATGCCACATGGTTCTTCTGCCACTCTGTGGGTACTCCCAGAGAGGATGCTGGCAGCTGGACACAACCTAGCTCTTGGACCTCCTGCCACGAGCAGGCACACAAACCTGCCTCCCCACCCCCCTGGGGCCTCCCAGGCAGCCTGTGCCGGAGGTTGCCTTCTTCCTAGTGTTCGCTGCAACTCAGACTTCCAGATGTGGGTACAGTCTACAAAGTGGGGACATAAGAGACAATGGCGACCTCACAGCACACATGGCTTAGGGTGGGAACACCAGTCCCAGGGGATGATAGAACGGGTCCACAACTAGAAAGAAATGACCCGCACTGAGCCACAGGACAATAACCAAAGGATGCTGAGCACAAGAGGCAGGCTTACCTGCAGGAGGGAGACAGCCAAGAGAGGCATGCCCTGTCTTCCCACAGGGGCCCCTGGCGGCGGAGGGGCCCTGTCTCCCCACAGGGGCCCCTGGCTGTGGAGGGGCTGAGCCCTCGGAGACCCTGGTGTGCCTTTCCGTGCCCAGATGCGGGATCCCATCTGACCTGAGGAGCAGAGCTCTAAACAGCATTCAGTGGGAGGAGCAGGTGCCTCGGGGCTGACAGCGAGCCCCACCTGGGTTCCCCCACAGGTGGCAGGAAGCCAGTTAGTTGAGTAGACCCTGGCGTCAGGATGAGGAGCTGGGAGGCAAGGCCAGGTGCTCCAGGTCTCCACTGGCACCTTCCCCGGGAGGCTGAATGCTCAGCCCTTTCATCAGTTCGCACTTCAATGAGCATTCAGGGCACCCTTTCACTTACTTGCTACTGTGCTTTCTGGGAAGTGTCTGGTCAAGACAAACACTCAAAGGGTAAAGTTTTAACTTGGCAATAAAATGTGACTTAACAAGTGATTAGAACACCGAGGTTTCTGTCAGGGGAGCCCCATGGGGGCAGGCTCATCAAAGACCTCGTTTAAAAGGTGGTTGTGTGGGCCAGCATGTTGACTCAACTGGTTAACCCTCCACCTTCAAGGGCACTTTGCCCAGTGCGAGGTTCAATGGCTAAATCCTCATCTTGCAAGTGCCGGGAGCCCATATGGGTGCTGGTTCTGTGTTCTGGCTGCTCCACTTCCCATCCAGTTCCTTGCTTATGGCTTGGGAAAGGAGCAGAGGGTGTCCCAAAATTTTGGGACTCCGTAGCCACGTGGGAGACCCAGAAGAAACTCCTGGCTCCTGGCTTCAGGTCAACTCCGCACTAGCTGTTAAGACCATTTGGTGAGTGAATCGGTGGATAGATCTTTCTCCGTCTCTCCTCTTCATAAATCTGATCTGCCTTTCCAATAAAAATAAATAAGTCTAAAAAAAAAGAAAAAAAGGCACCCCAGTCAACCCTCCCTATCTGTGGGTTCCACACGCACGGATTCAGCCAAGCCTGGGTTAAAAAAGCCATGGGTCTGTGCTGCACGGGTTACTGTTATTCCCTAACCAAGATGGAGCACAGCCATTTACAGCTCATCAGGTGTTACCCACGCTCTAGAGACCAGTGAACACACCTGGGAGCTCATGCCCCATTCTAGGCAAATGCCACACCATGTCACACAAGGCACTGACTCTGGGACCCCCACGGGACCCCAGACCATCCCTTGCAAACCGTGTTTTGCTTCTTTCTGTCCGGATTGTAGCCTGCTGGGCTGGAGCAAGACATCGTGACTTCCTGGCCATGCGGTGACTTGTCCCTGCCTACGAGGGTTAGCTGCCGTCTCAGGTCCAGCCCCTGGTCTGAATTATTATCTTTAGGTGATGCCACAACTGAGACAAAAAAAAAACCAACCCAAATGTGCACACATTCTATTAATATGTGCTGTGAAGGAAGCAGGTGTCTTTACTGTGTCTTAAAGCAAGACAACCATGGATCTGAAAAAGACTCGGGACTCAACATACCCCTTCCTCAATGTCATGAACGTGACGTGAAAAGGGTCCCGGAGAGGAGCTGGATACATCAGCCCAGGCCCATGCGCAGGCTGAGGATGCTGAAGACCTACGTTCTTGGAACTTCTCTTTCAGAGAAAATTGTTTTTAAAGGTTTGCCAATTAAAACTCCGCTTTTGCTTCTTGCTGTGCTGGGTTCTCAACTCTGCAACCTGCTGTTGGTAGGAGGAGCAGGTGTTTAAGAGACTCACCGGTTTGAAAGTCCTGCGCCCACAGAGAATTGCGGGCACCTGGAAGTGGAGCCTGTTGGGAGAGTAAGGGGATGAAGTGTTGCTGCGTGGAGGTCCACAGCTCCCTCTGCAAGGAGGTGCATACGTCACAGATGGCCTAAACTGTGCTGTGGATGAGGAGTGGCTGACCAGGTGGCTCTACCACTTGCAGCCAGACTTCCTGGGAGCCCAGTGCCGGGGGTGAGGAGCCCTGGCCACACGCTGTGGTCCTAGCTGGCCTTCACTCATTCCTCATTCTTTAAGGTAGCTGCCTGTGTCATGGTAGAGGCGTCCAGGGGAGTTTTCCCGTTGCACATACAGAGTGTTTCTAAGGCATTCATCCCATGGCTTTGCCGCAACTTGTGGTTGATTCATCACTGCCTTTAGACTTTCCCCATAGCCAAGATGAGTTCTGACGGTCTAATTAAACAGGCAAAAAGAAAGATTCACAGAGGAAGACACGCGCACAGAACGAAGAAGATAGGAGAAAGATTCTGTTTTAAATGCTCACTTTCATACAAAAGCATTTTTACAAGTTCTTGTTCGGTGAGCTCCTGGTTAGAAACACCAAGCAAGGCCAGGAAACGAGCTTCTGTGTGCAATTGAAGACCTCCAGGGAGAGAGGGGCTCTGCTGGCGGGTTACACGGACACGGAGAAGAAATACAGTTACGGAGGTGTGTCGTGCTGATGGAAAGCAGCCCTGAGGAAGACCTGTTAGCATCGGATTAGCTATTGTAGTGTCCAGCTAGATCTTTGCATCACAGGGCATTATTGTTACACATAAAGGGTGGGGAGTTACCCAAGATGGCATAGCAGTATTAAACATTTATGTCCCTAACAGCAGAGCACCAAGATACTTAAAGCCAGAACAGAACTCCAGAGTACACACACGCTAATTCCACTGTCACAGGGAGGGAAGCGGCATCGCAGATTCTACTGTTATTAGGACCACAAGGAGCCGTTTTATGGCAGTAGGTTCAATAAATTACACAAGAAGCTTCCTTTAAAGATACAAACTGTTAAACTCACGCCAAAAGCAGCAAATAGCATGAGTAGCCCTATATGTAATGATGGAGTAGAACGCCTGGCTAAAGGGATGGCGGTTGGCATAGCTGGCTAAGCCTCTGCTCGTAGTGCCAGCATCCCTTATGAGCTCTGGTTTATACTCTGGAAGCTCCACCTCCAATGCAGCTCCCCGCTAATGACCTGAAGGGCAGCAGAGGAGAGCCCAAGCCCTGGAGCTCCTGCACCCTTGTGGGAGACCAGGAAGAAGACCTCGGCCCCTGGCTTCGGACTGGCCAAGCTCTGATCATTAGGGACCTTGGGCAGTGAATTAGTAGATGGACAATCTCTCTGTAACTCTGCCTCTCGGAAATAAACCAATTTTACAGGGAAAAAACCAAGAATTCCCAGTTTAAAAAATCTTTATTTGTAAGAGCTTTACTGAGGAATTTTACCAAACATTTAATGAATAATGATAACAGTTTTACAGGAAGCCTTCCAGAAAAAAGATGATACGCAAGCTAGACAAAGACAATACAGGAAAATAGAACTACAGACCAATGTCTCATATAAATGCAGATGCAGCTGTTTGACACTTTCAGGATTAAATGTAACAATATATAAAAAGTATATTGCCTCGTGGTCAAGTGTGGTTTTATTCCAGACATGCAAGGTTGGTTTAACACTTGAAAGTCAATCAATGTGTTTACTTATTGAGTTTCTTCAGCTGATTACAGAACCTTGATGTTAGTCATTTGCTAGTTAGTTTGAAAGTGTATCTTCTCCCCTTCTATCAGTTGCCTTTTCACTTTGTTGACTTTCCTTTGCTGTGCAGAAATTTTGTAATTTGACGGAATCCCATTGGCCTGTTTTGCTCTTATTTCCTGTGCTTCTGGGGTCTTAGCTAAGAAGTATTTGGCTAGGTCAATATCTCACAGCATTTCTCTTGTGCTTTCCTCTAATAATTTGATGGTTTCCGGTAGTAATTTTAGATCTTTGAGCCGTTGCAAGTTGATCTTTGCATAGATTGTAAGGCACAGATCTTGCTTCATGTTTCTGCATCTGCAGATCCAATTTTCCTGATATCAGTTTTTGAACAGACTATCATTTATCGAGTATGTGATTTTAACATGTTTCCCAGAGATCAGTTGGCTATAGATGTGTGGATTCATTTCAGGGGTCTCTAATTTTTTTCCGTTGGTCCACCACCCTATTTTGTGCTGGTATAAACAGTTTTGATTATAACTCTCCTGTGTATATTTGAGATCTGAGATTGCAATGCATCTAGATTAGCTTTTATTATTTAAGATTTCTTTATCTATTCAGGATCTCTTGTTTTTGCTTATGGATTTGAGAGTCATTTTTTTTCTAGACTGAAGAAGAATGTTCTTGATATTTTCATTGGAAGCACAGTGAAGCTAGAAGTTGTTTTTGTTTGTGTATACATTTTGCTTTTGTTCATTTTTTCAAGCCATGAACATACATGTTTCCATTTTCTGTTTCTTCTTCTGTTTCTTTCCATATTTAGTGTTTTGAAATAAATTCAACAAAATTGAAAAAAAAAGTCAATCAATGTAGATCATTATATTAACAGCTTAAGGAGATGTACCATGTGATCACCTCCATATACGTAGAAGAAGTATCTGAGGGAAATCAACATCTATTCGTATTACACACCATCAGTACACAGGGAAGAGAGCGGAACTTCAGTTCTGAAAAAAAACCTACAAATCTCTGTATTTAATGCTATAGTTAACAGTGAGAGGCGCACTGCTTTCCTACTCCTTCTCATTAGTTCCTCCCCCCCTTTTTTGTGGCAGAAACCCCAAAAATGTGAGCCATCCCTGCCGCCTCCAGGGTTTCAATGAATAGGGAACTTGCGTCAAGAGCTGGAGTTGGGTATTGAACCCAGGCACTCCACGATGGAGTCTCAGCCAGTGTCCACACTGGCTGGCTAAAGGACTGCTCTGTGGCTTCTGCCCCTCCTGGCGCTGCGACAGGGCAGAAGACATCCAGCTGGCAACGGAGGAAGCTGTGGCTGCTTTCAGATGACCTGATTGCCCACACAGCTATCCTACAGGATTCACTAAAGAGCCAGCAGAACAATTCACGAGTCAACTCAATATACAACACAGATTACTGTCAATTCTCTACAGTAGCTACACACAGTCAGCAGGTGAAATGTAAAAAAAAAAAAAAATAACCCATTTACAAGAGCCACAAAATATGAAATAATTAGGAACTTTCTACACAATATATGCAAGTTCTGTATAATGAAGACTGTCAATGCAGCTGAGAGAAATTAATGGAGGGCATTTTGCTGTGCTCGTGGGTTGAAAGCTTCTAGGTTGCTATGATGTCAACTCTCCCCGGTTGATTTTCTACATTCATGAGACCCCACCCCAGTCAAAACCCAGCTGACAGGCTTGTAGAAAGTGGCCAACTGAGAAGTCGGTGCTGTGGCTTGGTGGCTAATCCTCTGCCTGCAGGTGCCAACATCCCATATGGGCGCCAGTTTGTGTCTTGGCTGCCCCACTTCCCATCCAGCTCTCTGTTTGTGGCCTGGGGAAACAGAGGAGGATGGCCCAAGGCCTTGGGATACTGCACTGATGTGGGAGACCTGCAGGAGCCTCCTGGCTTTGGATCAGCTCAGCTCCAGCTGTTGAGACCATTGGGAGGGTGAACCAGCAGTTGGAAGATCTTTCTCTCTGTTTCTCCTGCTATGTGGTACCTGTGCAGATGGGCAGGAGGTTGAGCCAGCACTGCATCTCAGTCTTGGTGACACTCCCTGTTAGCTTCCTCCAAGGGAGGCTTACCAGGGCTTGCTTCAACGCCATGCTCACTGGCTTGCCAGGGCCCCCAGGAGGCTTTCAGGTGCTGGTCAGCTCTGTGGCTTTGTGGTTCACTCCCTTCAGCACAGAACCAAAGCCTGCCGTTGGGCTTACTGCAGCCTGGTGTGGCCCCGGCCAGGGGCGTCCTGCTGTGCCGTTGGGCTTACTGCAGCCTGGTGTGGCCCCAGCCAGGGGCGTCCTGCAGCTCACAGCGCTGCTGCCAGCTCTGCTTATGCCTCTTCCTGCGTGGGTGTGAGGCTAGAGCCGTGGGGAGCTGGCAGCTAGGGCTTGTCCTCCTGTTCCTGTTTATGTGATGAAGTGGCCCCTCGTGCCTTTTGCAGTTGATTCGGCCAGTATCCTGCCTTGTACGGTCTTGCAAGTGTCCAGAAAGAAGTCCAAAGGGGCTTTAATCATGGATTTCTTGAAAACTTGGATTTTGACAAAACTGTGCAGGCGATTAGTACAGAAGGGAAAATCATTCCAGGCAACAGGGCTGGGAGAACTGGACATCGAAAAGCAGATCCTAAAGTGCTTCAGTCCGCACTTCACAGCACATCCAGAAATTAACTCCGGATAGGCAACAGACTCAAGCATGAAACTTCCAGAATCGCAAACAACAGAAAAGAGAACCTAGTGATCTTGGGTTAGGCAGAGATTTTTTAAAATAAAGATACATAATGGAATACAATCTATCAAAGAAAAAACAAAGGGATATATTGGATTCCACGAAGCCTGAGGACTTTTCGGGGCGGGTGCTGGCCTGCCGTTGGGAACGCTGGTTGGGTTTGCCCCCAGCTGCAGCTCCAGATGCTGCAGTGCTGGGAATTCATCTCTGGTCCCGGCTTTCCTGCCAGAGCCCGAGGGAGCGCTGATAACTGGAGCAGCAGGGTTCCTGTGCTCCCCGAGCTGGACCTGGGATGGGCTGCTGCCTCTGCTCCGGTCCACCTGAACCCTGGCCATCCCTGGACCTGGGATGGGATGCTGCCTCTGCTCCGGTCCACCTGAACCCTGGCCATCCCTGGACAAGGGATGGGCTGCTGCCTCTGCTCCGGTCCACCTGAACCCTGGCCATCCCTGGACACGGAGGGCACTGGATGAGAACATGCATGTGGACTCTCAAATATATTCATTAATTTAATGTGCTTGTCAAGCTGCTAAGAGAAGAAAATACAAGGAAGAGATTGGGAGATAATTCTTCGAAACCACATGTTTGACAAGAGGCTTGTACCTATAAAATACCAAGAAATCTCTCACAGGAAGACCATTAACTCAATTCAAACAATGAGGAGAGCTGACTAGACACTTCTCCAGAGATGTGTGTGGCCAATAAGCACGGGGCGGAGGTCCAGCGTCTCTTCCCAGAGGAAGTCAACCCCAGATTGCAAAATGGTGCTTCCACACACCCCGAGACGGTCCAAAGACCACGGGTCCTGGTGCAGATGGGGGGCCAGGGAAGGCTCAGACATTGCTGGTGGGGTTATGGGGGGGCCCATCTCATACAGATGTGTCCACTAGGGTTCCAGCCGCTCAGCTTCTGATCTGCCTCCCGAGAAGGCAGCAAATGCTGGCTCAAACACGGGGCCCCTGCCACCCATGTGGGAAACCAGGGTGGAATTCCTGGCTACTGGCTCCTTTACTGACCCACACATGGTCGGATGGAAGCATGCTCTCTCTCTCCCACTCTCTCTCTAGTCTCTCTTATATCCTGCCTTTCTAACAAATAGTGAAACCCCCCCCCTTTTTTTTTTTAATGAGACCACTTTGGCATGTAGTTTGACAATTTCTTCCAAGGTTATCCCCCTCCTTGTTTTATTTATTTGAAAGATAGTGTTACACACACACACACACACTGGGGGAGGGAAGCAGGACAGGGATGGGAGACACACACACACCAGAGAGAGAGAGAGAGAGAGAGAGAGAGAGAAAGACTTCTACCTTGTGGCTCACTCTGCACACGACAGGAACTGGGCTGGGCTAGGCACAACCCACTACTCCAGAACTCCATCCAGTCTACCACGTGAGTGGCAGGGGCCCAACTATACCAGCCATTGTCTGCCGCCTGTCCTGGAGCGTTAGCGGAGGCTGGACTGGGAGTGGCGCTGCTGGGACTTCGACCTGCACACATAGGATGCAGGCAGGGGGTTAACCCACAACTGTGCCCGGCAAAAGTTATCTTCCTCATCTAACCACACAACTGAGAGCCCTGGCAACCCTCAGTATTTACCTGGGATGAAAGCAGGTGGCCTGGCAAAGGCTGGTACCCCAGGTCCACTGCGCTTCCATGAGTACCGTCCCCGCTGGGGACCCAGCCACAAACCCCTGGAACATCCACACGGTGGGTGGGATATGACTCCGCAGCCATCAGGAACGGGCTGGAGTTGGTGGCGCAGCACAGCCCCACGTATGCATCCGGGGAGGGAAGCTGGACCCAAGCCAGCACCTTCAGCTCATAGGAAGCCCCAGAAAAGCGGCGGCGCAAGCGCGCAGGGGAACGAGCCAGCACGGGGAGGGTGTGGGGGTGGGAGGCAGCTTCGGGAAGATCCTACCCCCTACTCCCACTCCGGGGGGCCTGGTGTTCCCCGCACTCTGCTCGTGACTCCGCTGGACCCTGGCCGCCTACAGACGCAAGCCAGGGGTTGGGGTCTTCCGCTGAGAATGCGTCTTGGGGCGCACGGGAAACCAGTCCCCTCCGGGCGCTTGGGGAATCTGCTGCCTCCCACCCCACCTCCTCAACCCCGGCTCGGCCCTGCCCGAGGAGCCAACCGTTTATTTCCCACTGTGACAATTATTCTGCATAAAGTTGTCATTAAAACCCTAATTTTCCAGCCCTAGACCCGCCAGTGGCCTTTCAGCGTCTGCGGGCCTCAACTGCGCTCATTACCGCCGCGTGGTGCCGCCCGCTCCCAGTGAGGGGCTGATGGCCCGCTCGGGTCGGGGGGCCGAGGAGGAAGCGGGTGGGGGTGGCGGTGGGATGACCCTGGCCCTGGCGGGCAGAGGTACCAGGTCTGTCTGGTAGACTGAGACTGAGGTTGTGCCAAGGCGAATCTGGGACCAGGGCTGATCTGGGGCCCAGTGTGCAGGACACTCCCAGGGGCCTGGAAGTCCTTACCCGAGCGAGGCTGCGGTGCGGCACAGGTGCAGGGCCGCCAGGCCCTCAGCGCTGAGCAGGTCCGGGTCTGCGCCATGCTGCAGCAGCATCCGGGCACAGGCTGTGTGTGCCCCAAGGCAGGCCTCGTGCAGTGCACTTCGTCCACCCGGGCTGGCATCGGGGTGTGCACCGTGGCCCAGCAGGCGCCGAACGGAGGCTGCGTGGCCGTGGGCCGCCGCAATGCACAGGGGTGTGGTGAGCTCGCGCTTGTACTCCAGTGTCCAGAGTCCTGGGGGGAAGAGAGAAGAGAAGGTCAAAATTAAGTATTAGTTGTTGGGGCAGCCTATGAGGCCAAAAACTGCAGATACAGGTGGCAGATGGGGACAGGAAGGGGCAGAGTGGGAGCCAGGCAGAGACTCTGAGCGTCAGAGACCCTGGAGACTGAGTGAGGGATGAGAGAAGCAGGAGAGAATGAAAACGCTGAAGAACAGTCCCATGCTGAGCTGCAAGAAAGTCGCACAATATGGGGGACTTGGAGTCTCAGGAAAAGTCTGGGAGTTAGGAGCTGACCGAGGGGAGGCACCGTGGGGCAAGTCAGGTGCAGAGCACACTTGTTCCAGGCTCAACCAGCCAGATGGAAGAAGGAAGCAGGGATGTGGACTTGCCCAGCATCCAGCCCTCTCTGGGGGGAGCCCCAGGAGACAACAAAGCGGCCATGTCCCCAGGCCAGCCAGAGGCTGTGTTCCCAGAAGCGCTCTTTGGTGTGGGTCGGGGTTCAGCACAATCCTGGTTTGTTTCCTTTTCAGGGTGTGTGTGTGTGTGTGTGTGTGTGTGTGTGTAGCAACTACTCTTTCTTGAGGGCTGAATGAAGCAGGGGCCATCCATTTCACTTCTCTGAAAACTTTGGTGCTTTCAAAAAGCCCGGGGAAGGTTATTAGCGGCCGGGAGCACTGGTGGAGATGGGGGAAGCGGCCCTGGAGGCCGCACATCAAGGGGCAAGGTTTCACACGGCAGGAAGGCCTCCTGGTAATGCTGGGAGAATCGATCCGTGCTATAATGAGCTGCACAGGACGCCTTTTCACAGGCCACCTCCTTCTCAGGACCCATGCTGCGCAGCTCTGAAAGACCACTCATTAATTACCACCCTGCATGGGGTCCCCAAGGCCCAGCCTGGAGCTGCCTGCACTCCTCCTGGTGTGTGTGTGTGTGTATGTGTGTGTGTGTGTGCGCGTTGTGGAATCTGGTGTCCCTGGTGAGGGGTGTTCTGGGGCTCTGGGGACGGGCTCTGCAGGATCTGGGTCGAATGTGGAGGAGGAGGGTGGCTGTGGTCATGGTTACTTCCTTCTGTGTGCCTCCCTGGGATGTGTGTGCCTCCTCCAGGGCATGCCAAGTCCCCAGTGCCATCCCACCTGCTCCCATCCTGCGTTCCTGTTGGGAAGCACCATGGGTGGGTGTGAGCTCGGCCACAGCATGTGGCCTGCACTCTTCTCCAGGTCCTGGGAGATGCTGATGAGCAGCCATTGGGCTTTCCAGAGAACCAGCCAGGCTTCTGCTGTGGCTGCCTCGGTCGGAGAAGCCTGCAGCTGCTTCTGGTAACCCCCTTTTGACCCCCGGAAGGAATGAGTATTGAGGAATGGGCATGAGTATTGAGGCCTCTGTCTGTGTGGTCGGGCCTCCTTGCCAGCGCCCTACTGGGACTCTGAGCTGTGTGAGCCAGCACCCCACCATGGAGCTGCCCCAGGGTGGCCGCAGTGAGGGCTGAATGAATGCCGTGTATCCTTGATCCCTGTCTTCCAACACAGCCTCACGAAGGCAGCTGGCATTGACCTCCAGGGAATGAGGGGGCCTGGCATACAGACCTCGGTTCTCCAACAGTGTCCGCCATTTCCATTGCTGGCCCCACGCAGCATGGACTGGAGTCCCTGGGACTGAGCCACAGAATCAGCACCCAGTCATCCCTGAGCGCTGCCTTCCCTTCATCCAGGCTGTGCCAGCCCAGCTGGGGACCCACTCTCCTAGCCGCTGCTTCCTCAGCATCAGCCCATGTCCTGCTCTGTGCAGCACTGCCACTTTCTGACCTTGGGGTGTGGCCCAAGAAGCAGCGGAACCGAAGGGTTGGAGGGTGCAAGTGCAAGGAAGAATTAGGCAGTGTGCACCAGAGGTCTTCACATTCAGATCTGCCTGAGATGTGACACCCAAGTGTGTGTGTGTGTGTGTCCTGGGTGGCCAACAGGTGCTTCGGTGCAGTGACACAGCAAGTTAAGCCACCACCAGCAGTGCTGGCATCCCACGTGAGCACCATTTGGAGTCTTGGCAGCTCCACTTCTGATCTAGCTCCATGCTAACGCACCGGGGAAAGCAATGAAAGATGGGCTACCTGCTTGGGCCACTGTGCCGTGTGACAGACCTGGAGGAGGCTCCTGGCTCCTGGCTCCTGGCTCCTGGCTGCTGGCCTCAGCCTGGTCCAGCCATGGTGTTGATGTTGTCTGGGGAGTGAGCCAGCAGATGGAAGATCTCTTTGTCTTTCTCCCTTTGTCTCTCTCTCTCTGACTCTGCCTTTGAAATACTTTTTTTTTTCTTTTAAATAATAAGCTAGAGTTTCATTGGGAGTCCATCTTTGATTAGGAAGTAGGGATGCCTGTTGCATTGTGTCTTCACATCTGGATATGGTAGTCTCCATTACTCCATCACTATACATTCCAATTTGCATGATGGATTCCTTGTATTAGAGACAACACAGGGCATTTGTCTTCTTGGGATTGACTTATTTCACTGAGCATAATGGTCTCTGGTTGGGGCCATCTAGTTGCAAATGGCATAATTTCATTCTTTTCAATGGCTGAGTAATATTTCATGGAGTAGATGTACCACAGTTTCTTTAGCCACTCCTCTTTGAAATTTGGATTGTTCCCATTGAAACTGTTGGACCTATCTAGACAATGGGATGATGGACTGTCTGACATTGTCTGTACCAGCAATGTCGGGGCACACTTAAATAACAGACTGATGGAATTGTAACTCCTTATGAAGGACTCGGGGAGGGGAAATTGGGGTGGCATCCCAGACTCTATGGAATTGTATCATAAAATTCAAAATTAAAAATAAAAAAAGAAAGAAATACATTATAGGCTAGAATGCAGAGTGTCAAGTGGCTGGCATTCTTGGCTGGGGCAGGTGATAGGGGAGTCCAGGGCTCCAGGGGAGGTAGGCGACCCACTCGGAACCAACTCTTGCCTCCCCACAGCTTCTGGAACCACATGGGCTGCTGGGAACCACTGAGCCCTTTGATGGTGTGGGAGGCATAAGCAGAATAGTGGAAGCCTGCCCGAGAGTGCCAGTCAGGACCACTGGCTGCTGGCTGCAGATCCACCGACCGCCCAAGCTTGCCAGTCAGGGACACTGGCTGCTTGCCACGGACCCACTGATCACTCAGGCTCACCAGTCAGGGACATAGCTGTGGGCTGTGGACCCACTGACCACCTGGGCTTGCCAGCCAGGGACATGGCTGCGGGCCATGGACCCACTGACCACAGACTCTCTAATCCTTCTGGCCTGGAATAGCTGCTGTGGATCCCAGCACACGGCCCCCTCTCGAGTCTGTCAGGTGTACCCACTGCAAACTGCCAGTCAAGAAGGTGCTGGAGTCGGCAGGTGTTTCTACATGCCTGCCCAGCCCACAGTGGGCACACCCTGGCAGCCAGGAAGCCTTCAGGCAAGTGACTTAAGGAACCCTGCTTTTTTCCCTCTCCTCCCCCTGTTCCAGGCTCCCCCAGGCCCTGGTGGCTGCTAACTGAACAGTCCTCCCTCTGTGGATGCCAGCTGGGCACTGCCGTGCATTCATGGCAGGAAGGACCTTGTGCAGAGCTGTGCCCCAACCACCTGCCCAGGGCACAGTCTCGAAGGAGAGCCCTCCTCTTCTCCTTCTAGCTGGTTGCACAGACAAGAGTCTTCTAGCTTCTTCCTCAAGGCAGGAGCTGCCCCGGCCTTCGCAGACGTGTGTCTCAGCCGCTGCTTTGCCTGTCCCACTGGACGGCTCACGTCCCATGCACCTGTGCACCCAGAGGCTGCCCCACCCAGCCTGGACCCTCTCCTCGAGGCATGCAGCGCTATGCTCGGTACGTAGTTTGCACACGGGGCGGTTGTTAGTCACTGCAAAATTCCCAACAAGGACTTTAGGCGGGCACGGGTACCTGAGAGTCCGAAGGTGGCCAGGGCCTTCGCCCGCCACTCCAGCTCCTCTGCGTGGATCTCCAGCACCATGTTGGCATCCTGGAAGTGCTTGTCCATGAGGGCCCGGACACGGGGCAGGTCTCCTGTGACCAGCGCTGCGTGGTACTCAGACCCCGGGGACCCCGCTCTGAGCGGAAGCTCTTGGTCCAACTTCCGACAGATTTGAAGCCTGCCCCTGGCTGGCCCTGGCCGGCTGGCCATTGCAGAAGCAGTCCCTCTCAGCCAGAAAGCCCTTCAGGAAGGGGAAGGACGTTGCACGGAGCGGGAGCTATTTCCATTGTCATGACTCAATTGTCCTGCCGTTGGGGCTTGATGTCGGTGTATTTATAACTCCTGTGGGCTCCGCTGTGACAATGGTTATTTGAGCTGGGTGGGGTCATGTGACCACTGAGGATCACCCTCAGTGATGAAGATGCCTCAGCTATGAGGGCAGAGACTGCACACACAGCCAGTGGGGGGCGGGCTCTGTATCCTGAGCGCTTGCTTCTTCGGCTGAAGCATCACTCAAGTCTTCTGCTTGTGTGGTTTGTGTGAGCAACTTGTAAACTGACTGCAGTGACCCAAGAGCCAAGTCACTGAGCGACTTTGCGGTCTGAAAGCGAGAGCCCTGTTTAGGATGTGGGAAGGGCGTCCTGAACTCAGAGGGACGAGCACAGTGCTGGGGAAGTCACAGGTGTGCACCAGCCACTTCCTGTGCGTCCGCATCTCTACCCAGTGACAACCGTGAGCAGGAAGCAGTGTGGCCGAGCCTGCGTGGCTCACAGGGTCTCAGCCACAGCCTCTCGAAGCCGTTTCCTGCCTGCCAGGCTATGCCGTCTGCTTTCTGCTTGCCCCAGTTCCCTTCGAGGCAGACGCAGACATGACAGTTCTGTTACCCAGCAGGCAGTGGGAACACCGGTGAGGATGTGCTGTGTGTGTGCGTCATAGCTGAAGTGGTGCTGCCTGGAGCTGGGAGGAGGAGGCTCGGATTGGCCTGTGACCCATGTTGGAAGCCCGAGCTCCCGGCATCAGTGTGCTGCTGATTGCCCAAGGCCAGCAGGTCTCTCCCCAAAGGGGTTCTAGGTCACCTCTGAGGGTGTTGAGTGCAGGGGTGAGGCTGGCCGGCCAGCTGGTGCCCTGCCATGCCATCATACAGATGGGCAGGGACACTGGCTGCACCATGAAAGCAGAAGGGTGCAGGGGACAGCTCCGGTGACTTGGTCACAGTCTGGGCTGTTTGCTCTGAGGCTGTGGGACGCGTCCCAGAGCCTCCTCCCTTGTCTTTGGCATTGTCACCTGCACACACGGCACCTCAGCCCAGGACCGGGGTGTCAGGGGCATGCCTGCCCTCATCCCCTGCACTCCCAGGGCTCTGCCTACACAGTGCCCTTTCTCTGCCTGCAGTTCTGCCTTCCCTCTCACCGCCTGATCACCCTCGACGAACCGCTGGCACTCAGCCTAGAACCCCCATGCCCTCCCCATGAGCCCTCTGGGATGGTTCTTGAAGTCTGTCTTGTCCCCTGACCATGCTCTGCCCCTCCACCCTGCTGGCCTCCAGCCTTGTCTCTTGGGAGCATCCCTGCCGTGCCCAGGGCGTCACACACAGAAGGTGCTTGGTCTCTGGCCCCATCACACTTTCTCAGCGCTCCCTCCTCTAAACTGCGGCCCTCTGCTGCCTTTTTCTGCCCGGAAGCACCGCACAGGAATGGCCAGCGGGCCTCTCAGAGGCTTGGCCGAGGGCTCTGTCCAGAATTCGCTGCCCGGCCACCCTCTCAGAGTGCAGGGCTGCTTCCCGAGACCTCCCAAGCCTGTGGGCATCCTACGCTGCACGGGGACTCTTAAGATGTTGTTGCTGAATACTAATTTTTGTTTGAAAGCAGAGCCACAGAGAGGAGCAGAGACAGAAAGGAGAGAGCTTTCCTTCTCTGGCTCACTCCCCAAACAACTGCAGCCAGAGGTGGTTGCCAAGCAGCCACGATCCTCTGTCCGGGTTGTCCACGGGAGTGCAGCGTCCCGAGTGCTTGGCCCAGCCTCTGCTGCTTTCCTCGGCCGTGAGCAGGGAGCTGGTTCAGGGCTGGAGCAGCCAAAACACGAACCAGAGCTGCAATCGAAGCTTAGCCTACTCTGCCACGTGCCAGCCTCTTGTTTCCGTTTATTCTTTTTAATATGCTTTCTTATTTAAAGAGTGCTTGCACCCACCAGTTCACTTCCCGGGTCCTTCCAACAGCCAGCCAGCTAGCTCTCCCGTCCGAGTGGCAGGCACCCGATGGCCACTTGACCCATCACCTTCTGCCTCCCGGGGTTGGCATCAGCAGAAGCAGGAGTCAGAACTGTGTGTGGGATCCACGTACTCCCCGTTTGGGGTGCAGGAGTCTGAGTTGTCGGGCCAAATCTGCCTTGTCTCCACCCTCGGAAGCAAAGGCTGAGTCCAAGTGAACTATAGAGGGCCTGGGTATTGATGGGCGACGGAGAAGCCGCAGGTCAGGGTTGTGGGAACCCCGTCTCCTCCGCCCTTTAGGGCCTGCGCGGGAAGGTGCAAGGGCCCGCAGGCCGCGGGGACCGCTGCCCCGGCAGGTGAGCCCTGGGCAAGCATGTGCTTCGGCGCCTGCGTACTGCCCTCCCTCCCTGCATTGGGCGCTGCTCAGGGCCCTGCCTGGAGGACCTCTTTCTCGAAGCACAGCCCTGGTGCTGGCTTTCCCCCCTACCCCGCAGGTGGATTGTTTGTGATTAGAAAGATTTCTGAAGGACCGGCTCTAGCTGGTCGGACAGGGATCCGCCTGGGGCCTCTGGTGCCCCGTGGGCGGGAGGGGGCTCACAGTTCTTGGTCACTGGTTATTTTTAGAGGGGTTGGGGGGTGGGGGCTGGGAGGTATGTCTAGAGATGAAAGCATTTGCTGCTAAATTTAGCTGCCCAGGCGTGCTTGTCAACAGCTTCATGAATTAACGGAGCTGGCGTCCAGTGAGAAGAGGAGCGAGAGCTGGAACAGTCTTTGTAGCTTTGAACATAGTCCAGGGGGGCAGGACAGGCTCCTGAGTGGCGTCTGTGGGGTGACTTTGTGAGTGTGGCCGAGAGCTGCACTTTTTTTTTTTTAAGGGACAAGAATAGCCACATTGTTGACCAGCACAGCGAGGCAGACAATGCAGCTAGACACTACTCGTCTAATAAATACTTAGGGGACTTTGTGTCCTGGGTATGTTGTAAGGTTGGGGTGACTCAGAGATAAAAACTCACCATGCCTCTGCCTTCAAGGACTGTGCAGGGAGGACTCTGCCACCGGAAGATGCCAGCAGGTGGCAACGTTTTTTGTGCTTCCTGCCAGCAGGGCGGCGGCATTGGGTTACCCAGTGCTCTGAAGCAAGCTCCTCCTCCAGCTGCCCATCTGTGCTGGCCTCCGTCCAGACAAATTCATCTCCTACTTGTCGGCTTTCTCCTTCCCCAGCGTGTCAAAGCCAACGTGCAGCCTCAGAGTGCAGCTCGCAGCTCCCTTTGCCTGGTGACTTCTGTCCACATGAGCTTGTGCGTGTGGAGTGCTTGTTCGGATCTTGGCAGGAGTGTGATAATGTAGACCGGAGACTGGAGTCTCCCAAATGGAAAGATTAGGGTCCTCTAAAGGGACATCTGGCTAAATTATTCCACCTGCAGAAATAACATGCATGTTACCATCACAGCCGTGTTAAGAAGGGTGGGTGGCAGGTGGGTGGCATGTGGTACAGAGCCTGACACAGTCAGGTGCCCCAGGCTCTCAGCAGTACAAAGCGATGTGCTGATTCCGTCCTACTCGAGCCCTGGCACACAGACTCCTCTTGGTGGCTTAAAACCACTATGGGGTCCCCATCTCCGGCATGGGGACCCCGGATCTCCAGCTGGGTTTTCCATGATGGTGCGAGGATCCAAGCACTCGGATCGTCCTCTGCTCACTTCCCAGGAACATGAACAGGCAGCTGGCTTGGAAACGGAGCAGCCAGGACTCCAACTGGCATTCAGACAATGGGATGCTGGCGGCTTGGTCTGTGGCGTCACAGTGCCAGCCCCTCTTTCCCAGTTTTGAGGCTCCGAGGTTGAATTCAGGTGGCATGAATGTAGTGGATGAGCTGATGGGCTCCGTCCCTGACTCCCTGGGGCTCCCTACGGGCTGAAGGCAGCTGTGTTTGCAACCAGTCATTTCCTTTGCTCTCCGAGTCACTTGCACTGTTTTGGAGTGTTCCAGGTTCTCCCTCTCTGTCTCTCCTCCTCTCTGTATATCTGCCTTTCCAGCAAAAATAAACAAATCTTTAAAAAAAAAGAATGTCCCAGGAAATATAGAATAAAGAGTATGAGTTTATTTTGGTGTGAAAGGTTCGGTGTGGTGGTACGTGGAAAATGCATATCGTGCAAAAAAACACGCGAGGATGAAAATTTCCTGCGATGGGACTCACGCGTGGCTGTGGTCGTGTCCCATCGGCCACTAATCCCAGCTCATCCCAGGCTTTCTGCTCCCAGCCTTGAGCTGACAGGACAAGTGTCTCCCGGGGAATCACGCAGCCTGGCCTTGCGTGGGGGCCGGCAGGTTCAGAGGAGGGTCGGGGCTCTCCACACAGCAGTGCTTGCCTCACCTTGAGGCTGTGGCACCCCTGGCCCTCTTCGCTCGGGTTCTGGTGTAGGGCCGGGGCTTCTGTGCTTCCTCTGGGTCTCCAAAAGGTGTCGGGCTTCTTTCTGGGGTCAGCCAGCATCCCAGGAATTCGTTATCATACCGGGTTGGACGTGGCGGCACTCTGCACATACTTCCTTATCCATGCCATTGCCCTGTGCTAGCCCGAGCAAGTGTGCGCCTTCAAAGCAGACTGTCTGTGAGCCACCACAGACAAGGGGCCGCTGGATCCTGGAGTCACCACATCGTGAGGCCACCTGCTCTGCCTTCCTACGCCAGATCCAGTTCTTTCTTTCTGTTTTTCTTTTATCAGTTTTTCTCATAAAGGAAGAAGTTGGGCAGGTGTGTCTGGCTCTGTTGTGCTAGCTTGCAAGACACAAGGGACCCTCCCTGCCTAGGAGTCCCACGGACATGACCGTGGCAAGCTGCAGAACAATGTTAGCACATCACACCTCATTGAACAAAACATTAAAACACTTGCCTTCCTTGGATTAAGTGCGTCTATTAATAATGACCTAAATTGTCTGTGCTGATTTGCCATGATGAAGGAATCTCATTTGCATCACGTGGAGGATCCCAATGTGTTGGTGGGGGCAGGGACCCCCACCTCCATCACTTGAGCCCTGTACAGGGAATGCTAGCAACGGTCACTCCAGTGGTCCACGGCTGCTTTCCTTGGTGGCCTAGGAGGACTCTGTGGAAACTCAGCTGCAGAGGTGACCTCGGAAGCCTCGTCTCCGCGTGGCTGGGTCCATCCAGGGTGGGCAGGCGTGGTGCCGAAGCAGGGGTTCGTAACCCTGGTAGGCTGTGTATTGATGTGCTGCAAGGCGTTATCACTGAAGCTTTTCCTGATAACAGCGACAAAGTTACAACTGTCGTGGGGATTTAATTACATGATGAGATTGCAGCCGCGCCTCTTGAGACAAATTGCCGGCTCAGCCTGATTGTTTGTGCTCGATCTCACACAGTGCACAGGCCTGCTCTCCGGAAGCTGGCTCTCTGATTGTTCCGTTAAGAATGAGGTGCTCGTGTAGCCGCCGTGGAGGGCTGTCTCCAGCTTTGGAATTCTTCATTGCCAAGTGCGCCGAGTTTCCTCCGATGCATTCAAAGTTTTAAATTTTTTTGATTGGGGAAAGATTACAACCTTCAAATCACCACTTTTACTAATTTTAAAATGTCATATGGGGCCAGCACCATGGTGTGGGGCACTGGGCTTTCACCTGTGGCACTGACATCCTGTATGGGAGCTGCTCTGAGTTCTAGCTGCTCCACTTCCCATCCAGCTCCCTGCCTGTGGCCTGGGAAAGCAGCACACAGTAGCTTAAGGCCTTCGGTCCTTGCACCAGTGTGGGAGACCCAGAAGAATCTCCTGGCTTCTGCCTTCAAACTGGCCCAGCTCCGGCCATTGTGGCTATTTAGAGAAAGAATCTCTCTCTCTCTATCTCTCTCTCTCTTTCTCTCTCTCTCTCTCTCTCTCTCTCCCTCCCTCTCTCTTTCTCTTTCCCCCTCTCTGTAACTCTGCCCTTCAAATAAAAATAAGATATATATTTTAAAAAAGTTACATTGGGACTTGGAGCAATGGCTTAGTGGCTAAATTCTTACCTCTCAAGTGCCAGGATCCCATATGGTCACTGGTTCGTGTCCCCACAGCTCCACTTCCCTTCTAGCTCCCTGCTTGTGGCCTGGGAAAGCAATAGAGGACAGCTCAAAGCCTTGAAACCCTGCACCTGGGTGGGAGACCCAAGAGAAGCTCCTGGCTCCTGATCAGCTCAGCTCCGGCCATTGTGGCCACTTGGGAAGTGGAAGATTTTTCTCTCTGTCTCTCCTTCTCACTGTAAAAATAAAATTTGTCTTTCTAATAAAAATAAATCTATCTTTTAAAAATGTTGAATTATTTGTGTCTATCAAATTGTGACAGACTGTTTCAAAAATCAAGGTTTGGCAGAAGTCAGTGATAATGGTGTGTCCATCATTCGCAGGCTGAGGGTGAGAGTCTGTTCACTGGGAAATACATAGGACGCGTGGTGTGGCCCAGGTGCTGGCCCAGAGGGAGGTCAGTGTGTAGCCTGGCTGCTGGCAGTGGCGCATGCCACTGGGGAGCTGGAAACAGCGGATCTGAGGATTGGTCCCCGTGTGTGCACGAGCCCTGCTGTCTGGACCCGACACGGGAGGGCAGTGGACAGCTCAGCACCGAGTCTGACCCAAGCATGGCCGGGCAGTGTCACAGAACACCTGTTCCCTCTGGCTTCCAGAAAGCACTCTGCCGGGTAACCTTCACCTGGAGACCATCAGGGAGCCCCCTGCGAGGACGGGGTCATGTTGGCAGCTCACTGTGGCCAGGAAGGGCCTGAGGTGGGTGCGGTGAGCACTGCTGGTGGTGTAGACCAGCTTTTTTTTTTTTTAAATTAAATTTATTCATTAGTTACATTGTGTTGTAATTACATAGAATCTGGGATTCTCCCCCCACCTTCCCCCCATGGTGGGTTCCTCCACCTTGTTGCATAACCATAGTTCAAGTTCAGTTGACATTCCTTCTTTGCAAGTATATGTCAAGCATAGAATCCAACATCTTATAGTTCAGTCAAGTCCAACTACTTATTGGGTAGACCCTCTCTGGTCTGAGGGCAGAGACAGCAGAGTATCATCCCGGTCAAATAAAAGCACTAACATACCATCTGCAACAATTAACATCATTATGGAATTAATTGACATAGTATTGAGCAGTCAACATGTTAAAAATAAATGCGATTTCTTAACCACTTTCTGTGACCCCCCATTTACATTTCAATTTTAGTTTATATACGACATATGACATAACATCCATAACATTACATGTTATGCTTAACATCATATCATCTTAAATTAAGGCAAACATGTGGTGTCTAACCTTTTGGGATTGGTTCATTTCCCTTAGCATTATGGTTTCCAGTTTGGCCCATTTGGCCACAAAGAACTGCATTTTGTTTTTTTTTAATAGCTGAGTAGTATTCCATGGAGTAGATGAACCATAGCTTTCTTATCCAATCCTCTGCTGATGGGCATTTCGGTTGTTTCCATGTTTTTGCAATTACTGATTGTGTTGCTATGAACATAGGAGTGCATGTTGGTTTCTCGTAAAACACGTTTTTTGGATATATTCCTGAAAAACACCAACAACACTTGCTGGCGAGTTTGCGGGGAAAAGGGAACCCTACTCCACTGCTGGTGGGGCTGCAGATTGGTACAGCCTCTATGGAAATCAGTATGGAGAACATTCAAACAACTCAAAATCGACATACCATATGACCCAGCTATAGTAGACCAGCTTCTTAATCACCTGTGATGGCGACTTTTTGTTTTTGGGCAGGGGGTGATTGTGGCATGCCGTTCCCAATGTGGTATAGACTAATTCTCTTTCCAAATTCAATGGAAATTAATTACTGGGAAAAAAAAAACCAAAATGGAAAAAAGACCCAAATGACAGACCCACGAACCATACTAAACATCAAACCATGACTGCCTGCTCTCGCGCGCAGACTCCCTGCTCAGCAGCAACACCTGCCCTCCGTCCTCCAGGTAGGCCTGCCTCAGCAGGTGGCACAGCACATCCCAGAGGCAGGCGCACGCAGCCCCCTTCCTGAATTTCACCACCGTAGCTGGGAGATGCTGGGGAGGAATTTCTCCCTAACTTCCTGCTCTGTTCCTTCTCCTCCTCTTTCTTGGACTCCAGCTGTGTAAGTTGGGCCTTCTGTCTGGGCTGTGTAAGCTGGGCCTTCTGTCTCAACCGTCTTACATTCTGTGCTTGAACCTGGCACGCTCTCTCATGCCACCGATGTGCGGCTTGCTCTTTCTGTCATCTTGTCGCTACTTGCTGGTACCTGGAACAGGCCAGCCTTGTTTCCAGGCTAGTGGACAGCAGCCTCCTCAGGTGCCCGCGCCCGCTTTCCTGCCCGCTATGGGATGCGGGTGGTAGGGAAGGAGTGTGATGTGAGCAGGCAGCTGGCAGCCTCTCCGCCCACCAGTGCCCTTCTTACCTATGTAGCAGAAGAATTTTCTGATGCTTTCTACATTAGAAGACCTTGCCCTTGGCCAGATGGTGCAGGATTCCTGGCCTCTCCCGACATAGCCCACCTTGGTCCCCTCCAGCTCGCACTCCTGCCTCTCTGCCCTGCACATCCCACGTCAGCTGCTCTGCTCGCCCCCACCCCCGGGCTCCCTTCCATTTCAGTGCAACCCTCAAAGACACGTTCTTCTCCCCAAGGCTTGTCCTAAGAGCTTTCCATGTGACTTGGCCCATTTATATAATTTGGTATACATTGTGTGAAATGGAGAGTAAGAGAAGCCCCAGAAGAGGCAGGTGCTGGGCTGGGACGAGTGCAGGTGCTGTCGCCAACTGATTCCTTCCAAATATTTGCTTGTTTCTTTTAGGATTTATTTATTTTAATTGAAAAGTAGATTTACAGAGGGAAAGGGAGACAAAGAGAAAGAGCTTCTAACCGCTGGTTCACTCCTCAAATGGTCGTAGCAACTAGAACTTAGCGGATCCGAGTCAGGAGCCAGGAGCTTCTTTCAGGTCTCCCACGCAGGTGCAGTGTCCCAGGACTTTGGGCCGCCCTCGACTGCTTTCCCAGGTAACAAGCAGGGAGCTGGCTGAGAAGTGGAGCAGCCAGGATGCAAACCGGCTCCCATAAGGCACCCCGGCACTTGCAAGGTGGGGTTTAGCCGTGGAGCCATCGCTCTGGGCCTGAATGCTTGTTTCCGAAGCTCAGGGCCCTGTGGCGGGATGCCGGCCCCGTCTGGGTCTCAGCGAGGGGGCAGTGGCCTCTCGGCCATTAACCTCATTTCTTTTTGTTCTCAGAACTCTCCAGCATGCCTGGGAGTGACGCTAATAGAAGTATGTCATCAGCATACATTATGTCTTTATTAGCCTGTTCCTCAATTTTGATTCTGGAAATATCCTGATTTGGTCTAATTGCAATTGCACTGCGTTCCACAGGCAGTGGTGGTACAAGCCTGGGGCGGGCAGTGGCAGGAGCTGAGGGGCGACACTGTAGGGTTGTCCTCCCTGGCCCTTTGCCTTGGAAACTGGACCGTTGGTTCTAAGCTAGGCAGCTCATCACGAGTGACTCCACCTGCTTCGGGGGAAAGGGCAGCTCGGGTGGGTGTTGTGTGGAGTGCCACGCACTCTAGTTCTGGGTGGTGGGAAAGATTTTCCCAAACGTAAAGTGAGGGTGGTTGTTGTGGCCATTTTCTCCCTAAATAATTTAACTATATTCAAAGATAATCTGATGTTATTGTAGGAAAGTGTATTTCTAATAAATTCCACTTGATCTGGGTGAATCAATTCAGGCAGCGCATAATTGAGTCTGTTAGCAAGGACTTTAGCAAGAATTTTGCAATCAGTGTTAATTAAGAAGATGGGACAATAATTTGTGCATAATTCCGGATCTTTTCCTGGCTTGTGAATCAAAGTAATAAGAGCAATGCTTGGGCTGGTGGTGGGCTGGTGTCATTAGGTGCTGATTTATAAGTACTTAGAAAGGTTTAATTTCATTTCGCTTCGAGCAGGGTCTCCCTGTCCCTGCTCTCCCTGGCAGGGAGGGCAGCCGCCCTGGTTGAGTGCGTGTCCTCGTGGTCCTCCCGCTCCTGCCATCACGACCCCTGGCTTCTCCTTTCTGCCTTCGTGTTCTCGTCGAGCACCCCACCCATTCATCCATTTTTTTTCCTCCCTGATTTATTGGAAAACAGGGACTCTGGACTTTGGATGCTCTGTGTGTGCGTGTGTGCACATTTGTGCATTGTGTGAAGTCACAGCGGGCACACTCTCCACTGATCTGCCTGGGGCCCTGGGTGCCTAGGTGGCCCAAGCTCTTGACTAGGAGTTAGCCACCTCACCACTCTCTTGCTACTGGCTACTGACCACTGGGCAAACCTCTGGGACTTTGTGAAGCTGCCTGTGGGATCAGCCATGGGCTGGAGTGTAGGTGCCCGCGACATGGGGTGGTGGAAGGTTGGGTGTGTACTGGCTGTGGGCTGTGGAAGCTGTGTGGCCCTCACCCTCTCTGAGCCCTGCAAGACTGGGGAGCGGGAAGCAAAGAGGGCAGAGTGGTGCTCGGCCATGTCCAATCCTCCCCGACTGTCTCAGAGGAAGACAATTCTGGCTGGAGGACTTTCCTCCCTACAGCGTCCGCCCACCTGATCTCATGCCCGGGAGCTCAGGACCCGGTGGGGCTGTGCCTTCATGTTCCACTTGCCCGGACCTTGCGTCTTGGGAACCCCCTTCCACTGCAGGAAGGGTAGGAGAAGGTTTGCACAGGCTCTGTCAGGAGGCAGCCCTCCTGGGAGGACCAGGAGTTGTTGGCCTCATGACGCTCGTGAGTCCCAAAGACGGTTTGGATGAGCCCATTGCTTCAAATGAGGAAATGGAGCTTCAGAAAGGGGGTCACCAAGTTCAAGGTCAGAGGCTTTTGGGAATGTTGCCCTTCCTGCTGTTTCGGAGGCCACTGTCAACGTGTTTGCTCTTGTCCTGGCAAAGGAAGAGGAGGAGCTGGCACTGGGTTGGCTTATGCGTGGTGGGCGGGGGTCTTCCTGGGGGAGCAGTGGACACAATCAGAGAGCCCAGGGTCAAGGCCCCGGTGAGTGATCGGACTTCCTCCCTCAGGACCCCAGTTCCACATGTGTGCACAGTTCACTCTGTATTTGCCTCTCTTTCTCCACCTATACGTGCTGTGAAATCTCTTAATAAAAACCCAATTAGTCTTTCTTTAACTTTCCTTCAGATGCTTAAATACCATTACCCCAAACATAACACAATGCCTCTATTTTTCTATTTCAATCAAGCATTCAAGTAGCATCTTGACTTGTATATAATATATCACCAGCAAAATCATAGAATGCTGACACCCTTAATAATAGCAATTAGTAATCAGTTGTTTCCTAAGTAGTCTGATTACGCCAGTTACCAACTTGTACAGTTGACGCATTTGGGGGGTACGACGGGTCTCTGCGCCCCTCCCCCAGCCGCCTTCCCTCTCTTTCCGTCCTCTGGTCTGGGGAGCCAATTAGTATTGAAGAGAGGCAAGGACAAATAATGCAATTGTCGCGAATATTAAGCAGGAGATACTTGGCTCCAGCAGAAAGTGGAGCTGGAATCTTTGTGGAGGGTACGTCTCAACAGCACCCATGGAGACACAGCTTGTACCCACCCAGTCCCTCGTGCCAGTCACTGCAGCTGGGGTCATGCCCCTGGGAAAACCAGCAACGCTTGGCTAGGGTCCTTGCCCTCAGCAGGATGGACAAGGCATTCCTCTTCCCCTACCCAATGCCTTTGCCAACAACGTGGCTCTGGCTCTTCTCAAGTGGCCGTCCCCTCTCCCTGCCTTCTTCCGGGATCCACATTCTTGCAGGGCTGGGGTCCCTTGCTGACGCCAAGGGCCGCTTGCTCACGGGATGTGCCACATCATGAACTTAGAAATCAACCTACTATTGGTTCTTTGGATTCTGAATCTTGCCTGCAGATGCCTTGGCACAGCCAGACCTGACGTTGCCCACCTCTGCCGTCCACTCCCGACGCGGGCTGCTTCTCAAGGCCTTTGCCATGGATCCTGCCCACACTAGCTTTCCTGGATCCCACCATGATGCCCCACAGGCATGCACCTTCCCATGAACACAACCGTGGGCTGCCACGCACAGTGTGGGTGAATCCATGGTGCCCGTTTCAGGTAGCAATGTGGCCCCTTTTAGATCACGGTTCCACAGAGGCCTGGAGGAGAAGGACCCTGGGAAGCATTGCAGTGAGTGAGAAACTCCTGAAGAGCATCCGTACCTCACCGACTCTCCGACCAGGAGGCCGAGCTCTGGGTTCAGAGAGGAAAGCAGGGGCAGGCGTGGCTCCAGACTTCAAGTCCCTGGGCTTGGATGCCATGGAGCCATCGCTGGTCTCTGTGTTCTCACTGCCAGCGGCCCAGCCTGATGCCAAGCATCCCACTGCAGGGTCTGTGCTTCTCTGGCACCTGGATGGAACCCCAGGGGGAGCTGTGTGTGGTCCCTGTGCCCGATTCCCACCCACCAGAGGCCCTGCCCAGGCATGATGATCTGATGTCTTAGCTTGGGCTCTGCCATCCTCTCCTTACCTGAGCCCCCGTTTCTAAGCCTCAGCCTCAAGGGACAGGCACAAGGCAGAGGGCACAGCTGATCCGACTCAACCTCCAAGTCTCCTTCTGCTCCCACCCCCAGAGTGACTCCTGGAGATACTCTCTTCTGGGGTTGCAACTCCTGGACTTGGAAGAGCCAGGGCAGGAAGAAGCAGGAGCTGGGGCTGGCATGGTGGCACGTGACACCTGCACTCCACGTCCCAGGCCCAGCTCCCTGCTGATGCATGTGAGAAGCCAGTACAAGATGGGCCAGCCACCCGAGGGAGGCTATGATAGAGTTCCTGGCTCCTGGCTTCAGCATAGCACAGCCCTGGCCACTGTGGCCCTTTAGGGAGTGAACCAGGGGATGGAAGATTTTTATTTTTCTCTCTCTGCTTGGGTCACTCTGCCTTTCAAATGTGTGTGTTAAATTGTTTTTTCAGAGAAGCCACAGCAGGAGATATTCCTTCTCAAAGCACCTTTGCTGAAGTTCCCCAGGAAGGCTGCTCAGGAAGTCCCCCCAAGCCTCAGGGAGCCCCATGCAGCACTTAGAGAGCTCCATGTCCCGCACGATGTCCCTGGCTCCCCCGTGATGTATGTGTGTTTGTGGGTACGTACATGTATGCACACTTCATGGGTGTTGGGAAGGGAGGAACCTGCTATGTCCCCTGAGGGCCGAGGTTGACATTGTAGGGTGCTTGTCCCATCAGGTAAGAGACAGCATGCTATAACGTGGAGTAAATTACAGGACGGGAAAGCACGTTGGGTGAATGTGTTACAAGAAGACGCCATATACACTGACAGAAAGGAGAGAGAGGAGAGAGAACCCATGAAGGAGAGGACCCAGATGGATGCAATGCAGGCCAACAGGCAGAGAAAAGCCAGACCCTCGGGGGGGCTCCTGGTGCCGGCCAGTTAACAAGGGGCAATGAGCCGTGAGAGATCTCTGTGTGCTGGGGGAGATCAGCTGGCTGGGGAATGCTAGCACTGAGCCGCAGCCCCTCTTGCTCCCGGGGGTCTCGGGTGGAACACGGCCGCTCGAGGGCAGAGGGACCCCAGGTCCTTTTGGCTGAAAATACGGAATCGAACCTGCAAGTTTTGTGTTCTTGTTTTAGCATTGCTGGCCCCGGGGGCCTGCCGGCTCCGGGATCTAACCCTCAGTTAGATCCGGGGGAGTGAAGCTGCTGGGGACGCCCCTTGTGGCGTGTTTGCAGTATAGCAACCTGCACCAGTGCCTCCAGGGCAGGTGTTGTATCTAGTGAGACACCTCCAGAAGGGGGGGAGGAAGGTGTCTGAGACTGCTTTAGAGAGAGTGTTTAAGAGCAGCAGCTCTTAGCTCTGGGAACAGGAGACATTTTCACAGGCGAAAGGAGAAGCTTGGAAAGCTCCAAGACCCTGTGGGTAGGATGGTGCCAAGGGTTACTCTGTAAGACCTGTTTGTGTTGTGCTACGTTGTTGCTTAGGTACATGCACAGCTGACATGTCCAGTGCATGGGAAAGCACAGACCCCACAGGGCTCGGAGGCTGGCGGTGTCAAACACTAACAATGTGGATGAGCAGAGCTCTGTGGTCCTGAAGGAGGGATCTCACACAACACTGGCTGGGTGCTGGCTCAAGTTCCGGCAGCCCCGCTGCCCATCCAGCTCCCTGCTTCTGCCCTGCGAAGGCAGCTGAGGATGGCCGAAAGCCTTGGGACCCTGCACCCGTGTGGGAGAACCAAAGGAAGCTCCTGGCTCCTGGCTTCAGATCGGCTCAGCTCTAGCCATTGTGGCCACCTGGGGAGCGAATCATCAGATAGAAGATCTTCCTCTCTGTTTTTCCTCCTCTCTGTATATCTGACTTTCCAATTAAAAAATCTTAAAAAAAAAAAAAAAAAAAAGAGCTACCACGGAGACCCTGGCCAAGGTACAGCTTCGTCCTCAGAAGCTCCTGCCGCTGCTGCCCGCCTGTAGGACCACCATGCTCTTACCCTGTCATCAGAGATTGTTGCTTCAAAGCCATTTAGGTAATCCCCACGTGTAGTCGTTAAACCTGCGCTTTGCCTCAACCATGGGTACCCACACAGTTATTGCTTCCTTTCCCAAATAGATTCATCATTTTACAAGTTCCCCATTTGCTAATCGGATAGATGGGTAGATGATAAGTAACAAAAGATAGCATAGGTCGGTGATGGATGAAGAGAGATATGAATCCGATATGGGAGGACATCTGCCTTTTCCTACCAATCAACCTTCTGTCTGCTGGCCTGGTCCCCCACCCCGCTTTCAGCATAATTTTGTTCCAGACGCGACAGCCCCATTTGGGATTACCTAACAGCACGCCGGTGGGCAGCCGAGCGGCCGGGTCCTTCATCATTGGCCAACTCGATCGCGGCGTCCACGGGCTTGATCTCCGTGCAGATCAGTCCCCTGACTCGCTGTTCGTCCTTGGCCTCCAGCGCGGCCTTCAACCTCCTCAGTAAGTCGTAGCTGAGAGGGTAGTCGGGAGGTTCTGGGAGCCGGACATTGTAGTGCCGGCCGTGTGGGGCCCAGCCTCCCTGCTCTCCTAAGCCAGGTCCAAGGTTAGCAGCTGACCGGGCGTGCCCTTCTTGTGGCCATAAATAGAAGAGACGCTGGCTGGTGGGGAGGACAGGGGAGGGCACAGTGGCTTGCTGAGGACGAGGAGGGAGCCAGGGCTGTGGGTGGAGCAGACAGGGGCACCGCGGGCTCCGGGGCTGTGGAGGAAAGGCGTGTTCTTGCGTGTTCTCTGCCAAAAGTTGGTCTGTCCTCAGACTTCCTGCAGGACGGTGTGAGTGTGTGTGTGTGTTGGGAGGTGTTGCTGGGAGCTGGTCCTGCAAGACAGAGATAATGCAACCGTGGGTAGGTAGGGAGTTGAGGCCTCTGGCTCCCCAAAATTGCTGGACTTGGCCTGGAGTGCCCAGGCCCCTGGGCGTGCAGGGTGAGGTCCCCAGGGACGCGGGTCCCAGGGCTTCCTCAAGGGCCTCCCTGCCTGCCTTGGAGACGAGGCCTCCTGAGTGATGACTTGTAGGGACACTCGGCAGACAGGCCCTGGCAGGGACATCTTGGGGCTGCTGGCCTCAGACGCTGCCCAGGCAGAACATGGGCCTGGACGGCTCTGCCCATGACTGGCCAGTGTGACAAACTCGTGTCACAGGCCCATCTGGGAGGCTTCCGGACGAGGGTTTTTGAAAGGGATCTGGAGCTTCGCACCTAGAAGCCTTACAGCTGCTGTTGTGGCATAGTGTGCTAGGCAGCTGAATGCGGCAGCAAATCCCGTATGGGCGCCGGTTCAAGTCCTGGCTGCTCTACTTCCAATTCAGCTCCCTGCTGATGTGCCGGGAAGGCAGCAGAGGACGGTCTAAGTCCTTGGGCCCTGCACCCACGTGGGAGACTTGGAAGAAATTCCTGACTTCAGGCTGGCCCAGCCCTGGCAGTTATGGCCATTTGAGAAGTGAGCCACCGTAACTCTTCCTCTCAAATAAGTAAAAGAAGATCTTAAAAGGAGGAAGAGGAAGACATTTTGCACTGGCCTGTTGCGTAGACAGGTTGAGGGGCAAGGAGTTAGGACAAGGCCAGAACTGGGTAGACCAAAAGGTGAAGGCAGCGGCCGGCCAGCCTCCCACCCAAGGGAGGCGGGCGGAGCCCTTGCTGGGCAGGTCATAGGACGAAGCCAGAGAGCGCGCCGCGGCTCATCTGTGCTGTCTGCTGGGTGTTTAATCAGTGGCACATGCACTATGCTAATTACGCCGGCTAATTTTGTTATAATGTAATTCTTTATCAACCCTGTGATGTATAAATCAGGAATTGGGATGTAACTAACACAAATTATATTTAAGGCAACACGAATTTCTCTATTTCGGTATGAAATCATCTCTGTTTCTTCACTTTTCTTTTGGACTGGCTGGCATGGCCCAGCCTTGGCCTCTGTCCCCGCAGCCTGGACCGTCCCTGAGCAAGCCACCCCCTCCCTCCCCCCTCTGAGAGCTGATGTTTTGAGTTTCTCCTTCAGAGATTGCCCTTGACCAGGGTCATCAGCAGCAGGCAGGGCCTGGCTGCCTCAAACAGGCTGGCTGTAAGGGCTGGTTTGGGGATGTGGTGTGTGCCAAGCTTTGCCCGCATGCTGCTGGCATCCCAGGATGGAGTGCTGGTTTGAGTCCTGGCTGCTTCATTTCCTATCCGGCTTGCTGCCAGTGTGTCTGGGACAGCAGTGGAAGTTGGCCCGGTAACTGGAGCAACTGCAGCCATTGCAGGCATCTGGGGAATGAAGGAGTGGTTGGAAGACCTCCTCCTCCTCTTTCTCTCACTTTCCCTTCAAATGAAGCTATATTTTGAGCAGGTGGCTTCAGCCCTCCGTCTCTGGAGGGACTGAAAAGCCTGTGTTCCCAGGGGAGCACGTATATTACTCATGTGCAGAGCCCATGTTCCCAGGGGCACATGTGTGTTACCATGTGCAGTTGTGTTTACAGACCCTCACAGGGGCCCATGTGTCCTTTCTGGAACTTTCTCTGCCAGGCCAGTTTGCATCCTGAAGGGTGGGACTGGGGCAGGGGCTCTGTGGCCTGTGGCTTGGAACTCAGCCCTGGGCAGAATTTCCCAGCAAAGCAGCAAGGCCAGATGCACATGTGCTGTGGCTGCGGGAGCGCCTTGCCACTGCGCAGTGCAAGGAGAGGCAGCAGGCAGCTGGGGCGGGCTGAGTACTGGGTCTGACTGTGAGCCTTGGGGGGACAGGACATGTCCATGTCAACTAACTGGTGGTGGGTGCTCTCTTCAAGATCCTGTTTATATGCTTAAAAGACTTAGAGAAAGAGAGAGAGAGAGAGAGAGAGAGAGAGAGAGAGAGAGAGAGAGAGAGACCTTCTACCTGCTGATTCACTTCCCCAATGGCATTAGGCTGGATCTGGCCAAAGCCGGAGTCCAAGAAGATCACCTGGGTTTCCTACCTGGGTGCAGGGGCCCAAGCACTTGGCTCATCCGCCATTGCTTTCCCAGGACCATTACCAGCAGAGAGCTGGATCAGAAGTGGAGCAGCCAGCATGCGAGCCTGTGCCCATATAGGATGCCAGTGTTGGGATGAGGCTACACCTGCTATCCCATGGTGCTGGCTCTGGATTCACTTCTGAGGCTGCCATGTCTCTGCTGTCCTCTGAGAGAGCTGCCTTGCACCCCATGGGGCTTACAAGTGTATCCCCGAAGGACCTTGGGACCATCTGTCTCTCCCAGGCCAGCCTGGCAGTGCTGGGTCCTGATTCCCAGGCCGCAGGCTCCCGTCGGATCCTCCCCACTCTCTTCTCTCTCCCTGTTCCCATGACCCTCCTCCCAGCCCCAGTGGCCCGGATGCCTCTCCTGGGAGCTAGCAGCTCGGTGGCTTGTCTGCAGATCCCCAGGGATTCCGTTTTTGTGCCTTTCTCGTCCATTTTCAGCTAAGGCTTTTGTGTGGAAAGGCATTTCCTGTTTGGTGGTGGACAGACTCGGCAGCCGCTAGCCAGCCTGTAGGTGCTGGGCACAGCAATGTCGCCACGTCGTCCTCAGCTAGTCACTGCTTGCATGTCTCTGTTCCAGGCTGGAAGCAACACAATGGGATGCGGGTGTGAACTGCAGGGATGGCGTCCCTGACCACTCACCCAAGAGCTTTGTGCTCCGTTGGGGACATGTAGGATGGAGTTGGCCAGGCTGGGGTGCGGATACGTTCTGTGGATACGCTATCCAAGGTCAAATAAAACAGATGAGTTTCATCTGTCTACATGGGACATATCGCAAACATAGTGTGCTGCCATAGTCTGTATCGGGAGCACAGCGTGTACACACTGTTCGCTGGGAACGTTACTCATTGCAGGTGTCAGGAACCCTTCCGCTTTGCTTCTGTCCAGGACTCATGAGTCTGTGGAATCTTAAGATTCTTGAATCTACAGGCTTGTTGATGGGAATTTTGAAACTCTTGGGACTCCTCAAGTGATCGGAACGTCCTCCTCTTTGTTCTAGGGCCCCTGAGCCTTTTGGGCTGGTGCTCCCTCTCAGGTCAGGGCTGTTCTGCTGAGGTTCTTGGTTGTGATGTGTGTCTTTTCTCTCTCCCAAAACTGACGGAGAGGCAGAGAGACAGAGGAAGGGAGAGGCAGAGGTCTACCACTCTCTGGTTCTCTCCCTGAATACCCACGATGGCCAGGATTGGGCCAAGACAGGGCCAAGGGCAAGCTGAGGTCTCTCTGTGGGTGCTGGGAGCCGTTGCCTGAGTCATCATGGCTGCCTCCTGGGTCTGCCTTAGTGGTGGAGCTGGAGTTAAACTCAAGGACTCCAGTGCGGGCTGTGAGTGTCCCAATCAGCAGGAACTGCCAGATGCCTGGTGCCTTTCTGCAGGTGTCACAGATGTAGGTACGTTTGTTCCTCTCAACAGCCCTGTGAGGCAGGTGCCTCTGCCGCTTCCGCTGGCAGGTGGGGGAGCCCGGGGCAGGTCACTGGCTGAGATTCCATTGCTGCTTGGTGACACAGCAAGCTGCAAGTGTGTGCAGCCTGATCTGCTCCTCTCAGCGCTAGGTGGCCTTGCTTCTCGGCCACCAGTGGTGCCCACTGTGCCCAGTTCTGCCCTCTCAGCCTCTTATCCAGCCTTTCCTTCTGTCCTTTCGGTTTTTCTGGGGGGGGGGGCATTGTGAAGAAAGATGAGGTGGGGGGGTGGGAGGAGACAGAAGGGGCAGGAGAAGGCAGAGGACAGAGTATGGAGGCAGATTTGGGGAGAAAAAGTTAGGATGAATTGTCACATATGAAGGATGTCACATGTGTTGTTGGGCTAGGGATCATGCCAGGTGCAGGTGTTGGGGGGCAGCAGCTTAGACTCCACTTGGGATGCCAGCACCACATACAACAGTGCCTGGGGGTACTGGAGGCAATGGGTGATGGTGTGGGTACTGGAGGCAATGGGTGATGGTGCGGGTACTGGGGGTAATGGGTGATGGTGTGGGTACTGGGGGTAATGGGTAATGGTGCTGGTACTGGGGGCATTGGTGATGATGGTGTGGATACTGGGGTTAATGGGTGATGGCGTAGGTACTGTGGGCATTGGTGATGGTGTTGGTACTAGGGTAATGAGTGATGGTGTGGGTGGGTACTGTGGGTATTGGTGATGGTGCTGGCACTGCGGGCATTGGTGATGGTGCTGGTACTGTGGGCATTGGTGATGGTGTTAGTACTAGGGTAATGAGTGATGGTGTGGGTACTGGGGATAATGGGTGATGGCGTGGGTACTGGGGATAATGAGTGATGGTGTGGGTACTGGGGATAATGGGTGATGGTGTGTGTACTGGGGTAATGGGTAATGGTGCTGGTACTGGGGGCATTGGTGATGGTGTGGGTACTGGGGTCGTGGGTGATGGTGTGGGTACTGTGGGTAATGGGTGTGGTGTGGGTACGGTAGGCATTGGTGATGTGTGGATACTGTGGGCACTGGTGATGGTGCTGGTACTGGGGTTAATGGATGAAGGTGTTGGTACTGTGGGCATTGGTGATGGTGTTGGTACTGTGGGCATTGGTGATGGTGTTGGTACTGGGGTCATGGGTGATGGTGTGGGTACTGTGGGCATTGGGTGATGACGTAGGTACTGTGGGCATTGGTGATATGTGGGTACTGGGGTAATGGGTGTGGTGTTGGTACTGTGGGCATTGGGTGATGGTGTTGATACGGGGGTCATGGGTGATGGTGTGGGTATTATGGGCATTGGTGATGGTGTGGGTACTGGGGAAATGGGTACTGGGTTCCCGCCACCCATGTGGGAGATCGGAATTGAGTCCCTGCTTTCGGCTGGGTCTATGGTGGCTACTGTGGGCCCTTGAGGAGTAAACCAGCAGATGGAAAAATCTCTATCCATCTGCCTGTCTCTTTCTGATGTTCAAATAAAAATTAATCAATGCAGATGAAGGGAGACTCCTGCCCGTGCTGACACAGTCACTGCTGAGCTACAGGGCGGGGCCTCCAGGTGGAGATGAAGGTGCTCCTCTCAGGTGTTCGCAGGAACATGCTGCACGCATGTTCCCCGGTGCTGTGCAGGGCTGACGCGGGGAGTGGTGGAGTGCACGCATGTTCCCGGTGCTGTGCAGGGCTGAGATGCAGAGTGGTGGAGTGCACGCATGTTCCCCGGTGCCTGCAGGGCTGAGATGCGGAGTGGTGGAGTGCACGCATGTTCCCGGTGCTGTGCAGGGCTGAGGCGGGGAGTGGTGGAGTGCACGCATGTTCCCGGTGCTGTGCAGGGCTGAGGCGGGGAGTGGTGGAGTGCACGCATGTTCCCGGTGCTGTGCAGGGCTGAGGCGGGGAGTGGTGGAGTGCACGCATGTTCCCGGTGCTGTGCAGGGCTGAGGCGGGGAGTGGTGGAGTGCACGCATGTTCCCGGTGCTGTGCAGGGCTGAGGCGGGGAGTGGTGGAGTGCACGCATGTTCCCGGTGCTGTGCAGGGCTGAGGCGGGGAGTGGTGGAGTGCACGCATGTTCCCCGGTGCCCTGCAGGGCTGAGGCAGGGAGTGGTGGAGTGCACGCATGTTCCCGGTGCTGTGCAGGGCTGAGGCGGGGAGTGGTGGAGTGCACGCATGTTCCCGGTGCTGTGCAGGGCTGAGGCGGGGAGTGGTGGAGTGCACGCATGTTCCCGGTGCTGTGCAGGGCTGAGGCGGGGAGTGGTGGAGTGCACGCATGTTCCCGGTGCTGTGCAGGGCTGAGGCGGGGAGTGGTGGAGTGCACGCATGTTCCCCGGTGCCCTGCAGGGCTGAGGCAGGGAGTGGTGGAGTGCACGCATGTTCCCAGTGCTGTGCAGGGCTGAGGCAGGGAGTGGTGGAGTGCACGCATGTTCCCGGTGCTGTGCAGGGCTGAGGCGGGGAGTGGTGGAGTGCACGCATGTTCCCGGTGCTGTGCAGGGCTGAGGCGGGGAGTGGTGAAGCAGAGCTTGGCCGAGACGAGAGGGTCTGTCCTCACGGGAATTCCCACTAGTGCTGCAGCCACAGCCGCGGAGGCTGGCGGCCTTGGTCCAGGGGTAGCCCCGCTGTGGCCCCCAGCACGGCCTGGACAGAGGCACTGCACAATGGGAAGAAGAGGGTCTCTTTAACACAGCAGACTGTGCAGAGATGACATGAAAAACACGCAAATTGAAACAAGTTGACTTCCAGCCCCAGTTAATGCCGTTTTGCTGTTGTTTAGGTGGAAGGTAACGGAGGAAGAGAGGAGACTGTGTGCTCACACTCCCTGCTGAAAAGAGAGCTCCCGAAGCCGGTTAGAGAGAGGCGGGCAGAGCTGCAGGAAAGCCAAGTGACTCGTGCTGGAGAGCGTGTGGGCAGACGCGGCCCTTGGCCAAGATCAGCGGGACAGGGCTCTGCGGGGCTCCTCCGGCTGGCAGCCGTGAAGTGGCACTGCCCGCTGTCCCACGAGAACTTGTAGCCTGAGCGGGCACCTGTGGCATGGCCTGCCCAAACACACACACCTTGTTTGGTGTTGGGCGAACATTTGTTTGTGTCTGGAGAAACATGTTTAGGCTTTGAGGCTGCAAGTAGATAGAACGCAAACATAAAAACGCTCTTATGAAGGGCGGAAACAAGGGCCTCCTGGCTGGGGAGCGTTGAGAGCAGAACAAAATGAAGTGAAAGTTGTCAGCGTGATTGAAAAATCCAGTGTCTTTTTGTAAAGGAAATGTGAGTCAACTCTAAGAAGATAAACAGCAAACGAAGCAAGAAATGGCAGAAGAGTCTGTCCACGGACACGGAGTAGAATTTTATATCTTAAGAAGTATATTTTGGGCCCGGTGTGATAGCCTAGTGGCTAGAGTCCTCACCTTTAATGTGCCTGGATCCCATATGTGACCCGGTTTGTGTCCTGGTGGCCCCACTTCCCATCCAGCTCCCTGCTTGTGGCCTGGGAGAGCAGTTGAGGACGGCCCAAAGCCTTGGGACCCTGCACCCGCGTGGGAGACCCAGAACGCTCCTGGCTTCAGATTGGCTCAGCTCCGGCTGCTGTGGCTACCTGGGGCGTGAATCATCAGAGAGAAGATCTTCCTCTCTGTGTCTCATCTCTGTTTATCTGACTTTCCAATACAAGAAGTATATTTTAATTCAATGTGGATAAAGTGAATGGATTTTCTGGAAAACAACAAAGCAATGAAAACCCAGTAAGGAAAAGTTAGACAACCAAAGTGCCTCAATTTTTTCTTTTTTTCAGAAACTTTAA
Organism: Ochotona princeps; assembly: GCF_030435755.1. Classification (NCBI taxonomy): domain Eukaryota; kingdom Metazoa; phylum Chordata; class Mammalia; order Lagomorpha; family Ochotonidae; genus Ochotona; species Ochotona princeps. The sequence goes on from NC_080836.1 coordinate 105,680,056, forward strand.
CAATCTGTCACAGGAATATTGACAAAAAAGCCCCGAATGTCACAATCGCTGCAGCCATCAGCAACAGCCACAAGGAAGCGTCCAACCTGAGCCGCCCACCCAGAGCTGCCGACAGTTTAACACAAGCAGGTGAACCTGTTTTATCTGAAATATGAAGCAAATATGAAGGGAACTGGCAAAGCTTCATGTCCATTTCTTTTTCCGTCTCGAGCAGGTGGGACAAAGGGACTTTTTTTTTTTTTTTTTTAATGATAGAGATTCTCTTTCTAAAAGCGACAGCCAGCACCACGCCAGGCACGGTGCCGAGGTGCGACCAAGAAGCAAGCGCGTGCGCCCTGGCCTGCCGCGTCCTCCCCAACTCGGCCTGGCGTCCTTTGACAGGTGCTGCCGACCCCAGGTCAGAGGTCAGCTGTATCACCGGGAGTGCTCTGTCTGGCTGTGGAGCTGTAACCGGAGGTGCCTGTGGGCCAGCCTGAGCAGGCAGCGTGCACAGCCACTGCCCGCGACAAGCCACCCCCACTGTCCACGGCTGCTCTGGGCCAGCCTTGCAGGAGCCGGAGAGAGCGTCCACCTCATAGGTCAGTCATGGCAGACGACCTCGCTATCCATTTAGCAAATCAGCTGAAACACGTCAGCATTCAGTCAGGGTGGGTGTGTGGCCTGGACAGCGAGGGCATCCATGTCCCACGCCCGGGTCCAATCCCTAGCCCCACTCCTGGGTCCAGCTTCCTCCGCTGCAGGGCCTGGGAGCCTGCCACGCGTGGGGGGCCACGTTGCATTCCTGGCTCCTGGCTTCCTGAGGCGCGTGTGGGGGCCACGTCGTATTCCTGGCTCCTGGGTTTGGCCCTCCCTGGCCTGTCACAGTCATTTGGGGAAAGAACCAGTGAATAGGATCTTCTTCTCTGTGTCTCCCAAATAAATATTGAAAATTTAAAAATGAAAGTCAGGAAACCAATCTGTCACCCGTCAAAACGGCAAAGGGAATCCCACGGCGTAGCTTGCAAGTTAGACAACGGGCGAGGTGTGGAAGGAAGAAGTCTGGAAATAATGAGAAATTCAACCGTGAGGAATATTGGGGAACACTTGCCTTACCAGGGGGCTAAATATGTGTGGCACTACAGTAATTTTTTTATCCATTTATTTGAAATGCAGACAGAGAGAGAGACCGTCCGCTGCTGGTTTACTCCGCAAATGGCCACAGTAGCTGGAGTTGGGCTGGTTAGAAACCAAGAGCCATGCCTTTTTCTGTGTCTCCCACACGTGCGCAGGAGCCAGGGGCTTGGGCCGTCCTCTGCTCTCCCAGGCGGGTTAGCAGGGAGCTGGATGGGAAGTGGAGCAGCCGGACGCCCCCTGGCACCCATATGGGCTGGCAAGGTCACAGATGGGGACGTGCCCTGCTGTACTGAGGAAAGATGTGTAAAACAAGTGTATTTGGCAGGTGAACTAGATATGAGATTATGCTTCCAAATGTGTAGAGTGATTATCACTAAATGGTTCTAATTTTTGTCCACATTTTCTTACTTTTCTTCAAGAAAATGATTTCACTTTTATGATTTGGGTTTATTTATTTTTATTAATTACATTGAGTTATGTGACACAGTTTCATAGGCTCTGGATTCCCCCAAACCCTCCCCCACCCCCATGGTGGATTCCTCCACCTTGTTGCAGTATTACAGTTCAAATTCAGTCAAGATTCTTTCATTGCAAGTGTATACCAAGCATAGAGTCCAGCATCTTATTGTCCAGATAAGTTCAACGATTTCTTGGGGAGACCATCTCTGGTCTGAAGGCAGACCTGGCAGAATATCATCCCGATCAATTAAAAGCCACTACATAACATCAACAACAATTTACAACATTATGGAATTAATTGACATGGTATTGAGTAACAAATATGTTAAAAAATGAAAGTTCTTAACCACATCCTGTGACTACTTCATTGACATTTCAATTTTAGTTTATATACAACTGGATTCTATACACCTTAAAATGGCTATAGGGTACTATTCAGCTGGCTCGTGTCTATTTTCATTTTAGTATTTAGCAGTTTGTAGTGTTGAAGCATAATTTTGCTGAACTTGGCAGATTTTAGGATAATCTAACCTGGCTTATAACTCTAACAAGGCATATGTCAACAGCTGAGGTGCAGAACAGTTTCAAAATGCGGAACTTGCGTGTCGTCCTTGCGCAGGGGCCAGGCTAATCTTCTCTGTATCGTTCCAATTTTAGCCTATGTGCTGCCGAAGCGAGCACGATTCAGGTTTCTTTTAAGATGATCTTAGAAAGAAGACATTTGGGGAGAAGAGTTTGGAAAAAGTTGGCAAATGATTGGAAGAGGGTCCAAGTTCGGTTTGGCTTTGGGAACCCACGGGCCGCAGGCGGGGACAATGGTCCCCAACTGTCTTCATCAAGTGTCCCTCCGTCCAAGCAAAGGGCAGTTCTCAGTGCAAGAGGAGAGGGGCAAACCCTCTCGAAAGGCTCCTGCACCCCTGGCCCCCTGCCCTTCTGGTCCTCTGGGCCCTGGGCCCCCTGGCTCCCTGACTCCCGATCCCTCTGGCCCCCTCGTCCCATGGTCCTCTGGCCCCCTGGCCCCTGGGCCCCAGACTCCTGGCTCCCTGGCTCCCTGGCTCCCTGTCTCCCTGGTCCCCTGGCTTCTTGCCCCCCTGGGTCCCTGGCCCCCTCGTCCCCTGGCCCCTGGGCCTCAGAGAAAGAGCCACAGGCAAAGCTGCCTGCTTTGTGACAGGACCACTGGACACTCTCATCTCCAGGTTAGCTCTTAGGTGCCAACTCTGTGCAGGTGGTCACTGCCAGGGGGTGTCCACTTCCCCTTAGCTGCAGGGACGCTGGAGGGACCCAGTCTGTGACAGGAAGTGGAGAGAGACGCTGGGAAAAGTAAGGGGGGGAGGGACTGTGCTGTGATACAGGGCAGGAGGAGCACCCAGAAGGGAGGGGTCTGCTGGGTGGGGTCTCATATGGCCTTACTTCCACTGCACAGCTGGACATCCCTCATCAGGCCAGAGGGGGCAGGGGGTTAGCAGGTGCACGGGACAGGCTTGCAGGAGGGTGACTGTGGTCCCTCGGGGAGAGGGTGCCTTAGCAGCAGGGTCCACGGGCAGGAGGGCTGTGCATGGGCCCGGGTTCCCTCTGAGGAGGAAGCCTGCAACAGGGGCACCACCCACGGGAAGCAGGGCAGGGGACACTCGGACTCCAGTTGTGGCAAGCGTCTAAAGGGCTAATGAGTGGCAGAACAATGAGCTTGAACAACCCATGTGATGGTGCATTTTAACTTCTAATTTTAAATCCAGCACTCTAATTAAGCATAAATTATTTTGCCATTCAAATGTATTCTGGTTTGCAAGCTCCCTCACTGTTGGTGGTGAGAGGGGAGGAGGGCCAAGGGGAAGGAGCTGCAGTCCGCAGGCGGGCGCAACTGTTGGTGGCTTCTGGAGAGATCTGAGCCAGGGCATCTCCCCCTCCCCCACCTGACCCCCTTGGAGGCTGTGGCCTTCACACTGACCTGAGCCCCCAGCCTGCCCTTGAGACCCCCAGTGGGGGCCTCTGTGGAGCCAGGAGGAAGGGCACAGTTAAGTTGTAAGTTGCACACAGAGCTGCCCTGGGCTCTAGGAGCCCTGGCTCCCCTCCACGAAGGAGGGGCTGTGGGTACAGCCCTGCGCCCGCACCTGCCCCTGGCAGACTGAAAAAGTCCCTGCAGGAGAGGGGCACCTGACCAGTTGGCCTGGAAATTGGGGTCTGGCACCACTTGTCATTGCGGCTAACCCCTGCCCCCAGCCTTCCTTGAGCCCTGAGTTTGGAAAGTCCCCCGCCTCCCCCCCAGTGTGCATGTTGGGGCTAAGCAGAAAATTGCCTGTTGACCAGGTTCTTGCTCTGTGCCTCTCAATTCTGGACATGGTGAGGGGCTGGGCAGTGGAGACTATACCCTCGTCAGCCTCTAGCCAGAGGGTCTGTGTGTGGCATCAGACACCTGGACACTGATCTCACATCGAGGGGGCTGACCGACATCCTGGGTCCAAGGCAAGGGCGGTTGGGGCGATGCGAGAGTGACGCAGGGGAAGGTAAGATGGGGCTAGTTCAGGGTTTATCCTGAAGGTTTTCTGGAATAGGAAGTTTGGACTCGGCCCTGGAGCAGGGTAGGGGTCCAAGAGAGACAGAGGGAGGGGAGGGCTTCCTGAGAAGGTGGACCCCTACAGAAGCAGGGCAAGTGCGGGGAGGGCTGAGGATGGAGCAGAAAGCCTGGGCGAACTCTGGAACCTGCGCTACAGCCCTGAGCCCCAGGCCCTTGCATCCCTAGGCTCCTGGGCGTGGCCAACAGGCAGGGGGCTGTGCAGTCACACACAGACCCTGCCACGTGCCAGGAGACGGAGGGGTAAGCCTTCTGACAAGCTGACATTTGAGCAAGTTGGGGGCGAGAAAGCCGCCTTGGGCAACAGTGAGAAGGAAGGTGCACTGTCGCCCCAGTAGTCACTGGCAAAGGCTGCCATGTCGGGGTGGGGTCCCCCGCAGTGGCATCTGTTGGCTCCGGGCCCGTGGAAGGTTCACCCAGGCCTGCAGAAAGCAAACCTGGCTCTTGTCAAGGGAGATGGCATTTCCCACCTGCAGACCCAACCCTGGCGGCGCCTGTGACATGGGATTCACAGGTAACAAAGTAACAAGGCGAAACAAAGGAGGCTCCAGACTGCTGGGAAACAGATGTGGCCACATTAGAAACGGGCAGCGACTTGTGTAGGGGAAATGCCAGAGTGGGAGAAACCAGGGCCTCAGGTTCACCAGCCCGAAAGGGTAACGTTGGTACACCAGGAGTTACAGCGACCCAGCAAGGTGCAGTGACAATCACAGACTAGCTCCTTGGAGATGTGTCCAGCCTTGGTGCAAGTGGACAGGAAGCGCACTGACCCCTCAGCCCGGCCAGGGCGCACTGCACACCAGGGTTGAAATTTTCTACGTGGGACCAGCACTAAGGCACATCAGGTAAGCTGTGACTTGCAATGCCAGCGTCCCATACAGGCACCGGTTTGAGTCCTGGTGGCTCCACTTCAGATCCAGGTCCTTGCTAATGTGCTTGGGCCCTGTACCCATGTGGGAGACCCAGAAGAAGCTCCTGGTGCCTGGCTTCAGATCGGCTCAGGATTAGGGGAGTGAACCGGCAGAAAGGTGATCTCTCGCTGCAACTCTATCTTTTGAATAAATAAATAAGTCTTTTATAACAAAAGGCAATGTCATGTGTACCTCAGAAATATGAGCAATTGTCCAGTAATGACTATATTTCAAAAATGTTTAGGGGAGCGGGAAGTGCTAACTTCCTGAAACCCAATGAACACGTGCGGTGATAACCAAGACGGGGACACATTAGGCACAGCGCCTGCCCGAGAGTGCAGAGGTGGTGAGACCCACGTCATTGCCAAGACCAACAGCTGGACATTACAAATTCATGGTATTTCACCTCAAATTTATTTTTAAAAGTTGGTTGAAAAGTATTTGTTTAAGAATGAGAGAGAGAGAGAGAGGGAGGGAGTTCATCCACTGGCTCACTGTAGAATGCCTGCGCTGACTGGGGCTGCTCCAGCCTGAAGCCAGCCGCCGGGAACTCCACCCGGGGCACCCACACATCTGGCAGGGACCCAGATGCTGCTGTCTCCCGGGGTGTGCATTCCTGGGAGACTGGCTTGGGAACCGGAGCAGGGACTTGGACGCAGCTGCTCCCCTGTGTTGCAAGCATGTCCTCACGGGCCAGCCCCACGGTTCATTGTTAAAAAGCCGCGGGGTGGAGTCAGGTGCGCTGCCTCGGCACAGGTGTGGCAGCAAGACCTCTGACTGTGGAGTGGACACTTAGGGCCCGGTCACTGTCCTCGCAGGGCATGGGCCTCCTGAGCAGGATACACCCAGGTTCCTCCAGCTCCAGCCAACTGGGAAACAGGTTTTAAACGACTATTGAGCCTGGCAGAACATACTTCCCCTTGGCTGCATAGCCAGCTCTTGCCTCTGGCAAACCTACGAGAGCCTCTGGCCGGCAGCCCCAGGGGTGGCTGAGCTAGGGGAGTGAGCACAGCGTGCCAAGCCCAGGCACTGGACGCACGCTGCTGTCTTGGGGCCTTGTGCCTGGCATGGGCAGTTTGCAGTCTGGTGGCTGGCGAGCCCAGGAAGGCTCCGTGCTATGCAGTGTCTGGGATGGCATATCCCATGGTGAATGCTGAGGGGCAAGGGGGCGGAGCTCTGTCTGCTAGCTCTCCTGCGGGACCGTGGCGACCCCACATGGGCCCTTCTCCAAGGTCCTGCTTCTTGCTGTCACTGCACAGGTCGTACCTGGGCTTTGGGGAGGCTAGCTGAAGCCGCAGCAGCTGTGGGCATGGACGTATTTCAGATGGCAGGGCACACGGTCACACATGACGTCCCAGCCTCTGCCTGTTTATCTGCTGGCAGCCATGTCCATATAGTCTTCACCTCGTCCTCTTTATGGCTGCTGGTGCGTGACAGCACATGTGTGGGTTCGAACACCTGACATTCTGAGTGCATCTGAGCAGCTGGGAGTGCCCTCCCCTGCAGATTCCGCCACAGAGGGCTTGCTTGATTCCAACCACGTCCTCAGGACCAGTTGCACCCCAGATCTTGCTGGCAATGCAGAATCTGGGGCGCCCACCCCAACCCACCGAGGAAGGGTCAAAGTGTGATGTGCTCCTGGCATGGGTCTGGTTCACCTCTTGCCTTAGCAAGCCACATGGGGGAGTGACCCAGCAGACAGAAGATTCTCTCTCTCTTCCAGTAGCTCTGCCCTTCGAATAAATAAAACACATCTTTTTTTTTTTTTTAAATAAAGTGTTTGTCCAACAGATGCGTTGTGAAGATGGCAGATCGCTCCTTAACTGCTCACACCTGCACGTCCCCGGCTCATGGAGCACCAACAGCCGCAGTGCCTGTGAGTGTCCACTTGAGGGCACTGTCATCCTAGGGCTGTTAGGTGGCCCTTTGTGTGGGACCTTTGGCCAGGTGTCCAGCCACCCGCTGGTTCTCCAAGCTCTCCAGTGCTCCTCAGGCAGTCAGGGTCATGGTTGTCCTCACCAGCAACAGGCCCTTTGGTTTAATTCTTAGCAGAGAGCGTGTTGGGACCCAGCCTTGCCCACTGGAGTCCCAGAGCTGGGGACTGTTGGCAAAAACTCTTGTGCTGCCCCTGCATGGGTAGGCGCCTGTCCTCAGCGGGCTCTGGGGGCCGGGCAAATCACCCATCCAGCCCCAGCAGCCACGCTGGGCCCAGGGGAGAAAAGGCAGGAGCTGGCTTCCCCAGGGCCACCGGCAGTGGGATTCTGGGTCCCCAGCCCACGCACGGGCCAAGCCCTGGTGGCACTAGCTGCACCCTGGAAAGCCTGACGGTCCTCCCGGCCCAGACACGGCTCCATCCTGTTGCTGGGACAGACGCGGTGACCTGCTCTTGTCTGCCAATTCGTTATCGCAAACATTGTTTAATCCTGGCTGGGCCCTCAGCCTGTCCCTGGTGTTGAAGCGAGGCTGTATTGGCACGGGGGAAAGAAAAAGGCTGTGTCCAGGGCAGCAATAATTTGTAAGACCAACTTGGAGGAGCTTTGCAAATGAGCCCTGGGGTCCTGCGGCTTTCAGAGGGCCAGGCAGGTACAGTGGCTGAAGGGCGTGTGACAAAAGGGCCTGGCTGGGGGCATTATAATTTGCTGCAGCTACTTCCAAAAGTCCAGAATTGCAATGCCGCAGGACGTGGGCATTGTGCTTCCTATCAATACACACACAAAAGCCGAGCGAGGGTGTGGGCGACGTCTTGTTGGGGAGAACGTCATTAAATTTGCCTTCGAGGACCGTTTGAAGTTCGGAGCTCACTGCAGCACAGAAAGGTGGCAGTCCCCATCCGCCGGGCGGGGTTTCTGGCCAGCCCTGGAAGTGGCTGCTGCTGAACCAATTAGCTTCACTCAGGGAGAAGTCTGTCTCTCCAGCCAGCTTGTTGGTCGTCTCTGCTCAGGTGGCTCGAGCCATGTGCCGGTCACAGCCTTGTGGGACGCAGTCCTGGACTTGAAGTACAAGCGCTGGGATGCGCCCTGGGGAAGCATTGGGTTGTGACGGGTGCTGGCTTTGGCTCCAGCCTGGTTCTTACCCACCACTCTTCACCCACTTTGGCCAGCAGCAAGAAGTACCCATGAGTGGACAACCCTGGGAGGGACTGCCTGCAGCCCCACTGCCAGGGTGCGTGCCAGCGTCAGAGCTGACAGCCGCTCTGCCAATGCACTGTGAGGAGAGGTGTTAGTCTGGGGGTCCCTACCCAGGCCAGGGTGGTCTCTGCTCTGAACCTCACCTCCAGGGAAAGCCTTGTCCTGCAGCTGACCTGAACGGGCCCTGCTCTGTGCCAGGATCCTAGAGGCCGCAGGCTGGTGTGGATGGGGAGAGGGACAGGGAGGGGCCAGGGGAGGTGGGCATCGGGGTCTCAGGCTCAGAGGACACAGGGCATGGCACAGGCTGGTGGTCCTGGTGTGTGTGGGGGGGTGGGGTGGGTCTGCGGAGGTCTGTGACCTGGCTCTGGGTGGAGCTTGGATGAGTCTCCAGGGCCTCACCTCTGAGCCCCGCTCGCCTCCAGTCTCTTCCTGCTGTGCGTGGTGCGTGCTTCAGAGCCCTCACGACCGTCTGCTGCCCAGGCTGTTCTCAGAGTGTTTGTCATCACTCGCTCACTGCTCAGCTCTCACCTCTTCCCCTGCTCAGCAGGTTCTCCACTCTACAAACACACCATAAATTTCCAGCTGTGCGCCCCCTAAAGGAATGGAGAGACCAGGTTTTAGCCCAAAACTTGAACACATGCTGGCAGCGTTGGAGGCGGCTGCGTCTTCTCTCTTGACAGCCCCAGGACGTGTGGCACTCTGCCAGCTGTCCTTCACTCTGCCAGGCAACCGCCCAACGCAGCGTGACGTCCAGGCCTCCATTTCTGCACTACAACCTTCTGAAGTCTTCATCCACGTGTGTTTGATGCGAATGGCACATGGGACCTGAACCACGTCCAGGGTGGCCACGACTCCATCGCGCAGCGGAGCCCGTGGGTTTTATGCTGTGCTAGCTGTACGCACGTCTGGGCCTAACCTGCGTCACGCGCATTGTATCTCAAAGCTTCCTGTTTATCAACAGACAATCTTAAAAGATATGAGCAGATAGTACTAAAATAAAAAAAAAATTAAGGATGGCTATCAAATTCAAAAGCTGAATCTTTGAAATTTTCTTTGTGAAAAATATACGGTCCTAATGAAACTAACCAAAAAATTAAAAAAAAGTACGATTAATTAGTATCAGAAACTCAAAATAGGATACTGTTTCTGGTCTTCAGCTCTTAAAAATAACAGACTATTGTAAAAAACTTTATGCTTTTTTTTTGGAAGTCTAAAGGCACTTGACTTGCCAAATGGATGCTAGAAGAAGCAGAAATTCTGACTTGCCTTATCAGGTAGTAAGAAATGTGCATTTTTTTCTACCAGGAAAAACTCCAGGTTTGAATTCACCTGTGAATGTCATTAGACTGTTCAAAACAAAACAAAACAAAACAAAACAAAGAAAAACTACAGTGCCAACCCCCACAAATCCTTGCACAGGACAGAAAGGCAACGTTCCTACTGATTTGAGGAGGCCCTGATGGCACCTGTAGGCAAAATAAGTAAAATTAATAATTAATAATTAATAATTAATAATTCACAGCTTTAGATGTAAACATTGAAGGACACCAGTAGTGACATTGTTTTTCTTCTTTTTTAAGATTTATTTATTTTCATTGCAAAGTCAGATATACAGAGAGGAGGAGAGATAGAGAGGAAGATCTTCCGTCAGATGATTCACTCCCCAACTGAGTGCGATGGCCGGTGCTATGCTGATCCGAAGCCAGGAGCCAGGAACCTCCTCCAGGTCCCCCATGTGGGTGCAGGGTCTCAAAGCTTTGGGCCGGCCTCGACTGCTTTCCCAGGCCACAAGCAGGGAGCTGGATGGGAAGCGGAGCTGCCGGGATTAGAACCGGCGCTCATATGGTATCCTGGAGAGTTCAAGGCGAGGACTTTAGCCACTAGGCCACGCTGCCGGGCCCCAGGAGTGATATTCTTAAAGAGAACCAGGTGCTGTGGAAAAGCAAGGAGGTATGGCATGGATCGTAAATACGGCCTTGTGCTTGAAAATGCCAGGTCGGTCTGACTTCCAAAAATTGTCTGGTTCTTATGAGTCTATCAGAGTGACAAAAACAAAAAACAAATGGTGACAGCTAACATAGAGGGAAGTGGGCCGGTGTCGCGGACAGAGGTCAGTGGCCGTCACGGCTTCCTGTGACACTAAACACGCACACACTCTCCTACACCTGCCTGGGGTTTTCGTGAGATGCCGTTTTGCGCAGAATCCTGCACCTGGACCGGCATGTGGACAGCGGCGTTACCTGGCATGGCTGGATGGCCTTGGACAGCTGAAGGCTGAGACACACTGCGGAGCCCCCACATTGTGCGATCAAATAAAAAAACTCCACAAAAATCAATAAAACCTCCCAAACTGGGCAAGTGGGGAGTTATTCCCAGGGTTTAGCCAGGTGAGGAAAGTCGCTCCGGAAAGGAACCGTGTTGGGTCGCTCCACTCACAAACTACTCTTTTTTTTTTTTTTTTTTTTTTTAAAGATTTATCATTTTTCTTGGAAAGCCAGAATTACGGAGAGTACAGAGAGAAGGAGATAGGGGAAGCAGAGAAGCAGGAAGACAGAGAAGTGCCTTCCACTAATTTTCTTCCCAGATTCCTGTGTCTGGGGTCTGGACCTGGGCCCAAGCCAGGATGCAACACTGTCCTATTAAGAATGGTTTGTGGGCCCGGCGTGATAGCCTAGTGGCTACATCCTCACCTTGCCTTGTCAGGATCCCACATGGGTACCGGTTCTAATCCCGGCAGCTCCACTTCCCATCCAGCTCCCTGCTTGTGGCCTGGGAAAGCAGTCGAGGACGGCCCAAGGCCTTGGGACCCTGCACCTGTGTGGGAGACCAGGAAGAAGCTGCTGGCTTCGGTTGTTGTGGTTGCTTGGGGAATGAACCAGCAGATAGAAGATCTGCCTTTTCAATAAAAGTAAATAAATCTTAAAAAAAAAAAAAAAAAAGGAAGATGCTCAGGGGCTGGGGTTGTGGTGCGGTGGGTTAAGCTGCTGCTGGTAACACTGGCATCTACGGACGGGCCGGTTCCAGGTGCAGGTGCTCCATGGTGGCTCTAAGTGAGCCGGCTGTTCAGACACTGCCATGCCTGGCTGGTACCCAGAGCTCTTCCCTTCAGCTATTCACACTTTCCTGCCCTTGTGCCTTGCGCCATGCAGGCTAAGGGCCTCGGTGTTGTCCTGCCACTAGCTTCTCTCTGCCGGGCATTCGATGGCCCATGCAGGATTCCAGCAGCAGGCATTTGGGGCTGATTTGCCCCGGGTGGAGCTGCTGTCCACCTGTCTGGTCATGGCGGCCCGAGGACGAGCCCAGGTGAAGGTGTGCTAACCCCTGCCTGGGGAGCTTTCCGTTTTGAGTGGTAGCTCTGATTTGGGATTCCATAGGATGGCCCTGGGCCAGCCATGCTCTGCTGTGACCCTGTTCTGCAGAGCTGAGTTCATGGCCCTGAGGCCTCACAGAGGCGGGCGGTGGCACGTCCAGCACGGCGGCCATCCCGGCACTCTCCTGGGGGGATAGCGTGGCCTTCCTCTCTGCATTCTCCAGGAGCAGCAGGTGGACGCTGGCACACAGTGCTTGGTGTGGAGTCCCCACCCAGAGCACCTGGCCACCCACCTGGGCGCCTGCTGCAGCCCCAGGACGAGGCCTGAGGCCTGGGGACATGCGGGCCACAGGCACCTGCTGTGGGCCGGCCAGGACACATATGTGAGCACGCATGAATGTATCCATGCATATGTGCAGCTGTATGTATATGTGCTATATTTCACACACGTTTACATGTGCATGTGGGTAAATGTCTACATGTGAGCACATACATGTTTGCACGTGTGGGATATATGAATGTACTATGTGTCTGTGTGTGATGTAGTGATGTTATATCCAAGCGTGATATATCTGCATGTATGTTTTAAACATGCCTGCATGTGGAATTTGGAAAGTTTCTCTGTGTGCCTGTGTGTGTATGGATGCCATACACGGTTTTCTATATACGCAGATCTAGTCATCTGGACAGGAGCGTGTGCAGTGTGGTCTTCCTACAGTGCATAGATGCGTGTATGGCTTGTGTGGATGCAGATCTGTGTGTGTGTGATGTGTGTGCATGGGTGCCTATGTGACCACGTGTGCAGGACAGGCATGTGCCTATGTGAGCATGTGGGGTGGCGTGTACACACCCATGTGAGCCTGTGTGCATGGTAGTGCATGTGTGTGTCTATGTGAGCACAGGTGGGTAGTGTGTATGCTGGCTCTAGGAAACCTGGGTAATTCATAAATGACCCAGTTCAGCCCTGTGTGTTTCCTGGAGGCTGGGGTCCCCTTCCCAGCATGCCACAGATGGCCCTTCTCACGGGAGAGGCCTGCGAAGGATTGTGACGAGGTGGCCCCAGGCTTTGGAGGTGGAGCCGGGGGTGTGTAGCAGCCCGGTGTGTGCAGGGTTACGGGGGTCTCCCAGGCCTCTGGCCTGGCCCAGAGCGGAGGGCCAAGAGCTGTCTCCCCCCACCCGCTGATCTTTCATTCCAGAGCTGCGTTAGCAGGTCATCAAGGCAGAGACCTCCTCCCAGCACCTATGGGAGGGGCAACTCTGACCTTAGATGGCAGGAGGCCAGAAGGGTGCCTGCCTCGTGCCTGGCATGGTGAAGTGTGCCGGCTGCCACCCATGTGTCACAGAAGCCCAGGAGGCAGTGGCCGAGTAGGTGTCCACGGCAGAGCGAGGGTTGGGCCGTGATTCCAGCGTGGGTTGCTAACAGCCCTCGCCCTGCGTTGGAACAGACGGCAGACTCAGTCTCTAGGCTGAAGAAACCCTCGCCCAAGGCAAGAGGGAGGTACGATGCCAAGTGGAAGGACTGGGCCAAACGCCCTGGGCAGTGCGATCATTCTTTGACAAGATTGGGGTGAGGTGGAGAGGCCTTCACCCCCATCCCACCCCAGACTCTGGGGTGCCCACTGCCCTCTGCTAGGCCCATGTGAGGAGTGCTCTCATTGTACACCCCAAGGCAGTAAACCTCTTCTGACTGCATCCCCTGTGCCAGGGACCTGAAATGCATGGCGTAGGTGACTGGCCAGTGGGAACCTGACAGATGTGTGGCGCCAGATCCCATATGGACGCTGGTTCTAGTCCTGGCTGTCCCACTTCCAATCCACTCCCTGCTACTGTCTGGGAAGGTAGCAGAGTATTGCCCAGGCCCTTGGGTCCCTGCACCCGTGTGGGAGACCTGGAAGAAGCTCCAGGCTCCTGGCTTTGGATCAGCTCAGCTCCAGCCATTGCAGCAGCTTGGAGAGTGAATCATTGGATGGAAGATGTTCCTTTCTGTCTCTCTTCCTCTCTGTATATCTGACTTTCTAATAAAAATAAAGCTTTAAAAAATAAATCTCAAAGAAAAAGAAGAAAAGGAAAGTTCTGGCGATTGGCCCAGGAGAAGCATTAACAAGTCACTGCTTTGATTGAGTCCATCTGCTTCATTCCTCAAATGGCCACAAGTGCCCTACGCTGGGACTCAAGCTGAAAGCAGGAACCCAGTACCTTGACTGCCACTGCTCCCCTGCAGTCTGACCCGGTAGAAAGATGGGAGCCAGGAGCAGGGCTGTGGGCACGCGAGGGAGATGTGGGCACTCCCAGTGGTGTCTTCGCTGCTGGCCAAGCAGCTGTGTGTTCCTCCGGCACGTAGGAATAGGTGTCCTGGGCTGCAGTGGCTGGGATGGGGCTTGTGTGAGCAGAGTGGTTTAGCGGGGATGTCCTTGGCAGGGTGACTGTGTGTGGCGGTGCCCCTGCCAGGATGTTACTGCTAACTGGTGTGAGGAGTTCTAAGGGTTCAGATGCAGTTAGGAAAGACCTCTGCAGGAATCAAGGACCAGTTGTCAGCTGAAGAGACAGAAAACATTGATCCAATGAAACGAAAAGATTGTTAGGGAACCCAAGGGGTGCCAATCGCAGAGGCCATGCTATGAGCAAGCAGGCTGCGGCATTGCACCAGAGCACACCACAGACCAGCACGCCGCAGGTGCTTACAGACCACGTGGGCACCGCCTGCCTCAATCAGGCAGGTTAACAGTACTTCTCAACCATGTCACATCTCCCAAATGTCACTCCAACACGGTAACACTTGTTAACTGATTAGGAGCCAGGACTGCCAAGCGGGAGGCGTGGAAAGCACAAAACAAAATCCAGACATGTTGAAAAAGAATCAGCCGATTGATAGGCAGTCCCTAAGCTCCCCGGACCCCGACCTGGACAGACCCCTCCCTCGCAGAGCCTCTCTCTCACTTACTCATTGCAGTGAGATGAATAACAGTCCGATGACTCTCGGAATACATCCGGGCAGTCATGTGGACGCCACTGCTGTCATGGTGCGCGCCTCAAGCCCTGGGGAACAGTCCTTCAGGCTTGGATGGGTGTGGGGGTGGGGTCCTCTGCACGTTGCAGTCACTTTGTTCTGGGAGTTGCCAGTTTTGCCTCCATCCCATTGTCTTTTGCTATTTCATCTTGTTTCGATTCTCCCATGAGAAATCCTAGGGCTTTTATCGTCAGTGGCATGGGTTTGTCTCACGTCCTTAGCGGTTATAGACAGTGCGTCGGCCCCATGTCCTGTGTCTCTTACCACAAGCATTGCCTGGGTACTGAGCGTAGCCGTGTGTGTGTGTGTGCGCGTGTGTGTGCGTGTGTGTGTGTGTGCGTGTGTGCATGTGTGTGTGTAGGCAGTCTCGGCATTGGTTAGTTTCACAGCTGCTGCTTCAGGACTGGGGTGTTTGTCCAGGCCTGGCTGCTCTTAGCAGCCTGGTACTGGGAGGACCGCGATGTCAGGTGGTGGTTTGGGGATCTGGGACCCACTTCCTGTTAAGTGCAGGCAGATTGCATGCCCCTAAGGGCTTTATTTCCACTCTAATCAGATTCCATCCCATGGAACTGCTCCCTTAATGAGGGTTAATGACTCTAATTACTGTCCCCTTCACTTAAGAACATGCTTAAGAGCAGCTAATCACCACATAATGGCCCAGGAATGGCTGAGGTCCCAGCAGAGCCCCGGCAGCCTGCCGTCCCCTTTGCACACACCATGGCACCAGGGCTACTCTGTGATGGCCATGGTGGGAGGGGTGGGAGGACCCTGAGTTTTCATCCTATGAGCTGCTGTCAGGCTGGTAACCTGATGACTTGGTGGTCTGTGGAGGACAGCAAGAGTGACAGCCACATGGGCAGGATAAAGCAGGTCCTGCCTGGCATGCCTGGTGTGATGGGCACCTCCTTGGGGGACAATCTAGAAATAGCTCCTTATAGCAAAATCACACAGGTAGCCCAGCCTAGTAGTTCCTCTTATAAAAATTTATCTAGCAGGTGTTTTGGGACATGCGTGTGAAGGCTAGGGAATAGCAAAAGCGTGAAAATGACCTACAAGTGGGCCGATTAAGTCAATTGTCACACCCCCAAGCAGGGGAGCTGGGTAGGGAATAAGACACATGATGCACACAGTCCCTGAGCTGTATCAAATGGAAGGGACAAAGTGTCAAGGGGTGGCATGTGACTGTGTGAGACTGGGGCGCCCCCGTAAGCGCACGGTCCACGCGTCTGCTCTCTCCATGTACCGCAGGCAGCATTCCAGCGCGTTCGCAGTGCTGTAGGCTCCAGCCCGTGCTGGGCTGGCGTGCAGGGGCCCTTGTGGAGTTTGCAGGACAGAGATGTAGCCCTGTTGGTGAGCAGTCAGGGCCATGTGCAGCTGCCAGCAGCCAGGAATTCCACCGGGCTCTGCCCTGTGGGCGGAGGGGACCCACGCCGGGGAGCCTTCACCTGCTGAGGCGTGCACTGGCAGGAAGCTGCACTGGAAGTGGGGCCAGGACCTGAATGGAGGCGTGCTGACGCAGGGTGAAGGTGTCCAGGCTGCAGCGTAACAGCCAGCCCTCAGTACATCAGTTCTTCCTCTTACCACAGTGCAGAAGTGGGCTCCTTGGGGGCTGGCTGTCAAACAGCCTGTCATGCACTCACAAAACCAAAAATTCTCGCTTGACCTTTACTATTTTGTATGCCTTCCCAGTCTGACTTTTTTCTGTTCTTGTGATCTTTGTCTTTGTTGCAATGACCCCTCATTTGTAAGTCCTAGTTCTCATCTCATCTTGGCCTCCCAAAGTCTAAGTGTTTCACTCCAGGCCCGACGCCCCAAGCGTTCATGCTGTGACTCATCTTCCTAGTTAGGTGGCAGACTAGCGTGCTGCTAAGATCTTGTCCCCGAATGACCCAGTCACTTTAAAGCAACAGCTTTATTCTGCTCTATAAAATGCATCTCTAGAGTAAAGTGTTAATTTATTAAAACACGTGCAAGCCAATGTACAGCTTCCATGGATTAGTCAAAAGCACCCGTAACGTACTCATGATGGCTTCCCAGTGGCCCAAGGAGAGTGGTCCCCGACTGCCACGTGTGATGTCTGACAGTGGAGCCGATGAGCTGAGTGTCCAACCAGAGAACTCTGTGGAGTGCGGGGAGACAGGGTTTCCATGGACGCAATCGTTACACACATTGCTGGGCGATTGCTATCATTACAGAGAATAATGTTGCCAACAGCGCCCTTGGAGTCCAGCCCACGGAGCAGCACAGTGGCGGGAGAGCGAGGGCAGCCGCTGGCCACTCTGCATTTGGGGGCGCTTCTCCGTGGGGCTTTGACGGCCGGGACAGTGGAAGAATCTTCTCTCTGGAGGACCGGGGCTGTCTCCATCCCACAGAGACCCAGGGGTGGCGATTCAGAAAATGCTACTTTTTCTTTTTCTCCTTCTTTCCTTCCTTCTTGTCTTTGCCCAGGCCTCCCGTCAGCGCCAAGGCTCGTCTTTGTCCTAGAGGCGTCCTTGTATACCAGTCCTGAAACACAGAAGTTTAGGACAGGGTGAGGGTGCAGTGAACTCCTGGGATATTTTTCTAAAGGTTTGCATTTTATTTGAAAGCCAGTAAGTCTTTTGCTTCGTGGGCTGCATGGTACTAGTATTTCATTGAATTGTGTCCTATTAATGGACATACAGGTCTTTTTCAGATTTTGGATACTTCAAAGAAGGCTAGTGTATAAATGAGAAACCTTCCTAAAGTCTGTGGAAAATGGGATAAAAAGATACTTGTGTTGCAAACTGTTTTTAAATTCCCACATAGTCAAACAATGAACAACCCATTGCTAAAATGGCAGGACCAAATTGCCACCTACTCATAGTAACCCTGAATGTAAACTGCTTAAATTCATCAATCAAACATCATAGATGAGTAGACTGGATTAGAACCCCATCTGTTTGTTGCCTACAGGAGACACATCTCACCAACAACGATCAGCAGAAACTGGATCTCATGGATTTTGATGTTTTGGTTTTTATTTTCATTTCTTCAAAACTTTTTTTTCTCATATTAGATTCTTTACTGATTCATAGATCATACAGTAGCATCATTTTCTTCAAGAAGGTTCTGATTTTTTTCTCATTTCTTCAGCAACACATTATCCATTCAGCAGCATGTTATTTAACTTCATGGTGTTACAAATTTCTATTTTTCTTCCTGCTGTTGATTTTGTATTGTGGCTTTTCATTTAAGAGGATGTATAGTAACTGTGAAATGGAGACTGTCATGTCCAGATGTGAGGATACAATGTAGTATGCATCTCTACTTCCAGATCAAAGACGGACTGAAACTGTTAACTATATCTTGACAATAGGGTCATGGACTCTGTCATTGTCCATGCCCACAATTACGGATGTATGACTGTTTATGAAGAACTATACTATTGTAATCATATAGGGGAAAAGGGGTTTGGAGAGGGGTAAAGGCATTCCCAGAGCCTGTGCAACTGTATCATAATAAAAATACGGAAAAAAATACATTGCATAAGAAAGCCAACATGGAAAGGTGGAGTTCATCAAGTGCCCATGGAGTTCCGATCTAAATATAGATTGCTGCAAGTCAGGTCCCACGGCAAGAGATGGTGAAAATTCTCTGTTCTAGGCATGTTGGCATTTCATGGATGAAGTAACAGCAGAGTATATTTAGCATGTTGTGAACATGAATATGGCAAATTGGCAGTTTCCGTCAGTTGCTGGCAATAGTTTAGAGTGATGACAAATATTATTTTGATTTTTTTGTGTGTTATTTAGTTATGAGGAAAGTGTATGGTAAGCAGTCCATTTGATGGTTTACTAATTTCCTTGTTGTTGAGAAGTCCGAGTTGATTATGTATTTAATATGATAACCATTTGTGTGCTGTGAATTGCATTAAGAGTTATGTAGGGCAG
Organism: Ochotona princeps; assembly: GCF_030435755.1. Lineage (NCBI taxonomy): Eukaryota > Metazoa > Chordata > Mammalia > Lagomorpha > Ochotonidae > Ochotona > Ochotona princeps. Next base: position 105,698,464 of record NC_080836.1, read on the forward strand.
AGTTGATGCTTACTAAATGTACAAAACGGATTGATGAGATTAGCCAGTTAAATCTTTTCACCAGTAAGGCACTCAACAGCCCATGAGATATTTATTAAAAATGTCAAGTAAATCCTCTTATTTTTGTATCATAGTGTCAAATAGCAGTAAAATAAACATGTTAAGATCCTTAATCCACTGCTATGTTTCACTGTAAAATTTACCTTTGCTAAAATTTGCTTCTGTTCAAATTTGTTGAGATCGCACGTAAAAGTATCCTAATATTACTGTGGCTGGTATTTTCTAATTACTGTATAATATTTTGGGAATGCAAATTTTATTTGAATGTCAACTACAGTTAAGCATGTGCCGTTTGTTTTTCTTGCTCAGGTTTTGTAATTTGATGGAATGTTTTTATTATAGTTTAATAAATGTTTGCTTTATTAAAAAAATACATTGCAAACTGGTTTTGAATCTCCACATAGTTTTTTTTTTTTAATAAGATGTATTTCTCCTGAACTTTTTGAAGTGCCCTGATGTGTCTTAAGATATCTTGATTTTCTTTTGTGTCTTGGGTGCTACTTTAGCTGGTTATAAAATACTAGGGCATTTTACTCGCCCCGCCTCCCCAGCCCTTCATAGGCACAAGCTGATTTGCCACTAGCCTTTACAGCTGGCTTTTGTCTCAATTCTAGGTTCCCTAGAGTATAAGCATGAGTTTGCTTTCACTGGTTAGGCTGAATTCTGGGGGGTTGTTTTGAACCCCACAACACGTGTGTTCAGCTCAGGAACATTCTCGGCACTTGTTTCTTCAGGGAATTGTTCGTCTTGTATTTCTTGTGTTTTTTTCTGGAGCTTCTGTTTGTTGAATGTCAGTGTCCTTCAACCCATCCTCCGTGCTTCTTAACTTTACTTTTACAGATTTTATGTTTATGGTTTTTAGACAAACTCCTGAGATTCGGCCTCCAATTTGTTCTCTGATCATATTTTCTCTAGAAATTATGTGGCTTTTATTTTTACATTTAATGTCAATTACTATATATATAATCTTTATTTTTGAGCTTTATTTCTGTGATTTTTTTCATAATTCTCTCTATTCAATTTCTGTCTTTTGAAAGTTGGTGTGATTCTTAAATGGAAGCCTTTTTTCATTTATTTGTTTTTTAAAAAAGATGTATTTTAGTATTTGAAAGATAAAATTGCAGAGAAAGATGGAAGGAGAGAGACAGAGCAAGAGAGAGAGAGAGAGAGCAAGAGAGAAAATCTTCCATTCTTTGATTTACTCTTCAAATGACCTCAGCACCCAGGAGCGCCATGCAGGTGTCCAAGTGGTTGGCAGGAATTCATCTTGTACTGTCCTTCTAGCTATGGCAGCGGGAAGCTGGACGGGAAGTGGAGGAGCTGGGACTCAGTGAGCCCTCTGCTATGGAATGCCAACATTGCAAGTGGCAGTTCAAGCTATGGTATCACAAAGCCAGGCCTATCATTGATTTTTCTTCAACATTTTGGGCAGATTGTGCTTGGTGTGGAACTTTCTGAAATGTTTTCTGGCTTTCGCCTGGACACCTCTGTCATTGATGCAGAGGTCTTCCAGGTCCTGAAGTCAAGTGCAGACCACTGGCTGGTGAGGACGCTCTGAGGCCACTGTGTCTTGGTCTTACCCTCGCTAGCTGAGGTCCAGGTACAGAGGGAGAGAGTGGCCGTTTTCTCTCTTCGGATTCCTACCATGTTTGGCTGTCATGCTGCATTCCAGGATGCTTTTCTGAATATTCCTTTCCAGCTCGTTTATTATTTACTTGTGTCTGTCCACAGATAACCCATTTGCTAGAAATTACCAATTTATTTGGAAGAGTTATAAAAAACAGAGCGCTAGAGGGATGTTCCGTTCATTGGTTCATTCCCCAGATGGCCAGCCACGGTGACCAGGGCTGTGCCAGGTCAAAGCCAGGAGCCTGGGAGTTCGTCTGAAAACCTGTGTGGATGGCAGCGGCCCAAGCGCCTTGGCCTTCTTCCGTTGTCTTCCCAGGGACATTAGCAGAGAGCTAAGATGAGAAGTGGTGCAGCCGGGATTCAAATTGGTTCTCGTAGGGCATGCTGGGGGCAGCTTCAACCGCTTCACTTCCAGCACTGTTCATTGCATTTTTGATTTTAATGACTATAAGAAGTTCTAGTTGGTTCTGTTTCAGCTCCGCCTACCTTCTCCTGTATGGTTTCTGGTGTGTAACCACCAGGGCAACACCTTTCAGGATGTTTCACTGTCTCAAGGTGTTGGGGGTGCCAGTTATGTGGCACACGTCTTCAGCTCTGCCCATGGAAGTGGCTTCCCTATGACCCCTGGGTTGTTAGGCTAAGCTCCTCTCAAGCTGGGACAGCACTTCCTGTGGGAGTCCCCCATTTCCTGGCTAGGTTAAATTTCCAAGTAGAGTGGTTCCCATAACTGCTTTTGATGTGACTTTTGGGGGTTTTCAGGCCATCATGCCATTTTTGAAGTGCATGCGTATTTCCGTTTTTGGCACCCTGCAGTTAGCTGAGCCAGGAGCAGGCTTGAGTGTGGAGTTCTGACCACCAAGAGCCCTGTACTGCCTCCCTGCAGCGGCCCAGCAGGTACCCCAGCTTCCTGCACTCACTGCATGGCTGTGTTTTACGCTCCCCGCACCACCAAAGCATTTGCTGTGAGCCTGTTCCTGTCTTGGAGATTTATCTTTGTTTCTGACACTTTGGGATTTCCTGTTCCTGCTTTCATTCTTGGCTCTGACTTTCATGTGGAGTGAGATGGCCAAGTACTTAAGGGGATGAGCTCCTAATTTACTGAGACACTGTAGAAAACATCGTTAATAAACCTGGCTTTGGGATCAGGCGTGGATCTTAGTTCTACTGTTTCTTAGCTGGTGACCTGCAACACAGGATGTCACCTCTTGCATTTTGTTTCAACTGCTGCTGTGGCCCGTTTGTGCAAGCTTCTTGTGATCCCACAAGTCAAAATTTCCAAATTTCGTTGTTTATGAGAGAGTTCAAATTCAGGAAACCAGGCCGGGAGACAATGAGATGGCGTTTGCTGCTAAGATTGGCCACAGTTCGTGCGCTTTACCTTAAAGCTCTCCCTGGTGACAGGCCACAAGTCCCACACAGGCCTTAGCCGGTTGAGGTCACGATGTCGTACTGTCCTGCGCCTGGCGCTGTGACGCACTGGGAGGAGCAGGTAGGGGGTTGGCCACACCAAGACTGCAGGTTTTGCATGTTCCACTTTGCTCCATGTCCCGCCCCGGGGGCACACTGCATCTTTTGCAGGAGCACGGTCAGACACCAGGTGCCTCTAACCAAAACCTTGCAGAGATCCCTGCACAAAGCTAAAACCCAGCTCCGAGGAAGCATACCCCAAAGCTGGCTCTTCAACATAGGGGATGACCTAGTGAGTCAAAAGGAGAAAACTGCTTGGGAATCCCAGGAAACAATAAAAGATGCATGAAGAGGAAAAATGGTTATAGTCAACACAAGATTTGAATAATAAACAAGAATATTAATTCAAATGCTGGGCAATCATGCAGCTGGAACTGACAGGAACCACCCAAACAGGCTTAAGGCCAAACATGGCCGTGTGCCTGCGTTTCCAAAGGCCTCGGCGGGTGCTGCCTGTTGCTGGGCACCGTGCCTTACCTGGGGATGGCTCTGCCTGTTGCTGGGCACCGTGCCTTACGTGTGGATGACTCTGCCTGTTGCTGGACACCGTGCCTTACATGTGGATGGCTCTGCCTGTTGCTGGACACCGTGTCTTACATGTGGATGGCTCTGCCTGTTGCTGGGCACCGTGCCTTACATGTGGATGGCTCTGCCTGTTGCTGGGCACCGTGCCTTACCTGGGGATGGCTCTGCCTGTTGCTGGGCACCGTGCCTTACATGGGGATGGCTCTGCCTGTTGCTGGACACCGTGCCTTACATGGGGATGGCTCTGCCTGTTGCTGGACACCGTGCCTTACATGGGGATGGCTCTACTAGGCTGCAGAGCTCAACAATGGAGATGGCGTTGCTCACACACCAGCCTGGACCCTCCACTGTCTACATACTTCAAAGTTCAGAATGTTACAATGCTTTCTAAAAATAGGAAAAATAATTCTTCTGAATTCTAGTACCTTCCTTTGGCATGTGCCTTGAAAACCCAAACCAAAGTGTCTGTTGGCAAACACGGGATGGAGGCAGCATTTGCATGAAATGTGCTATTTTGGGAAATGGTTTTCTCCATGGAAATACAAAATGAAAACCAAATTAAGCAGTGTGTGTGTGTGTGTGTGTGTGTGTGTTCAATGGTTCTGAAGCTCAGTTCTGCAAATCTGCAAGTCACACTTTATTGCTAAGGCTCAAAGGATTTTGTGATCCCACAAGTCAAATTTTCCAAATTTCATTGTTTATAAGAGAGTTCAAATTCAGGAAACCGGGCCGGGAGACAATGAGATGGCGCTGGCTGCTAAGACCGGCCGCAAATCATGCGCTTTACCTTAAAGCTCTCCTCCTCCTCTTTGTACACGGGGCTCATGCTGGTTATGGCCGTGATGAACTCAGCCGCCACCAGCGGCCTGTGGTCCTGCTTCCGGATCCTCCGCTCCGTGAGCACGCTTCTCACCACCTGCACAACAGCTCCTTGGGTGAAGCCGTCGGTGACCTTGGCCAGGCAGCTGACGTTCAAGGCGTTGGTAAGGACTCCTCCATGGCGCTGGATTATTTCTTTCCACAAAACTGTTGTCATCAAGGTGGTGGAAAAGACAGAAAGAGCGTGTGTTACCACGGAGAAGGAGGTGTCTGTGTCCCCCACACTGTAGAGTTAGGTCTTACACAGCAAGCAACCAGACACCCGGGCTGCTCCCTTTGATTCACAGTTCTAAGGGGCAGAAAGTCCAAAGTAACGCATTTGCTCTAGGGAATCTTCAACAAAAGAGACACGAATCAACGACTGTGGGGGCAAAGCCACAAAGCCCTCTGGAAACTGACCAGCAGAAATCAAAACATGGCCAGAATCGTCTTAAAGCAGTGCCTATCAAGAGGCTTAAGAACATTCAACATGTCTCTACTCACAGAAAATGATATTTTGCAGACAGTCTAAAAAGGCAGGAGTTACTTATTTCTAGTTATGAAGTTCATTTCTTGCATTAGGTTTGTATCTGGGTAGGCGCCCTTCTCTTAAGGATAATAAGACTACACTGTATGATTTCTCCTCCCTCCACCCCCAGCCACCATGCACAGGTTGGTTGAGGCCAGGTCCGGTGCCAGGCTGCTGTCCGGTTTAGGGGACAAGCACTACAGGACGGATTTCATCAGAACACGGGGATATGGTGAAAAGCTATTGTCACATGGGTCATTGCCGAAGTCTGACGGCAGACATAGAAAGAACTCCCGCCCACGCAGGAACTGTGTACTGCGAGCTTCACGGAGAGTGGGTAGACTCCCTCCCATGCACAGAACCGAGCCAGGTGGAGAGAAAGCCTCCACTCAGAGACACACACGTTCTGTTTGCTCATTCACTCCCCAAAGGCTGTAGTGGCTGAAGCTGGGCTGCTCTGAAGCCCGGAACCAAGAGCTTCTTCTGGGTCTCCCATGTAGGTGCAGGGGTCTAAGGACTTGGTCCATCCTCTGTTGCCTTCCCAGGCCAGAAGTAGGGAGTTGGATTGCAGGTGGAGTAGCCAGGACTCGAGCTGACACCTATAGGAGATGCCAATGTTGCAGGCAGAGGCTTAACCTATTATATCACAGTGGGTGCCAGCCCCATTTAAAAAAAGTTACCAATGATTTTCTTCAATGACTCCATCATCCACATACATGGGCCTGCGGATGGTGAGTGTGCTGTGCAAGGGGCCACTAACTCTGAAGGAATTCCGTGGCTTTTCTCATTACCGCGGGCAGTGTCAATGGGTCTTCCGTGAGGCCCTTGGGCCGCTCCAGCGCTCACCAGCCCCACCCATGAACTTCCCGGTGGGACCCTTTGCCCGTGTGCTTGGAGTTGCGGAGGAAGCACTGATTTTACCGAGTGGCCTGGTTCCTTTGGCAGGCCATCAAGGGCTTGAAGACTTGCTGAGATACCGGTGGGGTCACGGGGACCCCCAAATTGGCCCTGAGCAGATCAACTCCCAGACCCACTCTGCTGCTTCCCTGTGAAGTTTCTTTGAACTTGTGCCAAATGAGCCTTTGCCATAAACCAGGAATGGAGAGGCGAATGTTTTGTTGCAGCTGTGAGAGAAAGGGCCGGAGATGTGCACAGAGCACCAGGTAGGGCCCGGCAGGTGCAGCTGCTTCGCTTCCCCTAGCTGTGCTGAGCTGTTGACCGCTACGTGCTGGTGCCACCTCGGACCCGCCACACAAAATACACAGGCAACTCAAGACATGCCTGTGTAAGACAGACTGGAGTAGCAGGCGCTTCACCTCGACAGAACAGCTGCAGAGGTAGATATCAGGGTAAGAATGACAACCGGCACCAGCAAGCACCAGGTCGCGGGATGCCTTCTGTCCACACCAGTGATGCCGACCGAATTGACTGCCAGTCCGCAGGGTGACTCTGGAAGCCGCAAGGAGCACTCTCTTCATGTCGATGTTACGGAAGAGGACCCAGCAGACCTCCAGCCAGGAACTAAGGACAGCTTCAGTCTTAGTAAGCACGGGCCACCTGCCCACGTGGGGCACAGCCTGGAGCTGTCCTGGACCAGCAGTGGAGGGGTGTGGTTCCCCGTTAGACTACAACAATCATGGCTTCAGAAGCTTCTGGCCTGAACAGATTCCACTGTAATTGCTCTGCAAGGCAAGGTTGGCCGGCAGCAGCAGAATGGATGTGTGATGGTGTGTTGACCCTCCAAAATGCATGACCGACAGGTGGCCTTGGAGAACCGGGGCGGTGCCCCAGGCGCGCAGCCACACAGCTGCTCCACACGTCACTGTCATCTGCTCACCATCCAGGCTTGACTTTCTTCTCCTGCTTGATGAACCTGATGTATTGGCCTTGCAGAGTGGCGGCTGCAGCCTTCACTAGGCACCGTCTTCAGGGGTTCCTCGCACAGCTGCTCTGGGGGTGCTGGGCAGACAGCTGAGTGCAGAGTGAGTGTCATTGAGATGGGAGCAAGGGGACCAGCGGGCCAGTGGGTACATAGGTGGTAGACGCCAAGTCACTGCAGTGCGGGGCTGCAGCGGGTGAGGCTGGCCCCTTGGGGTGCCTGAGGCCACGGTGGGCCCCTGGACTCTGTGATGCCCTTCTTCCTTTGTCTTGGCTCACTGCCGAGGCCTCCTCTGCTGGCTCTCCCCACTCCTGCTGCCTCCTGGGCACTCTTTGCTGCTGCCTTGGCCCTCAGCCTCCCTTGGTCTGCTCCTCCCACCCCAGCTGGGTGCTGGCGAGGACACGGTGCCTGGATATTGGTTTTTATTTGAGTTTCATGCAACTGCTAAGGGTGAATTTGATCTGGTAGAGAGTCTGTCCTTCTGAGGCCTAGCATTCCAGAAAGCTCTGGAGACAGAAACTGGGCAGAGCTGGGCTTGGGGTGGGGCCGGTGATGAATGGGGTTGTGAGCTGAGCAGACCCTGGGGGAGGAGAGGCAGGCGGAGGGACGCACCAGGAATGTGAAGGAAGGAGTCCCGGGGATTTGTGGGGACAGGCAAGGCATTCGTCAGCCTGGGCGGGTGGATTTTCTTTCAAAAGCTGGACGCGGGGCATATGGCAGCAGATGCCAGATGTGACTTGTGGAACCTGAAGGACTGTGTTTCACAGCCAGCTCCTTGGTGCTGTCACCTCGCTCACGTGGCCTGGAGCAACGTGGTAATGTTGAACCTGGAAGGGCTCCCATGACTTTGGGGCTGTCCCCTGCCACTCAGTAGATGGCCAATCAATGGCCTCAGTTAGGGGTCTGCAGTCTGGGCTCCATGAGCCTGAAGAGGCCTGGAGAGGCCCTTGTGATCACCGTGAGGACTGGTCTTTAAGACGGAGGTCCTGGTCACTGTGGCTGTGAGAAGTTCAGGGTCCTGGAGGAAGCCCTGCCCAGCACGTGAGAAGTGGGCTAGAGCAGTGGTCTGGATGAACCTCCCAGAGAAAGACAGATGTGAAAGTGTGTAGTGTGTGGAGTGGGGAGTGCGTTCGGCAGGTCTGTGATCTGACCATGAGGGATGGGTCTCCCCACCCCACGCAGTAGAAAGGGAACAAGACAGCAAGGACTCCTGAGAGGGGAGCGTGAGAAAGCTCTGTTAAAGCCAGGAGTCCTACCCGTGGGCAGTGGATGGTGGCCAAGGCTGCCCTTCCCCAGACGTTTCCTGGCTCAGGCGTCCCTGCCTGCAGGAAGCGGGGTGAGGCTGTGTGACTCATGCTGGCCAAGACAACATGGGTTGAGGAAATGTGGTTCCTAAAGTCTCCAGAACATTCTTCCGCTTTCCTTCAACTGCTGGCTGGATGCAGAGGATCTGGCGGAAGTTTCTGAGGCCAGAAAAGGATTGGAATCCACTAGGTGGAGGAGGGAGAACTCACAGGGACCCCAAGTCTCCCTGCACTCCATGTGTTGCATGGGTGGACGAAGCTGGGGTCACAGTTTATGGGGCACACTGCAGAGTGGCCAATCGGTGGGCAGTTCTTAATATATGCAGAGCAGAGAGTACACATGACAAGCAGAGGGGCCAATCGGCTGGCAGTTTATAATCTATGCAGCATAGGTTTCCTTTTAGCGTTTGTCATTGATCAGCAACTGACAGAACCAGAGAGGGCCGTACTCCCTCTGTTTCGATGATGGTAACGTGACCGGAGGAACAAAAGGAATTAAGCCTGATGTAATGGCTTGTAATGGCACCATCTGAACTAACCACTGCTACTCCAGAGCAATCCTGAGTACACCACTGGCCCCTGGTCCCCACGCCACCACCCTACATCCCTTCTACCACTGCCCCCGGTCCCCGTGCCACCGCCCTGACCCTCCCCAGCCTCATACATGTGGCCAGCATTGCCATCATATCTTCCATTTCCTCCCACCACCATCCCCAGTGTGATCCTAGTGCCTTGTTAGCATTGTGCCACTGGGATGCCAGCGCATGTTAGGTGAGGATTTAGCCGCTGAGCCATTGCTCCGGGTTCCTTGGTACTCTTCTACTTAAAAAACATACCTTAGGGCTGGCATGGTGGCATAGTATGCTAAGGCATCCCTGGTATCCTTACAGGAGCCAGTTAATGCCCAGGCTGCTCCACTTCCATCCGTCTCCCTGCAGTGAAGGTTGGCCCAAGTGCTTGGGTCCCTGCACCCACACGGGAGACCTGAAAGAAGCACTTGTCCTCTGGCTTCAGACTGGCCCAGTCCTGGTTGCTGCATCCATCTGGGGAGTGAACCAGTGCAGGATGTCTATCTCTCTCTCTAGCCTTCTCTCTGCAAATCCGCCTTTCAAATAAAAACAAATATAAAAATATGTACCAAGTGGTTGGTTTCTGACTCTTCCAATTCAAGAATAAAGAGTGGGGCGGGCTCCTCTAGTTATACCCACTGTTCATTTCAAAGTCAGCCTAGGGCTAGACTTGGAGATGAGAAACCAGTGACACAGAAATGGGGCTTGAAGAGAAGGCCGAGGGATGAGGTGAGCGGCTCCAACCTCCTCCAAAGGCAAATGAGGCCAGGGCAGTGGCATCACAGCACACTGCTCCTCCGCCTGTGGCGCCGGCATCCCCATGGGTGATGGCTCAAGTCTCAGGAGCTCTAATTCCAGTGCAGCTTCCTGCTGAGGGACTGGAGAGCAGCAGACTGAACCCATACAGGAAGCCCAGAAGAAGCTCCTGCTTTCCAGCTTAACATCAGCTCAGCTCTGGTTTTGTGGAAATTTGGAGAGTGAACCAATGATGGAAGCTTTTTCTTCTCCCTTCCTTCTTTCTTCCTTCCTTCCTTTTGGTCTCTCCCTCTCTATGGCTCTCAAGTCAAATAACACAGCTCTTTTTTAAAAAGGGAAAGGAATAAAAGAAAAACCAACACTGGAAGACCTTGGTCACCTTCGAGTCCCCACATGTGTCTCCCCGTCCTGATGGCCCTTGTCTTGAGCGAGGTGAACCTTTTTCCAGACCAGACACTTGGCATGACTCTAGGGGCCCAGCGTGCCCTGCCCTTGGTCCACTTTGCAGCTCCTGTATGGCACAGGGCCTGCAGACCACCTGTGTGTGTTCCTGCACGAGGAGTGCCATCCCTGGGCTCACACACCTGCAAGCCCAGGACGCACGGCGAGCCCTGGCCTTCCCTCACCGGAAGGGGCCTAAGGAACTTGCCATATCGAGAAGCGTAGTCGGGCCTGGGAACCAAGATGATCTTCTGATAAACCCTGCAGAAGGACTGCAGCTCAGCGTCGAAGGGGCGCTGGGTGGTCCCCACGATCAGGATCCTGTCTTCGGGTCTCAGGAGCTTCAGGATTTTTGGAAGCTGCTTTTTCAGGCGTTTGGGTTCATTCTGAGAGAGAGAGTTGGGAAATTAGATCCCACATAAGCCACATCCTCTCCAATGCTGTCTCATGCTTTCCTCCCAGGCACTGCAAGGTGCTGAGACACAACGGTGCTTCAGGCTCGTCCTGGGACAGGTGTCAGATGGTGCCTGGGCTGTAGATCTGGGACTGTTTGCATTTCCTCCTCTCCCCCACCCTCCGTCCCAACCATTCTGATCTTGAAGGCGGGAAGGACCTGCTGAACCCTCAGAAGGGGAAATGGTGTGGGATCCGCAGGCGGAAGGAGGCGTGGCAGGGGCGCACAGAGAGTCCGTGTCTGAACGTAGCTTGAGTACAGAACGTTCTCCGAGGCACTTTGCAGGATCTTGCGCCTGTACTGTGCTGGTGGTATTTCAGCATCAAGGGTGCTGAGAGACTCAGGGTGGGCCTGACTCTCTGGTGGTGTCTGGTGAGCCCTGCCTGGCTGGACAAGCGGAGTGGCAGCATGGGTGGGAGAGTGATGGGATGACGGAGACGGGCCCCCCACGCCCAGTCTTGGCCTCTTGAGCGCCCACTGGGCTGAGGGCTAAAGCTGGGCATCATTTCGTGTGTGGATCTGCCCTTTGAGAATCTTTGAAAAACTGTGGATTGAGATCCTTGGCTCATGTTTAAAATTTCGTTGTTCTCCACGACATGGCTGTGTAGGCGTAGAGACTCCCTCCTCCGTTCCAGTTCACCCCCCCCCCCCATCATTACAACAGTACAGTCCTTCAGCTCATTTTGGAAGCTGGGCTGGTTATCTTTTCATTAATGACGTGCGGGAGGTCTTTCTCTGACCTCAATACAAGTTTTCTGTGAGTATAAGATTTGCACATCCTCTTGTGCGTTCTTTACCCTTTCGGAATGCGGCCCTCGGCACCAAAATGTTCTAAATTTTGCTAATGCGGAATTGGGTTTTTCTTTTGTAGGACTTGTGCTTCCGGCGTCACATCCAGGAAACTACTGCTAAAGCCAGGGCCATGCGTTCCCACCTGCACGTCTCTGAAGAGGTGTTAACGCGACCATTTGGGCCTCTGATACTTTAGGGTTGATTTTCCCCTACGGTGTGAGTTTGGGGTCCACTTTCTTTTTTTTTTTTTTTTTTTTTTTTTTTTTTTTTTTTTTAATCATGAAACCACTGAAGAAACTACATTTATTAAATAATTATCTCATTTTATAATTGTTTTTCACCAAAATGGTGTGTATACTTTCAAAATGGCAGTTTCTAATTAGCTACATGTGGTCTTCTTGTTAATTTTTTTCAAAACACATGAGCCTAAAAGTTACAAAGTAAAAGGGTTATTTTTTTTTTTTTTTTTTTTAATTATTTATTATTTAACTTCAGTAATTACATTGTATTATGTGACACAGTTACATAGATACTTGGGTTCTCCCCACCCCTCCCCAAACCCTCCCACCATGGTGGATTCCTCCACCTTATTGCATAACCACAGCTCAAGTTCAGTTGAGATTTCCCCATTGCAAGCGTATACCAAACATAGAGTCCAGCATCTTATTGTCCCGTCAAGTTCAACGGTTTCTTAGGTATACCCTCTCTGGTCTGATGACAGAGCCAGCAGAGTATCATCCCAGTCAATTGAAAGCTCCAACATACCATCAGCAAAAATTTACATCATTATGGAATTAATTGACATAGTAATGAGTAACCAATATGTTAAAAGTAAATGCGGGTTCCCAGCCACCTTCTGTGACCACCTCACCTATACTTCAATTTTAGTTTATACACAACATATAACATTCAAAACATAACATGTTATACATAACATCATATCATCTTAAATTAAGGCAAACATGTGGTATTTAACCTTTTGGGATTGGCTCATTTCCCTTAGCATTATGGTTTCCAGTTTGGCCCATTTGGCCACAAAGAACTGCATTTTGTTTTTTTTAATAGCTGAGTAGTATTCCATGGAGTAGATGAACCATAGCTTTCTTATCCAATCCTCTGTTGATGGGCATTTTGGTTGTTTCCATGTTTTTGCAATTACTGATTGTGCTGCTATGAACATAGGAGTACATGTTGGTTTCTCATAGAACAAGTGTTCTGGATATATTCCTAGGAGTGCTATTGCTGGATCATATGGTATGTTGAATTTGAGTTGTTTGAATATTCTCCATACTGATTTCCATAGAGGCTGTACCAGCCACACAGATACAGCCAAATAATCTTTGACAAAAAGACAAACGACAACCCAGGCAAATGGGAAGGTCTGTTCAATAAATGCTGTTGGGACAACTGGTTGATAGCCTGCAGAAACAAAAAAATAGATCCACATCTCTCACCATACACTAAGATCAGATCTAAATGGATAACAGATCTAAACCTACATCCAGAAACCTTCAAACTTTTGGAAGAAAATGTTGGAAACACACTGGAACACTTAGGGGTAGGCCCTCACTTCCTAAAAAAGACTCCAGATGCAGTAGAAATCAAGACCAAAATAAACAATTGGGACCTCATCAAACTAAGAAGCTTCTGTACAGCTAGAGAAACAATCAACAAAGTAAAAAGGCAACCCACAGAATGGGAGAAGATCTTCGCACACGACATAGGTGATAGAGGGCTAATATCCAGAATATACAAAGAGCTACAAAACAACCAAAATGTCAAAACAAACAAGCCACTCAAGAAATGGGCACGGGAAATGGGCAGACACTTCACAAAGGAACAAACCCAAATGGCAAATAAACATATGAAAAAATGCTCAAGTTCCCTGGCAATAAGGGAAATCCAAATTAAAACATCAATGAGGTACCACCTAACGCCAGTAAGACTGGCCCACATGAATAAAAGCACCAACGACACTTGTTGGCGAGGTTGCGGGGAAAAGGGAACCCTACTCCACTGCTGGTGGGGCTGCAGGCTGGGGTCCACTTTCATCTGACCGTCCCAGCATGTAACTTGCTGAAAAGAATGAAGTGCCTTGGCACTCCTGACAACGCCTTGCAAATGGAGGAGTTTTGCTTCTGGCTCTTTAGTTCTTCTGTCTCTCAGTGCCACCTGGTCTAGAGGGGTACAGCCTTGAGCATATTTGGAAACAATGTCGGAAAAGTTGCGTCTTCCAGTTTTGCATTATTTTTGGAGACTTGACCGGGTCTTCCTGAACTTCCACATGAATTTGGGGATCATTCAGCTTATCAGTTTCTGCAAATAAAGCAGCGGACGTTTGTACAAGATTGAATCTGTCAACCCACTCGGACGTCTCAGTGCTGTCTCAACAGCATGGCTTTTCAACCTACAAACACACAATGGCCGCTTGTTCATGTCTCTCCATCTTCTCAACAATGCTCTTGCGGCTTTCGAAGAAGCATCACGCTTCTTTTGTGTCCGAGGAGACTTTTGTGTGGCCATTTCAGTGCAGTGGTGTGGGCAGCAAGCGGATGGAGACAGTGAGGCATGAGAAATAACCTGGAAAATAACCTGGTCTTTTGAGAAACTCGATGGACAGCAAAGGAAGCCAGCAGGTGTCAGCTGTGCAAATGCCAGTGGACAAACAACTCACCTGGCTTGCTGGTGCGTCTGGGGTCTGGGGCCCCTGGAGGTGCAAGAGGTCTGGGGCCCCGGGAAGTGCAAGAGGCCTGGGACCCTGGGAGGTGCAAGAGGCCTGGGGCAGGGCTGCGTGGACATCTGTCTCCCCCCACCCACCTCCTCCTGGTAGGGCACAGGGTTTGGGCCAGGCCACAGGGTGGAACAGGGCCATGTCAGCTCTGAGCTCAGTGTGGCTCTGACCCCAGGCTGGCCCATGAATTTCTACACATCACGGGGTGTTTTTCACTGCACTTGGCTCCCTCGACAGACAATGGGGCTTGCAGTGCAGAGCAAGGGCAGGAAATGGCCCAGTGTGCACAGCTGAGCCGAAGGCCTCATTCCCCACCAGAACAACCCGGTCAGGACGGCTCAGTCAGTGCGGACACAGTGAACATTGCAGCACAAAAGGCTGCATGGTGGAAACTTCTGGAGGCGTCGTCCTGTGTGCATGGCTGGGCTCCTTCCTTGGTTGGCATCCTGCCCCTGCACCCTGAGTGCCTCTGCTGGAGGCTCTCCCGCTGCTCAGCACTGCTGTGTCTCGTGGCTTTCTGATCCTCTGGGCACCCAGGTGTGCAGCTTTCTGGGCGTGTATGAGTGTGGGTGTGCAGGTTCCTGGGTGTTTAGGTACCTGGGTGTGCAGGCGCCTGGATGTGTATGCACTTACCAGGGTGTACATGTGCCTGGGTGTGTAGGTGCCTGGGTGTGCATGTGCCTGGGTTGTAGGTTTCTGGGTGTGCATGTCCCTGGTTGTGTAAGTGCTTGGGCGTGTAGGTGCCTGGATGTGCAGGCTCCCTGGTGTGTAGTTGAATGGGTGTGTAGTTGAATGGGTGTGCAAGTGAATGCGCATTTAGGTGCCCAGTGGCTGTAATTGCTGGCAGCAGATCATAGCTCCAGGGGACACAGCCGATAACATGAGCAAAGCTATACAAACTCACGGTTGTGCCCGGGACTCAACAGTGTGACCGTGAAGGTAGTAGCACCTGCCACTAGAGATACCTGCATCTCCTATGAAAGCCAGTTCCATACTGGCTCTCTCCCAAAGTACCCAGGAAAGCAGCAGACGCTGACCCGAGTGCTTGGGTCCCTGCGCAGACACAGGGGACCTGACCTGGCTTTGGCCTGGCCTAGCACCTGCTGTGTGGCCATTTGAGGAGCAAACGAGCTGGAGACAGATCCCTTTCTTTGTCTCTGGAACTTAAAAATGAGGATAAGGTTGCAGAGGCTCAGAGGGGTTAAGCTCCTGCCTAAGGACACACAGCCAGGGTGTGCTGCGATCTTGGGCCTCCCGAGGGGCAGGTAGGGCTGTCCTGCTGCCCGGCTGATGCCCGCTTCCCTTCCCTGTGCTGCACCGGTCATGACTTCGGGATGTGACCTCTCTCAGACCTGAGTGCCCGGGAGCAGCAATGCGCCCGCCCTGGGGCTTGCACACCTATGGAGTTTCCTGCCTCTCTGTGACAATGTGGCCAGCAGATGGAGTGAACTGGAAGACTGGAGGGCTGAGATCCCAAACGCGCCCTTGGCAGTCTCCCAGGTGACAGGGCAATCCGGGCTCATCCCGTCCCTCTCTGAGCGGATGCTCCGGTCAGGACCAGAACCCTGCCGCACTTCCTCAGACTGCAGCTCAGCTGGCCTCAGACTGCAGCCCAGCTGGCTGCTGCTTGCTTCGCTGCGAACTCATGTGGGATAAGAATCACAAGCGTGGCATTTTGTTGTTGTTTGCAATCTGTGGGAAATTCGCTGGTGATGTGAGGGGAAGCCGGGAAAGGGAGGGGGCCATTGAGAGCAGATAAAAGGAGGAAGGAAGCAATTGAAAGCGGGGTTCCCCGGAGACCCCGAATTCTGGCGATGGCCTTTGTTCATAAATTTTCAGGCCCTTTGCTATTTATTACGATGAACAATAGGAAATCCCAATAATAACCCATCGCTGAGCCGCGTTTTCTGAATTGTTTCTTTCCTGTGAGTCGGATGTTTGGACTGCAAACCCTCCTTCCTCTGCCCCGCTCGCCTGCGTTTTCTTTTCAATGAAGCTTCGTAAAATCGGCCACTGGCGCCTTTCGATTGCAGAGGGGTACTTAGGGTAGAGAGAGACCACTGCCACAGGTTCCAACACCTGGCGCTCCCCTGCCCCCTCCCCAGGCAAAGCTTGGCCTGCTCCGGCAGGGGACACCGTCCCCACCCACCCACCCCTGGGGAAGGGAATCCGATTCACGCAAGGAAAGAGTGGCATGGGACACGCACGAGAGCCCCTCACCTGCTTCTCTGTGTTGGGAACTTTTTTGTAAAAGGTTTTCTCTGTGTCTTGGATCCACACCACGGAGGGCTGCAGCTGCCGAGCCACCTGTAGAGGAGAAAGAAGAGGCCGCCTGCAGGGGCACGGCTTCCCCCAGGGTGTCCAGCTGAGCTCCCACGCATGGCAGCCCCGCGAGAGCAAGAGCGCAACAACATCCCGGTAGTGCTGCCGGTCCAGGGCCAGATCAGATGCAGCTCAGAACCCGCCCTGCGGCTGTGGCCGGGTGGGCGGCAGGGCCTCGGCCTTCCTCCACCCTCAGGCTCCTGTCCTGATGGGCGACACACATGTGCTGCCTGCCCTCACGGTGACTCCAAGCACGTGGGCTGTTTCCTGCTGGAAACCCCCGGGGCCCTGGTCCCACGTCTTCCCAGCCTGCTGGTGCCAGTAGGGCCTGTTGGCATCTACACGTCATGAGACGGGTTTTTCTGCCCGAGACCCCGGGGATGCTGTTTGGTATCTCTCTTGGCTGTACTGGGCAGCGGCTCTGAGCCCCTGCCGCTGCACCACGGGCAGAGTTGGGCAGGACCTGTTGTGGCTAACAAGTCATTGTCACACACCGAACAGTCCCTTCAAAGCACTCCAGCCATGGCCAAAGGCAGGCATCTTTGCAGCCATTTGTGCTTAGTGGGGAGCTGGCACAGACGGAAGCTGCGCAACCACAGTGTGGTGTTGCGTCCTCACCTATTTTCATGTTTCTGGAAACATTGTGAAGGCAGCAGGCGCGGCATCAGGGAAGACAGGCACTTGCCTGGGGACTGGGAGATCTCTGGATCCCCAAAGCCACATCGTGCTGGTTTATGTACCAAGTGGTGTCCTGTCTAGACCCTTTGAAGACTAAAGTGGACATGGGCTGCACTTGACTCTTGAGCTGGAGCGCATCTCCCCTCCCCTGCACCCTGCAGTTCTGGGCCCTCCCAGCTTGCCGTGCAGCCTGTCTTATGCACCCACCCCTACCCAGGCCCCCATGCTGGAGAGCTGGACGCTGGGCCTCCTAAGCCCTTCCAGCTCCAGTGGGTCTTCCACCGTCTTGGTGAGCAGAGGGAGCTCCCACTGCCCCCTGCAAGCACCTGAAGTCCAAGGCTTCCCAGGGTAACCCTAATACTGAGATGCTCCTGGAAGAGGCTGTCAGTTTCTCAGGGAAGAGATCATTTACAGCAGTGAAGGCCAAGATCTTAAGCTTTTTAGTCTCTCTCAAGCATCACTGTCATCTCCTGAGGCCCTCTGGCCAGGCAGGGTTTTCCGTGGTTTCCACCTGTGCCCTTGGAGCCTCTCAGCCTAGCTCCTCCTGGTGGGCACTGCTGACAGGAGTTCCTGGTGCCAGGGAGCTGCTCCCTCATCCCCCTGCCTGCTTCCTTCCATCAAAGCTGTGTGGACTGCCTGGAAGCCTGGGGCTCCTCCGAGCTGGGCGTCACCTGGAGACCAGAAGTCTTCTCCCTGGCACCTGACTCAGAGCTGCTTTGAAAGTCGGCCATGCCATCCCACTGAGTACTAGCGTCAAGTTCCTTTAACACGTCCGCTCCTTTTGGCCCAGTGGGGGAAATGCCACACGTGCTGCACTTGAAAACCCACATGCGGCCAGGCGGCATGGCCTAGCGGCTAAGGTCCTCACCTTGAACGCCCCGGGATCCCATATGGGCGCCGGTTCTAATCCCGGCAGCTCCACTTCCCATCCAGCTCCCTGCTTGCGGCCTGGGAAGGCGGTTGAGGACGGCCCAATGCATTGGGACACTGCACCCGCATGGGAGACCTGGAAGAGGTTCCTGGTTCCCAGCTTCGGATCGGCGCAGCGCCGGCTGTTGCGCTCACTTGGGGAGTGAATCATCGGACGGAAGATCTTCCTCTGTGTATATCTGACTGTGCAATAAAATAAATAAATCTTACGAAAAAAAAAAAAAACCCACATGCTTGTGAAGAACTCTGTCTCGGGACGTGCACCTGCCTCTGGGCACGTGGGCTGATGTGAGGACTCGGTGTGGTGGTTTGGAAGTTCTCAGTTATGATCAAAGCATGAGAAGCTGACGGTGCCAACAATCCGGACAACACTCGTTGGCAAGGTGCGTGAACACCCACGATGCCACCTCCATCCTCACCGGCCACGCGGTGCCGGAACCTCCCATGGCCTCTCCCCTTTCCTGGGGTGTCATGGTGGCACAGGAATGTGAGATGTCCTACAGGAGTGTGGGACACTCAGGAGTGCCAGAGCCGGGGCTTGGCCTGGGCTGCCTGCCTGGCCATGCCTGTGCTCCCGAGGGGCTGGCTCACGGCTGCACTGGCCTGGGAGGCCAGATGCCACTTCCCACACCTCTCGCCCTTGCCTGAGTGCCCTTCTGCAGGGGGAACACAGGAATCCCCACTGTGGGGTCGCCCCAGGGCGTGAGCACCAGACCCCAGGCCCTGGTGGCAGAAGCACTCTCTGGTGGGTGAGGGTAGGGGTGAGGCTGGGAGTGGCCCACAGACCCGCCCCCCATGGCCACAGTGGGATGAGAGGTAAGGGATGGAGACTGCACCCAAGGGTCACAGCCCACCTGTCTTGGAGAGCTCTCTCAGCCATTCTGCCTGCAGCAGGCGAGGGGGTATTGGGGGAAGGGCTGCCCTATGTGGACTGGGGGATCGTGAGGCCTTCCGGACAGAGTCCCTTAAGGCTTTGCCCGTGCTGGGGTGTTGGCTGTGACCCCAGAAGCCCTGCAGAGCTGGGGAAGGACTTTGAGGGGCGATGATTCCTGTCCTGTCTGTGAGTGGCAGCATAAAGGACGGGCAGGTGGGGAGTGAGCAGACCAGGCAGGCAGTGGAAGCCTTGGCAGTGGCCACTGTGGGCAGTGGGCTGGGCACGTGGTGAGTCTGAAGACAGGAGTGGCCGCAGTGGATGACAGAGATGTGGCCGATGCAAGGAGACTGGTGTAGGTGGGCAAGGGGGTCCTGACGCAGGCTGCCAGGGGGCTGGCAAGAGTGTGGCCCCTCATGGGACCAAGGCTGGGACTGGCAGGGTAGGTGGGCCCTAAGGAGCCCAGAGGCAGCTGGGCAGGCAGAGGAAGGGCGGCCCTGGAGAGTTGTGGGGCCAGGAGGCTGGTGGAAGCCATGAGCACGGGTAAAGGAATCCACGGGAAACGGAAGGTGGGATGAGAATGGGAAAGACCCGGGGGATTCACTGATGCAGGGGGTGGCGCTGGGCTGGGTGTGGGGACTGGAGCCGGGTGACAGGCTGCTGCGGTGTGAGAGCAGAAGGAGCAGACCGGAGCGTTCCGCAGAAGGCTGTGCAGGCAGCAGGCCTGGGGAGGCCTTTCCAGGCAGGGAAGGGTGTTTGGAACAGGAGAGCTGTGCAGCGGGACAGTGAGGGCGGGGGGTGTGACCTGGATTTCTGGGAGGACAGCGGAGGGGCAGGGGAACGGCTCTCCTCCAGTGGCCGTGGCCAAGGTCGCGCTCATCAGCGAGGGGCGTGGAAGGAGCTGCGGGGTAGAGGCGCCTGTGTCACACAGCCCTCCTGATCTTGTTCCTGACTCTTCTGGGCCTGCAGCTCCTGCACACCGCACTACTCCTTCGCCCCCACTTGAACACCAGGCTCTGGCACCCCGAGTTTGAACATCTGCACGGCTTTCCGCTTCCCCCTAACCCTGGGCACGTCACCCGCTGTGGGTGAGGACCTGGACACTCCTCTCATGTCTTCTCGTGGGCAGCCACGTGGCCCTCCTGCAGGCTCTGTCTGGTGCCCACACTTCAATGCTGCACATCCTGTGTGCCCCTCCCTGACGGGCGCTAACAATAAAACATCGCTGCCAATTTGCTAATGAAAAATGGGATCCTTTGCTCTTTTAATTTTCACCTAGCTCTGAGATGGCTTCGTTTAAATTACCCGCAGATAGTTGGAGGTCATGGGCAATTAAATGTAATTAATTCATAATTGAACTTCACAGTTCTATGGGGTTGTTTACGTCGACGGCCAGCAGAGGGCTCTTCAGGCCTGCCGAATACTTGCACAGCGGTTTGGGTTTACCGTCCATCACCGGCGCAGATGCGTTTTTGACATTAGCCTTTTCAAAGTCTGGGAGACCCTGGGGAGAAGCCAACTTTTCTCCAGCCCTGGGAGGTTTGTGGATTTCACCGTTCGTGTCTTCCCCAAGGGATTCTATTTAAGCATTCACTGCCAGAATTGAATTCTCATCCATGGGGGCTGTGGTGTAACGGGTTGGCCACTGTTGGGAAGCCAATGCTGGCAACACCGCGTCCTGTCTCAGAGAGCCGACCCCGGACCCTGCCCCTCTGCCACTGGGTTTCCTGGCTTCGGCCTGTCCCAGCATTGGCTGCTGGGGGCATTTGGGGAATGATTCTGTGGATGAGAGATCTCTCTGCCTTCCAAGCAGATGAAAATAAACGAATAACTACTTTCAGAAGAGATTCTCTACAGTGTTTCGGCAGTTGAGTTTCTGAGAGGAGTCGTGCTGTGACCTGGGGAGGGGCGGGCGTGAAGTTCTCCCTGAAGGGGTCCATTTGCTTGCCATGGACATCTGAAGGTAGAGTCCAGCAGCTGTTCTGCCGCTGTTCTGCTGCCCAACTGAGCAGGCGCACTCATTCCCTGGGTCATTCATCGCACTGTTTAATGCAGCGTCTGGGAGCAGGCTGGGTGAGGCGACACTCCCTGCCTGCCTGCTGTGAGCATGATCAAACTGGGGGTGCCCCGGCTTCCGGGCTGCTGCCAGCAAGGGGCTGCTTAGCATGGGGAGCTGAGGGTGAGTTGTACGGTGGGGGCTTCTTTAGTGCCTGGATTCTTCTTAAACCACATGTGCACACATTGTGTTCTGCCTTCCCACTATTTCAAAATCGCACTTTAAATGTTCAGCTCCTCATAAGTGAACTGGGAGTTGGCCCTGAATGACCAGTGAGAGATGAGTGAGGGGGGCGGTCACAGCTGCTCTGATCCTGGGTGGAAAGGAAGATAAACCAAGGCAGGGCAAGGAAACTCAGGTACTGATGGATCAAAACGACCCAACATGGAACGGAACCTCAGGGACTTGTGGAACAACATTAAGATGTCAAATAGGTATGCAATTGGAGGCACAGAACCAAGAGAATGGGCTAAAAAAATCACTAAGAAATAATGACCAAAACTTCCCAAATTTGGTTTAAACATATCCTAAATGGGTTTGCATTACAGCCAAAATGATAACAACCAAAAAATGCAAAATCTTACAAGCATCGAGAGAATTGCAATGTTTGGTGACTTTTCATCAGACACAATGGCTGTCCCAAGACAATGGAATGAGACGTGCTCAAAGTTTTGAAAAAAGCCCGCGATCCTCTACCCCATGATGACATCCTACAAAGGAGGTGAGAGAAGTCAATGAAAACTGAGAAAAGGTGCTGCCGTAGCCCTGCATCCGGAGCGACGGAAGGGCAGTGACTGCCGCTGGAAGCGCGGCTGACAAAGTGACGAAGAATATTAGACAGAGCAAACAGCACAGCAAAGATTGTGTTGCTTCTCACGTGTCCTGTTGTGGTATTAATGATGTTCCCAGAGGTCGAATGTACGGCACTGCACACATAAAGGGTAGAAACAACCGACGGTTTGCATCGTAGCGAGGCTTTCATGGCTTATGTAAAATATCGGCATGACACAGATTTTAGTATATGAAGAGTGACTATTGTCAAACAAAGCAACCATCAAAATAAAAATCAGTGTGACTCAGAGGACAATGTAGGGGTGTAATGCGACATCGAAGTCCTCTAAGCTGAAACCAGTCAGGAGAAGAGAAAGAACAAAACAGGAGCCCGAGTGCCACAACGACGCTGTGTTTCACATAAAGGGAGCAGAGTCCCCATGACATGGTGGACACTCTCAGATTGAGTCAGAAAGTCAAACCCCACCATGGGCTGCACACAGGATGGTTCTACAGACACACAGCTGTACTGAAAATGCAGATGTACAAAAATACATCTCGTGCAACAGCTAGAAGAAAGCAGCTGTGTGAACATGAGGCCAGGTGGGTGTTGGCAAAAGGGACGTTTCATGACTGGTAAAGCAATCAACAAGACATAACCGGCTCCCACCCTGACCCCATGCCAAGGAGGGGCTTCTCAGAACAGCACTCGCCATCCGCTCCTGCTCCAAGGCAGGGCATCTCAGAGGGTTCAAAACAGCTGAGGCAACAAGGGAGAAACCCAGGAACTCCCCTTGTCGTAGGAGTAACTGACAGAACGGTGGAAAAGAAAAACCAGCCAGAAAAATGAGAAGGCCAGGATGGAATGCGGGAAGCCACCCACGATCTGTGTGTCTGTCAAGGACTTGTGCCTAGTGGCCAACAACAACTCCACGACGGCTTGAGTAGATGTTTGCCAAAAGGAGAGCGTGTGCCCGTGGCGGTTCCACAGCCGTCCACTCCCTGGGTTCCTCATGTCCCAGGGGCTGAGGGGGAGGGTCCTCTGGCTCAGGGAAGAAGCCACAGCAGCCACCTGCCCCCCCCCTGGGGTACAGTGTGCTTGCACTGCACAAACAGCATGCTTTACACCAGCCCTGAGCCCCTTGGAAAGCACACGAGGCTGGACGTCCAGCCCCAGGTAGGGCAAAGCGAGCGCGAGCATGTTGGTCTCAACACTCACTGTCCGGGAACCAAAGGAGAGCTGAGCACCACGTGGGTGCGCAGCTCTGAGAATGAAGCCCTCCAAAGGACATCTAGAATGTTGCTCTGTATCGAAACACTTTAGAACGCCCTCCAGTCTGGGGCTGATTACAAGGAGACCCGGGGCAGCGGGCAGTTCCAAGGCTAGCTTGGCAGCAGATCTGGGATGCCTGGGAGGCACAGAGGGGACCTGGAGGCGGGCGGGGCTGGGGTACCTTGATGACCAAGTGCAACAGCATCTGCAGGCCGCTCTTGCCAGGGTACTTCCCAGCGACGTTGGACGGGGACAAGTTGAAGAGGTTGGCTCCTGTTTCTGTGCAGATGGCGTGGACCAACATCTTCTTTCCAACCCCAGACGGCCCTGCCAGCAGCAGCGACTTCACCAGTGGCGCTTTCTCGTGCACTGAGGCTGAGCCTGAAAAACACAGAGGCCCGGGCCCTGAGCCCCTGCCTCTCCCGGGCCCTGAGCTCCTGCCTCTCTCAGGCCAGGCAGAGCGACCCTGCCTTCTCCCCACCACACGCTCCACGTGTCCCGAGCAGGGGGCCTGCCGACCCAGTGACGCCTGCTGGAGCCACAGGGTCTCTGCTGCTCTCTCCCTGGAGTCTGCCCTCCACTCCTCATTCCAAGCAAGCGGCATTCCTGCAATAGCTGCGGGTGTCGTGGGCTGCTCAAGGGTGTTTCTCTGCCTGCTGGCAGCAGCAGTAAATCCCCCGAAGCCTGGGAAAGGCAGGCAGGGACGCCTTCCTGGCTGCAGTACTTCTGGCAATGTGAAGAGGAAGACCAAAGCTGAGCTGACCAGAGCCTAAACTTCCTCTGGCCCTGCTGATGCTGGTCAGGCATGGCTGGGCGAACCTGACACGGGGTGCTGAGGTCGCTTGAGCCACCCTAGGCCCAGGGGCCGCTGCGCCTGCATGTTCTGCACTGTGGCAAAGGCAGGTGGAGGGCAGACTGGACAAGAAGTGACCCCAGGTGAGCCATCCACCACCATGTGGGCTCGTAGCGGGCCGGCTTCTGGAATCCTCTGTTGGGCCATGGTTGATGACATCCCCTCTGTTGTTTTTTCTTTGTTTCTCAGGAAATTTACGGGACAGAAAGATCATTGGTGTGGTCACCCGCCAAACTCCACGCAAATGTGGAAACCAATGTGGAGCAAGTACTTTGTGCAAGGCGCTGAGCTCGGCAGGTTGCAGGTGTGGCCAGCGAGGGAGGCCTGGAGGACCGCAGGGAATGCTGCCCATGGCCTTGGCTCAGACTGTGCTTGAGGGGGTCAGAATCGAATGTGGAAAAGACTAAGAGCTTGCGGGAGGGTTACCTAAGGGCAGGATCCCATACAGCGTGACGAGCTGCCTGACGTCCATGGGGGACGGCATGGGTTCTCTGGACACGTGGCGGAGGGTTGTCCCCAGGTAGCTGTACTCACCTGGGAGGAAAAGGAACAGAGAAGTGGGTGGGATAGCAAGACAGACATGATAACTTCCCAGCGGGGTCAGAACCCAGGGTGTTGCAGAGAGGCAGGAGGGAAAAGTCCCCAGGGCCCTCCTAGACCAGGACCAACGTGGCTGTGAGGCCAGGCGTCTCATGTTTTAAAAACAAGCATCTGGCAAGACCCAGCACAGTGCATCAACAGGCTAACCCTCCACCTGCCAGTGCCGACATGGCACATAGGCATCCATTTGTAACCTGGCTGCTCCACTTCCCATGCAGCTCCCTGTTCATGGCCTGGTACAGCAGCAGAGGATCTCAAGTTCTTGGAACCCTGAACCCACATGGGAGACTCAGAGGAAGCTCCTGGCTTTGAACAGGCTCAGCTCTGGCTGGCGCAGCACTTGGGGGGAGTGAGCACGTGGATGGATTACTCTGTCCTTCCCTCTCTCCCGATCAAAATAAAACTTAAAAAAAAATGAGCAGTTACATTCTCAGTTGTGTGAAAGGCAAGAAGTTTCAAACTGCAACTCACACCAGGGGGTTCACATTCAGGAGGTTCACAACTAGCACACTCAACCCAGGAGGCTCACACTCAGGAAGTTCACACCCAGGAGACTCAAACCCAGGAGGCTCACACTCAGGGAGTTCACACCCAGGAGACTCAAACCCAGGAGGCTCACACTCAGGGAGTTCACACCCAGGAGACTCAAACCCAGGAGGCTCACACTCAGGGAGTTCACACTGAGGAGCTGACACTCAGGAGCTCACACACAGGAGGCTCACAACCAGGAGCTCACACCCAGAATGCTCACACCCAGGAGGCTCACAGAGACTGATATGCAGTGGGCTCAGCTTCACAGCCACACAGAAGAATACCAGTACTTGGATGGGAAAGTGAGCTGAGCTGTAATGTTAGTTTTACACTAGTCAAAGCATTGTTGAAGTCAATGCACTAATTTGTCCTAATTTACCTTTTCTGTGATCTCTTCAGAGAGCTGTGATATGTAACGGTTTTCAAAAAACATTTTTTTTTTTTTTTTACCCTGAATGAAGTCTTTTTTTTTTTTTAAGAAATATTTTTGCATCTGGCCCAGTGGCCTAGTGGCTAGGTCCTTGCCTTGCACATGCGGGGATCATACACAGGCGCCGGTTCATGTCCCAGCTGCTCCACTTCCCATCCACCTCCTTGCTTGTGGCCTGGTAAGGCAGTGGCACACGGCTCAAGGCCTTCTGACCCTGCACCTATGTGGGGGACTTGGAGGAGGCTCCTGGCTCCTGGGTTTGGATCTGCTCAGCTCAGCTCAGCTCCAGCCATTGTGGCCACTTGGGGAGTGAACTGACCGATGGAGGATCTTTCTGAATCCCTTTCTCTCTGTAGATCTGCCTTTCAAATAAAAATAAATAAATCTTTAAGAAACAGAGCTTCATTATGTATTTATTGAAACACAGAGTTTCAGAGAGAAAAGGAGAGACTGAGCTTTCATCCACTGGCTCTCTCCCCCAGACGGCTGCACCAAGCTGTGGCTGGGACAAACCAAAGCCAGTAGCCAGGAACTGCAGGTGGATTTTCCATGTGCATGGCCGGGACCTTAGCACTTGGTCATCACCTGGTGGCTTCCCAGGTGCACTAGCAAGGACCTGGATGAGCAGTGCAGCAGCCTGGACTTGCACTGGGGCCCGGGCACATCACAACGTCCAGCCCCAAAGGCATCAGTTCAATTCTGTTTCCACGAACCTTTCGCAGAGTTCTGCTAGACTCATTTACCAGTGGCACATGGTTTAGAAATAAGTGACTAGTGGTCGATGTGGAACGTGTATTGGAGAGGTGTAAATCTTAGACAGTCAGGAAAATGCAGTCAGTTGAAAGGAATGGTACGAGTCTAATTTAGAATAAATAGAAACTTCTCCTCTGGAAGGTGAGGTTCATTTACATTTTTATCATTTTTTTAAAGGATTACCCAAGGAATAATGCGGAGATAAATCTTTATGGGTTTAATTAGAAGCTATGAAAGGTCTTAATTGTAACTTGCCATAAATCTGATGTGTTATTTTCTAACTAACTTAGATAAGGTCACCAAGAAAATTAGTCTGGCTGCGTCCATTCATCATGGGCACGGAGCCTTCACATGCTCTTGCTGTGTACCTGGATCTAGAAGACAGCCAGTGAATCGCAGCATCTTGGGCTTTCTTTCCCTGACATGGTCTTCTTATGAACGTGGCCTGACCAGGAGAGCTCTCTGGTTGCTGTAGGCGCTTCAGCACTAGTGTCTGCACACGGAGGTGTGGAGCCAGTGCAGGGTCCATCAGAATCCAGTAAGCCTTATCCAACGTGACACACGTGAGGGTGCAGGGGCAGATGATGGTGGCTGCACTGCTCAAAGTCCTCGGCAAGGACGATGGGGCTGGCCAGGGAGCAAGCAGTGTAATGAGGCTGCCGTTATGGCTACAGTTGTCTGCATGTTCTAATGAGCAGGTAACAAATGCAGGAGTGGCTGACTCTTCATTCCAGTGCTTGCTGCTAGTCAACATGACATCAGAGGTGCCATGAAAGTGACCCCAATTTTCCTGCTTATGTAAACCCATAGGAGTATCCCTTATGCACCACAGTTTCTGGATACTCTTAGCTTGTCTTTAAAACAAAGCACATCAAGTTGAATGAGTGAGTGTCAGCTCCAATCTAGTAAAGGGGACAACCTGCCTGGGGTGTTGGCCGGGGTCTGGGGTCTGAGGTGGCTCCTCAAAAAGGGCTATTGTGTGCTGTCACTGCCCCACATGCCATCATTCTCCACTGTCCCCAACCCCTGTCCTCCTGCTCACAGCTCAGGAAACCAGAATTGGATACACACTGGATACACACTGGATACAGAGGGGACGCACTGGAGGTGGAGGGGGCACACTGGAGGTGGAGGGGACACACTGGAGATGGAGGGGGCACACTGGAGGTGGAGGGGACACACTGGAGATGGAGGAAACACACTGGATACGGAGGGGACACACTGGAGGTGGAGGGGACACACTGGAGATGGAGGGGGCACACTGGATACAGAAGGGACGCACTGGAGGTGGAGGGGACACACTGAAGGTGGAGGGGGCACACTGGAGATGGAGGGGACGCACTGGATACAGAGGGGACGCACTGGAGATGGAGGAAACACACTGGATACAGAGGGGACACACTGGAGGTGGAGGGGGCATAGTGGAGATGGAGGGGACACACTGGAGATGGAGGGTCACACTGGATACAGAGGGGACACACAGCAGATGGAGGGGACACACTGGAGATGGAGAAAACACACTGCTGATGGAGGGGGCACACTGGAGGTGGTGGAGGGGGCACACTGGAGGTGGAGGGGACACACTGGATACAGAGGGGACACACTGGAGATGGAGGGGACACACTGGATACAGAGGGGACACACAGCAGATGGAGGGGACACACTGGAGGTGGAGGGGACACACTGCAGATGGAGGAGGCACGGTGGAGATGGAAGGCAGCAGCAGGGCTGGGAAGCTGGGACAAGAGACACTTAGAGCCAGGATCTGTGCAGCTTTGCCCAGGTGGCACTGAAGGGCTGCTTCTTGGGGACTCGGAACGGGCTTCAATGTAGATATAAGGTCGCTGTGGATGGACTCGGCTGTGCGGAGGTCCCCATCGCAGGCCCCAAATCCAGTCGTGCTGTTGTCTTCAGCAGCAGGGGTAGCAGAACAGGGACAGCCATGTGCCTAGGGTAGCAGAGGGGGGACGTGGGACCATGCATGTGCACACAGGAGCTGGCAAGTTCAGTCGACACATGCCCCAGGGGCTGGAGGGGCCCAGCTGACCCGCCTTTCTGGCTGCTGACACCTCAGTTCTGGCCTGCAAGCTGCCAGGACCATGGGACACCCAATGTCTGCTGCCCCAGCCCCCGGTTTGTAGCACTCCTTACAGCGGCCCTGGTATGAAGCCGCAGGATGGGTGACGTCGTTGAAGAGAATGCTGGTGCACAGTTGGAAAGGAGCGAGAAACAAACAGAAATACCTGAGAAGCCGTTTCCATGCTGGCTTCCTCAAGCTGCCGCTCAGAGCCATGGGGCTCCACACAAACAGACCATTCTCACTGGCAGCCGGGACCTCCATCCTCCTCCTCACTGCCCACCGTGGCCTGGGCTACACGGGGCTTCACCGTCTGCTAACTAGGACTCGGCCACAGTGCCAGAGTCCTGATCCAAGCTGAGCCAGTCTACCGGGAATGGCAAGGGATGACAGCTGAGTGTACTGCAGGATACCCAGCTTCTGGAAGGAGCTGGAAATGTTTTCAGTGTCACACACAGGGACTGCCACAGCTCTGTGTTGCGACAGCCTTGCCAAGTGGCTCACATAGTCCAGAGTGTCAATTTTCACAGGCACACGTGTCAGTCACAGCTTCTGGGGTTGGCTGTGTGTGAGCCGGGGGAGCCTGCCAGTCATCAGCGCTGGCGACAAACGCCAAGGACAATGTGAAGAACACCAGTCCAGCTGGGCTTGGGTTGTGGCCACACACAGCGGCCACTGAACCACAGGGATGATTTAGGCAATACCCATCCGGAATGGTTCCTCCCGTACTTTCGCCTCCAGTGGGGTCCGGTCCTCTCTCTGTGCTTGCTGCTCCTGCTGTGGATGGGGAGGGAGGCAAGCAGAGGCGCCATGGGGGCAGCACATGGTCCTCCTGCTGGCAAAGCCTGAGCCCCTGAAGGCTGGGTGATAGCTACACGCATGGTCACAGCCATGGCTTCCTGCTGGGTTAAGCAGGTTCAGTAACTCACTGGGCATGCTTGGGGAGTTCTAGAGGCAAGTGCCATCCTTACCCACACCCAAGCCACGGCAACCATGCAGGAGAGAGGCACGCAGGAACCCAGGCCTGGTCCAGCGATCCCTGAAGGGTGGGCATGTGTGCCCTGCCCTGCTCGCCCAGGGGTCTGCATGGGCACCTCTTTCTGCAGCACCTGCTCCTTCTGGGGCATTGAGGACCTTGGGGATCCCTACAGTTGGACTGGGAGTATGTGAGAAACACTGCTTTGGGATAATCCTGGGAGTGGGAGGGTGGTGGAATTAAGATGACCCACAGCAGAGATAGCACAAAGGCTCTGCACAGCCAGGACTGCGGCAGGGCCAGGGCTCGGAGCTGAGGACTGGGCCTGGGGGCATGTGGGCAGCTCGGCCTGGAACTTGGCTTCACAGTGGTTGCTGTCTCCTGTCAGTCTCTCGCAGCCTGGAGACACTGGGATCGCAGTGTCGCTGGGAAGACACAGGTTAGACCCTGTCCTGAGCCGCAAGGCTGGCAGTGCTGGACAGTGTGCAAGGGCTCGCAGTCCAGTGCGCAAGTCCACACTGTGGAGCGACCCATGTGCTGAGCTTCCTCTCTCCCTGGGGGAAGGGCTGGGGAGCCCAGGTCGCACCTTGCTGCTCCCACGGCAACATGCAGGACACAGGACTCTGGGTGCTCACCCTGAGCAGTGTTGGCCCCTGCAGCAGGACGGGGGCTAACCCAGGCATCTGCTGGATCATTCCTCTGCGTCAAGTGTGAAAATGAAACCAGGAACAGACCAGCAAAACCAGGGCATGGGAGGCTGGGCAGAGGCGCACCAGTATCCCCGGCTCGGTTCTCAGAAGAATCGAGGTACCAGCCCTGGAGCACTTCCCCGAGGCGGGCAGCTAGACTATGACAAGTCCCCTGCATGGGCTTGGCCCTGTGCCTGAACTTGGGCATCTGCATGGCTAGGCTGACTGCAGCTTCAGGGTGCATCTGCCCAGATCCCAAAGCCCCCTTCTGGCCGACCCACCCCTCCACTCCCAATCTGAGGGTGGCGGGGGTGAGGACTACAGAACAGCCTTGTCCAGGGGTGCTATTTGAGATTGTACGCTACGTACATTCAAAGCCCAGTCTCTGAGGAAGGGCATTTGGCCCTGTGGGTGTGGGTAAGATGCCCACAGCTCATGGGAGTGTCCAGGGTCGGACACGCAGCTCTGGTTTCTGGTCCCAGCGTCCTGCTGGTGCAGACCTTGGGAAGCAGTGGTGATGGCTCAGGAAACTGGGCCTCTGTGGGCCACGTGGGAAAACTGGATTCAGTTCTGGTTCCTGAGGCTTTAACGGGGCTTTTGAAAGAGTTCATGGAAAAATGGAATTAAAAGACAAGCTACTTCAGTGCAATTGTTTTTTGAAATCATGCAGCTTTTTCATAGCACATTTCCCATGAAGTTTTCAAAGACCCCCTTGTGCTGCAGCCACACTGGCACAGCTGTTTCCACTCTGTGCTTTCCTGCAGCCCCTGGTGAGGCTTAGCTTCTACGGTATTATCATTTTTTAAATTGGAAAGTCAGATATATAGAGAGGAGCAGAGGCAGAGAAAGCTCTTTGGCCCGCTGGTTCACTCCCCAAGTGACTGAGATGGCTAGAGCTGTGCTGATTCGAAGCCACGAGCTTCTTCTGGGTCTCCCAGTCATGTGCAGGGTCCCAAGACTTTGGGCCGTCCTTGACTGCTTTTTCAGGCCACAAGCGTCCCCGCGTGAATCTTCGGTGTCCGGCTGTGGTGCCCATACGGCCGGGCCCACCAGCTTTTGCTTTTGTTGTCTAGGGGTCCTGCTGATTTATTTATTTATTTTCTGCAGGAGCTTGAGAATTCCCATTGCCAACTGCCGAAGGCTCAGGGTCCTAACTTGGGGAAAACAAGGTGGAGGCATGCCAACCATCGGGCAATTGGCCTTGTTCTGTTTAAGGAAGTGGGTCGTTTCCACTGAGCGTCTCCCAGGGGCAGACTCTACCCACCCTGCCCTTAGGTATCTTAGAGACGGAACCTGGAAGATCACTGGAAAAGTTCAGAATGGATAAGAAATTTATAAGCAATTGAGAAATCAGTGCACAAATATTTACTGGGAATTCACCACATGCCAGCATGTCCTAAGCGGCAGGAAGTGCCTGCATGCTGAGCTCTTCAGGTCCGAGTTCCAAACCACAAGGAACAGGCCGTTCTGTCCAATGTGGTCCTTTTTCAGTATTAATGCAATTAACAGAACATAACCAAGGAATACAGGAGGAAACTGTAACACTTGAACAAGAAACACATGAGATAAACAGAAACTCCATCCGTATGCCAGAATGCATCCCGGCCAGATCCTTACCCTGGCAGGACACGAGAAGCTTCCTTTAAGTTTTTGAGGCGACAAGGCTGTCCTTGAAAGGAACTAAAGAGACGTTCGATCGAAGGGAAATGCTGGCCTTGCTGTGCCTGCACGGCGGAGCTGGGTCTGCGTGACCCTCAGAATGGGTGATGATGGGGCAGACGACAAGACATTCAACAGGGGAGCCACGCGGCTCAGTGAGACTAGAGTGTTTCACAAAGATTCTGCACGCCTTTACAGAAATCAACCTGCTCAGCCGGCAAGGTGCCACCCGATGCAGGGCAGAGCCATGAGGGGAGGCTGATGTGCTGGCATGGAAGGCTTGGGCACAAAACCTCCACAACCTCGCAGGGCGACCCCATGGATCATCCAGGGAGGACACAGCAAGGCTGAGGCGTCCCTGTGGAAAAACCCTCAGGAGCAGCACCTGTTCCCCATGGTCAGTCTCAGGTCCCTCCCAGGGAGGGGACACTGAGGACGCACAGGACACCAAGGAGCGTCACACACGTCCCTGCTGGGGACCACCTGGTGTTCGCTGTTGCCCATGGGTGACCTCAACCAACTCCCAAGGAACCGCCCAATAGGTTCAGTTTCTGGACAGGCTTGACAATGTCTCGGAGTCTCGATAAACACAAAAGCCTGTGAAGTGTTGGAGTGCAAGGCACTGAGGAATACGGCAGCGCCTGATAGCCCTGAATGCTTCCGGAGTGCACTCTGGATTGGGAAAGACAAGGCTTGCGCAGCCCTGCAGCCACATGTTACTGGAGACTAGCACGGGTTTTCAGGCTAAGCTTTGTAGACGTGACTGTCCTTCTGTGGTTATGTACATTCCCCAACGAAGTGGCTGGAACAACTGCATCACGGGGGGAAAAAGGATGAAGAGTTTAAAATGCCCAGTGTGTTTTGGGTTTACTGCGCACGCGTGTGTGTGTGTGTGCGTACTTAAATCAAGAGGAAAACAATAGCTGGAGATGGTGGTTACTTGTTTCTCGCTGGGAAGGCCTCCGTGGGAAAGAATTTCTCCTGGAAGGGTTGTGTTCAACAAGCACCATGAACTGCCCCTGGGGCAAACTCGCTCAACCATGAACGTCTGAACAATTCATTTTTGGAGGTCTGAAAATGCCAGATAGAATGAGCCAAGGAACCTTGCTAGCAGGTTTAAAAAGAAGAAAGAAAGAAAGAAAGAGAGAAAGGAAGAAAGAGCGAGCTCTGCACTGCTTCCAGCACACTGGGGAAGCTGAGCCAACTCTGCTGTGAGAACCTTGCAGTGGACAGCGTCCTCGTGGTTCATTCCGATCACTCCAAGCAGGTTCTGCTTAGCTAAAAGCATAAAACGAAGTGCATTTCCAAGCTTTGGGTTCTCACAACCCGGGGGAGGGTTCCACAGCACCCACATGGGCTGCTTTGTGTACGTTACCAATGTAGTCAGAGAGCCTGACTTGGTGAGTTCTGATCAGCACTCCTTCTTCTACCAGCTCCTTGTACAGAGACTCGATGGACCTGGGGAGAGAGCCGGACACGCATGCCGTGAGCACGCCTGCGACCCCAACCCACAGACACCAAGAACTGAAGCCGCCTCCACCCCAAGCAGGTGTGTGCCTTTGAATCTGCAAACAGACCAGGTTAGACAATGTTTCTACAACGTGGGGCTGTGTTAGGTCTTCACAAACAATAGCTTCATTTGTCTGTGTGTATGTACCGGCCACTTCGCAGGAGCAGGAATTCACTCTCTGGGTGTCTGAGACCAGCATCACTCCTGCACATCAGTCTACATGATGGTATGATGTGAATTCGAAATTACCTGATAACGGCGACACAATGAGCTCATAATTGCATATGAAGCAAGCACTTGCAAGCTGTAGAAGCTCATTAATCCTTGGTGAAATTCATGTTTCCTTTTAACCTGATACCATAATAGTTTAAAAGAAATGTCTGCAGAGAACCAGGGCTCGTATTGGAGGTGATTCTCAACACGGAAGTGAACATGTCTGAAGTTGTGAGTGTGACGAAGTCTTAGGAGGGCATTAAGACTTCTGCAGTGCTTAGAGATGTTCCAGCAACTTCTCAGAGAGGGGGCCTTGGGCAGGGAGCCAGCACGCTGGCAATTTATGCTAATTGAGAAGAAATGGATGCAATATCCCACTTATCGGATGAAACTCCCAGTGATTTTCACTGGGGCGTGCTTAGGGAAGTGAAGACTGGTAACAGCTCAATACTATTCAATACGCTCCTTAAGACATTTGGTCTTTCTTTTTCAGTCTCACTCTAGTCTTTCCTGGGGCTGATAATTGTGTTTTTCAAGAGTTCAACTGTGCTTTGATCCCAGTTAGTGTGATTAGGAGGCACTCGAGCAGATCACGACACAAGCCAGGCACGATTAGGATAAATGTTAATCTAACACTTGTCATCTTCAGTTGATTGGAATTGTGTCCCATCAAATACATATAAAAGATTATGTTCTCTGTTAAAAATTAAGACAGGTTTAATTGTCATGAAATCTGGGCTCATAGATTTTGACCTATCAAGGAGGTATAAGCTACTTAATCTAACATTTGTTTGATATAAACATATTCCACAGGCAAAAAGTACCATCGCATAACTGAAGAAAAATCTCTCTGTACTTATCAAAACACAGTGTATTGGAAAGCTTCCATCAGAAACCCACATCTGAATTTTTCCCAATGCAAACAACTTTTGTCATGGAATAAAATATTTTCAAAAACTCCCTAAATCTGTGATGAAAATGCTGGTATTAGTGGTGATGTTGGTTTGCGAGGGACACAGAGTTCATCTTACGGTATCCTGGCGGAACGAACCCCAGCCCAGTGACCTGGGTTTTTCCAATGACGATGGGAAGACATTCAGGAATGAAATAATCCTTTACTCTGGAGCGGAAAATTGAGTAGCATTTGCTTCTGTCTTTCACTTCGCTGGAGAGCTGCCTGCAGCTCATTTAGGATATTTCAGCTGTTAGGAAGCGCCTGCCAAGATGACATTTACTGTCCAGCGGACACTGTCCATGAGCCACACGTGTGTGGTCTGTGGTGTTAAGGCGATGTTTCACTGGGGAACGCTGCGCCAAACCGCATGAGAGCGCGGGCAACTTTGTGATGAGTGGCAGGGTCAAGGGAGAGGATGGCAGTGCAGCTCTCGGGGCGTCACTGGGGAAGGCACTGCTCCTGACTGGCGTGCAGAAGGTGTGGCTCTCGGAGCAGGAGGGCCACTGCGGAGCTCCTCAAAGCGAGGGGCATTTGGCCTGGCGGTGAAGCCACGCAGGTTCAATCCCCAGCTGCGGCTCCTGGCTGCGGCCGTTCCTGGCAGGTGGTGGTCATGGCCTACGTCCTGGGGTCCTGACTGGACCGGCACAGCCTTGCTGTCGTAAACTTGGGGAGTGAGCCAGGGGATGGGGCCTCTCTCTGTTTCTGCATCTCTCACATAATTAAATTTATACTAAATCTCAAAAGCTGCTGAAGACCCTGTGGTACCATGTAGGGTGGACTGGGGCCCTCAAGGGGTGGGGCCAGGAGCTTCCTGGGAGCACGTGTGTGTGTAGATGCTCCCTAGGAACTGGGGCACCCCAATCTTGTAATCCAGATCAGACCCTCTGAGGTGACATTCTGCCACTGCCTGTTAACCTGCACCACTCCCCTAAACAATGGAGCCTAAGTGGGGGTGGTGGGAGCCCCTGTGAGACTTTGTCTCTGCAGCTTGGCACAGGCTGCCGGCCCTGGCTTCCCGAGCCCACACACACCTGCCTGGGATGCTCTGGGCTGCTCCCCCTGTCCTGGCCAGTGTTCCAGGCCAGATTTTCTCTCTCCTGGGAATTCTTTCAAGCAGAGTTTAGGGGGAGGGCTGGGGGCAGTGACACCTGTTGAGCCATCGCCCAAGCCCAGGAGCGGCACTATAGGTGTTGCAAATGATGTCTGGCATTGTGGATTAGGGATTTTGTTTAGATTTACTGATAACTCCTTAAAATGCAAATACTACTTGTTTTCAATGGTGAAAAGCACATAAGGGTCATTTCAGCTTAAAGTCAATGAGTGAAGCCACTTGTTAGTGCTGCAGCTCAGACGGTGACGCTACAGTGATAGGAATGTCCGTCCGTCCACTCACGAGACAGCGGCTCACAGGGCACCCAGCAGGGGCAGGAGCCTGGGGCACCAGGCTGGGCACGGTCAGGCTGGGCAGGAAGGCCAGCTCTCCTTCCGGGAGTAAGGCAGTGTTGGTGCTCCTCCAAAGCCTCGACAGGGCATGATTTCTCATGCAAAGTTTTTTTTTTTTTTTTTTTTTTTTTTTTTCATGCAAAGTTTTAAAGAACCTTCATGAATTTCTGAACTTCAACAGGTTCTCCGGGCTCAGGAGCCATGAGGACACGTGCCTCAGGACGCACCAGGCCTCTTTCAGGGTCAGGGGGCTTTGACCCCCGCACTGGGCCTGGGCCGCTCTGGGGCTCCGTAAGGGTAAGAGGCAGCACTGCCGCGGGTGCCGGTGCAGGCCACATCTGAGGATACAGGCTGTGCCTTGGGGTTTCTTGTGCTCCCCCTGGGGCGTCCCCCTGGGGCGTCCCCCTGGGGCATCACACCTGCCCTGCCTCACCTGTCAGCCAGCAAGGATACAGGCTGTGCTCCCCCCCCCCCCCCCCCCGTGGCAACCCCTGGGAGCATCACGCCTGCCCTCCCTCACCTGTCAGCCAGCAAGGATACAGGCTGTGCTCCCCCCTCCACCCCGTGGCGACCCCTGGGAGCATCACGCCTGCCCTCCCTCACCTGTCAGCTGTCAGGTCCTTGTCCTCCCTCTTTCCTCTTTTGCCTTTCTTCTGTTTATTTTTCTGGAAGAAAAGTGGAAATGACCAACAGTTTAGTCAAACAAAGCAAAGCCAACCAGCTGAGCAAGCCAAGGAGACCTAAGCAATAAGCCGTGTTTGAGCGGTAGGGGACGAAGCAGTGTTAGTGGCCCAGCAACGCGGAGCTGCTGCTGAGGGCAGAAGGGGAGGCTTCCGGGGCGGGGTTTGCTCCATCCTGGCACACATGTGCAGGATCCCCTCCCAAGCAGACCTGAGCATGCCTACTCTTCCGGTTCTCCCAGGAGGTACAAGAGTGCCCAGAGCACAGGAATACAAGTGAGCCACAGGCGTGTTTGGGACCTGCCGTGGTCTGACATCTGTGGCCCCTGATCCCCTTGTGAAGACCTAATCCTGGGAGGGGAGTCGTTCGTAAGCCCTGATTGAGAGTCCCTGGGCGCTGGCTCCCACCTCCGGCACGGAAGGTGTGGTCACTGCAGCCGAAAGCCAGCCAGCCCCTGGTGGGCACCGAATCTGCTGATGGAGCCTTCGCCTGGTGACCTCCAGCACGGTTGGCCCCTGGTTGCGGTCTCAGCAGCTCGCACAGGGGTGCCTCCCAGAGACCTTGCTGTTAGCACTGGGTCCTCTGGTGCTCTGACAGCCATGCACTAGGATGGTTCCAGATGGGATGGGTGAGAATGTTCTAGATGTTCACCCGCCAGTGCGAACACCACCTTGGCTCCTCCCCACCCACACGCCAGGGGCACAGCATGCATCCACTGGTTCCTGCCTGTCCCAGACGCCCCCCTCCTGGAACCCTGACCCCCTGTTCTGTCTCAGACACCCTGCACCTTCTCCTCTGCCCATTTCCTGA
Source organism: Ochotona princeps (assembly GCF_030435755.1). Lineage (NCBI taxonomy): Eukaryota > Metazoa > Chordata > Mammalia > Lagomorpha > Ochotonidae > Ochotona > Ochotona princeps. The sequence continues at coordinate 105,735,539 of NC_080836.1, forward strand.
TCTATTCCTTCCATCTCACTGCAGAGTCATTTATGTGCAGTTGAGGCACCTGCTCGTAGGTCGGGCCTCTTCTGCATCCAATTTTTGCCTGCCAAGCAGAGGCCACCGCCAGTCCACAACAGGCAGACTTTCACCACCTCCAGGTCCTCCCACACTGGATCTCACGTCTCTGCAACTTGGCTTCCCATTCTCATGACTGGGTCAGATTCTTTCTCTGCAAACCACATTCCAAGGCTCATTCCTGGGGCTGGTGCCCACTCCCAGGGAGTGTGAGCATTGCCTAGCTCGTGTCCAGTCATTCCCTACCAAGGGTGCCATCCCCCGCGGATGGCCCTGACAGCTTCAGGTGTGTCGGTCAGGGGAGATGCGGAGCAGACCACTCAGAATGAGGAAGCCGATGTATCATGCCAGGTCCCAGAGAGCAGAGCAGTCGGCCTCACGGGGCCAGCGGCAAGGAGAGCCATGTGGGATGTCTGTGTCCAGGCAGGGGGACAGGAAAGGACAGCAGAGGAGACATGTGCAGGCTGAGGGCTTTACTAGGGTCCAACAAAAATTCCCCAAGCAGGTTTCCAGGGTGGAGGGCTAACTGGAGAGCTCGCAGCATGCAGGCTATGACCGGAAGGTGTCAGGGTGGCTATCTGCACAGTCTACTTGGGGTGTGGCCAGTGTGATGAGAGGACAGGCTGTGTGTGGCTGGTCACCGAGAGGCAGACAGGCAGGTGGGTACTGGATTGAGCACCTTGAGGAACTGGGGTGCAGAGGAGAAGGGAAAACCAGCCAGGGTGATTTCTGACACCAGCAAGTTAAACTGGGCACATGTCAAAGCTGGGGCGACTTAAAATCCTGAGACTGCATGGCCGTGGGCACAGTTAACACCAAGGGACCCACGGTGTGAGTGCCATGGCGGGGCTGTCTGAAAGGTCTGTTTGCTCTGGTGAAAAACCGCGACACTGGATGGCATGGCGGTGCAGTGCATTAAGCTGAAGTTTGTGGCGCTGGGTTCCCATTGCAGAGTGCTGGTTCGTGCACCCAGGTGGCTTCCTGATCACACTCCAGAAGGCAGAGGCTGATGACTCAAGCAGATGGAAGCCCGGATGGAGTTCTGGGCTCCTGGCTTCAGCCCGGCCCCCCCTGGTTCTTGTGGCCATCTAGTGGGTGAATCAGTGCATGGAAGATCTTTGTCTTTTCCCCTCTATTACTCTCTGCTTTCAAACCAAGCAGTCTGAAAACAAACCAGAACCCTTGCAGAGCTGCTTCACAGAGTGGCTGGACAGTTCATCTCCCCAGCAATGCTGTGTGGGGGACCTACATCCTCTGCAGCTGTTACTTCACCCACCCTGGTGGGTGCGTGGTCTCTCTCATGGAGTCTTCCAAGCGCATTTCCTTAGCGCTTCCCGAGAGGAACACCTTTCAGGTGTGTCCCTGTCACCCTCTTCGGTGAATATCTTCTTGTATCTTGGCTTTCTCTCCAACTGGATCGCTTGTGTTTTAACTGCTGAAGTGTTCAGGCTATGTGTCCAGGCGATCAGCTCTCTTTTAGGAATGTGGCCTGCAAACCTTTCCTTACAGTTTGAGTCTTGTCTTTTTATCCTACTACCAGGGCTGTTCACATATGTTGTTAATTTTGATGAGGGCCCATATTTCCTTTTAGAATTCTAAGAAGTCAGATTTAGATCTCAATTAAGTGTTTCTTTTTTCTAAGATTTTACCCCACATTTGGACCTGTGACCTGGTTTGAATGAAGTTTTGTGTAATATGTGACACTGAGCACTAACACAGGTCCATTATCCCCAGTCCCATTTATTCTAAATATATCTTTCTTACCTTGAATGGCTTTTGCACTTTGTGAAAAAGGTGTGCATATTTCTACGGGTCTATCTCTGGGCTCTCTGTCATATTCTATTGATTGGTTCTATGCATCAATCCCTCTAGCAGGAGCTCATGACCTGTATGATTAAAAGCCTTGACTTTTGGAAACTCTTACTTCTAGCTTCATTGCCTTTCTAAATATTTTCAGAATAAAGTTATCTATGTGAACAAATTATATTTCTGGGATTTGAGCTAAGAAATGTCTTAAGTGCCCAGTGCAATAGCCTAGTGGCTAAATCCTTGACTTGCGTCTGCAGGGACCCCATTTGGGCTCTGGTTTGTGTCCCGGATGCTTCACTTCCCATCCAGCTCCCTGTTTGTGGTCTGTGAAGACAGTGGAGGATGGCCCAAAGCCTTGGGACCCTGCACCCACATGGGAGATCTGGAAGAAGCTCCTGGCTTTGGGTTGGGTCAGCCCTGGCTGTTGCGGTCACTTGGGGAGTGAACCAGCAGATGGAAAGATCTTTCTCTGTCTCTCCTGCCTTCTATAAATCTGCTTTTCCAATAAAAAGAAATGCAGTAAACCTTTATATAAGTGTAAAGTTGTCACTTCTACTGCATTGACTTTCAATCCATGAACATGGTATGTCTTTCTATTCAGATGCTTATATATTTTTTTTCATCAGCCTTATGCTGTTTTAGGATATAAGACCTGGATATATCTTGCTAGAGTCTAGTTTCAGTATTTTTTGGGGGGGAGTTTAAAATGATAATGTATTTTAATTTTGTGTCTATGTGTTCATTCCTGGCACACAGAAGCACAATGGATCTTTGTATGTTTATCTTATATCCTGAGGCCTTGTTGTGCTCACTCACAATTTCTAAGCATTTCTTTGTAGATTCCTTGGGATTTTCTACCTAGATAATCATGCCAGCTACATGCAACACCTTGTCATTTTACAGTAAAATGTTGGCTTTACAGAAATGTTGCAAAGCTGTTAGAATCTTACATTGCTTCAAGCCAACATTGGCACATTATTTTTTTTTAAAAAAATCCAGTTTATGAGGTTTTCCTTAACCACCCCCAATGTCCCTTTGTGTTTCAGGGCTCCTTGCCTTGTCTCCCTAGAATTCTCAGGTCTGTATGGGTTCCCAGACTTTTCTTATTTGGGGGGGGGCTTGATATTTTTGAGGATCATTGCTGTGTATCTTGCAGAAGGTCACTAAGTCATGTTTGTCCTGTGACTTTCACAAGATTAGGCTTGGGTTATGGGATATGGTTCTGTGGGGAGGGTGAGCAGCAGGTCATGTGACCGCAGAGTTCTTGCCACCCATACATTGATCACAGATGAGGTCAACTTGAGTCACTCGGAGCAGGTGGCATTTGTCAGGCTTCTCTGAAGCAGAGCTGGCAGTCAGCTCTTCCAAACAGAATCACTAACCACAACTTGCACTTCGGGGTGGGAGCTGAGTGAGCCTCTTCGGAGGGAAGACTACTGGGCTTTTGCATGAGAAATCTGTCCCTTGTGAACTTGCTTATTCAATAATCTACTGGTATCAGCAATCTCAGAGCTGTTTGTTTTACACTTCAACTGCTTCAAGTGGTCCGGTTTTGTTCTTTAGGGACTTTTTAAAGTGGCTTTGGTGTGCATTAAGCATGTTCTTGCTGCTGTTACCTAACAGCAAAAGATGTTCTAGGCTCTATGACACCTGCTAGCCACAGGGTCAGTTCTTCCTCCAAGAATCCTTGGTTCCTTTATTGGAGATGGGATTGGACGCTGCTGTCTGGGGGCTGGGTGTGCTTATCTCACTGGGATCCTAGTGCTTGCAGATCAGGATAAAAAAAAATAAAAAATTAAAGGAGTAGAAGTGTGTTTTTACACATTGCTTTTGTACAGATTTGCCAGGTTCAATGATTAATCCTAATAGCTTGCGAATTCTTCCGGATTGTTTACATAGATAATCGTTTCATCTGAGTAGAGGCAGTTTTACTATTTTCCTTTCAATCATTACATTTTCTTGTTTGCTTTTCTTGACTCATTGCGCTCATTAAGCACTCCACTATGACAAGGAATAGACATGTTGGAATGAATATTCTTGTTTTAGCCTCCAAACCTGGGTGAAAGTGATTAATGTTTGACCGCTGTGTGTGATAGCATGAAATGACCTGTAGGATCAGACTCAGACATCGCCTTTTATTGCTAGCCTGCTGAGAGTGTCCCCTTTCTGGAGGGAGCTGGGCCTTCGTAAATGCCCACTCTACATTAACACGACCACATGACCGCTCTTGTCTGCTTTGCTAGCTTGCTTACTAGCGTTGATTGATTTCCCACTTGGCATTCCTGGACTGAGTTCCACCTTTTTTTTTTTTTTTTTTTTTGGTTTTGAAATAACTTCTATTTTCTCAAAGCCAGTAAGTGCATTACAGGAAACTGAAAAACAGAAGAAGCAAAATCAAAGCCGTCTGCAATCACAAGCAGTGGAGTTCAACACGTCCTTCTGGGTCCCGCGCCTGCACACACACCCACTTGAACGCGGCTGGAATCACACGGAATGTACACATCATGCTTGTTCACACTTTAGAGATATTTACCAATTCAAAATCCCAAAGCTGTATGAGTATTTTGATAACCAAGAACACGCTACACCAACTCAATCTGTTCGGAAAAAACGTAATTTTGATTTTCTTGGAGACAAAAATTTGTAAGAGACAAAAATAGCAACAGGCCTTAAATACACGCCTTGGCTGAGTTTCAGGGAAGATGTTGCACTCCCTTGCTGCCTGACTTCGAGGGACACACAGCGATGGTGCACACAGTATTGTTTCAGGGAAGATGCTGCACCCCCTTGCTGCCCGACTTAGAGGGACACACACAGCGATGGTGCACACAGTATCGTTTCTAGAATTCACATTGACACTAGCTAGAAGGTACGCTTGCATTTATCAAATGCGCTATCGCACAGTCAGAGGGAATCGCTCCTGGATGGTCAGCAGCAAAATGCAAATCCGACACATCTCTCCTTGCCACTTCCTGCTGCCAGGAACTTGTGATGCACGCTGCCCAAGAGGTGCGGGTTCAAGACACAGCTTTTCAGTTATAACAAAAAGATACATACAAATTAGCTCATTCACGACCTCCACTTTCTGTCATGCACTGTCACCCCGTGATATCTATACAGCATAGATGTTGTAAGAATGAACTGTGCCCACAATAAACACAGGTACTTTATCCAGACACATACGCACACCTACTGGCATAACCCAATGCCGTGTTCTGGGTGTGCAGATGCCAGCAACAAGCCTCCCCGCGGCCCCTCCTATCATCTCCAAGGACAGAGCCCAGGACTGTGAGGGCTTAGCAAGGGGCACTCCCAGAACACAGCCCTTCCTGAAAACCACCAAAAGGGGCATTTAGCTTACTATCTCTACATTTAACATGCTTGGAGCTTAGGACCTATTTAATATATAGCAGTGTATATGTATGCATATGTACAATGTATACATGCATATACATATATACACATATATGTACACATACACTGCTATATATTAACATACATATGTATATATACAATGGGTAAACAAGCTGAATACTCTAACAGGAAGGTGACCCTTCTAGGCACCCCACAGGCCATTCCTTTATAACTTGCTCAAGGTTTTTGTGTGTAAGTTCAAAGGGAATGCTGGCTTACATTTTTCACCATACAATGTCCTTGTCCATACAGCTTATTAAGGTACACACGTTTTATAAAATATGTTCTGGGGGGGTGGGATTGCTGTGGCTCCACAGGCTAGTCCTCCACCTGGTGGTGCGAGCATCCCATGTGGGTGCTGGATTGAGTCCCACTCAGCCCCCTGCTGTCCCCCCTGACCCTGCCCCTACATGGGGGACCTGCAGGAAGCTGATGTCCTAACTTTGGATCGCTTCATCTCTGGCCCTTCCCGCTGCCTGGAGTGAGAACCGGAAGATCTTTCTCTCTGTACTTCTGCCTTTCAAACAAAGAATAAATACATATTTTTAAAAAGGAAGGTTTTAAGTTATGAATTAATCTTCAACAAATATTTAGATTTCAGAAATATATTAAAGTTTGGTTAATTGTGGTTTTAAAAAAATTTTAGGAACATTTCAAATTTATGGACATAAGCTTATCTATAACAGCTTCCTACCGTCGGGAGGACGTGTAGTAACGGCCCCTCTTTTAATCCTAATGTCCCGTTCGGGTCCTCTTTGCATTTCTTAATCATACCATGCTAGATGCTACTAACTTTGATAGTTTCAAAGAACTGACTTTACTTTTGCTAATTTTCTGTTCTGCATGTAAGATTTGTATTTCAAAGATATCCACTGTCAAATACTAAGATCGTCATCAATGCTTTTGTGTTTAACTGGCTGCTCACTTCTTAGCTTCTTCTCGGAGCACCTTGGCTTATCTATTTTCACTCTTTGCTCTTTTCCAATATGCGAAGCTAAGTCTACACCTTTCTCTCAATTCATGGTTTCTACTTGGCCTGAAGTTATTTATAAGTTTGCTGTTCAATTTTTAAGAATTTACAGATGTTTTGTCTTACAGTCTGCTTTGCAGTGTTAACTGGATGTCACAGTTGTCCACCAACACTCACTCTGACCTCAGTCCTTTGAAGTCTGAGACTTGTTCCATGGCCCAGAACACGATGTGTTTTGATAAATGGGCACATGCATTTGCATAGATTGCACATTCTGTAGCTTTCTTTTCATAAAACAATATCTTCTTCATGAGTCATTTAAATCGAGTTATGTATATTCACATTGTACTGATTTTGTTTATTCTATCAGTTACTGAGAGAGACCAGTTAAAATATCCAGCCATGGTTCTGAATTTATCTTTCCTATTAATTTTGCTAGCGTTTTCTTATATATTTTGAAAATATGTTATTAGATGCAAGCAAATTTAGGATTATGATTTCTTATTTAATTAAAAATTTTTATTTTGAAATATAACACAATACCCTGAGTTTAAAGCCTGCTTTTTCTGATATTCATTGAGGGACATCAGTTTAATCTTTTGCTTAATGTTTTCATGGTACATATTCTTAGCATTGTTAAATGTTCAATAGACCTAGTCTATGTTTAAAGTGGATTTCCTACAGCATATTTTTTTTGTAGATGTATTTGGAAGGCAGAGTTACAAGACAAAGTCTCAACTTCCAGAGCTGGAGCAAGTCCAAGACAAGAGCCAGGAGCTTCTTCCAGGTCTCCCACAGGACTGGCCGTCCTCTGCTGCTCTTTCAGGCCATTAGCAGGCAGCTGGATCGGAATGGAACAGCGGGGACTCAAACTGGGCCCATTTAGGATGCTGGAGTTGTAGGCAGCAGCTTAATCCACCATGCTATAGCATCAGCCCCTATTTTGTTTATTTCTATCAGTCTGTCAACCATTACTTTTAAATTGTAACAGCTGGTCTGTTTCTAGTAGATACAGCTGTGGACTTGGTTGGGTTTAAGTTTATCATCATACTTGTTTTTAACCATTCTATCTTATTTTTCTATTCTTATATGCTTTTCAGTTATTATTTTTAATTTTTCCTCATTGTCTCCATTATTGTTTTTATCAAACATTTAGTATCACTTAAAACATTACATTCAAAGTTAATATTGACAGGTGAGAATATTTTGTAGGTTGTCTACAAAATGTGTTAATAAATTATAAGCTTCTGTCTTGAGCCACAAAGTCACCTGCCAACACATTCCATGCCTTGTCTACTGTTGCTTTATGTGCAAGTGTTTTTTTCACCGAGCCTGAAGCCTTCTGGGTTGATTACCTGCTTAGGAGCGGCAGCATTTCCTTGTTTTTATCCGTACATACTCCATTAGGTCTGTCTGGCACCCCATCGAGGGGCATCTTGGTTAGAGCAGACGCCTTTCCTGAGACCATAATTGCCGTTCCCTTGGCTGTAGGCCTTGTAGTTCTGTTTTTAAATTTGGGATAGGAGTAGGGCTGGGGTATTCCACACAGTTTTTCTGCAGCTGCATTAATTCACACTCTCACTAAGACAGTGTGGAAATGTCCTCCTTCCCTACACATTCTTGCCAAAACTTGTTTCTCTGTCACCACCCGACAGAAGGAAGACGCTACTCGGCGGACCTTGACTGATGTTTCTCTGGTGCCTAGTAATGTCGAACTCCCCCTCCCCTGCAACCACCACTTACCCCCTGTATGCTTTCTTTACCTAAGTATTTACTGCGTGGTGGCTCTTTGTGAATTTTGACTTATGACTTGCAAAGCTTTTTCTTTTCCGTCTACAGTCTTCCACTCTTTTCCTTTTTCTGCCTTGCTGTGCACAGGCCTTTTGGTTTGATGTAATCCACTTTTTTTGTGGTTTGTTTTTGTTGTCTTGTACTTTCGGTGTCATTTCAAGGGGTCATGGTCGAGGCCAATGCCAGGAAGGCTTTTGTTTTCTCCATTCTTCCTAAGAGCTTAAAAGAGTCTCAAGTTTTGCATCTAATCTTTTGAGCTGATTTTTGAGAATGGTGTAAAAAAAACCCTTTTATATGTAGACAGCGGGTTTTCTCCATGCAGTTTGTTGAAGAGACTATCATCTCCCCGGTACATGATCTCCGTACCCTTGTCAAACATCTGATGCCTGGAATCGGTGGGCGGTCCACTGCCAGCTTCTGTTCTACGCCATCCACGCATCTATCTTTCTGCTATCCGCACATGCCACGCTCGCTTGACAGCTGCAGCACTGCAACAGACTTTTAAACGGATGTCTTTCAATGTCGTACTTACTGCTAAAAATCGCTTTGGCTATTTGAGATCTGCTGGTTGCTGAGGGTTTTAGGTCTATTTCTATTGCTGTGATCATGTCATTGGGATCCTGTGGGGGATCACCTTGAATCGGTAGGTCACTGTTTCAACAGTACCCATCAATGAGTTCCCACTTCCACATCTGCTTTAACTCCTTAATCAATGCTTTGTAGCTTTTAGCATACTATGTTTCATCGTCTTGACTGTTTCTATTCTGCTTGATGCTACTGCGAGACTCTTCTCTCCGTTCCATCTTGCATAATTCATTGTCAATACGTAGGACAATCCAACTAATCTTGGTATGCAGCCTCTGTATCCTGTATCTTTGTTGAATCTCTGCATTAGATCCGTAAGTTTTCAATATGCAGAGTTTTTGAGGAATTTTTGCCAGCTGCAGATGGAGACCAAGTCACTTCTTCCTTTGGCATGACTGACTTTCCCTTTTGCTTCCCGAATTGCTCCGGCTAGGACTCCCGGGACGTCTGGAATGCCAGTGGAGAGAGGAAGGCCACCCTTTCTTCCAGCCTCAGGGGAAACCTTGTACGTTCTCACCCTGCAGTTGGGTGTGGGTCGCGGACTTTGTCCATGTGGCTCCGGAAGCCTTCCCCACGCTGAGCTGTGCTGAGGCTTTGCAGAAGCATGTGAATGGAGATCCCGGAAAGACATTGCATCCTGTCATCTTTTCCTGCATCTGGTAAGCTGATGTTGTGATCTTTATTCTGGTTCTGTTTAGGAGCTGTGACACTGGGGTATTTGCATAGGTGACAGCACTCTGTGTCACAGGGTTACATCCCAGCCGGCCATGATGAACGCTGCTTTTCCGTGCCGTTGGGTATGGTCTGCTAACGTTGCTGGGGACGCTTGCACTGGTGTTCATCTGGCATACAGACATGTGGTTCTCCTTCACTGTGGAGTCTTTGTGTGGGTTTGGTTTAGGGTCATGTTGACCCCTTAAAAGGCGTTTGAAAATGTGCCCTCTTTTGCTTTTAAGTGTTTCAGAAAGAGTGATACTAATTCTTTTTATTGGAGAAGCCATCTGGCCCGGGCAGCTGTGTGTCGCAGCGTTTTTAATTACCAGGTCAACCTCCTTATTTGCAATTGATTGGTTCTGGTTTTCTGTTTCTTCTTACTCAGTCTTGATCGGTTGCACATTTCTAGTGATTTATCCATTTTGTCCGAGTTGCAATTTGACAGAAAATAATTGCTCAGGAGAACAGTTTATAATCCCTTTTATTTATGTCACCAGCTGCACTGTCTCTTTTTATTTGAGCATTTTCTTTCTTCTTAGATTAGCACCAAGTTTGCTAATTTTAAAAAATATTTATTTGTATATCTTACTTATTTTATGTTTTATTTATTTGTACATTTGGAAGGAAGCAGAGAAAAGCAGCGAGAGGAAGAGGAGAGACACCACTTTGCTGTTGGCTGGTCCGCTCCTCAAATGCCGTCACAGCTGGGCGCTCCCGCCGTGCTTTTCCTGGGAGTGACAAGGGCTGAGTCCTTCACACATCACCTGCCGCCTTCCGGAACAACTGCAGGTAGGACTTGATCCCTGCCTCACACAGGCACTCCAAGCGCTGCCTTAACAAGTGCGCCAGATGCTGCCCCTGTTTGTCAATTCTACCTTCGCAAAAACTCACCGTGCTGCAGCAAGTCAAGCCTCTGCCTGTGGCACTGGCGTCCGATGTGGGCACTGGTCTGTGCTCCTGTGGCACTGGCATTGATGTGGGCACTGGTTTGTGCTCCTGTGGCACTGGCATTGACGTGGGCACTGGTTTGTGCTCCTGTGGCACTGGCATTGACGTGGGCACTGGTTTGTGCTCCTGTGGCACTGGCATTGATGTGGGCACTGGCTTGTGCCCCTGTGGCACTGGCATCAATGTGGGCACTGGCATCAATGTGTGCCTGTAGGATTGGCATCGATGTGGGCACTGGTTTGTGCCCCTGTGGCACTGGCATCAGATGTGGGCACTGGTTTATGTGCCTGCGGCACTGGCATCACTGTGGGCACTGGTTTGTGTCTTGGTTGCTTCACTTCTGATCCAGCTCCCTGCTAACGGTCTGGGAAAGCAGTGGAGAATGGGCCAAGTCCTCGGGTCCCTGCACCCGCATGAGACCCTCACCCCCTGAGAAGCTCCTGGCTCTTGGGTTTCTAGCAGTCCAATTCTAGGCAATGTGGTCATTGGGGCAGTGAGCCAGTGGGTGGAAGATCTCTGTCTCTCCCTGCCCTCCTGCCCAACCCCTGCCTCTGCAGTTCTGGCTTTCAAGTAAAAATAAATGTTCAACACAATACAAACCCAAAAGCTTCATTCTCAGTCTCATCACTCTCGCCACCATCTTGCTCCGCTATGTCTGCTCTTTGTGCTGTCAGTGGGTTCACTTCTGTTCATCGTTCTTCTAGTTCCTTGAGGAAGGATGTTAGGCTGTTGATTGAGTTCTTCTTTTTAAGATGTAGTTATTTATTTCTTTCAGTGTAAGAGGCAGTGTTACAGAGGGAGAGGGAGGGACACAGAGGATCTCCCATCTGCTCGCTCACTAGCTGAGTTGCTGCAACTGCCAGAGCTGGGCTGGTCCGAAGCCAGGAGCCAGGAGCTTCTGGGTCTCCCACATGGGTGCAGAGTCCCAAGGCTTTGGGACATTCTCACTTCTCACTGCTTTTCTAGGCAATAGCAGTGAGCTGGATGGAAAGTGGGGCAGTTGAGACCCAACAGCTGACCGTATGGGTTGCTGATGTCTGGTGGAGGCTTAGCATGCTAGGCCACTGCGGTACCCCTGAGGTCTTTGTTTTCGTGTAGGTATTTGTTGCTATACCTCCCTCTTGGTGCTTATCTTCTGCTGTATCCTGTAAGCTTTGGTCGGCTGTGCTTTCATTTGTATTGTGAGATATTTTCTGCTCTTGTGTTTTCTTTTTAACTCAAACATTGTTCAAAACTTTGCTGTTTAGTTTCCTGGTATCTGTGCATTTTCCTATACTCTTCTTGTAACTGATTCCTGATTTCATTTTGTGTGGTTTTAGAAGTGGCTCAGCATGCTTTCAATCTTCTTGAATTTTCTACAACTTGTGTGTGGTGATCAGCATGTGAGTGCATCTGTCTGCTGAAGTGGTCTGGATCCACCTGTCAGCTCACCTAACAAAGTGGCTGGATCCACCTGTCAGCTCACCTAACAAAGTGGCTGGGTTTACCTGTTAGCTCACCTGCCGAAGTGGTACTCAAGTGTTCACTTCCTTCCTGAGCTTCCGGATAGTACGGCATTTTAACACGTGGTACATTGAGTCTCTTCCTATTATTGCATTGCTATCCACTTCTTGCTTCCGATGTGTCACGTCCAACTGCCTCAGCGGAGGGTGCGCATGCATTTTTATATTTCCATATTTCCCCCACCCTGTACAAGATCCTCTTGGGTGCTGCAGGTTGTAAGTTCTGAGGGGGGGATGAGGTGGAGCTCTTCCTCCCTTCAGTGCGCATCTGGACCTGTGCTCCCTGGCGCTGCCTCCGCTCCCCCGGTGAGAGCTGAACAGCCCATGAAGGGGTGCAGCTGCTGCTCCTGAGGACACGAGCCCGCAAGCTTCTGCTCTGCCATGTGGCAACTTCAGCTGTGCACGGCTCTTCTCCATGTGCTGGAATCTGGGGAGCAGTGAGTCCCACCCTGGTCCCACTTCCGGCCGCCAGGGACGATGAAGAGGGCAAAGAGGAGCTGGAGAAGCAGGGCTGGTCCCAGCTTGTCCTCAGGCAGCACTCTCCACACACACACCTGACCTCGCCACTCCAACTTTAGCTGCCACCAGCACCAGGGTCCCCCAGCACTGGTGGCAAGGATCTCCCATCTCTGATGCATCTGTCTGCTGCTTCCTCCACTGGATGCATTTATAGTCTTCCCTCAAAGGCACGTGACCCTTCCACCACAGGGACCCACCCCATCTGCGGTGCAGGTGGAGGGGCGTGCGGGCTCCCTGAACTCCAGCTTCTCCCCCGGTTCGCAGCCTATCCCTGGGGTCTGGGTAGTTGTTTCTTCCATCCAGTGGGTGGATTGGTTTCCCAAAAGAAGGGGTGTTTTGCCACATGGGACACTGGGGGCAGCTAGGCCCTTGCCAGGCAGCCCTCCTGGATGGGCTCTTTGCCAGCAGGGACTCTCATCCGGACAGAGTTGGCCGTCTGTCCGCCACCCGATCTCAACTACCCACCTGCTTCCCCTTCTTGCCGTGCTTGATGGGAAGTTCCCTTTCTCTGTTCACAGCTAGCTGCAGGTTCTTCAGCTCTTGTCTCATCAACTCATCAACCTGGGGAAACACAGGACCCCGTAAGCCCCTGTGTGTGCTGCGGGGGAGCACGGGACCCGTAAGCCCCTGTGTGTGCTGCGGGGGAGCACGGGACCCGTAAGCCACCGTGCATGCTGCGGGGGAGCACGGGACCCGTAAGCCACCGTGCGTGCTGTGGGGGAGCACGGGACCCGTGCCTTTGCACAAGGCAGCAGTGGCTTCCATTCTGGAGTAGGTCACCGGTAAGAAACTCTGAGCACACACACACACACACACACACACACACCCCTGCAGTGCCTGGCCCTTACTCCCGGAAGACAAGTGTGGCTCACCTGCACTCGAATCTCGGCCTCTAGCTCCTTCCGCTTCTCCTCTTTGATCAGTTCTGGGTCGTAGTCCTGAGGGAAATTGCAAGACTCGTCTCTGTTCATCCACAAGTCTGTGCTCCCAAGGACAAAGAGAAGAAAACACAAACTTTCAACACACAGGGCCCGGCGGCGTGGCCTAGCGGCTAAAGTTCTCGCCTTGAACGCTCCAGGATCCCATATGGGCGCCGGTTCTAATCCCGGCAGCTCCACTTCCCAACCAGCTCCCTGCTTGTGGCCTGGGAAAAGCAGTCGAGGACGGCCCAATGCATTGGGACCCTGCACCTGTGTGGGAGACCTGGAAGAGGTTCCAGGTTCCCGGCTTCGGATCGGCGCAGCACTGGCTGTTGAGGCTCACTTGGGGAGTGAATCATCAGAAGGAAGATCTTCCTCTCTGTCTCTCCTCCTCTCTGTATATCTGACTTCGTAATAAAATAAATAAATCTTAAAAAAAAAAACTTTCAACACACTGATGAAGGAAAGCAGTTACTGCCGCATAAATCCAAGTCTAACAGTCATCCACGCGCACAGAACCGAAGTGCCAATGGCAAGAGTGACAGGTCTCCTTGTGTGTTTGGATACATCCTAACGAGAGTGGAAGCTGGCTCATGTGTGGAGTCTGCAAGAGGCTGATCCTGTGGTGGAGCCTGTAATGTTGCTGCCTGTGGTGTCAACTGGGCAGTTTGAATCCCGGCTGCTCCGCTTCCCTTCCAGCTCCCTGCTTGTGGCCTAGGAAAGCAATAAAGGACAGCCCAACGCCTGGGACCCTGCACCCATGTGGGAGACTCAGAAGAGGATCTGGGCTCCTGGATTTGGATCAGTCCCACTCGGGCCGCTGTGGCCATCTGGGGAGTGCATGGAAAAAGCTCCCTGTCTCTTCCTCTATCTCAAAGAATATATAAAATGTTAAGCAGAAAGTGCGCGAGCAGTCGTATCTGGCTGAGGACCGCGTGGGTAGCAACGTGTTACAGTGGCATCACATAATGGCAGACGGTCAGGCCTGTGCTATGGTTTTACGTCTCTGAAACATGAAAGATTCAAATACCCACTGCATCCATTAGTCATTTCACCCTTGCCCCAACTCTTGCTCGACTAGCGCAGGTGGCACAGGCCATGGCCGGCCCGTTTCATGTTCCAAGGCATGAAAATGTGGACTCTCTCCCAGCATCAGGGTGAAGGTCAAGGGGAATACACGATGTGAAGGCCCTACATTCGCCTGAAGCAGGGCCACTTGCATGGCCTTCACTGCTCTGGGACCCACTCTGCCGGACAGCTGCATGAGAAAAGCGCTGTTGGGCAGAGGTGGTGGTGGCAGGCCCCAAGGGTCACAGGCGGTGCTATCTGGACCGGCCTCAGCCAGGACCCTGCAGGATCGACAGCTGTGGGGGCACAGGGCATGGGGACACAGCTCTGGTTCCCAGGAAGTGCCCCTTGGTAAGCCTGGAGATTTCTGCGGGTGGTGATGGTCACTCACCTTGCCCAGGTTGGGAAGGGGACACCTCATTGCCTGGACAGATGCTAGGATGGCTGGCTCAGCATGTGCCTGCCAGAGCAGAGCAGAGCCTGGCTGGACTCCAGTGGGGTCCAGATCTATACCTCTACAGGGAAGGCCTACCTGTGTGTTGCAGGGCTCTGGGGGCAGGGCAGGACTCTGGGAGCTGCTGGCTGATTTTGGTCAGCTGTGAAGGGCAGGACTTGAGGGATGCTTACCTGCAAGGGGCAGGTTGTGGCCAGCGTACTTGGATTTCTTCTAGAATGGTTCGCATGAATGAACCTTTCTCTGTTTCTCTCTCTCTCTCTCTCTCTCACACACACACACACGCACACACAGAGATACAGCACAAAGGTACACAGGGCAAGCATGGGGAAGGTGGCCCAAGGACTGCAGATGGGTGAAGCAGTGGGTGGTGGGCCCTGCCCATTGGGAGGTGAGGCTGCTGGTCTGGGGACATTAGCTGGCAATGAGGGAAGAACTAAAAGCGTGAGGAACCCACACAGGTGGGCAGGCTGGAGACCCTGTGCTGGCTGTGCTTCCTGGGGCGTGAAGGCCAGGGTAGGAGCTGATATCTGACGCCACTAATATTGTGAAGTTCATTCATTGCTCTGGGTCCCTGCAGCAAATAGAGCTTGGGGTTAGCTTGTGTCTGGTTTTAAAGGCACTTAAAGTTCTTATGGCTCTTAAAATTCGTACGTTGTTACGCACAGCTAACTCCCGCAGCCAAGTCCTCTATTCATGATGCTTACAACAAGTCCAATTCCCAGTTGCAGTGAGGTGCTTAGTAGGTCCTTTATTCCAGCAGGTTAGGAACGGGAGAGGGGGGAGAGGGGATGCCAGGACAGGAGGAGGAACAAGATGGAGGAGGACGGTGGAGAGCCAGGCAAAAAGGGAAGGGCTGGAGAAAGGGAGGGGGCTCACTTACACAACCCAGGTGAGCCTGCAGGTGTGCGAGGGGCGTGGGGAATTGGCTGGGAGGAGGGGCTGTGGGCGAGCCCAGGGACTCAGCTGATCTGAGCCAAGGTAGGTGGGTGGGGACTAGGGGAAGGGGCTGCAAGTGATCGGGGGTGGGGTTCGCAGGTAAGATGAGAGGTTGCATGTCACTGGTGGATAACCGCTGCTGCGTGAATTTCACGCTGTGCGAGAGCGGAAGCAGGAAGCCACGCTAGGTCCAAGAAGGCAGGGGCTTAGTGTCCGAATCACTCCTCACAATCACCATGGCCCCTTGTGTCATCAATATTGTTTTCAAAAATTTCTCCTCACCCAAATGGAAAAATCGACAACTGTTAACCAGTTTCTTTTGCAGGGTTACGAGCCTCTCTGACTCCCATTCCTCCCCGACCACCAGGAGACCACCGTCTAGAGAAGACTATGCCCAAACTCAGCTTGAAGAAGCTATAAAGACAACAGCGCCCCTTTCCCTTTATATATAGAAACAGGGAGGAATGTGAGGAGTGGTTCAGAGACCGAGGCCCTTGCCATCCCGGACCTGGCGCCATATCCTCCTCCTCACAGCTCAGGAAATTCACATCACTTCAGCTGTCCCCCAATCAGATGTGACTTCCTGGCATCTTACCCGAGAATTCCACCCTGCAGCCCCCGCCCACTTACCAATCTCAGGCACCAGCCCCTGGGGTCTGCCCTCAGTCCCTCCCAATTCTCTGCCCCCACACACCTTGCAGGCTCACCTGAATGGCAGCAAGGTGCCCCTAGGTGTGCCCCTCTCTCTCTTCCTCTTCGCTCTCCCACCAACCCCATCCTGTTCCTACCCTGCTGGAATAAAAGACCTCCTAAAGTACTTCATTGCATCTGGTGTTTTTGGCTTAAGGTAAAAGGACTTGGCTGTACCTAAGAACTTTAAGAACCGTAAGAATTTTAAGTGTGTTTAAAACTTAACAGCTTGGGGTTGGCTATCCCAGGCCCTATGGCCTATAGCTTCCTCATTTGCAGATCAGTGCTTTTTTTTTTAGCTAAATGAGTTGAAACGGTGGGGAACCTGACAATGTAGGGCAACAAGGGCTTCGTTGGGGGGTTTCAGTTTGTCAGCCCTCCCCCTACAGGACAGCAGGAAAGGCGTCTTGTGGTAAGTGGACTCTGGAGCAGGGAGGAGCAGCTCACATGCTGGCCGCATGGCGTTCTTACTGCCAAGGAGCACAGAGCCCCAGTCCCCACGGCGTCCCCGGGTCCTTTCCGCGGGCCCAGTGTTCCACTGGCACTTTGCTTTTCTCATGTCACTTCCACAGAGGCCACGCCTCAATCCCTTCAAGAATTTCATGGACGTTTCTAAAGGCAGGGATCTATTCAGGTCCTCTTAGGGCAACACCTGCCCCCCTTCTCCTGGCAGAGAATGATGCTTTTATCTGGAGACTGAGAAAGGGGCCCGGCAGCTTCACATACTGGGGGAGGGGGGCTTAATCTTAGTGATTAAAATGCTAATGTTTTATTTGAAAAGAAAAAGCACTTTTTTTTTTTTTTTTTAAAGAAAAGAGTTCTAAGGGAAGGCATTCAATGGAAATCACCAAAGACGGGCAGACAGCACACCCAAGGACATAACACCCAACAGGCAGAGAGGCTGGAGGCTCCGGTTCCTCCGTGGAGGGATGCAGCCTGGCCCCACAGCCTGAACAGACACGGATGTTCCAGGGACAGCGGGGACAGGCTGAGGGGTTCACAGGCTGTTCCCCCGCCCCCATTCAGTTTTGCGTTTATTTTAAAAACAATGTATGCACATTGTTTTCCGCAAGGGCCATTGAAAGAATAACAAAGTCTCATGTCGCCTTCCCGACAGCACTCCTCGGCCCTCGCCCTTCCCTCTAATCCCCAGCGCGTCTTGGGTATGTTCACAGCGTGCTTCTTCTAGGCTGGTACTGCCCTGGCATTGGAGCCCATGCTTGCAGAGAGAGCACATATCTGAATGAGGAGTGTAGTCCAGTATGGTAGAGTTGGTGACCTGGGTACTTGGGGGATGGCAGCCAACACCATGTCTTTCCTGGTGGTTGTGTGGCTTAATTGGGATCACCAGGAAAAGACCAAGCCTCACTTGTCTCGGGCACCAGTGTGGAGTTTTCCCATTTGACCTTCTCCCTCAAAATAATGTTAGCTTGCCCTTCGGCCTCCTCCTTCCCTCGTGAAAGCAGGTGCAGAGCCTCCAGGGTCCCAGCATCCCTGACGGCCCCCCACAGGGACGTGGAGCACACTGAGAGGTGCCCAGGCATTTCTATCTCATGGAAGGCATCGGACCTGGCTCAGGATGAGACTACACACTGGGGTGAAGACCCGGAATCAAGTTTTAAAAAACACACCAAGTCAAGAATCGCAGCCACGCGATCCCGAGTGAGCTGAGGAGGCAGGCTGCAACTACTCTTCCCCGTGTCCTTACTGCGCTTTGCAGGAATTCCAACAATTGTGCTAATGACCTTGGCGGATCACTGTGTGTTGGGTGGAACAGCAAACGAATAGGATTATAAACCTTGGTCTATTTTAAATGCGACTTTCTGAAAAGCCACTTTAGTCACTCGGGGATTGGCCAGAAAAGAGTTATGCTAATTTGCATCAATGACTGACAAAACAATTCTGTGTCAGGATTCAGACATGGGCTTTAGTCTAATAGGATGGATAGTCCTGACTATACATCTGTTCTCGGTTTTCATCATTTCAACAATCCAGGAGGGCACTTTCTTTCCTGCTGCTAAGCAAGAGCATGGCCAGTGGAAGCTGTCGGGTTCAACACAGTGAGGACCCGACAGGAGGAGCGCTCAAGGACTCCCGCGTCGGACGTGCAGCTGCCGAAGGAAATTTGGACTAGAGAGGACAAAGTGCAGCTGTGGGCAGCTCCTTCAGCCTCTCGTGACCTCGTTCCCGAAGCTTCCAGACATGCACAGGGCGCTGGGCCAGGCCACCACTGGGGGAGGACATAGGGTCCCCTTGGTCACCAGAGTTACCACCCGTGTCCTCACACACTGACCTCTGTAGGAGTTATTCTCTTCCTCCAAGGTATGAAGGAAAACACTCGGGGACATTTTCCACTCTTCCTCCTCCTCCTGTCCAAAGCAGAGGAAGACCGGTTAAATACAGGGCATGGTCAATGTGTCAAGTCAAGGCCAGGCAGCCGCAGGGGTGGAGGCCAGCTCTGCTGTGACTGTGCTGTTGGTCATGAAGGAGTGACCTTGCCCATCTGGCCCGCCCCCTGCTTGCCCCATGTGAGCAGGGAGTACTGTGTCCACCAACCAGGGCAGGGCTGACCCAGGCTCACAGAGGCAGCCCTGGCAGAACCTGGCCTCCCAGGCTCACAGAGGCAGCCCTGGCAGAACCTGGCCTCCCAGGCTCACAGACGCGGCCCTGGCAGAACCTGACCTCCCAGGCTCACAGAGGCAGCCCTGGCAGAACCTGGCCTCCCAGGCTCACAGACGCGGCCCTGGCAGAACCTGACCTCCCAGGCTCACAGAGGCAGCCCTGGCAGAACCTGGCCTCCCAGGCTCACAGATGCGGCCCTGGCAGAACCTGACCTCCCTGTCTGGGGTTGCTCCCTGGCTCCTTCTTCCTGCATGTTGAATTCCCCACCCAGTGGCTCCCTCCTCGAAGTTCCCGTAGCCAGACTTTGGTTCTGCCCCGCCTGGTCCTCTGCCTTGCTGCTCTCTGATTCTTGGCTTCTGCAGCCATCAGCTGTTCCCTTCTCTGGCTCACCATCCTCCTGGAGCCTGGAAGCCACCCTGAACTTCCGGAGCTGGGCTATGTGAGCCACCCGACTCCAGCTCTGCCCTGCAGGCACAGCCAGGCCATGTCCTCCCTGGCTCCGGCTGTCCCCGGGCGGCACTGACATGGGAACAGGAGCAGCTCCTGGTCCACCTGCTCCCGACCCCAGCAGCCAGGCCTCGCACAGCCCTCTGAGGTGTGCAGACAGCCAAGTGCATATCGTGTCAGGTTTCCAATGCCCAACTTCACAGCCGTTGTTACTCCACAGGAACAAGCCAGTCTATGCTTTGCCCATGGGATTTCAAGAAACCTCTCAGGCCCCTCCACATGGCTAAGAAAGGAGTGGACAGTAGGACAATGAGAGCGCTTTTCCACTCACGGCTTCCCAGGAAGGGGAAGAAAGGGTGTGGTTGGACAGAGTGCTCCTAGCTGAAACAGGAGTACATGTGAGGGCTGTGCCGGGAAGACCGTGCCTCCTCCCAGCCAGGATGCTGCAGGCGGCACTCCCGGGGGACCTGAGCTGAGAGATGTGGCCTAGAGAGACCAAGGACGCTATGGCGGGAGCCTGGTGGCACATCACTGTGGCTGCCATGGGGCGTAGAGAGGCCCGAGGGGGTGGTGGACAGTGACTCTGATGGCTCCTCCTCCCACCTTCATCCTGTGCCCTTCGCTGTGAGGCTATTCTGGCTTCTCCCAGGTCAAGGAGGACTCTGCACCGAGGCTGGGCGTGTTCGTCCAGGCACCTGGTTCTCAAACTCATAGCTGGCCATTTGTGGGCACGCGGCAGCTTGCTGAGCCTGGGAGACCTCTCATACATGGGTCCAGCCTGACCTGAACCTGCACAGTGCCCACACGGGTGGGTGTACGGCTGAAGGCAGGTAAGGAAAAACGGCATTGAAGAGTTCTGCTTGAGCCACTTGGTTTTTCCAGGAAATCTCAGCCTCTCAGGCGGAAACTCTGAACTTGCCCACATAGAGAAGCTGAGGCCAGACACAACATCCGGGTTTCCACCAGTGACGACACAGCTGATAGTGATCTGGGATCCATTTTAATGGGAGGGAAGAGGCAGTGGGCAGTCCTGGCTTCCCTTCCAGAGAGATTCCTTTGTTTGCCAGAATCCTGCGGTTTGCTGGCTGCATCCTATTCCTTAGAAATGCTTTCCAGGTTGGGAATCAAGATGGCAGAATAGGGCAAAGACACATTTAAACAGATGGAGAAATATTAGCCAGCGTGAAGCAGAGAGGGCACATTCCAGGAAATAGGAGAGGACAGAACAACAGCAGAGGGGCACCTGGAGACCGACATAGGAAAGCAGCGAACACAACAGTGTGGTGCTGCCGTGACTGATATTTAAGTGGCATTCAGTGAGTGGTGATCTGAACTCCACCAGCAGCCAGGTGGGAAGGGACGTCTACCGGGAGCTCAGGCAGTGAACCCAAAGAACTGTCCATCCTACTGGTCTGTTTGATTTGACCAGGAGCAGAGACAGAGCAGCAGATCCCAGACAGGCAGTGCAGGAACAGGGTGGATTTCATAGCCCAGTCTGCCCCCTAGAGCTGAATTGGGCACCATTTTGTGTAAGAAGGCAAGGTTACTGGACAGTACTGCGCGTGCACTGGGCTGGGAGTGAACTAATTTCTGGCTCAGTGAAGTGCAACAACGTGGCATCCTACAGGTTCCACCCAAGATAGGTCCAGGTAGCCTCCAGACCTAATGGCCAGCAGATCAAGAACTCCAGTAGTGTTGCCTCTGGTGCCATTTTGTACAGCATGGCAAGGGCTTTGAGACTGTGGGGGACAGTGCTGAGCTGTGCATGAGCTGAGCTGGGCAAGAACTCACAGAGCTCAGTGCATTGCTCTTGTGGGCTAAGGAGTTGATTAGCACTCATTAAGCTGAGCACTACAGGAAATGGGCTTGCGGCTAAAAGCACCTGGTCTAATCAGACTCATTGGCATCCTATTGTTCTGTTAAAGGGCTTGGGGGAAACAGTATATAAGGAGTAATAAAGAGAGGCTTCCACCATCTCTGGTCTCCTGTCAGTGCCTCATCCCCAGACCTGCGCTGTGTCCACGTTACTGGCTCTGCTGGTTGGAACAAATGCTGCCTAACGTGGGGCACGGCACGAAGGACATCTGAGGGACCCCTGGACCTACAAAAGCAAGGTTAGAATTTAGGAATTTTGCAGGGGCATAACTGATTTCATCCCCAGACCCTCTCCCTGTGCTAGGGCACGAGGGACAATCTGAGGGACCCCTGGAACTCTAGAGGGGCATAATTAATCTCATCCCCAGACCTTCTCCCTGTTCTGGGGCATGAGGTACAATCTGAGGGAACCCAGAAATCCAGAGGCAGGTTTAACTCTGGAGGGGCATAATTAATTTTATCCCCAGAACTTCTCCCCGTTCAGGGGCACGAGGGACAATCTGAGGGACCCCGGAAATCTAGAGGCAAGTTTAGAAATTTTTGCAGGGGCATAAGTAAAATTTATCATGGGGCAAGAACTCGCTAAAGTGCAGGTGATTAAAGGAATCAGAGATCTGCTCCAGCCACAAGGCACCGACACTCAGCTTAAGGCCTCGCAGAGTTTCTTTGAAACTGTCTGCCACGTATTCCCATGGTTTGCTCTCATTGTAGTCACCTTCCTTCTCTGGCTGCTTTGCCATCCCCTCAAGCAGTGGTGCAGCCCCGCCGTAAAAAATTGTCCATTAGAGGGAGGAGAGAGCTGCAAACCAGGGTAAAAAAGGAGAAGGAACCCCAAACCAGACAATGTCTGGAGAAAGTGCGCCAAGAAGATTCGCAGTCCTCTTCTGAGGAGGATGAAGAGGAAAAGGATGGAAGTGAGTTTGTCGAGGATCCTCCACCTGTAGAGCGTGTGCCAAGCAAAAATCTCTCTTGGACAGGCACAGAGCCCTCTGCGCCGCCTGAGCCATTGGCGCCATCATAGCTAGGCGCAATTGTAAAAGATTTACAGGAGCAACTTCAGCGCCTCTCCCTTCAGTTGAGGCAGGAACAGAGTGGATGCACTGCTGGGGCTTGTGCTGGACCCCTGCTTTCAACTTCTCTTTCAGCCATGGAACGTGCAGTACAGCAAGCACAGGAGCCAACAAATGGTGCCAGGAGGCAATTAGACCTTGGAAGCATAAGCCCCTTAACACGTATCTTAAACTTTATAAGGACATCGGGAAAGGACAGATAATGGGTGCAGTCATCGCAGAGGCATTGCGTGGTGGCACAACCGTAGGCTCGGGGGTCCACCCAAAACAGGGATGAGAGGGACAGGAGTATCCAAGGATGGAGGTCTTGGCATGAAAAACCCCTTTGGTGAAATATTTTTCCTAGTGTTGGGACTGACTTACCTAGGGATGAGAGAGACTTCCACCATCACTGGTCTCCTGTTGGTGCCTCATCCCCAGACCCTCGCCATGTCCACGTTACTGGCTCTGCTGGCCGGAGCACATTGCATTGGTCCCACAGGGAAATAATACCACCTATGGCATCGTACAGATCAAAACAGGTCAGCGTGACCCTCAGACCTAATGGCCAACAGGTTCCAGCAAGATCAGCACCATCAACAACCTAGCTATATAGGACACCTGGTGTCTTCCTAATCCTAGGACCTGCTCCAACTGGAAGTGGGAGAAAGGTTGTATAGACAACAGTGCAGACTCAGCATGGTATCATAGCAGGTGGAGAGTGGTGAGCCAGGAGCTGGGGTTATGGAGACCATGGTGGCAATCTAACATAGAAACACAGACCTGGAACTCACTGGAGGGAGTAGCACAACTGACTGTAAGCAAGCAGCTGTGTGCCAACTGCAATAAGTAAAATCGAACTCTAGACCTGTGGGTGACACAGCTTAGAAACCTGCCCCAAGGAGAAGAATCTGCTAACCAAAAGTACCATGACCAAGAACAAAAGAAGAGACACAGACACAATTAATATTACTGATGACTCCCCTGCAAAGGAGCAAAACACTTTGCCAAACTCAGAGTTGACTGAGGAAGACATCGAGAAAGTGGGGGATACAGAATTCAAAATACTTGTTACAAAACTTCTTATCAACAATGAGAAGCATGTAAACCAGGCATTCAAGGAATCTAAGGAGTATGTCACACTGGCAATTAATCAAATGAAAGCTGCTATATCAGAAATGAAGAACACAGAAAGCACAGTGGAGGGTCACCAAAGTAGAATGAAGGAGGCAGAAGAAAGAATCTCAGAATTGGAAGATATTTCCTGTCACCAGGGGAAAACAAACAAAAAGATGAGGGCAGAGCTGGATCAGGCTAAAAAAAGTATTCAAGAATTGAAAGACACTATTAAAAGGCCAAATCTAAGAGTTATGGGAGTCCCAGAAGATACAGAAAGAGAAACTGGGTTTACAAATGTATTTGATGAAATAATAAAGGAAAATTTCCCTAATCTAGAGAAAAAAATGGGAAACAACATCCAGGAGGGGCACAGAACTCTCAACAGGCTTGACCAAAAGCGATCTTCACCACGACACATGATAATCAAGCTGTCTTCAGCCAAACATAAGGAAAAGATCCTTAAATGTGCATGCAAAAAAAAAAATCAATTGACATATAAAGGAATGCCAGTTAAACTCACAGGAGACCAGCTGTGGGTGGCCCCATGGACTCTCTGCTGTCCCATCCCAGGCATTCATTTTACGCTGAGCCTTTTGGGAGTGATGGGGTGTTGTATGGTGCTCCTCTTTTCCACCACTGTCCCTCCCACATCCCCAGCTTAGCCACGACCAGGGTGATGCCCCATCCTGAGCAGCTGGACTTGGTGACTGGGCTCTGAGGGCAGGTAGTACCCAGCCTTTCTGGCTTTCTCTGGATGACAGCAGGAAAGCGCAGGTGCATGGTTGGCCAGTCAGGCAAGAACACAGCGTCCGGAGAAGTGGATGATGGGAGCTGGCCCCGTGGCCCTCACTCCAGCCCATGCTTTGGCCTTGAGCCTTCCATGCGCCCTGCCCTTGGCCCGTCTCAGCTGACCTAAGTGACCAATCCCTGCTGCCCACCCATTCTAAGGAAGCTCATTAAGCATCTGGACTTAGCCCAGTTCCTGGTCTTCCTTGCAAATGCCTCAAAGGTACTGCCCTGTGCAGGCTGTGGCCAGGGAAACCCTGACAGGGAGGGGCTGGCTGCCAGTGGCCTCCGAGGACCTCCTGACCACCTCTGTCCTGCCACAAGTGTTAACTGCATAAACAACACCCTCATCACAACACCACAAACATTTACAATCAATCACCTTTACCTCTGCCCAAGGGACTGCATTTTTCTGTCCCTCATTTGTGTGCAAGTGGGAATCTCTGATGTCACAGCATAATTACAGAGATGTTAACGTTTTGCCAGAATCATGCTCCTTCTGCCGTATTGATCACTAATATTTCTTTAGTTGGTGTAACTCAATTTCATCTTGCTTACTGATGGTCTTCTGAGTTTTACAGTTGAATGTGGGTGAGCTGGAGGGTGGACCCGCACCCCTGCCTGCCACTACTACTAGAAGGGCTTGCTGGGGGGTTGCAGCTCCAGAGGGTGACCTCCAGGTTCTGGGGGACCCGGCAGGGCTTCTGCACCAGTCCCTCACTGACCAGTCCTTCCTCTCCCGAGGCCAGTGAGAGAGCACCTCACACCAGGAGGAACTTGGGTCCTGGGCTTGTTGGGATTGCTGTATACATGTTCCCCCCTTCTGGCCCCATGGGAGCTGGGGGCCACCTTGTTTGATCCCACGCCTACCGCTGCACCTGGCCCTGCTCATGCTGGTCTGGGAGTTAAGGTGAAGAGCAGGCATGGAGGCTACAATTTGGGTCAAATATTTGACCTTGGGTGTTTGTCTCAACAAAACAAGAAGAGCAATCAGACACACCCCGTGCCTGCCCCGCCTGCCCAAACATTTGACCATTGAGATAACTTCTGGGTTGGTTTAAAGAGTGACCCTAAGGGATGGCTGTGGCCTGCAGCTGGCTGCCGACCTTTCACTCTGCCGGGCAGGTGCACAAGCCCAGACAGGGCTGCTGGGTCTGCTGCATTCTGGGAGGGTTAGTGTCTGTGGGTGCATTCACATCTGGGTTCCAACCCCAAGGCCCCTGCAGCCTTTTTATCCAGGGTCTATGGGTGACATAGGAGAACTGACCCAGGAGGGTCAACCAGGGACAAGTTGGAACTTGTGGGGTGCAGGCAGTCCCCTGGCCTGGCTTCCCGGTGAGGCAGGTGGAGACCTGCCCCTCACAGGGGAGGGACAGAAGGAGGGAGTGGAGGAGGAGCTGGAGAGACCTTAGCAGATGCTGGGGGAGACCCTGGGGCTAGGAGGAGACACACAGGAGGCTGGCTTTGACTGTCCCTGGGTGGGCTCCCCAGGAAGCATGTGACCTTGTGGGGAACAGTGGCCTTGGAGCGGAGTAATTCCTTGGCTGCAAGCTGTCAGCACTGACACTGGACAGCTTTGGTCTTGCAGGAGCCATAGGGGTGACGGAGGGGCTCAGTTCAACCTTTCCTACAGTGGTTTGGGCTGTGTCCTAGGGGAGCAGTCCGGGAGCTTCCCTCTTCTGTTCACCCAGGGAACGACACTGGAACATGGTTAGGAAGGCCATGGGAGGGAGAATGGGAACGATTCACGGCTCATCACAGTGTGGGGTGAGTAACGTGACAGGGACCAGCGTCTCCAGCTGCCACCAGGTCAAGTGGCTGCAGCCAGCAGCGTTAGCGTTCATTGTCTGACCCGTTGTCCGATGTGGTCACAGGGCCTGCCCTGTGTCTGTCAGACAGTCGGCTTGCCCCTTGGGTTGCTTCTGCCTGAAGAAATGCACGGGTTTTCTCTCTCTTGTTGGAACTAGTTTCTGTGCCCTGGGAAGTGGGGAGCACAGCCTTGCTCCGGGAGCTGGAGCTGCGCTCACTGCTTCAGGCAGCACTCGTGAGGCTGATGGTGAGCAGGGCCTCTGAGGACCACCCGACCTCGAGGGCCCCACTCCTGAGGGCACCCTCACCTGCGGGATGTCGTCCTCAGCGCACGGGTGGATGGCAGCCTGCTTGCGGCAGCACAGCAAATGCCATACATCCTCACGTTCAGTATGGCACCAACTCGGAGCCCAAGCGCCATTTCCCACACGAGGAATTTCCCCTGAGAGCTCCCAGCAGGCCTGGAGTGCACCCCTCCCACAGCCTTGAAGATGGCAACTCCCCTGTGCCCCCAGGTCAGAGGCCCTGGGAAACCCACCCCACCGCTCAGGGGAAGGCCTGGCCCTGTGTGGCACAGCATACGCTCAGGTCTCCTTTGGGTGTTAGGAAGCAGAACCTTCTCTTTGAACATGATGCCAACATCATAACTATGACGGTTTTCACTTTCCTGTGGTTACTTGATGGTCAAGTGCGTTTCCCCTCCCCCTTCTCTCTACGCGTAAGCTGAGAGAAATGACAGAGCTCATTTCGAGGAATCACAATTTAAACTTTTCACATTGGAGAAGGTAACTTCAAAAATTCATGAAAAAGCAAAATGAAAAGATAATTAATTTTGGTGTAAAGTTTTTGAAATCCCTGCCTATTTTTTCACACTGGTTGTTTTCCATGAACGCCTTGAAGACCTTCTATGTGTGAATAGACACTCAAAGTCCCTGAATTGCTGGATTATACAAAAATGTAAACGGTACTTAGAATGAATTGTTTCCTCAGAAGTGAGTGACCGTGGTGCCAGCCAGTCGGACAGCACCTTCTCTGAATCAAAGCAACAGCCGAGTCATTAAAGAGGAAATAAAGTTTCCAAGCCCACGTGCAAACTCTTTACCTTTGCTTTTTCCTTCGCTGCTTTCCTTTCCAGCTCTTTCTTTGCTTTCTTCAGCTTCTTTTCCTTTTCTCTTTTCTTTTTCTTTTTGTTTTTCTCCTCATCCTCTTGGCTTGCAATGATATCATCAATAACCTGGAAAAAAACCCAGTAATGGTAGCATTTTAGCAGAGCCCTTTGGAGGGTCGAGCTCCTTCCCTGTGTGAGAGCGAGGATGTGACTGGCCAGTAGGCGTGCTCGGGACCCTGCAGGCTGAGCTCTGCTGGGGACACCGCAGGGCCCGGCCAGTAGGCGTGCTCGGGACCCTGCAGGCTGAGCTCTGGCCCGGCCAGTAGGCATGTTCGGGACCCAGGAGGCTGAGCTCTGGCCCGGCCAGTAGGCGTGCTTGGGATCCTGCAGGCTGAGCTCTGCTGGGGACACCGCAGGGCCCGGCCAGTAGGCGTGCTCGGGATCCTGCAGGCTGAGCTCTGCTGGGGACACCGCAGGGCCCGGCCAGTAGGCGTGTTCGGGACCCTGCAGGCTGAGCTCTGCTGGGACACTGCAGAGCCTCCTGGCTGCCACCGTGTCCCAGCAGCTTCTCTACTCCGAGGGAGGCAGCAGTAGTGGGGGTACTTGGAGTCAGATGGAGAGAGTGCCCTGGCTCCCAGGGGCCCCAGGAAACTCAGAAAGAACAGGGCTCCCCAGCAGCGCTGCAGCCATGCAGCATGCCAGCCTTGCCCACAGCTGAGGACACCTCTGCAGCAAAATGCCATCCTGGTTTCCATGGTGACTGTGCCAGTCTACGGCCCCAGCAGTGCATGGAGTCCCTTTTCCTCCACAGCCTGCCCGTGTGTCTGTCCCTAAGCACGATGGCTTCCAACAGCATCCATTTTCGCTGCAAAAGACAGCATTTCATTATTTATTATGATTGAATAGCATTCCATAGCATGTGTATATCACATTTTCTTAATCCAGTTATTAGTTGGTGAACATCTGAGTTGATTCTTATCTTAGTTATTATGAATTGAGCAGCTATATACATGGGGTACAGGTAACTCTTCTATATGCTGATTTCACTTTGTCTTGGTAAATTCTCAGAGGTGGGATGGCTGGCTCACGTGGCAGGTTTACTCTGAGTTATCTGCCAATCCTCTTTAAGGTTGCACTAGTTAATATCCCCATCAACCATGGATTAGGGAACCTTGCTTACATCCTCACCAGCATTTATTGTTTTTAATTTTTTGGATGATAGTCATTTTAACAAGTGTGAGATAAGACCTTATTGTGGTTTATTCCTGCATTTCCCTGATGGCTAGCAATCCTGAGCGTCTTTCCCTGGATTTTTGGCCGTCTTAATTTCATCTTTTGCAAAATGCCTGGTCATGCCCTTTGCCCATGTCTTAACAGGATTTTCTGTTTTGTTGTTGTTGAGTTTTTTGAGCTTTTTTTTTTTTTAATAGATTCTGGATATTAACCCTTTATCAGCTGCATGGCTTGCAATCATTTCTCCCATTCGGTTGGCTGCCTCTAAATTTTGGAGTGTTTGCTTAGATTAATTTAATTCCATTTGTCTCTTTGCTTTTATTGTCCGTGCTTCTGGGATTCTTACAAGTCTTCACCAATGTTTTGCAGTCCACAAAGTCCTGGAGCAACATTCCAACCTGCTCAAACCACAGCAGACAGTGCCATATTTCTGACCCTCCTGCAAAAACTGTCATCCCTTCCTGACCTCAGGGGCTGGCTTCCGGAGAAGAGGTCTTCACCAGAAGGGGTATACATGCAGGTGCTCCTGCAGGGGCTGGCTTGGGGTGCAAGCATGGTGGAGGGTGCAGGCCCAGCTGCTGCTGATGCAGGTGCCAGGCTGGCAGTAGCCAACAGCCTGGCTCTGGGGATCAGTGCTGAGTAACTGCAGTGTTGGGGCTGGTGTCTGTGCTGGGCAGGCTGGCACACTCCTTAGGCCAGACCAACCCACACAGACAGCAGCTGGGGTGGCCCTGGGAAGGTGAGTGGGGGCTTAGACACCTGGAAAGTGTGAAAAGTCACTGCGATGGGTCCCTGGGATGGGTCCCCAGCAGACACCCACACACATGCCATGGGTGGCTCTGTGGAGGGAGGCAGAGGCAACCCGGGCACTTGCAGACTGACTGTGACCAGTCACGCAGCGCCCTCAGGGGTTAGGATTGCTGGTGATTTCCAGACGGCTTCTGCTCACATCATTGCACAGTGTAAACACAGCTTTGCGAGCTGTGTGCATTTATCTGCAGGATAAACTGTCAAAACCAAAGTGCTGGATCATGTGTTACACACTGGCCAACTCCCTTGTACTGGTGGTGCCGACTTGTACTCCCTCCAGCAATGCAAAGAAACGGTCTCCCCACACATTCCTGGTCAGAAAGCTTTGGTTTTGTTTGTCCATGTCATGGGTGAAAGCCGACATCACCTATTGCAGCTGTTTTAACAAAGTTAATACTGAATTTGTTTTGCTCATAGTTTTTAACTACAGAAAAATCTCCAAAGGTGACGTGCCCTGTGCTACGCGGTCAGTCATCACTTTTTTGGCGCCAGGGCCAAATCCAGCCTGCTTGTTGTTCAGAACTGTGACCCACCGCAGTGCAGGCGGTGCGCCATCGTTCACCTGATCCAAGCACACAGTTCAGCAGTTCCGAAGCAACTCTGCCAAGCCACGCAACCACTCTGCAAGTCACACGTGGATGTTCTGTCACCACAGGGTCCCGCATGGCTGTTGATGAACAGCCTTTTCCCATTCCTGCTTCATTTCCCAGGCAACCACTAAGCAACTGTCTGTCTCCAAAGATTTACTTCTTCTGGACAGCCAGTAGACACGGAATGCTGCATGGTCTCCTGTGTCTGGCTTCTTTCACTCGGCTTAATCTTCTTCAGGGCTGTCTGTGCTGTGCATAGTCTTCATTCCCAAACAGCAGTCAGTTGCATCCTTATGCCACATTTCAGTCACCTGGTCACCCGCCAAAGGACATTGGGGCTGTTTAAAAGTTTTACTTATCATGAGTAATATACTACAAATATTTGTGTACAATATAGTTTTGTGAAGATTTAAAGATAGAATTACAATGAGAGGAAGACAGAGACAAACATATATATACGTATGTGTGTGTACATATATAGAGAGAGACAGAGAGAGAGAGAGCAGAAACAGAGAGTGAGTGAGAGAGATCTTCCATCTGCTGGTTTACTTGAACTGATTGAAAGCAGGAGTCTAGAACTTCATTCCGGTCTCCCACATGGGCACAGGAGCCAAAGGACTTGAGCCATCTTCTGCTGCTTTCCCAGGTACCTCAGCAATGAGCTGCATTGGAAATGGAGTAGCCAGGACTTGAACTAGCACCCATATGGGATGCTGGCATCACAGGTAGTGGTTTCCATGCTGTACCTAATGTTGGCCCCGAGAGCAATATTTATGAGTGGATTTATATGTTCATCTTTCCTGGATAGCGTCCAAAGAGTGGAACTGAGCCATTTGGTGAATTTATGTTTGCCTTAAAAAAGATTTATTTTATTTTTATTGGAAAGGCAGATCTAAAGAGAGAAGGAGATACAGAAAGATCTTCCATCCACTGGTTCACTCCCCAAATAGCTGCAACGGTCAGAGCTGAGCCAACGCAGGTGTGCAGTCTCAGGAGGCCAAGTTGGAAGCAGTGTAGCCAGAACTCGCATGGGACCCTCCCACCTGCATTCCCGTAACAGCCACACCTCCTGTCTTCTGACCGAGGCGCACGCCGCATGTGACAGGCAGGAATTCTCTAGCAGGCACATATTTTGCAAATACCTTCTCCCACTCTGTTGCCGCTCTTTTCTATTTCTTAGGGGGTCTTTTCTATTTCTTAGAGGGTCTTTTCTATTTCTTAGGGGGTCTTTTCTATTTCTTAGGGGGTCTTTTCTATTTCTTAGAGGGTCTTTTGAAGTGTATAACTTTGGATTTTGATGAAGTTCATCAGTTTAACTTTTGTTCACGTAATTTGCACTCCTTTCGTGTGTGGGGGGTTGGTCTCCCCCCTTTTATCTTGCTTATCTTTAATGTTTAAATCTAGGTTGAATTGTTTTTTTCTGAGAATGACCTCCTTACACCCACTGGTGAATGTTAACAGTTATATTGTTGATCTCTTTCTTATTGTGCGGTGGAAGTTCTCCGCACATCAGGACAATCACTCTTGCCTTTGGTGCTGACTCTAAATACTAAGTGCTTCCTGCATGCCATTTGTCACTTGCCTCAAGCAGGGTCATTCTTTCCACATTGACGTCAAAAGGATCTTGCGTAGCTGAATTTGTCAATATTTCCCTTTTCTGACTCCTGGATTTGCAGCACAGCTAGAAAGTTCTTTCCCAGGGAGGTTCTGGCCTGTTTCTCGGCTTCTTGTTACCATTCACGGTTTTGTTTTAAATCGCAGCTCTATTTGGAATCATTCTGGGGTAAGGCACAAAGCGGCGGGGTGACCGCCAGGTTATTCTCATGCCATTTATTCCTTTTTGCTCACATGGTTGGGATGCCACCTTAATTACAGGGTGCCCTCCTCCGTGTTTGGGTGTACTCTTCCCCACTAAGGTCTTTTTCGTCACGTGTCTGGACCAACGGGCTCTTAATAACAGGTTTGAACACCTGCCAGGACTTGTTCCTTCTCCTCACACTCCGGTTTCAGGATTTTAATGGCTGTTTGCAGTTACTGTTTTCCAACCCGCAGTTCAGGACGGCCACTCCCTACCCCAAGTGCTGTAACACCATGCTGCTGGCGTTTTTATCTGGATCCTATGATATTCACACATAGTATCTGTGACAGAGTTGTTGACAAATATTGAATAGTCCTAATGTGGATACTTTCCATTTCTTTGTATCTCTCGGAAATGTCTTAAACACTTCTTCAAACGGAATAGGCAGTTGTTATTAATCGCATTACTGAGTATTTCATGTTGTCATTGTTGCAAACACAATCTATTTTCTAAGTCATGTAAGCATATAGAAAGCAATAGCTTTCTGAATGTTAAGTTTCTAACTTTCCATCTTATTTCTCCTGCTATTTACAGTGCATTTCCAGTCGGCTATCTTTGCTCTTTTGCGTGTAGGGCCTTCGTCAGTATCTGCCACTCGAACGCCTCTTTCATCCCACGTCACCTCTGTGCTGTTCCTCCAGGAGGCCTCAGCAGTTCCCATGTGACACCCTCGACAGCAGTAGCCCTTCCTGGGCTTCTCCTGTCATTTGAAATACTTATTAGTGATTTTAATTAAGCACAATACTGAGTTTTGAAAGAAGATAGAAATATTTTTGTGCTAAAGAAGTACTCACATATTCAAATTTTGTTGAGTGTTATATGTATACTTTTAAAGATGTATTTGCAAATCAGAGCTGCAGGTGTGGGGAGAGGGAGGGCTATCTTTTGCTGCTTCACTCCCCAGATGGCCACAGGAGCCGGGCTGGGCCAGGTGGAAGCAGGAGCCAGGAGCTTCACCCGGGTCTTCACATGGGAGGCAGGGGCTCAAGTATTTGGGTCATCTTCTGCTGCTTTCCCACGAGTACTAACAGAGCTGGATGGGAGGGGGAACAGCTGGGACATGACACCCACACTGGATGCCAGCATTGCAGGCGGCTTTACAAAATGTGCCACAGTCGTCAGGAATGGGCGCTGAATCCCTTCTGGGCCTCTTCTGAGGATGTGCCACATTCGTGGGCACCCTACGCTGTAGTCGCTCTGGCCCTCTGGAATAATGGCCACTCAGTTGCTCGTCTTACCGATCTGATGTGCTGCTGGTTTCACCTTGGAATATCTCAGCTCACATTATGCATTAAGACTCAACACTCTGTGTGCATTTGGGTTGGGTGTTGATACACAGATTACGGCATTCTGTATTGCTGCCGTGGTTTGTAAATCCCACTGCTCTCTCTCTTCACGCTGCTGCCACATCAGGTGCAGCTACAGCCACTACGACCAACCCTGACGACCACCAGGATTTTCTGCCAGATGTCAGTGTTCGAAGCACATCTTTGTGGCATCGTGTCTAATTGTCCTATCGGTCCACGGAGGCAGCGCTTGCTGGTATCTCCACTTAGAGCTGCAAAGCCCATGACAGAGAAGAAGCAGTTGTAGACATATTGCATGCCATGTGACTTGTCACTCATCCGTGTTTTGAAGTCAGTATGGGGGGGGTGGACCAGCAGATAAGACGCTGGCGAAGACCCCGCAGCACATGAGCACGTATGACTCTCAGCTCTGGCTCCTAACTCCAGCAGCTGTCAGTGTGTGCCTTGGCAGGCAGGGGTAATGGCTTGGGAAGTTGGCTCCCTGCCACTCATGGGGGCATTGGCTTGACTTCCTGGCTGCTGGCTTCAGCTCATGGGCAGCCACTGCGGGATGACTGAGTGGATGGGAGCTCGGTCTGTTGCCTCAATACGTCATAAAAACTCGACTAATCTTACTGCAGCCCTCTCTGCTTTTCTCCAGGTATGAAGCAACTGTGCGTGTCTCCTCTTGGTGGCCAGACCGGACGTTCATTCCACTTCCGACTGCTTCTCACAGACTACTAAGACATTCCACCGACATTCCTAATCCGATAATGGCCACCTTTCGAAACTGCCACCAGGCATGCTGGGCCCCTGGCCGCTCAAGACTCAGCTTGTGCCTGACCATTTAGCTGGAGAGACAAGAGCAAAGCCGGAAGAACGGGAAATTCTAACACCAGATTAACTTGACAGCGACTCTGGGTGGGGCAGGATGCACTGCCAAGGAGTGGGGCTGATAATCAGTTTGCATGGGGCTCAGTGGGGAATGCTGGGGTCCTCTGTTGGGGGGCAAGGCTTGGGGAGCGAGGCCAGCTCCACCAGGGAGGTGAGGGAGCAGCACTTCCTGTGGATAAGGAGCTCAGCGTGCTGGGCCCAGAGGGTTCACACCGGGTGTCTAGGACATGGTAGGCTGTCTGCAGGGTTGTGGGGTCAGCTGTGCTGCCGGTTTTACTGCTGCCTGGCACTTCTTTGTCGGTGTCGTAAACAAGGCAGGAGAAAGCAGCTTTGTAAACATCCGTGGCAGGGGTCAGCCAGTTCTGCTGCGAGTGCCAGACCTGGCCTGCAGTCCATCTCTGAGCATTGTGGAGTGGCGCCCAGCCAGCCCGCTGGCTCACCCACCGCTTCTGCTTGCTCTCATGCCCCACGGCGGAGCTGAGACACTCCGCCAGAGGCCATGTGCTCCACAGCCTCAAGTATTTACCGCTCAGCCTTGTATGGAAAACACCTGCCAATTTCTCTCTTCGTTAGAATCAGTTTCCCAAACAGCTCTGATGAGTGAAGCGGAATACTCAATAATTTTCTTGATATTTCCTGGATCCTTGCTCATTTTTTTTAAAGGTTTATTTATTTATTTGAAAAACAGAGTAAGAGAGAGAGAGCTGCAGAGGGCTGCTTCACCTGGCAGTGACCCCACACGGCCATCGGCAGGCTCTCTGGGCCTCCCGCGTGGGTGGCAGCAGCCCAGGTACTGCGTCATCCTCTGCTTCTTTCCCGGGCACAGTAGCAGGGAGCTGAGTTGGAAGTGGTGTAGCTGGCACTACAATTGGTGCTGGCGTCACAGAAGATGGCTTAACCCACTGAACCACAATGCCAGGCTAAAATACTCCTTTAAAAACGTCATGCTGAGCTGGTATTGGGTTGTAGTGAGTAAAGCAGCCATCTGCACTGCTGGCATCCCGTACGGGCACCGGTTCATGTTCTGCCTGCTAAACTGCCAGTCCACCTCCCAGCTCACATGCCTGGCAAAGCCATGGAAGACGGCCCTGGGCCCCGGCACCACAGGGACCCCAGAGGAAGCTACTGGCTCATGGCTTCGGCCTAGTGCAGCCCTGGCTGTGCGGCCACTTGGGGAGTGAACCAGTGGATGGAAGATCTCTCTCTCTCCATGGAACTCTGATTTGCAAATAAATAAAAATTTTAAAGTTATAAAATGCTATATTAATATGTGTATCTAGCAACAATGCGTCAGAATGACTTTTTTCCTCATATACGCATCAACTCATTATCGTGATTTAAAATTTGTACCCATGCCATGGGTGAAGAGATACAGCAGCCTTTTATAAATTCCCTTGCTAGCTGCTTTTCACAAACTTACTTGATTAAATTTCTGTTTTTGAGTCTTTGTCTTCTTTTCCTTTGGGGAATCAGGTTTTTCCTGCTGTTCTCTTCTTCTCCTTCTTTTCCTCTCCTTCTTCTTCTTCATTTAATTTTTATTGGAAAAGCAGATTTACAGAGAGAAGGAAAAAAAACCAGAGAGAAAGATCTTCCATCTGCTAGTTCACTCCCCAAATGGCTGTAACTGCCAGATTTGAGCCAATCTGGAGCCCGGAGCCAGGAGCGTCTTCCGGATCTCCACGCGGGTGCAGGGTCCCAAGGCTTTGGACCGTCCTCGACTGCTTTCCCAGGCCACAGGCAGGGAGCTGGATGGGAAGTGGAGCTGCCGGGATTAGAACCGGCGCCCATATGGGATCCTAGTGTATTTGTGCTACGCCCTTTTCTATTGCTTTCTAAGAATTCTATATACACAGAAGCTATGTCAGGCTTGCTATAAATACTTCCCTTAGTTTATTATATGATTTTAATATCATTTTTGTAATCTGTCTGCCATTTGAGTTGTGTGTTATTGAATACATCAGCCTGTTCTCTTGATTTCCCAGGTCTGAGGAGGTTCAGTAAATTAATTCGCATTCAGCACTTAGCCTGGTGCTTGGCACAGGATGTCTGTCGGTCATGTTGCCTTTGCTTGTTGCTGGTTGATCTGCTCTTGCCCAACACCTGGTGTCTCTGCAGCTCTCTAGTTTAATGCCAACAGGGAGGGTCCCCTGCCATTGCACTCATTCTAGTTCTGTTCCAAAAAATTTGTGGAAATTTCCAAAAATCCGTTTTTCTATTGGAACTTCTAAGTAAGCGTATCAATCAAATTGCTTAGAGTTTGTTTGGAACTAGATTAACAGCATGGGATAATGGAAAGGTAATGTTTTCTTGATTTCAGTCAAATAATTCCTCACTCAGTTTGTTCACAGTTTCGGTTCTGTCAATATAGTTCTGTACGGTTCTGTAAAATGCATAGATATAATTCCTTACGAAACTCGTTGGATTTTCTGTCACATAATTTGAACAGAGGATCATCAAATATTTCTAACTCACTTTTAAAATCTTATTATATCTGCTAAAATTTCCCAGGAAAGTTTGACTCACAGTTCTGACAGGAGCATCTAAAAAATGTTTCCATTTAGTACTGTCGTATCACAGCTGAGAATTGATCAAGCAAGCTTAACCCAGCTTCTCCGGCCAAGGTGGGCCAAAGGTGCTTTCCTCGCATTAGTTTATACAGATAATTCAAAACCAGCTTTTGATGTAAATTCTGAGTGCTAGCGGAGTTGGTGGAGGCAATCCGTGGTGTTGGCCTGGCAGGGTTTGCTGGAGGCAGGCCCAGCACCCAGGCTCTGCAGGGCAGTGGCCAGAGGCACAGTGGCTAAGCGGAGCTTGGAGGAGTGCAGTCAGGGCTGCCGGCAGCCGGGACTGCAGACGGCAGGGCAGTGAGAGGAGCAGGGAAGTGAGACCAGCACAGCAAGGGCTGCTTGGTTGTAGCCGCTCAGCATTCACCCAGAGGACGCCCCCCAGTTGGCACACTGCCAAGGGCAAGCTCACTTTGGAGTGCAGTGCGGGAGATGAGGGAGTTCCAGAGTGTTCAGGCAAAACGTGTGTGGCGGGCCCGGTGGCATGGCCTAGCGGCTAAAGTCCTCGCCTTGAACGCCCCGGGATCCCATATGGGCACCTGTTCTAATCCCGGCGGCTCCACTTCCCATCCAGCTCCCTGCTTGTGGCCTGGGAAAGCAGTCGAGGACGGCCCAATGCATTGGGACCCTGCAACCGCGTGGGAGACCCGGAAGAGGTTCCAGGTTCCCGGCTTCAGATCAGCGCGCATCGGCCCATTGCGGCTCACTTGGGGAGTGAATCATCAGACGGAAGATCTTCCTCTCTGTCTCTCCTCCTCTGTGTATATCTGACTGTAATAAAATGAATAAATCTTAAAAAAAAAAGTGTGTGGCGAGAAACCAAGTGTGTTGCCTTGTGTCTGCTGACGAGCACCCGGGAGTGTTCCCATGTACACATTTGTGGGTAAATAACCAAGACCGAATTACACAACGACCCATTTCTCAAAAACCTCCGCACCTGCTGTGGGGTCTTGTTGGAGAAAATGACGGCAGAGCCTCCTTCTTCTTCGGCGGGGTAGTCAGGGAACGTGCCGGTCAGATTCCTGCAGGAGGAGACAGAGGGAGGGCAGCGTGAGGGGGACCGGTGGCTCTCCCGCTTGGCACATGCTGCAGTCACTGACAGGTGGCAAACCAGGTGGGAATCCTGTGGATGGGGGCAAGGCACGTGCAACCCGAGACATTCAGGGTGGACCCCTTCCTCTGGGGACTTGCTGCTCTGGGACCAACGCTACTTTTTACAATAGATCATGTTTTATTTCTTCTTCTTCTTCTTTTTTTTTCTTTAAAAAAATATTGAGGTACTCTGCTTTTTGAGTTAAGGGTGAAGCCAGACACACAAATCATTTCTTCCTGTTTAACCTTTAGGATAAACACAGGATTTTGACGACAAACGGGAGGATGGAGTTGTGCAACTCACAAATCCAGTGACTGGGTGTGAAATACACACCTGCTCTTCAGAATCTAATTACGTTTGTGTGTTACTGCGTAACATGGAGTGACAGCTACATCGGCAAGACAGGCTTTCAGATTCCACGTTGAGAGTTTCATACGGAACACACAGTTACTATTTCTTAAGGAAGCTGGTTTTGCCACAAATGTCACATTGATTTAACACAGAGACGGGAAAAAGTTTCTGCCAATCTGGTGCTAGTGATTCACAACTGTGTGACGATTGAAGAGACGGAGAGGACCACATCTCAAGAGACTTCATAACCATAGTTCTCAAACTCTCCTCGGAGCCCTTCACACTTCAACATTTTTTGAGGATTCCAGAAAGCTTGTTGTGTGACTTACAGCCAAT
This sequence comes from Ochotona princeps, assembly GCF_030435755.1. Classification (NCBI taxonomy): domain Eukaryota; kingdom Metazoa; phylum Chordata; class Mammalia; order Lagomorpha; family Ochotonidae; genus Ochotona; species Ochotona princeps. The sequence continues at coordinate 105,773,752 of NC_080836.1, forward strand.
GATATTTAATTTTATAGTCAATTTTGTATTTATGTAGATATCTAATTAGATATTTAAACTTGGGAACTTCTAAAATATATATATCTAGTTCATGAAAAAACAATCTCATTATATGCTAATACACACCCACACATTCTTATAAATATTGCATATATTTTTCCAAACAGCAACAACAAGACATTCTCGAGTTGTGCTACAAGTCTCTTTAACGTCCTTCCAATGGAAGTGAGTGGCATGACCGTGACTGCTCCTGGAATCTGGTGCCAGGCGCTGTTCTGGTTGAAGTACAGAGAGACAGTACGCCCTCACACAAATACGCCAGAGGCAAACAGGGCAGAGGGAGACCTTACGGGCCCTTTACATAGGGAACAGACTCTGCTCTGAGTCAACCGGCGACTGGATGGGGTGGCTCCCTAGTGGCTGGCTGGGACATGAAGTCTGAAATGGCCTGTTGTGGCTGGGATGTGGTCTCAGTCCCTGCAATGTTCATGAGTTCGGGAGTTTGGTGAGCAAGGTGGTGGAATGGAAAGGTGGTGGGACTTCTAAGAGGTGCACTTAGGGATCAGTGGTCGGGTCCCTAGGGTGCTCATCATCCATCCATTTGTCCATCCACCCATCCACTCACCTACCTAGCTATCCTTCCATTCACATATCAGGCTGGGGAACCTTTTATTTGGCTCAGGGCCTTCTGGATAACAGTTGTATAAAATCATCAAGCTAACAGCCTGCTATAGAGACACTGGATTTCAAGCCTTGCTGTGGTTGCCTTGACAGGGCCAGACCACATGACTTTGTGGACCTTATATGGCCCACAGGCTGGATGCCCCCTCCCTGAGTCAGAACACATTTGTTTAGCACCAGCTAGACTCTGGACCTGAGATGACTGAGGCCAGGCACAGCAGCTCTCACATTCCACAATCATGGGACTGTCCGATGCCTCAATCTGCCCCACACATGGTCTGTCATGAAGCCCACTGCCCAAGCGTTTCTCATGGCTTGGCCATGTCCTATCTCATATCTGCACGGTCCAGGCTGACCAAGACTCAAAACCCTGTCACTGTTTCCTTATTCCCTCCACAGCCCCTTGTCCAAGCAGCTGGAGGGTACTTTCATTTCTGTATGTTGCAGCTTGTGTGTGGAAGCTGCTAGAACAACATGGAATTACTTTTCTCAAGCCCTGACAACAGCAGCAAAAGGATAACAAGTAAGCCTGAGAGATGACGAAGGAGGGGTCCACACTCATGCCTGATAACCACAACGATCCTAAGAGTCCCAGCCAAGACCCCAGCCCTGCACCCAGGCCACCTGCAAAGACCAAGGGCACCTGCACTCCAGAATCAGCTGAGATGCCAAGACTGCGGAAGGAAAATGGCTTCCACAGGTCTCCTCTTCCTCTTGCTTTAGCCTTTGCAACCCTCTCTGGGTGTCCCTCCCTCAGTACACTCCGACTTCATGATCCCACCGCAGTCTCTGCTGTTCCTGCACAAACGCAGCAATTGCTGCAGAACCGTCCTCTGCTATTCAGTGTGACCACATTTAGTTATCTGAAAGTCAGAAAGGGGGTAGGGGTGGAGAAGAGGGAGGGGAGAGGGAGAGAGAGAGGGAGAGAATCTTCCACCTGCTGGGCCACTCCCCAAATGTTGGCAATGAGCCAGGCTGAAGCCGAGTTCCAGGAGTTTCACATGGGTCTCCTATATGGGTCCAGGGGCCCTAACATTTGGGCACTACTCTGCCCATTTGTCCAAACCATTAGCAGGAAGCTGGTTTAGAAGTAGAGCAGTTGGCACATGAGACAGTGTCCACAGGAGCTGCCAGTGACATGAGACAGGTTGATCTGCCATACACAATGTTGGCCCTGTTCAATACAGAACCTACACACACGCACAAACTCAAGACAAATCAACCAGGTTATGGTTTAATAATACTTGTATTTTCACAGTACCTTTGTAAAAGCAGTATCAAATGTTCTCATTTTTAACAGATTAAGGTAAAAATGACCCTTAGTCGTGTTTATGTAATCAACTCATACTCTGAAAAATGAATTTCATCCTCACCAAATGTAAAAACTGTTGCAGGGGACTGTATTTCAGAGGTGGGTGTTGCAGTGTGGGGGGTTAAGCTCCCACTGGGGAAGCCTGCATCTGCAGGTGTCCCAGTGCTGCTCGGAGTCCCGGCTCCTCTGGGAGCCAGCAGAGGACGTGGCTCCCTGGTAAGCACAGGGGACTGGATGAAGAGCTGGGCTTCGGTCTGGCCTTTCTCAGCCTGTTGCAGGCCTTTGGGGAAAGAACCAGTAGCTGAAAGACCCTCTCTGTTGCTCTGCCTTTCAAGAACATGAAAAGAAATAAGCACTCAAAAAATTAAGCCTGAAAAAGCACCCAAGACAATGAAAATAAGCCAAAAACATATTTCAAAATCCGTGTCTAGACAGTGTTGTGCCGACGGCTCTCTATCACGCACAGTCGCACACACGTGTTCCATGTGTGCGCATCTTCCTGTCTCCCTGGGGGTGGGGCCGGGAGCAGTGCTCGGCGGTTGGGCCCCTGCTTGACCTTGGTTCACACTGACTGCGACTTTTTCCAAGTCCTATCCTGGCGCCTTGGTTAGCTGGAGCACACGCAAGAGTGTTTCAGCGTGCTGAGATTCCCTCCACCTGATCCTACTCTGTCAGTCTCCTGCAGTACTAGGGGGACACTGGCACACCGCCCTGCTGCGCCTCCTGCCCACAGGGTGCGGGCAGCAGGTCGCTGCTGCGTCCAGGGATTGCGTGGCAGTGCTCCGGCACATCCTGCCTCCGAGGACTCCAAGGAGAGGCCCCGATACGCCAGGAGGAGTGCAAAGACAGGTGCTATTTTAGCTTTCATGGCGCTTTCAGGGCGAACAGCGGGGACTCTGACAGCCTTGACCACAGGGGATGGCCCACCTGGGATGCCCCCTGGAGTAACCAAGGAGCCCAAATTACATGCTGTCAGCAACAGGCGCTTGGTGGTCAAACGTGGAAATGCAGCTTTCTGCTGTCTGTGGAATCCGATCCGGAAAAGCTGCCTGTTCCTGCCCCTGCTGAGCCGGGAGTCCCACGTCGCCTGGTGGTGGTGAGCCTGGGAAACTTGTAGAGGGCTGGGCAGTCGCGGGCACCTGCCGGAATGCGTGCAGGTGCCAGGGAGGGGGCTGCCACCTGCACACAGGATTTGCCCCTCAGTGGCCTGTTCCACCTTGGGCCTTCTCACACCCGTAGACCCCAGGGTCCTCCTCTTCCTGCCTGCCCCCTCTTGTCGGGATGCAGCTCACAGTGGAGTTCTCAGGGCCACCCCAGCTTCCAGCTCCCAAGACAAGATCCCTGGTGTGGTCCCCACTAAGGCAGTTAGGGGCGGCATTGGGCCCCTGCACCTCAGGAGGTTGCCTCAGTGTAGGTAGGCCCCCTGCAGACGCCAAGGGTTCAGGATGGCTCTGACTCTGTGGGGCCAGGATCACCCAAAAGGGCGGGCTTTTGGGCGCCAAGATGGATGGACATAGGGGCACGATAGACCTGAGGAAGACCTGGGGAGGAGGTGCCCTGCATGAGAAGGGAGAAGGGTGTGAGACAGCCCCACCCTCCAGCATCCACCTGCTCACAACTGGGGAGCGGTGGGAGCATGGTACGTTTCTGAGGCTGCTGGACTTGGCTGGGCAGCCCTGACAGACGACCACCCAGGCTTAGCAGCGCCTCTGACGCTGTGGTCCATCTCGCTCCTTCTTGGCTCCCATGCAGGCTTTGTCCAGCTTTCCTATGACCTGGTTTCTCTGTCTCACACCCCAAGGGCACATGAGCAGCGTCTGCCCGCTGCATCACCCTCCAGACACTTCCTCTCCCCGCACGGATCACTCCTGCTCCGTCTGCTCTCCTGGGTCCTTCTCGCTTCCCCACCTGGTTCACGCTCTGTGCTCCAGATCACAAACCTCCTCCTTTCCCTCCTCTTGCATTTTTTTTTTCTAATTCAGAAAGTGGAAACTCCTTCTCCCAGTTGCTCCAAGGACCCAGGCAGGGATTGTCCTTAACTTCATTCTTCTCCACCCAAGTTCAACCCACAGCACATCCTGCTGCTGGCTCCCCCTTGCCTGGGGCCAGGCCAGCTGTTACTGGGATACCCACACCTAAGTCACCTCGAGCCACTCCTTGCTCAACGTTCACCAGTTCGCCCCCAGTTCTCTTACCCAAAAGGAAATCCACACCCAAAACATTGTTCTGCTCAGCATGGGCCAGGCTGTATGCAATTAACAGCAGTGGCCCCATTTGCCTTCTAGTGTCCCAAGTCAGTCAGTCACTGGACTGTTGCCTCCCTCCATGCAATCCCAGCCCCTCTGTGGCCCCGCTTCCACGGCCTCCCACTTGCCCGTGGGAAACACCACACGTGCCCTATTCCTCTACTTTCTGGAAGGTTTTGTTCATGCGTGGCCAAGCCAGAGGGGTCCTCCCTGACCACCGTCAGATCTCCCTCTGATTCCACAACCACAGGTCCCTGTGAGGACTGGAGAAGGAAGGAATGTGTCCTGCTCTGGCTTTGGACAATAGACTCAGTGCCTCCGTGCAGTGTAGAAGGCACAGCAGTGCACTGCTTAGGAACATCTCCTCCTGGGGCCACTGGTGTGTGTGTGTGTGTGTGTGTGTGTGTGTATGTGTAAGGGTATGATATGAGCATGTATATATGTGAGCCTGCATTCATATGCATGTGTGAGCATGTGTGTGAATGTATGTAAGAGTGTGAGCATATATGTGCAAGTGTGTAACTGTGTGTGACTGTGTGAGTATATTGAGTGTGAATGTGTGTATGTATATGATTGTGTGTGCAAGTGTGTCTGTACATACGTGACCTCTGCGTGACTGTGTGAGTGTGTGCATATGAGTGTGTGGTCCAGGGTTGGCTGACACATAGAGCATCACTTGTGGTCTAGCAGGTGCAAGCATCTTCTCTACTAAAAACAAAACTTGCCACAAAATCCTCTGAAACATGAGCAAGCGTTGAGCATGGGTCTCTGTGGGTTCACTGTTCAATCATGCCTTTGCCTCAACCATGGGCCCAACGCCATGTGGTCACCTTTGCATCTGTGCCACTCTGCTGGTTAATGAGCCAACACACAGCGCCTGTCGGGGTGTCACTGCTGAACTCCTTCCCCTCCCTCAATGCTGGTACCAGGCAAGGAGGAAGCAGCCCCTCCTGTCCGGCGCCCAGTGGCGTGCAGCAAGTGAAGCAGCTGTGTGAGATCATCACAGATGGACCATCTCAGGTGGGCTTCCCTTCCACTCGGGTCTACAGGACAGAACAAAAGCGGCCATGGCAGACGCTGGCCAGAGGACACAGGCACCTGCGCCTGTGGACTTAGCTACCTCTTCTGAGTGGTTCACACACATTTAGTCACCTGCTGGTATAATGTACAGGGTGGGATTTCTCTGCAAGCAAGAATCTCCAAGGACAGCACCCAAGAAGGGAGCCGGCTCCTGGCTTCCCTAGGCAGTGTCTCCTAAGGGACCGTGTGCCCGGGCACCTCCCAGGCCGAGCAGCTCCTGCAGTAGTCACTGCCATCGGTGCCACGTCTCGCCCAGAGATGTCTCTGCCAAATTGCACGGTCTAGGACTGGGGCCTCCAGCCCTTAGACGGGGCCTGCACCCCATCACACTCCACTTTTCCTGAGGGCTGGGGTTCTACTTGTTGACACTGCCTTGAACTCCAACCACCCCGTCACTCTGGCTCTCTTCAGCCCCTCCATCTCCCACACTTCCACCAGGTCTGCAGCCTGGCAGCCCAGCTGTCCATCTCTGTGTTTGATCTCACAGAGGCAACGTCCATCCTGAGGCTGCCCTAGCCTTTGAGAGGCGTCCTGCCAGGCAGCTCCCCAGACTGCCAGATCGTATCACCTATCACAGATCCACCATGGGTTCCTTGAGGGAGCTCAGCCACACTCTCCATCCTGGCTGTGCTAACAGAATTGACACTCCCACCAGCAGTGCCTACCACGTCCCCGTTCTCTGACTCCTGGCCAGTGTGCATGTGTGCATGTGTGTGTGTCTTTTTGATAATAGCTATTCTAGCCAGAGTCCTTAAATATGTATAATTAAAATAATAATTCAAAGGAGGGCACAAAAATTTAAATCCATGCATAGTCCCTGTTCTCCCCTCCCTTGCCACACGCACACAATCGCTATGAACATCTTGAAAATGTCTGGTGTAGCACACACATCTGGTGATGTCTAGGATCTGGGGGACCCTTTCTGTGCCCAGAACATTCCCCCTGTAGCTCTGCAGTGGGAGGTGGGGTGGGATTCTCCTGAAGGCAAGGGGGCTCTCTGCACTGTGGGGGCAGCCATGAGACCTGTGCCAGCCTGCCCAGACCTGCTGCCGCACTGCCTTGCCATCAAGGCAGCTGCCCTTGGCGCACAGCTTGCAGATGTCTGCTGAGCACAGCAGCCATGCTAGAAGGTCAGACATTCTGTCCAAGCTCACTCTGCATGGTCTTACAAGGTCAGGGTGAAGACTCATCAAAGAGCAGCCAGCCAGAGCTGGGTTTCGTAGGGCAAGGACAGTGCGCTGGGACAAGCCCAGGCACCTCTGGAGTCGCAGGCATGACAACAGGGGAGAGACGGCCTGCGGGGGCCGGGTCTGTTATTCTGCCCCGTGGCAGGAAGAGGCAAGCAGAGGGACCCACGTGTGCCTGCAGCTTGGGGCTGCTGCCTGGCTTCCCTCATGGAGTACAGCACAGTGCCCCTTACCCTGCCACCAGCACGAGGGTCTGTGATGAAGCAATACGGTGCTTTTCAATAAAAACCGATTTCACATTTTGTGGCTGGTGTTCTGCTGTGTCTTAAGAGTGTATTATAATGGCATGTGTGATGTTTACAGAGGCATCGGCTCCATTTTCTTCTAAACTCCTTTTTTGGTTGTTATAGTTGAGAAATCGTAACTGCTCCCCTGGGGGTAGGTTTAGATTCTCAAATCTGGTTTTACCAATTAAAGCCATCACGTCTCTGCAGCTGTGTCCCTCTCCTTCGGATGACTTTAAAACTTCATCAGTCAGGGATTCCACGGGCCGTCCTTTGGCGTCAGTTCCTGGGCTCTCCACTTTGTCTCCTTGATCTATGCTCACGAGTTCATACTAGTACAATGTGGTTACCTTATTTTTCTTTATGATATACTTGCAAATAAAGTGCCATTTGTCCTTCCCTACTGTTCTGATTCTCTTATTTTAATCCTAATGACTTTAATAATTATGTTTTCGAGTTCCATAAATAATCCTGTTGGGATTTTAATTGAAATCACATCAACCCCATAAATTACCCAGAATAGATTGATCATCTTTCTATGAGACGGCCAACGTGGCGCGCCTCTCCATCGAGCCAAGGACTGGCTCCTTGATTCGCACACCCACTCGCTTCGCCACCTGCACACACTGAGGCTTGAGAGAAGCACACTTCCTACATTGTTTAAAATGTTTATTCCTCTTATTTCCTTGCCACATCATTCACCTGGCTGTCGTCCCTCAGGGGTGCCGGTTCTCACCAGCCACCTCCTCCCTGGGAAGGCCAGTACCTTTCTCCCAGAAGTGTTCGGCCACACTGTTTTTTTATTATTATTATTTTTTAATTCTCTATGACTCATTCGTCCACTCAGTGCTTACTTAGCATCTGCTATGCACCAGGCACTGTTGTAGGCCCAAGACACAGAGACCCCTGACCTGTTTGCGCTTGCGTTTGGGGCAAGCTTAGGTTCTGGGCGAGCCTCCAGCCTTTCTTCGCGCTGCTACGAGTGACTGACGCTCCCAAGTGCTTCTCTGCACGAGCACATGTGACCACCTTGCTTTCACGTCTGTGGGTCCTGCTCAAGTGGTGCTGTCCTTTCATGGCTTGCGGTTTTGGGACCTACAGGCATGTCTGATCTTGAACCACCTGGAACCCCACAGGTGACTGAGACAGCAAAGGAGAGAGGAGAAAAATGAGTGCGTACACAGGCTAGAAATGACGACAGGAAAACGTAACGGCGTGCTCAGCCCGCGGAAGGAGGACGCGGTCACAGGAGCCTAGGATGTTGTCTTCCTGCAAGCTGGCACACGTGGTGGCACCGCCCCTGCCCCTCAGACACTGGGATCCCTGAGGGGACCCTGAAGCTCAGCCCCTCCCATTAGATCCTGTTTCTGCTGGGCCTGGTTCCTGCAGTGACTGGGGGACCGTGAACCCAGCCTTGCTGTCCCTGCAACAGAGAAGCTGGGATTGCCTGAGGTCTGTGAAGGGCAACGCTGTCCCAGTCTGAGGTCCGTGAAGGGCCACGCTGTCCCCGTCTGAGGTCCATGAAGGGCCACGCTGTCCCCGTCTGAGGTCCGTGAAGGGCCACGCTGTCTGTCCCCCTCATCTCAGCATCCCTTCTGCTCCTGCCATGGACTTCACTGCCCTTGTGCGTAGACGGGGCTGGTGACTCAGTTCCAACCCATGGTAGATGCTCAGGGAGACCATGCTCATGTCCACTCTGTGCATGTGCCCCAGGACACTGGAGCTGTCCCCATGCTGCCTGGCTCTCATCTCCACTTGTTAGGATGCTTAGCTGCTGTACTGACAAGCCCACCCGGCCGGGTACTGAGCAAGACTGCAGCCTGTGGCCTGCTGGGAGCCAAGGCAGGGAGCTGATGTTGCCAGCAACCATGAGAGCTCGGCAGCAGAGGCGGCCTTGGTCGCCGTGTGCAGGCCTGGAAGAGTCAGATCAGTGGAGCTCAGGTTCTCAGGGTGGGCACTGTGAGAGAACACACACGTGCTCTCTGAAGCGACCAGGTTGAATGCCTGTGCAGCAAAGGGCGTTGAGCAGGCCGTGCTGGGGGCAGTGGTTTTGAGGGAGTCAGGCTGCATCAGGGGGTGGCCACTGCAAGGGCTGCAGAGAGAAGGGGTGGTTCTGGGGCAGGTGCAGGGAGGAAGGAGGGCTGAGGACAGGGTGCCGCCCTCCCCCGCAGGGCAGTGAGGAAGGAGGGCTGAGGACAGGGTGCCGGCCCTCCCCCGCAGGGCAGTGAGGCTTCGACAGCAGGGAATACCGTCCGAGTGCAGGCTGAGTTTTCCAAGTCCCACCTCCTCAGACTCAGAATGTTCTGTGGCCAGACATTCCAGAATGTTCTACCACCGGACACTCTGGAAGGTTCTACAACCAGACCTGTTCTGGGTGCTGACAAGAGGAACCCTTCCCACTGTGGGACTTGATGCGCGACATATTCCATCAGTGCCTCAGGTGAGGTGGGGAGGCACTGTGATGCACACGAGACACAAAGGAATCTGGCTTTAGTCTTGGGTCTCACCTCTAAGACATGGATTGCAAACACACCCAGATCTGGAAACCAGACTCCCCAATCCCAAACACTGCTGGCCCCAACTGTTTCAGATGAGGAGGGACTAAGCCCGTGCACCGCGCATGGCCCACCAGTCGTTCGGCACAGCCATGTTCAGAGTGCCATGCACGGGGGAGGGGTAGCATGACTTTCTGACATTTAATCAAGGATTAACATTGCTTTTTTAAAAAAACTAAAAATATGTTCCACAAAGCTAGCTGCCTTTCTCCTCTTCTGTCTGAAGAAGCTGGGGAAGCTATGATCTTCCAGTTAGCAACCAGGAGGGACGAGGTGTTGGTAAAAGTGCCTGTTGCAAAAGGATGCAGACTGCTGAGAAGTCTCGCCCAGATGTGTCAATGCCCAGCTCTGGGGTTTGGGGTGATCTAAGAATACGGTCTGCAACCCCCCTCCCGCCTGCCCTCACCAACCACCACCCGGCGTGCTAACTCTGAAGCCTTGCCATTTCAGACTCACAGCACAGAGATTTATCTGTGTTTCAGCAAGTAGGAAAAATATATGGATGGAGGGGTTTCCGGCCAGTACCCCCATGTACCCAGCCACCTCCACGAATGTCAGCAGACTCATAAATCATCTCCTATGCTCAGAAGAGAGCAGTGCGTACCCGCACAGAAGCTGCCGCCGTGTCACTCGCTGCCCATAAATTCACTTGCACGCAATCAAGGCAATGGGCTGCACATGGCCCTCATTATCGCCACCCTCCCTCTCCCTGCCACACGGAGGGGCTTGCCTCACCACTGAGGACAGGAGGGGACAGTGGTCTCACCCATGGCACACTGCAGACGGATCTCCTGCTACTCGCCACGAGCAGTGATTGGCAGATAGCGCCAGGCCTCGGCAGCTCTCCTGACGGGGAAGCAGCTTCCAGAATTTCACTCCTGTTTGAATTCTCCCGGGACACCCCCACTCCAGATTCCTTTTTCCAAAATTTTCTTGGAACAATACGCTCTGGGTGATGGGATGGACTGGCTTGGTTTTTGAGAAAATGATCTATGCGTTTTATGTTTGCTTTCCGGCCTTCGATAATATTTATGCAGAGAAATGAACACCCAGGCAAGAGCAGAAGGTTTCCGGAAGGAAGCTGAGCCCCTCGTTCAAACTGTCTCCACCCCCGCTCAAACTCCACCTGTCACTCGTCACTTGTCACTTGTCATTCATCACTCGGCACTCCTCCGGCAGCCCTTCCTTCTTGCAGGAGGGAGTCGTTTCCTTTTTGAACCCAAGAATCAAAAAACTTAAGGAAACTAAAAAAGATTTTTTTTTAGGAAGCTCCTGCAAAACACACACTAGGAAAAATGTAATCTATGCACGGATTTAACCTTACGGGGGCAACAAAATCAACTCCTCTAGCCATATGGCTGCGACTCCGGTGTTCACGGGACACAAAGGCGTGCTTCTGTCGGTCTGATGGTGTGCGCCACTACAGGACACAGAGCTGTGAGTCGGTGACGCGAGTCTGGAGACTTGACCGGCTGCTGCCGTCTCCCAGTCCCAGAGGAGAGCAGTGTAGACCCCAATGGTCACAGTCCTCCATGCTCCTGGACTACACACGGACTTACAGGCAGAGTCAGCCTTCCTGCAGAAGCCTCCAGAGCTGGCTATGCAGAGCCTGTGAGCCCTACATGGGCAACTTACCAGGAGCATTTGTCTAGGAGCCTCAGGATCTATGGGTCACAGGCACCTGGCACCTGCGTAAACCCCAAGTGCCCAGAGCCGCTGGGTGTTCCGAAGGTGATGTACTGTGAAGCTTAACATCAAAACCCACTGATCTCATGCCAGCTGTGCACCTGTTCTCCTGGCCCCAGAGGATCACGTCTGGGCCCACCTTTCCTGACAGCCTCCACCAGCCTCATGGATTTTCCATGACAGCAACAGAAGGGAAAAAATACCGAGGCACCTTCTCCTGTGAGCAACATTTACACGGTTCACATTCCTGTTCCCCAGGCGACCGCTGCCCCCGAGGATTCACAGAAAATGTGATGACACGGAGAATTCACAATAACAAGCCCCAGCTCACCTCCACGAATACCCGCTCCTCTCGCCCTGTGTCTTTCGAAAACTTTTTTTTTTCTTTCTCAAAGTGATTTCTGTTCCCTGCAGAAAACTTGTCTTACAAAGGAAAAGAACAAACACAGGTCTGGTCCCTGGACTCTGAGGATGGCTATTGTGAACGCCCTGGTGGCTTCTTTTTGATGTCCTTCAAAGTCCTTGGAGAGAGAACAATCTAGAGCCTTCCCTCGAAAACCGACTCCGGTTGCACACAATGCTGGTGCTTCAGAAGTCTTCACTCAGCCAGTGTTAGCGCAAGGCTGCCAGAAACTGCCCGTCTCCTTCCTTCCTTCCTTCCTTCCTTCCTTCCTTCCTTCCTTCCTTCCTTCCTTCCTTCCTTCCTTCCTTCCTTCTTCCCTTCCCTTCCCTTCCCTTCCCTTCCCTTTCCTTTCCTTTCTTCCCCCAATTTACCTGACTTCTCAGAGTCTGCTTTCTCATCTATGAAATAATTGAGGCAAGTTTCCTCAAATCCCACACTTCTTCCCCTCCTCTCACTGTCCCTCTCTTTTCTCCCCTCCTCTCTCTATCCTTGCGTCTCTTCTTTCAGTCATGCAGGACCACCCCGTCTCTGTGTGCGGAAGCTGAGTTGCAGGGGAGAGGAGGTACCGGGAGCCAGGAGAGAGGGGGGCCCTGGGGGACGCATGCTGTTGTTTTCTGTAGGACTCAGCCTTGAGCAGGCAGTGCGCTGTGGAGGGGCGGGGGCCATGTTGGGACGCACAGGAGGGCCCACGCTTGGAGTGTTTGTTCCAGGTGTACAGCTGGTCAGCCATGAACCCAGGGAAGCCACTAGAGAGCCCAGGCCTGCACCTGCTGCCCGGCACTGACTCAGAAGGGCAGGTGAATGGCCCATGAGTGCAGCTGAAGGGAAGGAGCCATGGGCAAAGGCGTGACAGCAGACAGGAGGAGGAATGCGCCCAGGGTGCTGCTGGCCAGGCTGTAGGGGGAGGGGAGGGTGCAGACTGTCCTCCGTGGCTCCTGGCCGCAGGCTGGGGCTGGGAGAGACATGCTTTGCTGGCCCTGTGGCCCCAGCACCCTCTGAAGCTCCTGCTCACCACCAAGGTCACTTCCTGGGTTTGGGTCACCGCAGGGGAGAGGTGATTGTGGACTTCCTGTTGCCATTGGCTGAGGAGGAGAAGGAAGGGTGCAGGGGGAAACCACAGCTTCCTGCCCTGGGCCTCCGTGCACTCCGGACAGACACTGCTCTGGTTCCTGGAGGTCCTCCACATCTCCCGGTTGCTCTGTACCCAGGAGTTCCTGGAGTCCCGTGTTCAGTTCATGCTTGGTTTACTCTGCTTGGTTTACTCTGTGTTGCTCCAGTATTGAGTCCCCCACATTACTGCACACCCCACAAGTGCCCTACTGCATAGCTTTACTCCATGGTCCTCAGGTTACTCCACTCCAAGCCCCAAGTTGCCCCATGGCCCTGTGCCCAGCCATAGCACCCACAGAGATGCCTGCAGCCCTGTTGTTAGGGGCACACACAGCAGTGAACCCAGGAGGGTGTGGGTGTAGCCAGCAGTGCATACTGCCCACTGCACTCTGAGTCTCTGGCGAAAGTCACCACGGAGGGTGCGTGGGGGTCCCTCACTCTTTACTCATGGCTGTGCAGGAAGCAGGCACAAGCCATACACACACACACTACTAACACACACATACACACCCCCAATACACACACACACACTAACATACACACCAGTACACATCCCCAATACACACACACCCCAAACACACACTACCAATACACACACCAGTACACGCCCCAATATGCACACACACCAACACACACATGCACACACCAGTACACACCCCAATACACACACACCAACACATACACACGAGTACACATGCACACATACACACACTACCAACACCAATACACACATACCAACACACATACTACCAACACATACACTAGTACACACACACAATCAACACATACACTAACACTATCAACACATACACCAACACATACCCTAACACACACGTATACATCCCAACATCAACAGACACCACATACTACCACCACACATATACACACTGAGACACACACATACCAACACCAACTCACGCACCAAGAAGCACACATATACCCCAACATACATATCCTCAACACATACATGCACACACATGCCAACACAGACCTGCTCTTCCAGATGAGGGTCTTAAGTCACAGAACTGGGATGTGAACTCAGGCAGCCTGTGTCTTCTGTATTTACACATGCACGTTTGAGTGTACATGTGTGTTGGAGTGTGTGACAGAGGGAGATTGGCTCAGGAGAGACATGTCACATCACATCCGAAGACTAAAGCCTTGACGGTGTCAACACCCCCTATCTGGCTTACCCAGCTGAAGATCGAGGGAGCTCCAAGCCCCAGAGCTTGTCCCCTGGGTCCTCATGTCACAGACCGTCAGTGACTTGGCTGACAAGCTGACCAGAGGCTCCTGATTCCACCATGTCCGGATCCCTTCTGGACTGGGACGAGGGCTGGGGCCTCTTTGACGGGGTTCCCTTTCTGTGCTGCAGAGCAGACACAACTCAGGAAAGAACCAGGCCATGGAGGCAGAGACAGGTTGCTTCCCACCTAAGGACAGGTTAGGGCTTTTGCAGAAATACCCCTTGGGGCAGGAGGCGACCACCCGGGTTCCAGGGAGCTGAGATGCCCAGGATGTGGGAGAAGGGGGAGCTGCCTGCTGCTCCCTCATGGACAGGAGCCATAGGCACATGAACTGGCTACAACGAGGTTATGGCCAGCACCCCTTGAAAATAAAGCTTACAGGGCCTGGTGCAATAGTCTAACAGCTAAAGTCCTCACTTATCATATGCCAGGATCCCATACTGGCACTGTTTCTAATCCTGGTAGCCCCACTTCCCATCCAGCTCCCTGTTTGTGGCCCGCAAAAACAGTCAAGGACAGCCCAAAGCCTTGGGACCCTACACCCATGTGGGAGACCAGGATGAAGCTCTGGGCTCCTGGTTTTGGATCGGCGCAGCTCTGGCTGTTGCAGCCACTTGGAGAGTGAATCACTGGATGGAAGATCTTCCTTTCTGTCTCTCTTCTCTGTATATCTGACTTTGCAATAAAAATAAATAAATCTTACAAAAAAAAAAAAGAAAAGAAACCTTATGGACATGTGCTGAAATGTGCCTGACAACTTTTGATGGATGCTAAGCAGGAAAACCAACCACAGCAAGACATTTCTGGAAACAAGAGCCACATCTGTGATTTCATACCTATGACTTCACACCTGGAACTTCACACCTGGGACTTCACGCCTGAGACTTCACACCTGGGACTTCACTCCTGAGACTTCACACCTGGGACTTCACACCTGTGACTTCACGCCTGAGACTTCACACCTGGGACTTCACACCTGGGACTTCACGCCTGAGACTTCACACCTGGGACTTCACACCTGTGACTTCCAGTCAGCAAGTTGGTGCTCATTTGTTATAGCATCATTGGAAAACTGATGCAATGCTTCCATTACATGCAGACCAGTGAATCGTGTGAAGCACTTAGGATCCTTGGTAGAGACCAAGGATACTACATACACACCCAATGATGCTCATCACCAAGCACTGGAGAGGCTGGGGAAGGACAGGAAGCAGCTTCCCATGAATTGAGTCACCACTCCATTTAAGGCGGCTCCTTTTGCGCACCAATACAACAGAACTGTCTCGGCGTGAGCAGGTGTGAGGTAGTGGATATGCCCGGCTCAAGGCTCAGCCTCCCGGGCTCCTTGGGCAGAGTTGTGGTCTGGATTATTGACTGAGTATCCCTGAAGGCCAAGGTGCTGAGGCCTTGGTTGCCAAAGTCTTGGGTGAATGGATTCAAAGTGGAGACTCCATCCATGGGAGGGGTTGGCTCCAGGGCTAGGTCTTTGGAGCTGTGCCCACGGGAAACACTCTGGAGAGATGGGCTTCCCAGGTCCCCACAGATCTTCTCGGTACACGCCTTTTGCCTCCGGCCACACTAATGGGGCCACATGATCACAGACAGCAGTGAGCCTCTAAATTGTAAATGGAAACAAAGGTTCCTTCTGAATGGCTGTTCGGCCTGTAAGGGAGCGACCAACAGCTGACTGACGCAGATGGAGAGATGACATCCCCACGTACACCCCAGGGCCTGGACAGCCAAGGAAACCTCAGAGAATCCACCCAAGGTTGGCCAGACCTCCTTTGAGACCCCAGCAGGTGGTGATCAATGAGAGATCCCTCCTTACATACAAGGGGATGTGCCAACTGTACAGAACCGCAAAGCTGGCAACAACAACAGAATACAAGAAGAAACTCCCACACTAGGACAAGTCTGTGTGAAACAGATGAGCCCACCAAGAGTGGGGTGGCCTATGTGCCTCACTTGTGTGGCCTCCCCGGCAGGTGGGGGAACGTGCTGCTCTAACTTCCGTCTCCTGCTGATGGCACGGGGAGGCCTGGGAAGTGATGTCCATGCCATCCAGGGTGTGTGTAGGCCAGAAGGCTGGGGACGGCTCTTGAAGACAGAGTCTTTCTGCTTCTCTCTCCAGCTTTCCAGCAGGTCAGAATGTGACGTGACTGCTACAGTAACAGGTCACCATGGATGACGCCCCCATCTTGCCTTGGGTAGTGTGTGCTTGGGGTGCTAGTGCAGCCTGTGTGTTCCCCAGCACCGCCTCTGCTTGGCCCTTTTGGGCTGATGATATTTTTCCTGGGCTCTAGATTGGCAGGTTTGCTGTAATGCCAAGTAACCGTGACCACAAGCCCGTTCAGCGTTTATGAAGCAAGCTAGTGCAAAAGTAAGAGGAAAAGCGAATGGTGCAAACCTTTGTTGGAGTGTTTTCTGAATTTAGGTAAAAAGTTAAATGTCAAATAGTTTAGTATTTTTCAATACATTTAACACATTACAGATGACTTTCACAGACACACACACACACATGCGTGCCAAAAAAGTGGCCGGCTAAACACGGGTGCTGTTCATAGAGGAAGAAAGTCTACTAAGAAAAACAGAGTGCTCTTCAAGCTCTCTGTTAATGTCATACATGCAAAGTAAAGTAAGCCAGGGGTGGCAATTTCACCGAGCTGGCAAGAGACTTAGCAGATTAGGATCGAATTATTAACTACCGTGTCCAGGTCATCGCAAGTTAGGCAGTCCTTAAAGTCATGGCTTTGGAAGCATTGCAAGGTCATGGGAAAACCCCAACGGTAAAGTTTCAGAAGTTAGAAAAGAGACTGAAGGGAGACGGGTCCAGTGCTGCCACAGTCACCTCGCTGTCCGAAGTGACAGGTGCCTCAGCGCGTCATTCTTAAAACCAACCCCGAGGATGCATTACTTTTAATATCAGAAAAAAGTTCATTTAAAAACCCTTATAATTGACATAAAACCCAAGTAGTCATGGCTGGGATTGTGGAGTACTACTTTAAGTTGTCCCTGGGACATCCGTATCCCAAAAGGGCACACTTCCAAGTCCTGGCTACTCCTCTTTCAACCCAGCTCCCTGCCAATGCAGCTGGGAAAAGCTGTGGAAGACGGCTCAGGTTCTCAGGCACCTGCGTGCATGTGGGAGACCCAGATGGAGCTTCAGGCTCCTGGATTCTCCCTGGCCCAGTTGCGGCCATTCGGAGAGCGAACAAGCAGATGCAGCATCTCTGTGTGTGTGTCTCTCTCTGTAACTCTGCCTTTCAAATAAAAAACAGCAGCAACAACAACCATGAAAGCCCATACAATCCACTGTGGCTGTGACGAGGACTGGCTGGCTGGGCCAAGCGTGTGTTCTGAACTGTGAGAGCCCACAGGAACCGTGACTTGTAATAATTCATTGGGCTGCCCTCGCACGTCGTATTGGAATTTATCCTGGGGCTTGATGGTGTTTCATGTTTCAAAAGACAATATTTGCTTTATAGTTGCTTTTGGTTTAAAAAAGCAAAGAAAAAGAACTTTATCAAAGTCAATCAGATAAACGTAATCCAATTAGGAAAATAAATGTGCCCTGGACCTTAACATTACTTCAAAAGAGGGATTTTTCTGTCTCTGTGAATTCGTTGCAGTGGACCCGAGAGAACGGCTCCCCCAGACCCCTAGACTCAAGGGGCAGGGACGCAGGATGAAGTGTTCTCCTGGGGCCTGGCCTGCAGGTCTTCAAAGCCGCCTGTAAACCCGGCATGACCCTGGGCACCCCCGCGATGACCACCAGGGCCTCTCAAGTCTCCCACGAGCCACTCGGGGCTTCCAGGCGTGAGGGGAGGAGAGAGGAGCTCGGCTCTCTCGCCAGCTTCACCCCCCATCCGTTCCTGAGCCAGCAGACAATGCTAGGACGGTTGCGTACTCGGCTGCTTTTCTAAAACCTGGGGTATCGTCAATTTTAAAACCTCCCAAACTGATGGGTTGTCTTTCTTCTTTCCTCTCATATATTTTTAAATGAGGCTTTTTATTCTAGAAATAATATTTAATGAGAAAAGACTTCCAACAGCATGGAAGAATATAAAATCAGAAGTAATCCCACCAACCTGGCCCCGAGAGGCGGCCACATGAACAGTTCCTAGCATCTCCTTGCAGTCATTCTTCTTGCACGTATAAACACGTATTTAATAAGTTAAACATGCTCACGAATACAGCAGGACTCCCAATTGGTGGGCTTGCTCGTCACGGTTTCAATTACCTGCGGTTGCCCTTGGTTGGAAAGTATTAAGTGAGAAGTTCCAGAAATAATTAATTCATACGTTTTAACACAGAACCCTTCTGAGTAGCACAGCCAAACACAGCGTCCGCTGGCTCCAAGCCGCCTGGGATGTGCAGTGCCCCTTGGTGCAACATGTCCATGCTGTGTACTCTCCCCGCTCGCTACCCACATGGCAGCTGCCTGGGTAGACTGTCAGATGCAGGGCTAGGCATCACAGAGCTTGTAACTCATTTTACACAGGCACGGCCCGGACATGCCCGAGCAGTGAGGTCGGCAATGCCAGGAGAGCCTACCATACTTCCTGTCGCGTGTTCCTACTACGTGTTGTTTCCGAGCCTAATCCAGATGCTGAACTTTATCACAGATGTGTGTACATACAGTACATACAGAGTTCAGGACAAACCCCTGGATATTTCAGACACTCACCTGGGGGTGTGTGTTGGGAATTATCCCCCATGGATCAGGGAGCCCCCTGGATTGACAAATGCGCACATATATGTACTTTTAAACTCATGGGGGGGTTATAATTCTACATAATTATTTCAACTTAGTTTTGCCCTAACAATATATTTGATTTTAAAATGTCTACATAAAATAATTTCAGGTACAGAACATGCAGTTTTGAGTACATATTCTCTAACATGAGAGATGTTGGGGGTCGCTGGTAGGGCAAACTCCTGATAAGTTCACAGACACAGGACAAGGAGTCCTTGTGACTACAAAAATGAATAGTTGTGTTATAAATCAAAGTGATTTTTCAAACATATTATTTATTTTATTTGGAAAGCAGACTGACAGAGAAATCTGCCATCTGCTGGTCCTGTCCCTGAAGCCCGAAGCCAGAGACAGCTCTCCTAGTGGGTGGCAGGGACAGAGCAATGGAGCCATCACCCGCTAACCCACAGCAGTGGACCGTCACCCGCTAACCCACAGCATTGGACCAGCACCCACTAACCCATAGCACTGGACCAGCACCCACTAACCCACAGCAGTGGACCGTTACCCACTAACCCACAGCAGCGGACCGTCACCTGCTAACCCACAGCATTGGACCAGCACCCACTAACCCATAGCATTGGACCAGTACCCACTAACCCACAGCAGTGGACCGTCACCCGCTAACCCACAGCACTGGACCAGCACCCACATTGGACCAGCACCCGCTAACCCATAGCATTGGACCAGTACCCACTAACCCACAGCAGTGGACCGTCACCCGCTAACCCACAGCAGCGGACCGTCACCTGCTAACCCACAGCATTGGACCAGCACGCACTAACCCATAGCATTGGACCAGTACCCACTAACCCACAGCAGTGGACCGTCACCCGCTAACCCACAGCACTGGACCAGCACCCACATTGGACCAGCACCCGCTAACCCATAGCATTGGACCAGTACCCACTAACCCACAGCAGTGGACCAGCACCCACATTGGACCAGCACCCGCTAACCCATAGCACTGGACCAGCACCTGCTAACCCACAGCAACGGACTGTTACCCGCTAACCCACAGCAGTGGATCATTGCCCGCTAACGCAGCACGCACATCAGTAAAGACCTTGAATCAGGAGCAGAGCTAAGACTTGAACCCAGGCACTCACTATGTGACGTGGACGGCCTAAACGCATCTTTAGTGCTTTAACTAAACACCTGCCCAGTCAAGGAGATTTAATTGGAAGGTGGGAGTCATTTCTTTGGACACAGTCCCCTAACATTCCCATGATTGCAGGTGCAGAGTCTGCCCAAGAATCCCTTTTGCAGGCACAACCGCACAAGGGGCTCAGAACGAAACATCACAGCATGGCACGCTGCTAGCTGGGGAAGTTCAGGTGCCACGCTCTTCCCAGAGCCAGGCACAGTCCTAGCCGGGCCAGTGGTTTCAATGGGAGAGGAGGCTGCGGAGCCAGCAGATATATCCTGTGCCGTGGAAATGCTGACACGCTGCACCTGGCGTCTAGGAGCCCTCTGTTCTTCACAAGACCATGGTGAGGAAGTCCACAGGGGGGGTGTTTGGAGTAGCTGACACTTCCTGTGGGTTGCCAGCAGCTGAAACACCCTCATTTGGGCACTCCATCTGCTTCTCACCAGCTCCTGCTAATGCACCCCTTGGGAGGTACCAGACAATGGCTCAAATAGCCGGGTCCTGGCCAACCTTGGGCTCCTGGCTCCTGGCTCCAGCCTGGCTCAACTCCACTCAGCAGTAGTTGGAAGTTCTGTCATAAACAAGCCTTAAGAAAAGCCAAAATGACGTCTAGCAGCCTGAGGAGCGAATCAGAAAGCGCCTGTGCTCCAACACGAGAAGTTACCCCCACCCGCCCCGTGCCAGCTCACCTGCACTCCAGGAACCAGTGCCGGATCTGGTCTTGCAGGTTCTCCTTGATGTCGGGGCCTTCGATGAACTTCAGGTCGTTCTTGATGGTGACCATGGCCTCCTTGTAGTCCTCCTCGTGCTGCTGCTGCACCTCAGTCCGCAGACGGCTGATCTTCTCGGCTTGGATCACGGTGCCGCTGACTTCATTGAAGAGAGGAGGCGGGCTCTGAAAACGGAAGCGGAAGGGTGGGCCATCACAAAGCGACCGAGCTGGGGGAACATGACAGACATGAGCCTGGCAGGCTGGTACCTCCAAAGGTGTGAGAGAAGCACACACAGCACTGACTCCATCCGGTGAGGTCACAGGAGAAAGCCCTTTAACCGTATCCCAGGCTGGTGGCGGGGCAAAGGTGGGCTTGGGCAAAGAAAATGCCCCCCACCGCATCAGCCTCAGGAGTCCCCCAGTACCCCCCACAGCATCAGCCTCAGCAGTCCCCTGGGTGCCCCCCACCGCATCAGCCTCAGCAGTCCCCTGGGTGCCCCCCACAGCATCAGCCTCAGGAGTCCCCTGGGTGCCCCCACTCACTGCATCAGCCTCAGGAGTCCCCAGGTGTCCCCCCTCACTGCATCAGCCTCAGGAGTCCCCAGGTGCCCCCCCCCCACTCACTGCATCAGCCTCAGGAGTCCCCTGGGTGCCCCCACTGCATCAGCCTGAGGAAGCCCCCTCACCGCCTGGCTGTCAGCAAGGCAGCAGATGCTTGGCTGTGAAGTGACCTCCCAGTGCCCAGCTTAGGCCCTGCTCCTGCCAAGGGCTGTGCTAACCAGAAGCCCAACATGGCCCTAGGACAGGCCCTAACAAATGAGGCCCATGAGACAGGTCTGCATACGTCCTTGTGGGGGAATGAGGTCAGACGGTCTGTGCAGGTATTCCCGAGATGGGGGCTTTGCAGACATGGTGGTGGCCGTGGTACTGCAGTCACAGCCTCCAGGATGGACAGGCCACTCCCAAAGACCTGAGGAAGGGTGGAGCCCAGGTCCCTTGGCAGGTCAGAGGGGAAGCCAGGGCTGAGCTGGTGCCTGCCACCAGCTGCTGGAAGCGGCTTTTCAGGGTCCTTGCTAGCCCGTGGTTAAACAAAACTATGAAAAAATACTGGATCGTGTAAAGAAGGGATACTAGAAACAAATGTTGCCAATACTGAAAACCCATCACCGCCAGCTCTTGGCACTGGGCTGCACCAGCGCTCAGTGGCTTGTGGCTATCTGGATGTGTCAGTGATGGCGTTACTGCATGTGTGGGTTCTGCCATGGGCATACCTGCAGAGCGCAAGGCTTGAGTCAGCTACAGTGTGAGTATTCACAGACCATGGACGCCAGCAAGTGCTTTAAGTCAAGGCCTGTGGCTTTTTTTTTTTTATTATAGTTTTTATTTTTATTACAAAGTCAAATATACAGAGAGGAAGAGAGACAGAGAGGAAGATCTTCCGTCTGATGATTCACTCCCCAAGTGAGCGCAACGGCCGGTGCTGCGCCGATCAGAAGCCGGGTACCAGGAACTTCTTTCCAGGTCTCCCACATGGGTGCAGGGTCCCAAAGCTTTGGGCTGTCCTCAACTGCTTTCCCAGGCCACAAGCAGGGAGCTGGATGGGAAGTAGGGCTGCCGGGATTAGAACTGGCGCCCATATGGGATCCTGGGCATTCAAGGCGAGGACTTTAGCCACTAGACCACGGCGTTGGGCCCAGGCCTGTGGCTTCTTTTAAAAACAATAGATAATCGGGATGACACTCTACCGGCTCTACCTTCAGACCAGAGATGGTCTCCCCAAGAAACTGTTGAACTTATCTGGACAATAAGATGCTGGACTCTATGTTTGGTATATGCTTGCAATGAAAGATTCTCAACTGAACTTGAACTGTGGCAATGCAGCAGGGTGGAGGAATCCACCATGGGGGGAGGGTTTGGGGAGGGGTGGGGGGGATCCCAGTACCTACACAATTGTGTCACATAATGCAATGTAATAAAAAATAGATAAAATATTAATAAATGTCTGTATCAGATATACTGTGAATGGCAAAAGAAAGAAAGAAAATCCAGGCAACATTTCCCCAGCACTGAAACAGTGCAATCTGATTGTGCCTACGCTTGCACCGATGTCTGATGTGCGTTCTTATGCTCACTTTTGCCTTACTGCAGCACACCCATGAGACCAACATTCCCATCAGAACACTGTGTGCCAGCTGCGCTCACGGGCTGATGCCAGATAGGCAGGCTGGGAAAGGCCAAGGAAGTGTTTGGCAGGCATCAGTGCTTCCGTGGAATTCACCACAAAGTACGGCTATCCAACAGACCTAGCTGTGACCTCAGGGGCACCTGTTTTCACAGGGAACCATGTTGGAAGGTTCTGGAACAGCCCCAGCAAAGCCAAGTGGAGAGAGAGCCCAGCTGTCCTGGGACCTGGCCCTGCACACTGGCCGTCGCCCTCTGTGTGCTGTCCTTCCCATGGGCGCTCGATGGCAGGAGACGGCCCAGAAGAGAGTCCTCTGTCTGGGGCAGAGGTAACACATCAGACTGTGTGGCCAGCAGCCAGAAGGCATTGCCACTTCCTGGAGAGCAGTGACCCTGGGCTGAGGCCCCGGGATGGGGCAGGGCGGAGGGAGGCCAAGTTAGGACAAGGCTAGACAGTTGCAGCATGGACGAGGCCAGCAGTCCAGCACTTTCCAACATTCTTCGTGCCACCACAGACACTGAGCTTTGGTTCCAAGATCAATGTGAGAAGCACCAGGCTGGCAAGGCAAACAGGGGACACACTGGCCAGGCCTTGGCCCCTTCACCCTTCAAAAGGAGCAATGGTGTGGGTGACTTTGATGGGTGCCAACAGCTCTGGGAGGAGTATTGGGTGAGCTCCCTGCGCCTCTACCAGTCGCTGGCAAGACACAGGGTAGGTAGCTCTAGACGGATCTGCGCATCAATCTCGCCATGGTGCGTGCACCGGTCAGGGGTGGAGGAGCTGCCCAGGCCTTCCTGCTCCTGGCTGTTCCCAGTGCCCTGTGGCATGCTGCTCACAACACCTGTGCATCCATGCATGTGCCTGAACAGACTTGCTCTGACACAGCTGCGCTTGGGCCATCTGCAGCAAGCTTTCTGCACATTGCCCTTGCGCCAGAAGGTTGCCACGCATTTCGTGTCTGTGTGAATGCACCGCTTTCGCTTTGAGCCAAAACGTCATTGCCTCTGTAGCAACTCTGGTCACATGGAACTCAAGTTTGTTAACTCACCGCCAAGCAACAACTCATTTAAAAATAAATTACGAATATTAAAGGCGGCTCGAGAACGATGATAATATACTCTGTTGAAATATATCAGCTGTACAATAATGCATCTTAATGAGAGCCTCCCATGTGAATAAACCATTATATGTACAAGCTTTCCACAGTTAATGACCCAGAACGGGATAACGAAACCTACATTTAGAGCAAGGTCCTCTGTCAGCAAAAATATACATATTAATAATTGATGTGGCTGTAAAAAAATAGGACAGACCGTGGTGCGGCCCGAGTTTGTGGGGAAATGGGACAACACGGTCCATTAACTTAAAATGCTTAGCTAATGTTTGATGGGTTTTGTCTTTAAAAATCCGAGTTCAAATTAGTAAGAGAAAATGGACATTCGTCCCAATGAAAATCTGTCCCATTTATCAGACGCAAATAAACTCGCAAAAACAAAGTGATTGAATGCGGGCAGCTCTGGGAGGCCCCTTGTCTGGCGGGGGGGGGGGGGGGCTCCTTGTGCACCGGGCTCAGCTGTGGCAGATGGCCAGGGGAAGGAAGTGTCCCCATCTCCTGAGCTCTCTGTGCCCGCCCAAGCTGGGGCCACCCGTGCCCACGCTCTGTCAGCGCATCAGGAGTCCAGCTATCAGGAGGCCTGTGTTCAATGCTTGCCCAGCCCAGACTCTGCGCCCGCCCACCTCATGCCAAGGGCTCGGCGCCTCAGCCCTCTCTTAGGGGCATGTGCCTTTGTCCACTGAAGTCTGTCATTTCGTGTTGTCACTTCATTTCGGAGGAAGGTACCCTTTTCTGTGTCTGTGACACAGGGGTCCCTATGCATGAAGATGAAAAGTTGGGGCTGGAGTCCAGCGTAGCAGTTAAAACTTGGGGTAGGACATCCACGTCCTCCCTCCCTCGGACCCGTGTCCTTGCATCCCCAGCTGTGACTCTGGCTCCAGCTTCCAGCCTGAAAGGCAGCAGGGGTTCCTGCCACCCGCCTGGAGACCTGGAATGAGTTTCCAGACCTTTGGACCTGGCCTTGCCCCGCCCATTGCAAGCATTTTGGGAAGTGAACTAGTAGGAGGGAGCTTGTTCTCTCTCCCCAAATAAATATTAAAAAATTCTAACTTATTAAGCCTAATTTTAGAAGATTTAATATTTTTAAGAATCCCCGTGAGCAAGTGGGTGGGGACCGGGTCTGGATGGGCGTGGCATAACTGTGAATGGGGGAGGGGGATCTGCTCCTGCTCTGTGCTGCTTGTGAAACCGACCTGCTGGGAGCACCGTCCAGGTGCTGCGGGGAGCAGGTTACAAGTCCTGAGGCTTCTGGGCAGCTTCGCGCGGGTGTAGGAGGCGACACTGCCCTGGGCACACAGCCAGCGAGCAGCAGGTGCAGGTTTTGGCAGAGGCGTGTGTCTCTAGGCTCCGCAGTCAGTGCTGCTGAGTCTCCTTTGCTCAAAGCTTCGGGTCTGAAAACGCTGTCTATGGGCATCGTGAACAAAACGCTTGCAACACCCAGGGCTGGGCCAGGCTGCAGCTGCAAGTCGGCAACTCCGAGCACACCCCCAGGTGGAGTGGCAGGCCCAGGTACACGAGTGAGCACCTGCTGTTATGTTTGTGTACACTCCTGGAACACTGGACACAGAGGTGCTGCAGGGACTTGAACACGGGAATTCGAATTTGGGACATGAGTGTCTCAACAGAAGTCCTAACTGCTAGGTCTTCCCCTACCCTCCCTTTTTTTCCTTTTTTAAGATTTTATTTATTTTTATTGGAAAGTCATATATACAGAGAGGAAGATCTTCTGTCCGATGCTTCACTCCCCAAGTGACTGCAACAGCCAGAGCTGAGCCAATCCAAAGCCCTGGGAGCCAGGAACTGCATCTGGCTGCAGGATCCCAAGGCCTTGTCCTCGACTGCGTTCCCAGGCCACATGCAGGGAGCTGGATGGGAAGTGGGTCTACCAGGATTAGAACCTGTGCCCATATGGGATTCCGGCACGTGCAAGGCGAGGACTTTAACCGCTAGGCTGCCACACGGGGCCCCAGGCCCTTTTAAAAAAATGTGTATACCCAGAGAGTGGGCCTTGCGGGACTTGGTGAGCTGCGTCATGGTGAGCATGCGTGGTTACTTCTCTTGCCAGTGCTTCCTGCATCTTGACAATGCTGAGACATACTCTTTCTGATCTTTGCTAATGTAAATCAGAATGACAATCTAGCACTTTTGAATTATGAACCATGTAAGCTTCTAAACCCATGATGATAAGCATTTGCCAAGAAAAAAAAAAGCCCCAGCTAACACTTAGCGAGTGTTTGGACGCTGTGCACCGTGGGTGATTTTAAATGCTCTGCTCGGTTCCTCTACTGAACACAGAGCCAGGAGCCAGCCACCGTCATCGTGAGCGACCGTTACACACGCAAACCACCACACAGGAGTGAAGGCACCCGACCAAGTTCACACGCCCAGAAAGCAGCTGCAGGGGATCCGAAGCCACGCAGGCCGGCTGAGGGGCACAGGGCCTGGCCCACTCACCCGGGCTGTGCCTGACAGCTTTGTCCCAGGCCTCCTCGGGGCGAAGGGCAGACGTCAGCTCCTCAGAAGGCACGCAAAGGAGCTTTTGGATTCAGAACCAAGAGAAGTCTTAGGGAAGAGGCTGCTTCTGTCAGTTAGCTCTGACGCCTCCCTGACCTGGAACATGTGTGAAGTGTAATAGTCACAATAGCAAGAATAAGAAGTTCAAAATTACAAAGAGTTGAAATCGAAGCAAAGGTTCCCAAGACACCAGCCTGCAACATCCCATTGAACATAAAAGAACTCCACCCCCATCACGGTCAGTCTGGCTTTCTGAGCCTAATTTGAGATTTTGGGAAACTAGCGGGTATTGGTTGGTGCCAGCGGTGATGACTGACACACAGGTGCACCCGGGCTGACGGGATGGTGACGGGATGGTGACGGGATGGTGACGGATGCGCCTTGCCTTGCATGCTGTCCCGGTGGGGCAGCGGTCCCCAGGAGTGGGCTCTGATGGCAGCAGAAGCGCAGGCAGGGCAACGCCCCTTGGGCGCCCAGGCTCCTAGGTAGGGCTTTTTGTTAGTGTGTTGTCTCTCCACACTCCACTGCCATAACCTAGCACGTAGCCTGCTCCCTGTTGGAATTTGAGTGTGAGTGGGGCTGTGGGGTGCTTTCAGGGTTAGTGAGTGGCTGGCTGGGAAACAGACAGGTTTTCCTTTCCCTGAGTGTGCCACCCCGCCCCAGGGATCCTTATTACAATGCAAACATGGCTATAGCTTCAGGGGGACATAAAAATCGCCACGGTCACATTGGGAGGACGCGGTATCTCCACGGCAGGCACAGAGCGAAATGTATTGCATTCATTAAGTTCCCCTCAGCTCGATCCACTCCATTGGCTCTGCCAATTAAAATAACTGCATGTCAATTTCCAGAGCGCTATTCATTTTCCCGTGTAGATCTTAGAATATAAATATTGAAAACGGCAATATCCCCCCAAATCATTTCTAGGGCCAGGGTAAAAACAAGCCTTCAGTCAGGAGGTGCGGGGGCACAGGGAGGTTTCTCGCTCTAATTCTGGTTTGTGTTACCATGGAGTCCCTCCTGGAAACACACCAAGCTTCTCATAAACATACAGATTTGGTTTTGATCAGATAAATAAATGGTTTATACACTGGCATAATGGAACAAAAATGAAATAATGGAAAAATGAAATTCTAAAATGAGTCGGCAATATCTCAATCAGTGATACGGTGGAAAATATATTCAATTGAAAACACTGCTTGGATTTGGGGTAATGGATATTTTATGGTTATCAGCCAGTGAGCAGAAGATAACATTCTTTAAAAAATGGAACCATATACTGCTCAGTGGTGTAGGATTTCAAGAGAGCCTGGAATGCCAAGGAATAACACCCTTGGGGACAAAGAGGCAAACTGGAGAAAGTCACACTCCGTACAAAACAGAGTAACTCCGCAGCCTACGCGCGCAGCCGCAGAATTCATGCAGACCTCCTCCACCTGAGCAGAGCCCAGATAAACTACAAGATGAAAGGGCAGGAAGAACCTTGCAGCTCTTCCTGGCTACGAGTCCAGTGCTGGCTACTCGTCCAGTGCTGGCTACTCGTCCAGTGCTGGCTACTCGTCCAGTGCTGGCTACTCGTCCAGTGCTGGCTACTCAGACACTAGAAAGAAGCTTCAGGTAGGCGGGAGTACAAGCTATTTGGTCAATAGGAGCTCAATTACATCAAATGCAAGTTTTTCCATAAAAGTGGCTGCTACCACAACATTTCATGCTCAACGTCACTTATCTCCGATGGAAACTTTGGATGGTCAGTCTGATTTCTGAAGTAGAAAACTGCCACATACATATGTGTGATTAGCTGTCGATGTTAAGGCAAGCACGGATGGCCGTCTAGCCTGCTGGGGAAGGCACTGTTTGCAATGGGCTCCGTCCCAACGCAAGGATCTGGTTGGGTCTTGGCTACGCTGCCAAGTCCAGCCTCTGGCTGCTGCACACCCCAGCAGGCAGCAATGAAAGGCCACACAGCCTCGGTTCCTGCCAAGCACGTGGGAGACCCAGACCGAGGTCCTGGCTCCTGACTTTGACCTGGCCCAGCCTTGTCCGTTTGGAGTGAATATGCAGACGGAAACTCTCTATGGCTCTTGCCTGTCTGCCTCCCTTGGCTTGTCAAATAAACAGATAAAAATATTTATAGTAAGTAAAAACATAAGAATTGAAAAAGATACAAGATCTGTTCAAAACTGGCATTTTTTTTAGTTGAAATCACATGTACAGTTGTAAATCCTGAATTTTCATGTGTTGGACATTTTTGTGGTAGTAAGATTAAACATAAGCAAAAAAAAAAAAAAAAAAAAAAGATTAAACATAAGCACACTTTCTAATGTTGGCACATCAACCACATCATGTTGGGCCATGGTCAATTACGTCATTACGTAACTGCTCTGAAACAGCAGACTTGGGCACTTCCCAACTGTTGCTGCAAAGCACAGTGAAGGGAGTTTCTCTGACAGGTCTCTGGTTCTGATGACCTTGTTAAAACAGAAATAGGAATCAAGGATGAAGAATGTAGACTTTCTAAGGCTCTTGTTTCTTGCTGACTTTCAGAAAGACAGAATCGACTTAACCCAACACTCATGAGCCCAAGCGTCTCATCACACTCTTACCAAGAAATCCAGCTTTTTCTCGCTGTCTCTCGTTAGCATGACCACTAATCTATAGGCTGAGACAGAGAGGAAGATCTTTCATCTGCTGGTTCACTCCCCAAAAGGCCCCAGTAGCTGGGGCTGGGCTAGGCCAAAGCCATCCTTGTCTCCTATGTGGGTGGCAGAGGTGCCAAGTGTTTGGGCCATCCTCTGCTGCCTTCCCAGGTGTATCGGCCTTCCTTCCAGGTGGATTGGAGGTAGATCAGCTGCGACTTGAACCACCACTCCATCGGGGATGCCAGCATTGCAGACGATGGCCTAACCCAGAAGACCACAAAACTGGATCCCCAAATTCACAATTTCAAAAAAAAAAAGTTCAGTTTTTGTCAATAAGGCAGATACAACTTTTCGTATTTCATGAATTCTAACAGATCCAGAAGTAGGAATGGCTGTGTCTGCTTTGTCTCGGGCATTTCTCAATGGTGTTGCAGTCTGTGGAACACACGGCCGCTTGGCTGTCCATCTGACTCCAGTGAGCAGCCATAATTTATCACGCACCATTGGAAGATGAGTATTTCTAGGTGCTGGTGAATTTTTTTTAACAGCTGTGATAAACAGCACAGCACACAACACAGTACCTTGACCATTCTGAGTGTGGGGGTCAGGAGAGCTTTCTGGAGTTCAAAACTGCTTTGTACTGTTCATCAAAATGCTGCCCCCGTTGACCTCCTACCCCGACCCTCCCCCGCTGCCAGCGACACCACTGACCTTCTGTCTCCACACTCGGCGCTCTAGTTACTGCACGTCAGTGGAAGCATGGCCGCTTATCTATAGACGACCTAACTCGGTGTAATGTGCCCAAGGGCTCTCCATGCTCTGGCATGCCACGGAACTGTCCCTCTATGGCCAAATTAACACTCCACTGAGTGAACTGCTTCCTTTTTTTGTTTTTAAGATTTGTTTTTAATTTTTTGGGAAAGGCAGATTTACAGAGAGAGACAGAAAGATTTTTCGTCTGCTGTTTCACTCCCCAAACAGCCGCAAAAGCTGGAGCCAGGAGCTTCTTCAGGTCTCCCATGTTGGTGCAGGATCCCAAAGCTTTAGACCATCTTCTACTGCTTTCCCAGGCCACGGGTGGGGAGCTGGACGGGAGGTGCAGCAGCTGGCACAAGAACTAGTACCCATGCGGCATGCTGGCGCTTGCGGGTACAGAATTAGCTAGTTGAGCTGCCACACCAGCCCCACTGAGTGACCCAAATCACAAAAATCTACAACAATGGGCCTGATTCTAACAGCACAGCTACCCTGTCAGAAAACTCAGGGTGGGCTGGGGTCCTGGTTTCCAAAAATAGATGCTAGCTTTATTTTTGAAACTCAAAGACCAGAGAGAAATCAAGATATTTCTTGTATTGTCTGCGCGCCACTGCTCTGAGTCCCATCTTTGCTGAAGCAGGCGTGCCTGGACGCAGTTACTCGAGACTGGACAGGTGTACATGTTCCTACATGATGGCCTTCCTGTCAGGAAGCTGGCCACTTCCGAGTTTTGGGGACATGGAATTGAGTTCCTTCCTCCAGCAGAATATTCCTGTGCTGACCACTAAGGTCATGTCCCAAGGCCAATGCTGCAGGTGGAAGCTGGCCAGAAGGGGCTACAGAATGGTCTCAGCTTGTCACTGTCTGTCACAATGTGCCAGTATAAAAATCCACGGCACTCACATGGCAACACCCCCAAAAGGGGGAACTAGATCATACCTTGTTTCTACTTGACATCACTGGCACAATCTTCCAGTGTATTTTAAATCCTAAAATCCCAGAAGAAAAATTTAACATTTAAACCAGAGGAACTAACTAAAGCAGGGCTTCCAGGGCTGTGCGGGTAGGCGATCTCAGAGCAAATGGATTCAACATATCAGCAGTGTGAGTGGGGGGCTGGACTTAGTCTGTGAAAGTGAGAAGAGGGGTTGCAGAAAGTCACACTCGACACAAAGAGAAAGCAGGCATGGGGCAGAGTGGGTTAAGCCAGCTTCCCACTCCAGGGTGCCCCTCAGAGTCTCAGGTAGCAGATCAGGCATGGCTCAAGGGAGTCCCTGCCACTCGTGTGGGGGACCTGGGTGGAGCTCTTGGCTCTGAGTTTCAGCCTGCCCTAGTGCTGGCTGCTGTAGCTATTTGGACAATTCTCACTCATACTCGGCCTTTCAAGTAAATAAACCTTTACACACACACACACACACAACACTATATTTCATTTCTTCTTTTTTTTTTAAAGATTTATTTTTATTACAAAGTCAGATATACAGAGAGGAGGAGAGACAGAGAGGAAGATCTTCCGTCCGATGATTCACTCCCCAAGTGAGCCGCAACGGGCCGGTGCGCGCCGATCCAATGCCGGGAACCTGGAACCTCTTCCAGGTCTCCCACGCAGGTGCAGGGTCCCAAAGCTTTGGGCCATCCTCAACTGCTTTCCCAGGCCACAAGCAGGGAGCTGGATGGGAAGTGGAGCTGCCGGGATTAGAACCGGCGCCCATATGGGATCCCGGGGCGTTCAAGGCGAGGACCTTAGCCATTAGGCCACACCGCCGGGTCCTATATTTCATTTCTAATCTTGTGAACATATCTACTCTTACAAATAGAAAAAAAATGCAAGATCTTTAAGTCCCAGTTCTTGGCTACGGAGATGCGCACAGGATAAGCACACGGAACTGGGAAAACCCATTGCAAACTACCATTTAAACATTCCTCCACTGAAGGGTCACACACTGTTCCCCAGGCAGAATTCTGAGTGTGTGTTGTCCCTGTTGTTTTTTAAGAGGTCGCACACAGGTTTACTGTGGAGACAGGAAGAATAAGTACAAACCAAGACCAGAATCGGGGTGCTCGTACCCCACCTTGCAGGTCCTGCAGATCCTCTGAAGTTGCCCAGGGAAGTCCCGACTCTCTCGTGTCTGTTTCTTCATGCCTTTTGCTTCCAGGTATAACATCACGCTGACCTAAATGCGTGTATGTCACAGATTTGCTCATATTCTTTGGCTTTCTTCTTAGCAAAGAAATTGCCAGAGTCGGCCTGCCGGGCAGGGAGGAGGACAGGTCTGCCAAGCCGAGGGTGGGGACCGGGGGATCAGGAGCAGCTCCGTCCCTGAGCCAATGGCAATGGTCATCTTATGTGAGCATCGAGCAGCAAAGTGACCGCCATTTCTGTGCTGGAACAGAGATTCCCTGATGCCCCCCTCCTTGTCACACCTGCACCCTGGTCGAGGGTCTCTGTCCCCTTTCTCTGTTCTCCTTACACCGTCCCCTTAGTTGCTCTCCTGGGTGTGTAACTTTGTCTTGGCACCTGCTTCTGCTGGCACCCACCCAGCACAGACACTGAAAAACTTCCCTGTGCTGGCGCTGGTGACGGGGTGGTGTGGGCTGCTGGCTGCCCTGGGCCAGGGTGGGGGCCTGTGCCTACCAAGACCACCTTCTTGGTTCCTGGGCTCTCATCTGCCCCTGGGGCTGCTCACGGCACTTGCTGGCTGCTACACCTGCTGGTCCCTGCAGCCATCCTGTTTCTTGCCTCTGCCTGGATCTGCCTTGCCTGGGCTTTACACCTCACTGGTGTTTTCAGAGACCTGGCTCTTTTTATGAATGTGACTTTTTCACTCTCTGAATGGAGGTGCTAACCGGGGGGGGGGGGGGGGGTGGGTCCTGAGCAAGGCCTGTATGATCAACTCCCCCTGGCTCCCAACAAGGCCTGGACGGCTCCACATGGCGTCCCTGAACGGAATGGAAGTCGAGCAGATCAGCAAGTAGGGCCTTGCCATGAGCAATCAGCTTTGCCAAGAGCTGGCTTAGGGGGCTCTGGCACAGCTTTCCAGCCCAAGAGACGTGGTAGCACAGGCTGCAGAATCCCAGCCAGCAGCCTGGCACAGGATGTGCAGATGCTGCCGAGTGTCCCATGGGCCAGGGCTCTGGGATGTCTCCCACGGTCACCGCTCCTACACCTCACCGACCTGCCGAGTGTCCCATGGACCAGGGCTCTGGGATGTCTCCCACGGTCACCGCTCCTACACCTCACCGACCTGCCGAGTGTCCCACGGGCCAGGGCTCTGGGATGTCTCCCACGGTCACCGCTCCTACACCTCACCGACCTGCCGAGTGTCCCACGGGCCAGGGCTCTGGGATGTCTCCCACGGTCACCGCTCCTACACCTCACCGACCTGCCGAGTGTCCCACGGGCCAGGGCTCTGGGATGTCTCCCACGGTCACCGCTCCTACACCTCACCGACCTGCCGAGTGTCCCACGGGCCAGGGCTCTGGGATGTCTCCCACGGTCACCGCTCCTACACCTCACCGACCTGCCGAGTGTCCCACGGGCCAGGGCTCTGGGATGTCTCCCACGGTCACCGCTCCTACACCTCACCGACCTGCCGAGTGTCCCATGGGCCAGGGCTCTGGGATGTCTCCCACGGTCACCGCTCCTACACCTCACCGACCTGCCGAGTGTCCCACGGGCCAGGGCTCTGGGATGTCTCCCACGGTCACCGCTCCTACACCTCACCGACCTGCTGACTTACTAGTAAAGCTTACAAGGTGGGGGCTGGGGTGGTGGCCTAGTAGCTAAAGTCCTCACCTTGCATGTGCCCGGGATCCAAATGTAGGCACAGGTTCTAATCCCAGTGGCCCTGATTCCCATTCAGCTCCCTGCTTTTGGTCTGGGAAAGTAGTTGAGGACAGTCCAAAGCCTTGGGACCCTCCACCCACGTGGGAGACCGGGAAGGGGCTCCAGGCTCCTGGCTTCAAATCAGCGCAGGTCCAGCCTTTGCAGCCACTTGGGGAGTGAATCATTGGATGGAAGATCTTCTTCTCTGTCTCTCCTCCTCTCTGTATATCTGACTTTGCAATAAAAATAAATACATCTTTTAAAAAAAATCTTACAAAGTGATGGGACAGGAGGGATGGGTCCTCTCGCCCTCCAGGGCTTTGGCAAGGCAGGGCTCTGAGGCATGGAGCTGGATCTGGCGCCAGCTAATGTCAGGCTGAGAAGAACGGAGGGTCCCATCCAACAGCCCCCAGGGAAGATTGCCCCATGGAAAGCTCACGGACTTGGAGGCAGACCATCCTCTGGCTGGATCTCAGCTAGGGCTGCCACCTTGACCACAGTCTCTGCTCACAGGACGCTGGGCCTCCTGGCCTGGGGACAGTGCCAGGACAGGTGGGGGCTGTTTTCAGCCGCAGTTTGGGGGACCATGATTAGGTGGCGACAGAAAGCAAACATACCACTTCAACTCTTCATAACCAGCAGGCAAAGTACCAGCGAAAGCAAGGCAGCTGAACTTTCATCCTTCAAAACCCAACCAGAGAAGACCCAGGACATATAACTGTAATGTCAGCATTCCATATGGGCACTGGCTCTGGCTGCTCCACTTGTAATCCAGCTCCCTGCCGAAGGGCTGGGCAAGCAGCTCAAAGTGGCCCAAGTGTTTGGGCCCCTGCACCCACGTGGGAGACCTAGATGACGTTCCAAAGCCCCTGGCTTTGGCCTGGCTCTTGCGCACATTTGGGGACTGAACCAGCAGACGGAAGGTCTCTGCCTGCCTCTCTGTCATCCTTTCAAATACATAGATACATCGGTTTTAAAAAAGAGAAGAAACCAACAAACCAACCAACCACACTTACCATGCCCAGGAAGATCATCTCCTCCTCCCGGTCTCGCTTGGTTTTCCTACACTGACAGAAGCCTCGCCAAACCTAGCAACAGACAATGAGGACACCTAGTTTAGCACCAGAAAAGCCGACCACATTGCATGTGCTCTCCCATATAAATCACAACACTGGGGACCTGTGTGCTGGTGTGTGGGCTTGGCTGTGTGCACAGGTAGAGAGGGCCGGGGGCGGGGGGGGGGGGGCTACAGCACAGTGAAGACCTGCTGAGGCTCCGCAGCCACGCTCCCCACCTGAGTTGCTGCAAGAGATACTTCCAGGCAGTGACTACACTAGGCCAGCCTGCAGTGTGGGACTTCACGCTTTCAGCAGAAGGTCCCAAGTAATGTGGTGAAACACAGTAGCTTCCAGAAAGCTTCCCACGTCAAAACTTTGTATCCCAAAGAAACATACAAAACAGCTTCTCTGCTCCCCTGCCAGCCCCCATCCCAGCTTAATGGGACAATCCAGGAGCCCTCATCTCCTGGCTCCAACTGGAGTCCACTGACCGGTTTTCCCTGCAACCCAATGGCAGGTGTATCCCACTGCTGTCTCCTGCATCGCCCCATGGGCAATGCTTGCCTCCTCAGAACAGTGATGGGAGCAAAGCCCCACTGCTCAACTGACTAACAGTAGGCAGCCTACGGCCACCTCTGCGAGCAGGGTGCTGCTCAAGTTAACCGGGCTGGTGGTGGGAAGTCAGGGTGCTGCTCGAGTTAACCGGGCTGGTGGTGGGAAGTCAGGGTGCTGCTCGAGTTAACCGGGCTGGTGGTGGGAAGTCTGTGCCTGTGCCTGCAGCTACCAGCCACTAACCCACGTTCCCCTCTTAGGCGTCATATCTCTGGGGATGAATGTCACCTTATGTTTTCATGCAGGATTTCTGTTCTATCTACATCTTAGCAACATCATTTCCAATAATTACTGAGGGTCTATAACACACGTGGATAAAGCACCCTGTCTTTTGTACTTATTTACAGCACAGAGCTTTCAAACAGACCAGGTTTCCTCTATGCCCACCCCTAGGTTAGAGAAACACATTTCTGGAATAGCAGGCCATTCTCCTGGTGGTGGGATCCGGGGTTAGAGTGGTGGAGTGTATGTGCCTCCCCTGCCCACTCCCCACCCCAGGGCCTGACCCCCTACCCCACAGGTACCTTCTGGATGCACACAGCCGCAGCCCCCACATCCACGACTTTCTCGCCAAGCAGCCTGGCCTGCCTGGCCCGGTACTCCTGGAGGTAGATCTGTTTCATGAACAGCGCTCGCAGGCGGCCCTGCCGAGCCCGCTCGGCGATCTGGACCACCTTAGCAGCCTCCTCCAGGGGCATGCTCTTGATAGTGTATTTCTGCAAACCCAGGGCAGAGAAACCACTGGTTGAACACACCAACACCATCAGTGGCCCTTCCCACACCATGCTCAGGTCCCCACAGCTGGGAATAGGAGAGGGCGACACCCGAAGAACCTGGTCCTAAGGGCTATGCCATGCCCAGCTGTGATCCCAAATTCCAGGACAGCACAGCCTTCTTCACCCTCCTGCACAAAGCACAAGTGAGTTTCTCAACATTTCAGCTTGGTAGCCAATGGTACAAGAAATATCCAGAAAGCAGATTGGATATGATGTGGAATTGCTGTTGGCAGTTCACTATAGCAGAGACAGAATCATAAACCACACTTCTAAGAAAGAGTTTAAAATTCTAAATATACATGAAGCAAAATGCTGAGTTTAAATCCAGTGGTGTTCCATATGAACGCCTCTGCTGTCTGTGAATGTGCACAGGTTATGATCAAATC
This sequence comes from Ochotona princeps, assembly GCF_030435755.1. Classification (NCBI taxonomy): domain Eukaryota; kingdom Metazoa; phylum Chordata; class Mammalia; order Lagomorpha; family Ochotonidae; genus Ochotona; species Ochotona princeps. Next base: position 105,810,024 of record NC_080836.1, read on the forward strand.
ACAAATTGGGCCATGGAGTGTGGTCTTTGGAGGGCTCAGGCAGGCGTGGGGACAAGGGGAGGTGAGGGCTTGGGCTGCATGTGTGGCAGACACAAGGAGGTGAGGGGCTGGGCTGAGGATGTGGGGACAAAGGGAAATGAGGGGCTGGGCTGTGGGTGTCAGGGACACGGGGAGGGGAGGGCTTGGGCTGAACATGTGGGGGACATGGGGAGGGGAGGGCTTGGGCTGAACATGTGGGGGCCAAGGGAGGTGAGGGGTTGGGTTGAACATGTGGGGGACACGGGGAGTTGAGGGGCTGGGCTGCAGATGTCAGGGACAAGGGAAGGTGAAGGGTTGAGCTAGGGTATGGAGGAGAAGGGGTATGGAGGAGCAGGGGAGGTGAGGGGCTCTGCTGCGGTGTGGGGGACACGGGGAGGTGAGGGGCTCTGCTGCAGTGTGGGGGACACGGGGAGGTGAGGGGCTCTGCTGCGGTGTGGGGGACACGGGGAGGTGAGGGGCTCTGCTGCGGTGGGGGGGACACGGGGAGGTGAGGGGCTATGGGTGTGGATATAGAAGAGCAGGGGAGGTGAGGGGCTGGGCTGCTTTTCTAGGAAAGTCGGGTAAAAGCGAGGGCCCAGAGTTCATTGTGTGCTCTGAGCAGGCTCAGGGTGAGGCTCCACCATGTCCCCATGGTTAAGCAGTAGCCGTGTGTGTGAGCAGGCACTGAGGCAGGCCCATGCACGCAGGGAGCAGCAGGAGAGGCCACTGTGTCCCTGCAGGTTGGGTGAGCCCTGAGTAGGACGGATGTCTCGGCACTGACTTCCCAGGGACAGGGGCAGGAGGGGTTGGCTGCTGCTGGCAGCGTCAGGAAGGCGTCCTTGAAGGACGCCTCACCACGTCTGCTGTGCGTGGTGTGAAGTGTTTGCACAGTCAGGGATGCAACGGAGAAGAGCAAGCTCCCCCTTCAGCCTGGCGACACTTGTGCCAAAGGAGCAGTAGGGCGGTGACAGCTCATACGGGGGGCAGGGTGCCCAGGATCCCTCTCACCTCCCATCCCTGGCATACGGGCAGCATCTGCTTTAACACTGTGATCCAGGCTGGCAATGCCCACTGGGGTCTGAGGACTGTATGTGCCGTGTTGCCTGCACACCCCACAGTGTTCCTGCCATCTCAGTGGTCACCACTTGGAGATGGGCGATTTTGCACGATGACTGCTTGGGCCATGGGGACCAGCCAGAGGACAGGGGCTCGCAGGTCATGGGCAGTGAGCTGTCACAGAAGGGCTCGCAGGTCATGGGCAGGGGCTGGCTGTGAAGGCCATGTGCAAAAGGACAGGACAAGATCGCCCCCCCACTCCCCAGGGGGCTGTGGGGGAAACCCGTGTAGCAGCCTGGGAGCTGGGAAGGGGAATTAGAACTAGGGGAACTGGACAGTGGGAACAAGGGTGAGCCCCAGGGATGCTGGAACCCCAGGAGGCAGGGGCTGGAGAGTGCGGGCTGGGCTTGAATCTTCCCTAGCCCCACAGTCCGGCCATCCCAGGTCACTCAGCTGGAAGCTGGAGCAGGTCACTCGCTAAGGCACTGAAGTTACACAAGGCCAGTCAGTATCTCTAAAAAGAGCACTTGTCTTCTGGTTCCTAGTAAGCCATGATGACATTTAACCATGAACTTCGAACTTCTGTTACATAAAGTTGAGATGGAAAGTTAACTGAATCCACAATCCACTCAGTCTAAGAGAGAGAATTTGCATAACACCAAGACACAAGCAAGAGTTATGCAAGCTCTGTGGGCTGGCGTTGTGGCACAATGGGTGAAGCTGCTGCCTGTGACAAAGGCGTTACATATGGGGTTCAAGTCCTGGCTGCTCCACTTCCCATCCAATCCCTGGTAATGTGCCTGGGAAATCAGTGGAGGATGGTACAAGCGTTTGGGAAGAAGCTTCTGGCTCATGTCTTTGGCCTGGCCGGTCTGGGGAGTGAACCAGTAGAAGCAAGATCTCTCTCTCTCAGTAACGCTGCCTTTTGAACAGATAAAAATAGTTACGCAACTAAAGGTACGCAGCTTCCTGCAGAAGCTGTGCTGAGGCCCGAGGAGAGACGGGTGTCCGCTCACTCTGAGATTAGGCGTCTCTCGCACAGTCAGGGGCAGCGGGATGGAGGGTCTGTGCCCGAGGAAATGGGCCTGGGGGCCCGAGATACCAACCACGTCCATGGCGTCCAGGCCGCTGTTGGCCAATATCTGAGCAAGGATTTTCTCTCTTCCTTTGATGACTTCCAACTTCTCCTTCAAAAAGTACCTTGGTATGGGAATGTCTAACTGTTGCTAGAGGAGAGACAGAACAAGCAAAAAGGCACTTTGATCTCCGTGCTGGGATTCGGATCTGCTTAACACACATAAGGACCTGCGCATCACACAGAGCTGGCCATCGGACCAGCCGGTCCCAGTCCCACCACGAGACAGCAAGGCCAGCAGAGCGAAGGGAGTTCCTTACTGCGAGGGAGACAGACGCAGTCGGAAGGAGAGTGGCACCATGAAGGCCCCATGACCCCATGATTATGCCACACACAACACTGGCTCAGCCTATCTAAACAGCGCGCCTCAGGTGGGCATAGTGAAGCGTCTCGCTTTGAAGATCTCCAAACTGAAGTCATCAGTGCCAACTAGTTGCATGTAATTATAACGTTTTTCTAATGATTTGGTTCTATTTTACCTATGTCACCTCACTATCAAAATTATTTACAAATTAAATTTGGTTTTTTGGGAGACCCGAATCCTCTTTGTGTCCATTAGCTAGCATTTGAATGAGGAAGGGCAAATGGCTTGTTTATCAGTTCTGGGGCAACAGTCGGGAGTCCACAAGTTCTCCAGGATGGGTAGGCTCCGCTCACAAGGGAATGTGGTCACACGTGCTGGTGCCAGCTTTCTGGCCCCATGCCTGGGGGTGGAGGCATCGGCCTTCAGCCTCCGGGTCACTCCCACACCCTCTCCTTACCCAGGGTGTTTGTTCCTGGCAGACATTCTAAATTAGCATGAAACCCCATTTTGAAAACTTGGGGGAACAGGATCTCCAGGAGTTACTGGAGGTGCCAGTAGCTTGGAATGGCAGTACCTTCTATTGGTTTCCATTTGTTTATTTTCATTTGTTCTTTGAAGGGCAGAGAGAGGGAAGGAGGGGAGGGGACGGAGAGGGGTGGTGGGAGGGCACATGGGGGAAGGGAGGAGAAGGGAAGAGTGTGGGAGGAGGCATGGGGGAGGGGGTTGGAGGGGGATGGGTGCAGACACAGAGGGAGGGGAGTTAGGGGACAGAAGAGGAGGGGGCAGGGAGGAGGGGAAAGGGGAGAAGAAAAAGGCCACCTCCCATCCCGTCTGGTCCCTTCTGTCCACGGCGGCCGAAGTGCTGACTCAGAGACACATGCCCTGGGTCACCACTGACCCTGAGCAAAGGCTGGGACATGTCCACCTGCGGGTGAGGAAGCCAGAGGTACTGGGGGGAAATGAAGGCAGGGGCCCTGGAAACACACAGAGCTGGGGGCTGTGATGGCACCTGGAGGACCTGTGCTGCAGTATGTTTGTCAAAGATCTGTCTGCTCACTTCCGCCATCCGGGCAGACACCTCGGAGTCAGGGAAGACCACAACAACCCCAGCCTGAGACCAGAGGTGGTGTCAGGATCTGTCTGTGCCCCACACCAAGGGAGTCCCATCCTGGACCACGGCAGTGTAGGGCCCCGGAAAGGTCTGAGTACTTAGCAGCTATACGTGCCCAGAAAACCCACCCCACAGCAAGCACAGGCCTGTGCCGGCCCTGCAGGGCACTCACAGGGGCCAGCTTGAGGTCCTGCAGGATGTCGTCGAAGTAGTGGAACTCGCTCAGCTCCAGTTCCACCATCTCATTCTTGAGCTCCAGGATACGGCCCATCACCCCGTCCAGAATCTTCCGGATGAGTATGCGCTTCTGTGGGTGCACCACCTGGTCGTAGATGTTCTCCAGGTTGCTGAAGATCTGCACGTATTTGATGTAGAAGGTGGCTAACATCTGGGAGATGAAGACTTGGTTGCTCTTGGGCTCTGACGTCTTCTCGGACTCTTTGTTAAGCAAGGAATTAAGAGCATCTTGGGTCTGGTGCCACATCTTATTATACATGCTGAGGAGAGAGAGCAAATGAGAGTGGTTTCAGAAAGCGGCCCTCCAGTGTACCAAGGAGCAGCACAGGTCTAGTCTGAGCTACCACTGCGTAGGTCCCAAGGCTTTCAGACAAGTGATGTTCTGGCTGACAGACATGTGGTGTTGGAGGTGTGATCACTGCTATTATCATCAACTGATAGTTCCACACCCCTCTGCTCTAAATGATTTTGGTGTTCCTCCACACAGCTGTGATACCCATTTCAATGATAAAGTCGTTGAGATCCAGAATAATTGATGGGCCCACAGGTAGAGTTGGCGAAGCATGGCTTGGGACGACCCCTTTGAAAGGTGACTTGGCATTGTCATGAAGCTGAAGGTGGGCATGCCTGGGATCGAACAGTAACATCTGGAAGGTACTTCCTTCAGCTCACAGGAGTATGTTCTTACGACAGGGAACCCCTGGGGCAACTCAGATGACCATCAGCACTGCAGTAGCCTTAGCAATGGAGTTCACTCAGCTATGAAAGACGGACGAACAAGCGAGCACAGGTGAAGGAGACACTAGCAGGCCTACAGCCACCGCACAGAGTGCGCGAGGCAGGTGCAGCCTGTGGGCTGGGATGCGGACCCCATGGCCTGCAGTGGCACTGCTACCCTCACTCCGGTGGGTTGAGTCAGTGGAACCAGCAGAGTTCAGGAAGGCAGGGAGCAGAGGGGAGTGTGACGGAGGTACCATACCCCTTCTGTGGGGGACACTCTGCTACATGCCTACTGGATGTCGAAACTACAGAAGGCATCAAATCCTGTATATAAGGGACCAAGCTCTGTCCTCCACACCCACAGCTATGATAAAGGCTAGCATGGTAGCAGACCAACAACCGTGTACTGCATGAAACTCGGGAGACTGTGACCTCTGTCTGTCTTCTCACATGGCACTCTTCCTCCTCATCCCATGGCTGATGGCAGGAACTGAGAACATAGAGAGGACCCACTGCAGAGGAGGGCCTAAGCATGTGCCCCCTGCCCCCTTGGGGCGAGGCAGCTAAGGCTCAGGTGCACCCACTGCTGGCCCGGGAAGCCATGGTCTGCCTTCGCTAGCCTGGACGTGCTATCGTCCCTGCTGGCTTCCCCAGCCGCTGTGCACACCTGCCTCCAGGCCCTTCATGACGGGTGCTGCCTTCCTGCCAGGACCCTCATGATGCAGTCATAACAAGCACTGATCTCCCATCTTGCCTGCCCCACGTGGGTTGACCCCTGGTTCCCCTGCACCTTCAAGAGCCGGACTGAAAAGCCACCAGGGGGTCTTGGCAAGGGACTCCGCTGGGGTGGCGTGCAGGACCTGGCTGCTGCCTTCCTTGGGGACAAGAGAAACACTGGTACGTCAGCGTCCCTCTGCACAGGGAGCAGGGTGGTCCCTCCCCTGAGCTGGCCAAGAACTCCCACTCCCTCCTGGTTACCAGCCTGGCTCTCACTCAGGTGTGCCCTATGCCTGGTATTCCTGAGCCCAGATGTTCTGCCTGGTTCCAGCTGCTGGTTCACTGCCCAAATGCCCAGGCAGGACCCCAGAGCTCCATCCAAGCCTGCAGGGTGCACGCTGGGCTTGGACTGTCACCTGCTGGCTCCTGGGACACACTCTGGGCTTAAAGCATTACCTGTTCTCTCTTGGGGTGTTGGGCTTGAGCCAGCACTTGCTTGTTCCTGGGGTGCACAGTGGGCTTGAACCATCATCACTTGCTGGTTCCTGGAGTTCACGCAGGCCTTGAACCATCACCTGCTGGCTCTTGGGGGCTGGAGCAGAAGCAGCAGAGCTAGGACTCTGGTCAGGCACTCTGCTGGGGATGGGAGCATCCCCTGCAGGGGTTCACTGCTATGCCCCAAGTCCAGTCCTCTCCTGTCTATTCTTGACATTTGCCCCTGCAAGTTTTTGCTTTTGAAATTCTCTGTTGCCATCTTAGCTTAGGAGGAAGTGGAGATGAATACACACTCTTAGCCCAGCCCACTCCGCTGTTACCCCCCACTGTCGTGAGACCGCCACCTGCCCCCAGCTCGCTCCAGCTCCCCCGCCTGGTGAGCACCAACTGTAACAGCCTGGGGCTTGCCTTTCTCACCATCCCAGTCTTCACATGAAAAATACTCCGGTTTGGACAATGCTGCCTAATTTTCTACACTGTCAGTCTCAGTTCTAAGAACTTCACACACAAGCACTCCTGTGTCCGAGTGCGTATGGTTCTAATCCCTGTTGGCAGGTGAGGAAACAGGCATGGAAAAGCTACTGGCACAAATCCTACTCTTGGGAGACAGGACTCACACTCAGCCGTCAGCCTCCAGGTTGACCGCTGCCTGGACTCAGCCTGCCCCTCCCTGTGCCCCAGGAAGAAAGGAAACGGCCCAGGGGTGAGGGATGCCACCCCAGACGCAGCTCCCCACTAACAAAGGCTGCTGGACACACTCTCGGGCACTCTTGCTGCTGACCTTGTCCTATACCAGACACACTATCGTCCTGGGAGCACAGAGCACACTAGTCCTCGCCCAGTTCCTGAGTAATAACCAGCACTTCTGATCAGCAGCCAATACTGGTAACTGCATCCCATGACAGCCATCCCTTGCTCTTGCTCAAAGCACCCAGATCGGACTGGCTCTGCCTCCAGGAGGAGGTGAAGGAGAGTGGACCCTGGGTGGCAGCCAGCAGCACTCATCCTGGCCGTGGGGGTGGAGAGGCTGCGGCCCAGTGCTGGCTCACCCAAGTCTCGGCTCCTGGAACCCAGGCAGGGATGGCGACACAGAGCAGCCTGGATGCTGACAGCGGAGGAGCTGCAGGGCTGATTCTGAGTTGAACTCATGGTGGAGGGCCCACTCAGCAAGCAGAACACAGCGGCAGATCAAAGGACTGGTCCCTGCACGCCCCCCCAAGGGCTCATCATAGGGTGACTGCAGTCCCCCACAGAGGACAGCTTAGCCACCTGCACTGACAGGATGGGATAACAGCAGCTCCTCTCTGAAGATGCCAACACAGCTTTTAAACCGTTTATTATTTGCCTGCTTTGTTGAAAGGTGATGAAAGAAGTCTGCCCACTGGTTTACTCCCCAGATGCCTGCAATAGCCAGCGCTGCACCCTGGACCCCCTCTGGGTCTCCCTGAAGACATGGGCCACCATCTGTTGCCTTCCCAGGCTCACTAGCAGGGAACCAGATAGGAAGAGGGAGCATCAAGACTCGAACCAGCACTGCTACTAGGGCTGGGGGCCCGGCAAGTGCTGGCTGCACCTGCTACGCCTTGATGCCCACTACCCGCTACAGCACGTGTCTGCTCAAGGATGCCTTCCCCACGCACTGCTGCAAAATGCCAGGCACCGAGGACCACAGCCCTCAACCTCTTCAGTGGAGAATCACCAGAAACAGAAGTGGAAAAGAAGGAACGAGCGAGATGGGTTACACCGTCGCCTATGTGTGGAGAGCCTGCAAGATCCACAGAAATCAAAGCCAAATCCCCACGTGCCCCAGCACAGAAAAGCTGCAAAACTTAGCTCTAAGAACCCACAAAGGCTGAACACAGAGGAAAATACACCAAGCAAGACGTCTCATTTATAATACCAATCAAGAACGTTAACTATTGAAGAATTGACATGGTAGATGTTAGAGGTGACTGAAGAAAAGCCTAGCATGCACAAAACCAGGATCTGCTTGTATCTCAAAAGGTAAGACCTGAAGGCAAGGGCCCTGTGATGGAGCTGCAGGTCAAATGCTGCCCAGAATTCAGTAAACATGGAAGCAGAGACCTTGCTGTCCTTTTAAAATGTGGGAGCAGAACAGATAACAAAGGGGAGGCCCGGGCTGGGTGTGAGCTGTGCTCAGGCTGACCTCAGCTTCTGCCTCTCCCCTGCTCACCGCCAGCAAGTGCACACGAGGCTCACATGGGTCACACAGCATCCAGTTCCAGCAGGTGCACACGAGGCTCACAAGGGTCAGTCACACAACATCCAGTTCCAGCAGGTGCACAACGGTGGTTTGTAGTGTTCTCACCAAGCTGCTGGCCTGTCACCACTGACCGGCACGGGCACTGCCCACTCCACCACATCTGCCGGCAGCTGTTACCTGCATGTCTGTGTCTGTGTTCAGTGGATGGGGGGCCTTTTTGCCACCAAGGGTCACCTGGCTATCTATCACACCATCCGTGTTCTGTATACATTTACTAACTGAAAAATGAACCTGCTGCTCCACAGAGTGACTGAGTTTCAAATCTGACCTGCAGTGGCCTCGGCAGGGCCAGACCCAGCAATTTCACAGACCTTCCCACCCGTGTGCTACAAACACACACCACGTGGCTTGTTCATCCTGCTATGGACACAGCAACCTCTGTGGATGGAAAACATGCTTCTTGCATCTGACCCAGCAGACATGACAGCTACCAGTGCTGCTGGTCATGGCCCCTGATGACCCAGGATTCACAGCCGCTGACCAGAGCCCAAGAGTCGGGTTTGCAGTTTGCTAGCTTGCGAGACAATCACATTCAAAATGCAGTTTCTGTGGACCATGTACTTTCTTTCTTCGTTTTTTAAGATTTTATTTATTTTTATTTGAAAGTCAGATATACAGAGAAGAGAGACAGAGAGGAAGATCTTCTGTCTGATGATTCATTCCCCAAGTGGCTGCAATGGCTGGAGCTGTGCCAATCTGAAGCCAGGAGCCAGGAGCTTCTTCCGGGTCTCCCATGTGGGTGCAGGGTCCCAAGGCTTTGGACCGTCCTCTCCTGCTTTTCCCAGGCCACAAGCCGGGAGCTGGTTGGGAAGTGGAGCTGTCGGGATTAGAACTGGCGCCCATATGGGATCCTGGCGCGTTCAAGGCGAGGACTTAGCCACTAAACTATCACATTGGGCCCGGACCCATGCACTTTCAAACAGCAGTAAACAGTCGGGAAACCCTCAGTGGAGCCATGGCAAATGGAGTCACCCGTAAGTGGGCTTGTGTGACAGGCAGCCTTTGGCAGCTGCTTCCTCATGCTAACTGCCAAGCACGCTGGTGCTGCCCAGTGCTGGCGATGGCCAACGTCCCAGCACGTGGATGCAGCACTCTTGTTGTCTGCTCATTTCCCAGGTGCTGGACGTTTGGGGGCTTCCCACGCCTCGGCTATTGTGGATAGTACTGCTGTACAGGGCTGGACTGGACATGGTCTCTCTCACATTCCTGGGGACAGTGAGGTGCATTTTAAAGGCAAAAGGGGTGATGAGTTAAACACAGACCCTGCCTCCTGCAGCAGCCCACCCACTTCACAGGCCGCCCAGCCTCCCGGGACTACCTCCAGGCACTGAGGTGGGCAATGGCATCCCCAGGGTGTTCGCAGGGAGCCTGGATTGTTCCAGAACTGCACATACACGCTGGGAAGTGGAGGCACATCTTAGCCACCAGGGGACTCACAGTTCCCACAAGGCCCTGAGTGGTTCTGGACATGACTGTGTGAGCACTACGAACGTTCCAGGCCCTGGGTGGAGAAGGCTGCACCGACAGCTGAGAAAGACCAGACTGGGCTGTGACCGCCCAGGGCTGCGTGGAGGACATGCTAGCTTTCTCGGGGACCCCAAGCTAGGCCAAGTGGGAGCCCCGTCCAGGCTGCGGTGCATGGTCCTGTCACCTCCTGCTGCCCTCAAGCTCTGCGTCAGGCCTTCCTGGCCCTGTGCCCCGCCCCGGTTGTGGGGCCGCACTCCGACACCTCCTCCTCGTCCAAACCCACTTCCTCCCATGCTCACACCACTGCCTCAACTTCACACCACTCACACCTGCCGCCACAGCCACCTGTTGGGTTTTCCTCTGCCTTCGCACCTGCTCTGGCTCCCACCTGCCAGCCCCCCACTGGGCGCCAGAAGGCCTCTCAGGGCCCCTCCCCGCCACCTGCAGTTGAGGACCCCGCTGCGGGGTTCCCGTCTGGAAGGACCGTGTGTCCTTGGCCACCGCATTTCCCTCCCTGGAGAGAGCCGGGCATGCTCACTCTCAGCGTCTGCACCTGCCTGCCGGAGAGCACCAGGCCTCTGAGCCACCTGGCCCTGCTGGATGCCACATGAGGCTCAGCTGAAAGAGTCAGCCCCCTCCTCCCACGTGGAGACCAGGCTGGGCAAGAAAACAGGCTTAGTAGGAGTGTGGGCTGGAGCCAGGGATGGACCAGGCACCCCAAGAGGCCCGCAGGGACCCCAGGGGGCCTGTGTACTGCCCTGGTCATAGGCTCAGCGGCCCCTACCTGGTGAGGTTGAGTAGTCCCACCCCAGGCATGGTCAGAAAGACAGCTAAGGGCTGCAGAGGATAAATGCACCCACGGGCGGCTGAACGCAGCAGGGACGTGTTAATGCAGCAGGGACGTAGCCAGGGGCCAGGCACCAGCTCCCTTCTGCAAGGGAGGTCAAGGCAGGACCCCAAGACCCTTCCTTGCCCGCCAGAAACCCAAGTTGCTAAAAGAGACAAGGAAGCTAGTGGTAGAGAAGGAGGGAGGCGGGGAGGCCACCTGCTGCCTCGGACTCTGTCCCCCAGCGGCGGCCAGGAGCCCACCACTTACGCGTTCGACATGGTTGACTATTTTCTTTCTTCCCCCGGCCCGCTGGGAAACTCCTTTTGGGCTCTTCCAGGGGGCCTCTGGCTGCAGGGCTACGGGCTGCTTCCGGAGGGAGGGAGGTCGGGGATGGCGGGTGGTCCCCTCGCTTGGGGCAAGGGACCGGAGAGCGCGAAGCCGGAGCGCGCAGGCACAGAGAGGGAAGTTCGTGGGTCTCCCCAAGGCTCCGGAATCTTGTGGCAGCCTCTGGCAGCGGCGTCCCTCGAGACGGCCCTAGCAACGAGACGCCACGCATGCGCGATGCTGCCTCTCGGACCTCTGCTGCAGGGTGCTTTACACCTCCGGTTTCCTTGGCGACCGCGGGACGCTCGCACGGGGCCGGCGCTGGTCTGCGGCTGTGCGGGCGTCCAACGCGCAGGGGCCGGCCTCCCGCGCCCCTGTCGGTCCGTCCTTCACACAGTTCCGAGACCTCGGCGGCGGAGGGCCCTGCCGGTCTTAGTCCTCAGTCTTTCCGCCTGTGAAGTGGACAGGGCTGTGCGTGGTGAAGGAGGGCGAGGCCCACGCCGCCTCCCCTCTCCACCATCGCTGAGGAGCGGAGCACGAGAGCCCAGTAACACAAAAACAAGGTCCTTTCCATGTGTCCACGTGGTAGAATTCAGTTTGTGAGGCACAAGGATTGAGAGAGCACTCAAAACAATGACTGAGAAGAGAAAGAACATTATGCCGCTAAGGACACACAATCAGAAATAATCTGAGTTGAAAAACAGATGAGGACAACCCAGCTGAATGACTGACTCAGAGGGCAAACTTGACTCAGTTAAAGTGAGCATTGAGGGAATGACGGGTATTTCAGCAGTAAAAAGGGATCAGTTGCTGCTGAGAAAAAGACTTTCAGCATTAGGTATTTGGGGAGATAGGAAAAGGCACAGGTTTGAAGGAAGAGAATTAAGAGATTCTCTGGAAATAATCTTGAACTTCAAGGAGAAGATGGAGATCTGGTTAGTTTCAGCGTTGTCCGCAGTAGTTTCCAATGTCAGATGAAAAGGAACCGGTATTTACAAAGTTCTTGGGGGAAACGGTGGCCTGAGAACTTTTATCTCTGCTTAATATCTCCAAATACGAAAGCCCTCAGGAATGCAGCATGCGTGTTTTTTTTTTAAAAGGCATGTTAGCAAATGCCACATCCCTGGTGTGAGCATGACCCCCTTGGGCACAGCAAGCAAAGCGGGACCGTCTCGGGGCTGGCACCGCCGCAGCCTGGGGACCACAGCGGGTTCAGGGAGGATGATCTTCGCAGCTGTAACTGAAGGGTTTTGGATGTATCCCTCATGGTTGTGAACTCCATAGCAACTAAAGGCCTCACCCCTTGGGAGAGCAGAGGGCCCCCCGGAAAAGTCAACAGTGTGACTTTATTTGCATTTTAAAGCTTTGTTTATTTTTATTGGAAAAGCAGATCAGATTTACAGAGAGAAGGAGACACAGAGAAAGATCTTCCATCTGTTGGTTCGCTCCACAAGTGAGCACAATGGCCAGAGCTCAGCCAATCCAATGCCAGGAGCCAGGAGCCTCTTTTGGGTCTCCCACATAGGTGCAGGGTCCCAAGGCCTTGGGCTGTCCTTGACTGCTTTCCCAGGCCACAAGCAGGGAGCTGGATGGGAAGTGGAGTGGCAGGAGGCCCAGTCTGGGACTGTCATCCGCTGCCTCCTTGGACCCACTGTCAGGACTGCAGAATGGAGGTGGCGTGGCCTTGGGACACCAGTGTGGCAGCAGCAGCTCCACTCGCTCTGCCACAGCGCTGGCCTTGTCACCACCGTGGAGTCATCAGGATTTGCCTGGGTAGAGAAGTGGGCAGCAGAGGCCTGCAGGGCCCTGCCAACAGAGAAGGCGAGTGACCACCCCTATGCCCCACCACCCCTGAGCTCTCCTGGAAAATACGGGACTTGGTGATGAAACCCAGAAAATCAGAAGATGCGGGCCCCATGGAACAGATCAGCACAGTGCCCGCTGAGGCACAGACCCGAAACAGGCTCCTGGCTGCCGGCTTTGGATCAGCCCAGCTCTGGCCGATTGGGGAGTGAACCAGCCGAGAGAAGATCTTGCTATTTCTCTTCCGCTCTGTAACTCTGCCTTTCAGATATAAATAAATCTCTGTTTAAAGAGAGATATATTAGAGTTACCCAACTAGTGTAGGAATTCACTCAATGTGTAACATCTGGAAGAGTTAAGTTCGCAGACAGGAAGTAGACCAGAGATCACCAGGGTTGAGGGGAAGAAAGGGAGAGGACGTCGTTGCTTGTTGAGTGGAATTTCTGTTTGAAGAAGATATTGGTGACAAGGTGGCGATGGTCACATAACACTGTGACGTAACAAGTCTGAATTGTACATTTACGATATCTGTCATATGTGACCTAATTTTCTTTGAGTAAGAGCCCAAGAATGGGGGAGAAGCTGTGCAACACTGAGAAACTCAATGGAGGGGCTGTACAGGGCGACCTGGAGGGAAAATTTTGACAGTGACTGAGCCCTCGGTCCTGTGCCTGGAAGGGAGGGAGGTGACAGTGGGACCTGATTTGGGGGTTACTTCAAGGCAGTGACAAGGCCGTGGAAGTCTCTGGTCGTACTCGCTCTTCAGGTAGGCCTGCAGAAAAGGCGTGGAGCCAAGAGGAATGAAAGCGAAACGTGGGAATTTCACACGCAACTCCAAGGCTCAGAAGTAAAACACACTTCCCGGGCTTCCAAGTGTAACATGTCATCTGACACGAGAGGTCTGTTTTAACATGTCAGATATTAAACGGCTGTCACATGCCACCACGGGTGTCTAATGTCACGTCGGCACCAGGAGAAACAGAAGGGCTACGCTTGTCCCATCTGTGTAATGTGCATGCAGGCAGAACCAAGGGCAGGCTCGATGGACTCGTAGCCATCAAGTCGACGTGGCCAGACCCCTGATGTAGCCTTGTGTGGTTGGTGTTGGTTCCTCCTGAGCAGCCTGCGAGGACCACAGTGAAACTAGCTGAGGAGGATGGGGACAAGGACAAAGCAAATGATGCCCAAAGTTTCAAGTTCTTGGCACAAGTTGGGGCCATTGAGTAACCGGTAATCCCTTAGGCCGCCAAGGGAGTCTTGGGATGGATTGAAGACCCGTACTTCCATTATTTTAGTCCTAATTTGGGGGTCTCACAGAAATCTTGGGACAATCCCTGGCTTCAAAGACCTGCTCCATGCAGGTGGTTTGGGTGAGGGCCTGCAGCACCTGCATTGTCTGGAGAGCAGTGGTGAATGCAAACTCCCAGGTGGGCAGACACCGGCACTCCCACTGTCCCACCCTTTCCTTGGCTGTGCAACAGCCTCCCCAAGTGTGCTCTGTCCTGGAAAATGTCTCACTCAGTTGCTTCTTGGGGGGCTGTGAATGCGCCAGTCAGCTCATTTACATGGGATATGAGCGTCTGAATGGTCCAGGCTGCTCAGAGTTCCAGGGAGAAGAAAGCAGACAAACACCGGAGCCATTTACGTCAATCATCACTTCCACTGGGAAGTGAGTCTGTGAGCGTGGGCTTGTGTCCTACAAGCTGCCCCGCTAGTATCTATAAATAAAGCTACCCTCTGTGAGAAAAAAATAAAAAGGAACTGCCCAGAGGCAGGATGTTGGCTTTTATTATTATTATTATTATCCTGTTTTTTTTCACAAACACTGGGGCAGCTTTTGTAACCCAGATGCAGCTGAGGTCACTCCTCATTGTTCCAGCACCTGCCGGCTTGTCCACAAGCCACGGAGTGATCCAGGCTCGAACCAGAGCTGCCTCAGGAATGATGCTGTGCTGTGTTTTGATCAGACTTCCGGGTAAACAGCACGTGTCTGTCCGTTTACTTCCATTAAAACTTCGTATCCCATCTCTTGCTGGTTTGTTTTCCTGATGCTTCTAGAGGAACAACCCTGGGGTTGGAGGCTGATCACAAATAACAGCTGCCTTGCTGGGAAAGACAAGAGTGACACAGGTGGTCACGGGGAAGGTGATTCAGAGACCACGACAGGGTGCAGCCCAGGAGCAGAAGGGGCACCTGCTCTGCCTAGGAACCCACCACTGGGCCTTGCCAGACTTGGCAGGAATAGAACCTGGATTTAAAACACCAGGCAGGAGGTAGAAAAAAGGTTTGCCCGCTTACGTCACCTTCAACCTTGTAGGTTTCAGCCTCCTTGTTCCCGTATAATTGGTGGTGTGACACGCTCTGCACCAAGGCCTTGTCCTTTCCTGACACGCATCTGTCAGACATCCCACAGCATCTGACCCGTTCAGAGACCTCGGTGGGATCTGGTGGGATCACAGTGTGTTTAAATGTTGAATTGGGGATGACTTTGCTGCATAGCAGCTTAAGCTGCCTCTGGCATCCCACATGGTAAACGGTTCCACTTCCAATCCAGCCTCTTGCTAATGGCCTGGAACAAGCAGGGGGCGATGGCCTAAGTGCTCGGACTCCTACCCACGTGGGAATCCTAGGAGAAGCTTCTGGCTCCTGGCTTCAGCCTAGCCCAGCCCTGGCTGCTGCAGCTGTCTGGGAAGTGAAGCAGCAAACGGCAGATCTTACGCTGTCTTTCCTTCTCTGTAACTCTTATTTCCAAATGAATAAATAAACCTTTAAGAATAAATAAAAAACAAAGCCATCTTGGAAATTCTGAGTAGGGGGTAGTTTTTCTACACTTTCTACTTATATGGAATATAGAGAAAAATGATGGCCACAGATACGATGTTTAAAATACACAGTTTACCAAGAGCAATGAAGAACAGTGGCTCACAACAGCTTGTCCCTGGGGTCTGTCTGATGCCCCACCGATGCTGCCAAGAGGGTGAGGGCTGCTGCTTCCCTGTTGGCGAAGGACATTGGTCTGCCAGTTTCATCAGAGCTGTGTTGGAAAGTGTTCCTCTTTCCGGTGTCCGTGTGATTGTTGCTCCCTTAAAAGTTTAATAGTGATCCCCGAGGGTGTGATGTTCTCTTTATGGGAAGGTTTTTCCCTAAAAACAAAAATTCCATAGATTTCTCTATGGATTCCTAGTCTGTTTTTCCAAGTTATGTCATCAGCTAATCTGACCACTTTATGCAAGTTGTGGAGCTCATGGTTTACCGCAGTGTTGTGCTTTTAACGTCTATAGGGTCTGTGCTGATAACTCTTTGTTTGTTCTCGGTATCCAGGACTTAAACTTTCTGTTTCCCGTGACTGGCCTTTCCAGGAGTTTATCATTTTTTATTAGTATTTCACTAATTTTTAAGATTGTTTTTATTAGGTTTGACTTTTTTTATTGCTTGCCACCTATGCTAGGTTATCCATTGCTGTATAATTCCGTCTTACAACACTTTGCTTTAAAACAACGCAGTTTATTGTCTCCAGGTTTATACGGTCGAGGAACCGGGGCACAGTTTAATGGGGTGCCTGTACCCAGAGGGATCCTAAAGGCTGCAGCTGCAGGGTCAGCTGGTGTTGTGGTGTCTTCCAGCAGCTTGGCAGGGGCATACCTCCTCCATACTCATGCAAGTGTTTGCTAGCAGCATGAAGTCCCCTATTGCAACCCTCCATCCCCAAAGCTACTGGGCTGAGCAATACATTCCTGTGCTGGCTTTGGGTAGAAATTTCCCTTTGTTCTTTCCGAGGGCAGCTCGTGAAGTGGGAGCTGCTCTCTGAAGGGCAGCTGGACTCTGTCAGTTGCCGGGTCAGGGCAGACCCCCTCCCTTCACCTGATTCTGGAAGCGACACGCCCTCACCCTTGCTTTTCTCTCAAATACTGCACAGCCTCTTGTCTCAAAATTGCCTGGCAATCAGGCGCCCCATAATTGCGACTCAGTCAGGCCATTATCCTATGGCAAGAAGACAGGTCTTCAACTCATGAATTCATCTACAAGCTGGACAGCATCATTATTTTCCTTGTTTTAATATGCAATTCCCTTTGGCATTTGGAGGCTGTAGCATTAGGTAGCCATTTCTTTGCCAACAATTCTGTCATTACACTTTGTGTTTCAGGACTACTTCCTTAATACCTGTTCTTCTCATATCTGCCACATCTAGACTTCATGACACAGGCCATAGTGGCAGCAGGTAGTTAACAAGAACCAGCAGAGCCTCCATTCTTTGCAGTAACGACTTTCTGGGGACTATGGCTGATAGAATCTAAAGATCATTCCACAAGAGCAGTGGCTCGTGAGCTGCTGTGCCTAGAAATCAGCATTTCAGGTGAACAGTGTGTGCTCAGATTCGTACTTCCACTTTGTTTGATTACTGCTCCTTCCAATTCTCCACCTCCAATCCAGACCTCGGCAGACGCGTCCATGTCCGGTTCAGTGTGCACCAAAATCTGACATCTTCAGGAAACACACAGAGGCAGCTTCTTCTTGGGCACAGAGCTCTAAAATGGCAGCAGGACGGACCAGAAGAGCAGCGACCCCCCAGGCGGGTGAGCAGGACAAGGACGTGGCGGGCCGGGGGACTGTCCCTGGCACACACTTCTGTGCACCAAACCTCCCCACTGGCCGTGGAACTGCCTCCACATCTGGCCTGCACCAAGTTTCCAGCACACAGTTCTTGCTTGCCCTGTTCCCGCACACTGACAGTCTCACACTCTGACAATCACTGACCCAGTCAAGCCTTCACCTTCATATATTGAAAAAAAATGCAGGGATTTCTGGCAAAAGGCATACAACTATGTTTTTCAGAGAGTCACAGAGTGAGGTTGTCTTTATGTCTGTTTCTTCAAGGCCTTGGGGTGATCAGATGGGTGGCTGACCGAGGGCTACCAAAGGCCACGCAGGGCCACCTGCCCCTGTTCTATGATTTGGAAGCTCTGTTGCACCTGGAGCAGGTAGGGGATACAGAATGCAGGCCAGTGGCGACAAGCAGTCACGCACACATGCATGCACACATGTATGTGCACGTGTGTATACAAAATATGCAGCAAAATATCCCAGGCCAGGCGCTTTCCTCAGCCACGGCCCAGCTCACACCAACAACACCCCCGCGTCAGGAAGAGCTTGCACCCTGTGCTTGGACGCGCGCTGCCTGGAGCCCTCGCAGTCCCAGCTGTGCGTCAGGCCTTGGCTGTTTCTGATCATTGCGGTGGAAGACGGACATGAAGGAACAGCTCACTGTGCTGGTGTTTCTGTTCTCGCTGTGGAGGCCTTCCTCACGGAGGATGACGCTCCGTTTGCCATTCTCCCGAATGACTCGGTGCTGGAGAGGGTCTTGAGGGAGCCCTGCGACCCTGCAGACAACAGCGGTCCCACCGCTCTCCCTTCATGGCCCTCCTGTGCCCTTCAGGGCCCATGCAGATGCCCTCCCTTGCCCAGCCCGGGATGTCACAGGCTAGCCATGTCTCAACCCCTGGATGCTTGGTTTATGTTGTAAATGGCAGAGCAAAAATCCTTGGCTTAGCCAACAAGGATGTGCCCTGGCTGACAGACCTGCCTAGTCCCGCAATTGACTTGCCTCCCTGGGAGGCTGAGCCCGTTTTCTCCCAACAGCCCCATCTCTTGCTCCCTGATGAGGCTCATGGTGGGTCTGGGAGTGTGACCCCGGAGGGACTCTGCTGTAGCTTATCTTGAGGCAGCCAAGTACCTGTCAAGATCAGACACTCCACCTTAAAGGACTCCAATTTTCACCTGAAGTGTTTTGGATGTGACTGGGCTGGGCACAGGTGCTTGGGCCATCTGTGGACTGGGGCATCTCTTCGGCTTCTGGGGGCCTCGGGAAGTAAGCTAATGATCACATGACCAGTTGTCTGTAACAGATGATCGTATGTGTTGTATAAGATCCAATGCGTTGTGTTATAATAGATGAATTTGTTATGTTGTCAATGACTGAAAATAGGATTAGCTGAATGATGAGAAGTACCTGTACTCTGTATGACACATGAAAACCTTTAAAAATTATTAATTTATTTGAAAGGCAGGTTTACAGACAAGAGAGAGAGAGAGAGAGATCCTCCGTCCACTAGTCCATTCCCCAAGTGGCTGCAATGGCTGGAGCCAGTCTGAAGCCAGGAGTCTGGAGCTTCATCCAGGTCTCCCACAAAGGTAGAAAGGCCCAAAGACTTGGGCCATATCCTGGTGCCATCCCAGATGCGTTAGCAGGGGGCTGAATCAGAAGTGGAGCAGCTGGGACTTACACCGGCACCCACATGAGATGCAAGCTCAGCAGGAGACGTAGCCTGCCATGCCATAGCAACAGCCCTCCGTGTAGACATTTTATGTTCAAGCAACGGCTGTACTTCTATGAGGAGGCCCGATCTCTCTGCAGGCTAGCAGAGTGAGAATGAGTCTGGAGCCCCAGGAGCTGCACTCCTGTTCACACTCACCTCGTGCCCCTCCCAGGTGGCAGCATGGTGACTGCAGGCAGCAAACCCAGGCAGGGACACCTCTGCCAGAGGCACAGACAGTGTGTTGGGGGGTTGTGTGGTCCTGGGTGCGGGGTTCACTGCTCGTCTAGCACGTGGGATGGCTTCACACCGTTGTGCTGCAGCCTCCCAAGTGGGTGACCTCTGCTGGTCTCACTTCGCATGAGAGGGAAGAAGCGATGCATTTGTTGAATTCTTAGAAACACCTGATTTGATCGAATGTGATCAAGATTCAAAGCCTGTGCCAAAATAACATTCTTCCAGACAACCAGGAAAATAGCACCATGAGCAGCGCAGCATGACCAGGGTTGGAGAGGGGTTGGTGTGCAATTGAGAAAATAGTAAATGAGACAGACACAAGACAGATCATAAAAGTGGGTGGCCGGGGGGAAACCCCTTGTCTTTGGAGGGAGGTTGACCTAGAAGGCTCACTGTCTTAATCTTTTATTTAATGACTTGGCGATTCGAATTAAAGGAGTTTGACATGACATAAACATGGATAGCTACGTCTCCTATTGATGTTAACCAGCACTGCTTGTTGATCAGGAAGCAACAGTGTGACCCACGCATGGAAGTTGGCATGGCACTGTCTCAGGACATCTTAGAACACGCAGTCTGTGACCTTGGACCCTTGCCTACCTGTGGACCTCTGCCCACCTTTGGACCCTCACCCACAAGTCTTGACCTTGGTTTTGGACTTTTGGCCACTTGTGGACCACTGCCCGCAGAGTTGGACCTCAGTCTCGGCACCAGCAACCTGTGAACTCCAGATTCTGGATGCTGTCTGCCCTGCTCCTCTTCATCAAGTCATGTTGTTTTGTTTGTTTGTTTACAAAGTGCCTGAAGCAATTAGGACTGACAGTCCTGATTTGACAAAGAAAACCACTCCTTTTACTAACCTGAAAGGACCCACATATTTCACTCCATCAAATAATCCTGGCTTAGGTGGCAGTGGTCGGAACAGTCCCTGTTCTATCTGCTGATAGTTCTGCGTCTGGGGGCATACTGGTCCCTTGCTCTCTGCTCCCCCAATATGAGGGGGGCCTCTTTCACCCAGCACCCCCTCTTGGAGCCTGTTCTGCTCTTGGCCACTGGCCCTTTTCCGGGATCTCTCCAGAAAGGAGGGGAGCGAGGACCAGGCAGAGAAGTCATGGGAGGATGCGGCAGAGCAAATCCAACTTCATCAGCGCTTGCTCTGGATTCCCACAGCCTGCAGGGCCTGGCCGTGGAGCAGGGCCGGCAGGGCTTGGCCGCCTCACTTGGCGCCTCTGAGTCCGGTGAGGGCACCCAAGCCAGGCCTGCAACCTGCGTCTGTGAGCCAAGCTCTGGGCTCTTTCAGACCAACTCATCGTCTGCACTATCCTTCAGACCCCTTCAACCTGGGTCTGTGGAAGTGCCTGGTCCCCAGCCCAGCCCCGCTGTGCCACCAAGCCACTGTGCTGCACCTGCTTCCCTATGCCATGATGTTCTAGAAGCCTCAACCAGAAACCCAGAAAGGGGATCAACAAGTCAGCTTCAATGTGTTGATCATTCTTCGAGAAGGTGAACTTGTTTTTGATGGGCAGGTGTATATCACATACCATACACACGGTGCCATGCTATTACTCAAGTCATAAAACTCACCCGTTTTTCTTGTAAAATTCTAGTAGAGAATTTCTGGTAAATGTTCTAAGTACTGATCTTCCCCTCAAATACTGAGTCCATAAATAACGAAAGTGAGTAGATTGTGGTTCTTCTTTGATAACAGGAAATGTGATCATTCAACAAGGACTAGGCTGTAAAGCAATCATGGTGTGGTTTGGGAAGTACCTACAGGGTACCCAAGTTGCTGATGGAACAGACCCCAGAACCATGAAGCCTGTCTCTGGAATATCTTCATTGTACAAGTTCTTCAAAAATGATGAGGGAAAAGGGATTTTCACAAGATGAAATGGTCCCTGGCACAGCCAGAGGCATCCAGGTCTCACCTGCTGGGCTGGTGTCTGTGCATCAGCCCTGGCCCCCTGCGGGAGGGCTAACCACCAGGCGGGGCCAGGCTGTCCCGCCCCTTGAGGTCATAGTCACTTGTCAGGGCTCTCACACCACATGGGGGGCATCCCGTCCCACCCTGCAGAGCTGCTCAAGAGTGTCTCTTCCTGCCTGAGCCTTCCCTACCATGAGCCCTACAAAGCTCGGTCCAGACATCACAACCCACAGAGCTTGCCTCCTCGTCCTCAGAAGGATTTCAAGTGAAAGCAAGGGCCAAGTCCAACTTGATCCATTGCGACAGCTCTGATGTCTGTCACTGAATGGGAGTGCCTGGGGTGTCGTGTCTAAGCCTGGGTGTGTCACGTCTAAGTCTGGGAGTGTCTTGTCCAAGGCAGCAGATGTGGGAGCTGAGCCTGTGGCTTTTGCCCCACAGACAAATAAATGCCTCAAGCCCCTTGAGAGGAGGCCTGCACATCCAGAGGAGCCCATGTCTGATGGCCCCTCCAGTGCAGACCACTGGCTTACATCCATCACCAGCACCCAGGGGCCACGTGACCCAGACCACCTGATTACAGCACGTGTCTCTTTGCCACAGGAGTGGCATGGGCCAGGAGTGTGACTTCTTAGATCCTGTGTTGCTGGATTCCATTGCTTAGGGAGCGGCAGTGTGAGGCAAGACGGTAAAGGAAGCCTGCATAGCCATGGTTTCAGTGAGGTTTCCAATGTGGCAACCAGGCTGACCCCCCACTGAGGCTGCTGGGAGACCAGAGTCACTGTCCGAAAGGCAGGGATGCTGGAGTGCCTGTCCTCTGGTTCCCACACACCTGGCTACCCCACTTGAAAGTGTGGAGAGGGGCCTAGTGCAGTAGCCTAGCAGCTAAAGTCCTCGCTTTTATGCGCCGAGATCCCATTTGGGCACTGGTTCTAATCGCTGTGGTCCTGCTTCCCATCCAGCTCCCTGCTTGTGGCCTGGGAAAGCAGTTGAGGCTGGCCCAAAGCCTTGGGATCCTGCACCCATGTGGGAGACCCTGAAGAAGTTCCTGGCTCCTGGCTTTGGATCGGGCCACTTGGGGAGTGAAGATAGAAGATCTTCCTCTCTCTCTCTCCTCCTCTCTGTATATCTGCCTGTCCAATAGTAATAACTAAATCTTTCCAACAAGAACGTGTGGAGAGGGGCAACACCCAGGAATTGGTGAACCTGCAGATGTATTTGGTTATTTACTGCTGGTCTGATTAAAAATTGGTAGCAAGTCATCTAAGCATTCTGTCCAAATACATTTAGAAGCAACGCTCAACGTACAGGTCACCTGGGCACATTGCTACCTGCCAACCTTCAACAGTCTGCCCAGTACAGGGAAGATATTGAGAACTGGCTTGCTCTGTGAACACAGAAGTGAATTCAACTAAAGGGAGTAGGGAGTGGCGATTTCCTCCTGTTCTTACCCATCAACCTTTTCTAACTTGTCCTTCTTAGAACAATGACAGCCACCTGGAGAGAAGTCATATGTACATTCTGACCTGCATAGCATCTGCTTCCTGTCCAAGGTTATCTTCATGGTCGCACAGATCTGTGTCATTTAGGATTACCAGGACTCATGTCCAGGAGGTTTTCAGCACACACCTGAAAAGTGAATGCAAAGATGTATGGATGGACAGATGGATGGGCGGATGGATGGATGGACAGATGGATGGATGGGTGGATGGATGGATGGGTGGATGGATGGATGGACAGATGGGTGGATGGGTGGATGGATGGATGTGTGGGTGAGTGGGTGGATGGGTGGGTAGATGGATGGGTGGGTGGATGGATGTGTGGGTGAGTGGGTGGATGGATGGGTGGACAGATGGGTGGATGGGTGGGTGGATGGGTGGGTGGATGGATGGGTGGATGGGTGGATGGGTGGGTGGATGGGTGGGTGGATGGATGGACAGATGGGTGGGTGGATGGGTGGATGGATGGATGTGTGGGTGGATGGATGTGTGGGTGAGTGGGTGGATGGGTGGATGGACAGATGGGTGGATGGATGGGCAGGTGGATGGATGTTTGGGTGAGTGGATGGATGGATGGATGAATGTATGTATTGATGGATGGATGGGTGGATAAATGGATGGATGGATGTGTGGGTGGGTGAGTGCGTAGATGGGTAGAAGGGTGAACGTGTCTTTGCTGGGTATTCTCTACAAGAACAGACCACAAGCATAGCTGAGGATTTGGAGTCAGTGGAACAAAGTCAAATCATCCATAGGTTTGTGACTTTACTGCCACTTACCCTATCTTGTACCATCCTCACTACCAAGTTCTAACTCATCTTCACCTGAGCAACACTTGACCGGGAACCCACCACCTGACACGTTAGACAGTTATCAGTTGGTGAGATAACCAAGCCACAGAAACATCCCACTTTTTTAAAGATTTATTTATTTTCACTGGAAAGGCAGATACACAGAGAGGAGAGACAGAAAGATGCTCCATCTGCTGGCTCACCTCACCTCCCAAGTGGCCACAATGGACAGAGATGTGCTGATCTGAAACAAGATCCAGGAGCTTCCTCCAGGTCTCCCATGCAGGTGCAGGGTCCTAAGGCCTTGGGATGTCCTCTACTGCTTTCCCAGGCCATAAGCTGAGAACTGGAAGGGAAGCAGGGCAGCCGGGACATGAACTGGTACCTGTATGGAATCCCAGGCATGCAAGGTGAGGATTTAGCCATTTGTCTACAGGGCTAGGCCCAAGAAACACCCCGCTTCAATGAGGAGCAACATCCTTCACCCCAGTCAGATAGCTTGTGTTGCACCTGCCCTTCCAGGCACCCGTGCAGCAGCAGCCTGCAAGCTCTTCCATCCTAGAGCAACTGGAGGAGGGAAGGGCCGCAAGGGAACAGCAGCTTCCCCATCCTACTGCACTTTACGGTCTAAGCCAGGCAGTTTCCGCTGGAGTGGGAACTGTGGGCATTCCATACAGAAGTCCCTTGGCTGAGCCGTCGTGTGGTGGCCTCCCACTATTTGCCCATGAGAGCTAACTTTTAGGGCCATCTCCTCATGTTCAGCTCTTCTACCTCTTGTTTTCATGGTTGTGTGACAAGATGACTTGCTGTCCATGGCTGAAGTGGTATCAGAAGGGTAGCTCCTCTTGTGTTGCACATTGGCTGCACACACATACATACAAAATTGGGAAATCTTGGGGCTGGTGCTGAGGCATAGCAAGCTAAGCCTCTGCCTGACATGCCGGCATGCCATATGGTCACTGGTTCAAGTCCCAGATGCTCCATTTCCAACTCTGCTCCGTGCTAATGTACCTAGGAAAGCAGTGAAAGATGGCCCATGTGTTTGGGCCCCTGCACCCATGTGAGAGACCCAGAGGAAGCTCCTAGGTCCCGGCTTCAGACCGGTCCAGCGCCTGCCACTGCAGCCATGTGGGGTGAGAGCCAGCAGATGGAAGATCTCTGTTCGTCTGCCTCTCCTTCTCTCTATATAAATCTGCTTTTCACAGAAAATAAGTAAATCTTTTGAAAAACAGATGAAACTAACCTGGCCTATAAAAGTAGCAACCGAGCATGCCTGGGCATTGGATAGGGCATACTGAGGACATCTGTGTCTGATTGGCTTCTGTAGTTCGGCCAGGCACTCCACCATCACAGGTTCCCATTGCAGACTGTGGGAGGCCCCAGGCCGCTGTAGCTCAGTCACCTCCTGCTGCCTGGGCCTCTGGTTCGGGTAGTTCCTGGGCTCCCTCAGCTCCTGCCTGCCCGGCTCCCTGGCTGCTACAGGGAGACATGTGGTTGGCAGTCGCTGGCTCTGTGCTACTTTCTAATGTTTAGAACCCCCGAGTACTTCTCTCTCAGATCCGCTGTGGTGGGCTGGGCTGCCATGGGTCTCCAGCATGGAGCTTGGTGCCCGGGAGAAAGGATGTTCCCAGGGACAGTGTGGTGGCACAGCTGGTCAAGTTGCTGCCTGTGACACCGACACCCATTTGTGGCCTAGTTGCTCAACATCGGATCTAGCTCCCCACTAGATGGTTCAAGTGCTTGGACCCCTGGCCCATGTGGGAGACATGGGTGAAGCCTCCTGTTCCTGGCTTCTGCCTGGCCCAGCCCTGGCTATTGTGGCCATCTGGAGAGTTAACCAGCAAGAAGAATGTTTCTCCCTGTCTCTCTCCTCCTATCTACAAACCTTTAAGAGAAAGAACGGACATCCTCTGGAAATGATAACTTGTGGGGGGAGGAGGACCTCTCAGTCTGTTCTTACCTCTGCAGGGACTCAATGGTATTCAGGCAGAAGGGGGCAAGGGTGAGGGCAGGATTTGCTGCAGAAGGCCCAGACTTTCTCCTTGCTCCTGGGGTCTGACTGGAGCGCCCTCCCATCCTGCCAGGCTAGGTACTTCTCCGTGCAGTGGAGGGCTGCTTGGCATTTAGCATTTTCTCATCTCGGGAAGAAGGCAACAGCATGGGCAGCCTCTTGGGATGCAGCGAAGACCCCCAACTAAAGAGAGAACTTGTGCAGGAGAGAGATGCTGTGGCCACGCTTCACCCAGGTGTTGGGATTCAGCAAGGGATTTCCTGCCATTGTTCCTGGGGAATCTCGGGACTTTGGGTAAAGCGAGTGTCTATTTCTGGTTCTGAAATCCCCAACAGGCCGGTACTTCTGGCTGCTAGGCTGACTCTGGAAAATTTGGGGGCTTGCCGCGAGTCCTGTGGGTGCCCATTCATGATGGCTTTTTTCCCACTCACTGAGAGCGCCAGGCAGCAAGCACACACCTCAGCGGGGCACCAGGCTAGGGCTCCGACAGCGGCTTCGGAGCAAGGCAGTGTGTCTGGAGCCGGGCCGGGGAGGACCGTGGTTATGATTCACCACTGCCTGGTTGAGCTTTTGTACACAAAGCTTGGCTGTGTGCCCAAAGTCCCTTGTAGATGCGGGCTTGGCATTAGTTGGACCAACCCAAACCTGAGGCCCTCGGAGGAGACTCTCTGTTCAAGTGTTTGTCCTTGTCCAGGTTCGTGTACTGGTTCAGGGATCAGGGTATCCCTGCCAGGGCCAGTGGGGGGAGCAAGGGGCTGGGCTGAAACTGACAAAGGCTGTTGGCTTCTCTGGTGCCTCTCCTTGGGCAAATGACTGAGACCCCAGCACGGGAGTGTCCCTGACCACACACGAACAGGCTGGCCATCACCGAGTGAAGCCCAGGTGTCAGTGGGAGGGATAACAGCTCCAACTCAGGCTGTCAGTCATGGTGCCTCGATAGTGGGTCCCAGTCCCACTGGCGGGCAACCTTCTAAGTGCTGGGTCTTGGCAGCTTTTACAAACACAAGGTTTGCAGAGAGGTGGACACGGGGGAGAGCAGGGAGAGGCAATGAGGATTGACAAAAGCAAAGGGCTCCCGCCTCCACATGACAGAGATGGGAATCTATCTGGACTCCCCTTAGAGACCAGGAGGGCAACCCTGGCAGGCTGAAGCAAGGGGGCAGGGCACGGCTATGCACGGTGCTTCCTTAAGCTGGCTGCCATTGTGGGTGGAGGTGCTCAGCCACTCTCAGCCTTTGTGGTCCGCGGGGCACCTGCCTTTCAGCATGGTCTGCCCAAGGGCAGAGAAAAGCAGAGGTCCCATGCCCTCCTGCGAGGGCAGCTGCCTGGCATCACCCCTTGTGCTTGTTTATGTGTGTTGCAGGCATCACGTACGAGGGGTCCACTGGACCCTCCTGCAGCAAGCTGGGATGGCACCTGCCCAGTCACCTGGACCTGGTGGCAGACGAATGTATCAGGTTAGGGAGTCAAGAAAAGCAGCTCAACATATTTGAGACTTGTCTTCTCACTTGTAAAATGGGAATAACAATCTCTGTTTTTTCCTGTTTCTTGGCTAGTTCAGATCATGATGAATTACCAAGCAGATATTTCCCGTGGAAATGCTTTAGTCAAGTGTGAAGTGTAACTAATGACACGAAAGCTCCCATCAGTGTGTCAGCATGCAGCTGTGTTGCTGGCTGGTGAGCCTTTGGGAGTGCCTGCTGCAGCCCAGGCACTTAGCATCCATCACTGTCTCCGGGGTGGTCACCTTAACACCCCCACTTACAGACCAGACACAGAACCCTAAGAGCCTGCAGGCCTCGCCCCAGGACGTGTGCTGAGTGCTACAGCAGAGGCTCTGCTCTGCTTCCCGGCAGTCCCAAAGCTCTCACTGCAGCTTGCGGCAGCCAGGGTCTCCCAGGAACACCATGAGACAGAGGTCAATCTACAGCTGGCCTGGTCCAGCATTCAGTGCCAGAGGCCAGTGCTGAGAGCTGCAAGGAAGAGGAATGGCTGGAGTTGGAGGCTCGGCACAAATACTGTTCATTTGGGCCCAGGAGCTGGTGCTGTGGCACAGTAGACAAAGCCTCTGCTGGTATTCCACAGGGCAGCAGTTCACGTCTCAGCTGCTCCACTTCCAACCCAGCTCCGTGTTAATGGCCTGGGGGAGCAGCAGAGGAGGTTCAGGTCCTTGGGTCTCTGCACCTATGTGGGAGGCCCAGAAAGGTTTCTGGCTCCTGGCTTCAGACTGGCCCATTTCCAGCCATGGAGGCCATGTGGGGAGTAAGTCGAAGGATGGGAGATCTCTCTGGCCCTCCGCTCTGTCACTCTGTCTTTCAAACAAAAATAAATCTTTAAAACAAACAGAAGTGAATGCCCATGGTGTCTACTGTTCTGGATGGCAGTCCATCACTTTGACCAGCACCTAAGCGATCTGTGACCCTCAAGGTTCCTCCCTTCCACTTGGTCCGACCCGAGCTCAGCACTTGTCTGGACAGAGTGACGCCGAGAGCCCGCTCAGCAGCTTCCCTTCTGTGGGTCTTGCGTTTATACACCACCTACTCTTTCACAATTTGAAAGACTGAATTTCCTTTTTAAATTTGTCTTTTTGCTACTATTATTTATGAACCCCGGTTAGTAATTTTCATTGCCAAACTGGAAAGAGGGAAAATGCATACTAATTTTATGATCAAAGTGCTTGCATGTGTCTCCTTAGCTATATTCCACACTCTCCCCAAAAGGTGTAATTTCCTAATCACATTCAGTTGTCTCCCTCTCACTAACGCAATGATTTTGGAGCCAGTGAGGGTGTGGGCTGGTTTCAGGCACTTGGCTCTAACACATCACATCCCATTTTTACTTGCCAGGCTAGGAAAATAAAAGTTAAGCTGTCCAGAAAGTGTATACTCTGAAAGTAGGTGTTCTAGCAACAATATTCTTTTACAAATAATTTCCAAGCAGGATCTAACAGGTGTGACTTAAGGCCCCTCGCCCGGCCTCCCCGGTTTTGAAACCAAGCACGAAGCAGCATAAATCACCAGGGTCCTTTGGCTGTGCCGAGCGGTTAAAATCCGGCCCATCACACATGGTCTTTGACTTCTGGGAAACTCGCTCAAAAACGCCCGTGCGCCGTAATCCCCTGCTTGATTGCCGTGATTGGGCGTGCTCTGCGGACTCGCAGGAGCTTTAAGATGTCTCCTGAAAAGAAAAGCAGAACCAACACAAATTACCAAGCTAACAGCCATGCAGCACTCACATATTTTCACAATTTGAAAGACTGAAATATGTGGTCAAACGAATCCCACCATGCCACAGCCCGGGGCTGTGGATTCTACTCCCCCGGCAAGAGCCAGGCATTCTCCCTGGGCACAGGGCCATCACCCTGACCTTGTAGGGACCATGAGGTCGCCATCACCCTGACCTTGTAGGGACCATGAGGTCGCCATCTCCGAACCACCCAATGGGGCAGGGGAGGCAGGGGGCGCTCTGCGGACATCCAGGGCCTGGCTGACACCACGCAGGAGCAGGACAGGGCTAGGCTGGCTGTCTCTTCTGAGAAGTGGCTGGGCTGGAGCACTTGACCTCTGTCGTCCCTGGCCCAGCAGGAACCCGTAGTAACATGCAGATAAGAGCTTATCCAGTGTGTATCCCAGA
Organism: Ochotona princeps; assembly: GCF_030435755.1. Taxonomy (NCBI): domain Eukaryota; kingdom Metazoa; phylum Chordata; class Mammalia; order Lagomorpha; family Ochotonidae; genus Ochotona; species Ochotona princeps. The sequence goes on from NC_080836.1 coordinate 105,838,927, forward strand.
CACTGCACAAGGCAACACAGACGCTTTAGCTTACATTAAACACACACAAAACAACAACAACAACAAATGACCTGTGGTTTCTAGGAAGCAGGACCTTGTGACTTGTCTGAGATGATTGCTTTGAAATGGAGTTTCCTGTCCTTTTATTGCTGAGTCTGGTGCCCCTGCATTAGCTCAGGGGGCGCTGGTGCGGGCTGCGTGGGCTCACGGGGTGGCTGCTTGGGCACAGGGGGCTGGGATGGCGCGTGGGTGCATGGGGTGCTGGGGTGCGCTGCGTGGATGCACCGGGTACCGGGGCAGGGGGCACTGGGGAGGGCTGCATGGGCGCATGGGGGCTGGGAGGGCTGCATGGGCGCATGGGGGCTGGGAGGGCTGCGTGGGCGCACCGCAGGCTGGGAGGGCTGTGTGGGCGCAGGGGGACTGAGAGGGCTGCGTGGGCTCACGGGGGCTGGGAGGGTTGCGTGGCGCATGGGGTGGGACTGGGAGGGCTGCGTCGGCGCACAGGGCGGCCGCTGGCACAAGCAATGCTCGGCAGGCTTGTGCTGCTTCGGCCTTTCGGGTTCTAGACCCTCAGGCAGATGGAATCGGGCTTTATGTTGATTAGTGAGTCTACCCTTAGGAAGCTTACCCAGAAAAATGAAGACATTTGCCCTCCCTTCCTCTGCCAAACAGAAAAACAAACAGGATGCTCTAATCCTGACAGATAAGAACTTGCTTGGGGAAGCAAGGCAGAGGTCCCCCGGGAGGGGAAGGGACCAGCGCGGTCCACAGCAGAAGCCCACTCTGGGTCAAAAAGACCATCAGCTTTGCGTTTTGGTTGTGCTCTGGCTGCACAGATGCCACCCACCCACTACATGCCAAGGTGCTGCGTTCAGTCCCGCAGTCGTCTGCCCACAAAGCATGTGGTAAAGGCGACACTCCCATGTGACAGGCTCCCATCACCCTACTGGACTTTCTGAAGAATTCCCCCGAAACCCTCGCTGGTGATAGATTAGAACCCAAGGAGTGTAGCCCGGAGCCCAGCCCGGGGACTGAGAGGTGACCCCTTCTCTCAGGGCCAGGGCCAGCAAGTTCCCACAGGGAAGCTCCCATTGGCTGTGGCGCTATGAAGACTGGTAGGAGTTCCACAAGAGGGCTCGCTTGGGCCTGGGGGAGCGGGGTGCTCTGCCCATTGCTGGGCATGGCCTGCCAGCCTGTGAGCAGAGGAGGCAGCAGCTGGGTTTCCACCAGATGCTCTTGAGAGAAAGGATGCCTCCTGCTGAGAGGCGATCACCTAGGGCCTGCTGTCCATGTCACCGGAAGGTGAGGGACTCTCACCCAAGGCCAGCCTCAGGCAGCCGCTGGGACAACAGCTCACAGGCTAACGTGTCCCGGAGCAGATCAACGCTGCTTCCCAACCCCCTCTGCCTGACAGCACTCACTGGGGCGGGAGTCCGCCTGTCCCCAGATTTCCTAGGCCTCTTGCTGCAGAGGCCACCGCCTGAACACAAAGTTGGAGAGTGTCCCAATGAGCGTGAACTCGGTCATTATCCTGTAGCATTTGGACACTCTCTGGAGGCCCTTTCCACCACCAAACCAAATTGGCAGGAGAAACTTGTAATTCTATTGACACATGTTTTGGGTTAGGGGAGAACGGTGCAGATTTTGTTCTGAACAGCTTGTGGCATTTCAAGAGAAGTTGCTTTTCAATTTGAATTAAGCCTGCGTGTGACTGAAAAACATGCGACGGTTCTCATCAACTGGGGGGACCTTTCTGGAAAGCCGTGTGGGTCCAGGACACCTCTCGGGGAGGCTCCGATGTGGAGCTCACACCTTCATTTGCAGAAGGTCCTGTGGACATGCAGAGCTTTGCAGCGCATTGGCATGGCACCCCGTTGTCCCTGCACCCTGTGGGGCCATGCAGTTATCCCTGCGTCTCCTGTGGGGGCAGGTTGCTGGGAATGCAGGGTCTGCCTCAGAGTGCAGGACACAGGGAAGCCAGTGAGTCCAGCGCTGGGCTGTGAGCTGTGCTGAGCCTACAAAGAGGCTGGGGACAGAGTTCTGGACGGGGTGAAGCCCAGTTGCACAACGGGTGGGTGAGATTGTCCCAGCAAGGAGAGTGAGGCTGCCTTGGGCAGAGGAAGGGGCATTGCAGAAGGGGCTCTGAGGTGCACATGTGGGCAGCTCTGTTACTCTTGACCCCTCTCCCACGTAGAGGTTACAGGGCAGGGTCCCCACCCCCACACCCAGGGTTCCGTCTTTACTTGGAGATTCTGCCTGTAGCTCCCTGGGAAGCCAGTCCTCTGTCCGTCAGGGACAGCACAGGTCCACTGCTGCCGTGTCCTCTTTTTCCATCTGGCAGCAGGTGACCTGCCTGGGCAGTGGGAGTCTGGCAGCAGTGGGGAGGACATCTACTCTGGGAGGGGCCTATAATTCAGAGTGTGGCGCCAAGGGCAGGCTTGAGAGCTTGTCAGAGGGCGAGGTGGTGGGGCTAGGGACTGTGTAGGTGAAGAACATGCAGGGGCTGGAGGAAGGAAGACAACTGGCCGGGGTAAATACATGTCCGCTGTGTGGCAGACAGACTGGTGGGCCAGATCCGCAGACACGCAGTGCAGGTGTCTGAAGAAACTTACCGTGACAGGCATTCAGAACACGCTATAATACAGAGTTGGTTCTTGCTAATTGGAGACACTTGGTCATGTCTTTGGGGAACTTGAGCCACTTGGGGTTACCCCAGGGGAGAAAATCCTGGCTCACAGAAGGGACAGGGAACCAGAGTAGGGGAAAGGTAGTGGAGATGCAAGGCCTGGGGACCCTGAGCTGTGCTGCCGGGCGCTGCTCCCAGTAACCTGGTGATGCCCCAGGGGGTCAGCCTCCACGGCCTTTCACCCTGTGTCCTTTCCGACCACTCTTGGTTTGGGAAGCTTTGGTGTGGCCGAGGTGAGAATCCTGCTTCCAGGGGCTATCACCTGCTAGTGTTGTGCACAGCACTGCCCAGCTCCTTGTAGGACGGGGGTGGGGGCACCCACACTTCTGCTTGGCTCCTGGACTCAGAGTCGCATTGACATCCAGCACTCGCTTTTGACATTTCTTCGTGGTTGTGTGGACATCGGTTGCTGTGTCCCTAGCCCCGTCCATCAGCACCATATTGCAGGAGAATGTGTGTTTACTGTGTTGCACACCCCACAGACATGGAGTCTGCGTGCCCTGGACCACAGCATGCTGGAAGGAAGATGCCCAGGGAAGACAGGAAGCGCAGGCTGAGCATCAGGACTCCAGGAGGACGGAGTGGGGCAACTGGTCCCTGGGGGCCAATCTGCACTCCGAATACCCCCTGGAAGTGCAGCCCGAGCGATGACAGGAGACACAGCTGGGCTGATGCTACCCTTCTGCTCCCCACAGACGTCTTGGCACCCCAGCAGCAAGCAGGGGCCCGGAGGATTCCATACGCACCCCATTCCGGTCCTTCAAAACCTGGTACTGAGGCACTAAGACCTCACGGAGCCCTTCTTTCCAGGTGAGGGATAGGGCAGTGGGGGGGGGGGCGTTAAGGCAAAGCCCCCAGAGTCTGCTTCAAGGCTGCTATATGTGGCAGTTTTCTGCATTTTCTGAGCCAAATGCCTTCATGTTACTAGAAAGAGAAGTCATGTTTATTTATTGAATGACGTGCATGGTTTAGTCTATTGTTGCTGAATGTTGCACGCCTGGACCGTGCCGTCTGGTGAGAACGGAACAGAGCATGTGGGAGAGGGAGGGGGTTGGAGACCGAGGCTTTTCCCGCGGGAAGTGTCACTCCCTTCTCAGGGATCGGTCACGTGCTGCGGGACAGCTCGATGAACTGTGAGTGCCACATGATGGCAACACTGTGTTGTTCCGACAGACTCATTCTGGCCACCGCTTCCCTCTTGGGAAAGCAGGCCATGGACTGGCTGCATGGGTGTGACTGGTGTGGTGAAGACGGCCCTGGACTCGACAAAGCAGGTGCCCACATGGTTGATGTGACCCCGGGGGCATCAGCCAGTTCTTAGCTCTGTCTGGAGGGTAGACTTCTTGGGACTGGCCGGGTGCTGAGCCGCTTGGCTTCGGATACCCAGAAGCGTTTCCTCCTCATGACTCAGCCAGTCTTGCTCTGTGCAAGGGCGGGGCTGCACTGTCCTGTCATTTGTCACGTGGCTATCATGATGTGATGCAGTTCACAGAACGCGAAGTCAGCTCTTGGTGGGCAGGTGAGCAACTCGCTTTAAGCATGTGAGGATGTTCTGGAGTCACTCAGCAGTCACCTTCGAGGGAGCTCGGGCTGCCTGCCTGGGCCCCACTGCCCATCCAAGCCCTCCTCCCACCCCGCCCCTAGGAAGAGAGTTTGCGTCAGTGAGCTTGGGCAGGAGCCAAGGGCATGCAGTGCTTCAGGGGTGAACCTGGCAGAGCTGCCCAGACCCAGGCTGGCAGACAGGTGACCAGGCTATCAATCAGAAGGCCAGGCAGGCTGTGTGTCCAACAGCTGTTACTGACAGCTCGGTCAAACCACTCACCCCACGCAACCACCTTCTGAGGCCTCCAGGAGTTCCTGCAGGGAGAGACGGGGTCAGGCCATGAGACTGTTGTCCCACTCTTGGACCCCCAGCCTTCTCCGTGGAGGTTGAGCCCGGAGGGGTGGTTCTGTCGGCGGCCAACGGGAGGCCGTAGTTCTGGGGTTGGCGGGTCAGAGGTGACACCTTGACCACAGACACACACTGTCGTCACTTTGGTGGCAGTCACACCTCAGCAACATGTTTGAGAAAATGCGGAAGACGTCTCAAATGCATGCGAGACAGCCCCTCGCTCTGAGACCACTGTGCGGAAACGTTATCTTTTTATGTGTCCCACAATGCCAACTGTACAGTGTGAAAGGTTGAGCACGGGCACTAAATGCTACGTGTGCTTCACCCAGGAAGCTGTGCCCCAGGCCCACCTCCTAAGGCGGGCTGCATTCCATGCCCAAGGAACAGGCTCACGGCTCCACCTTCGGCTCTGTGGCCTTGACTCCGGGTCACCCTTCCTTCTTGTACACCAGGTCCCCTCCTTCCTGTCCCCCACGCTGGGGTCACTTTTGTTTTCTCCACAAGTCGCACCTTTTAAGGAGCTTCTTGAAGCAAGGTTTAGTTGACAGAAGCCTCAACGTGTTTGGTAGCTGCTCACAATGACCGGTCTGCACTCATCCTTAGCAGCTACCGCTGGTGGGCTCACAGTGCTATGCTGACGGCTCTTGTGTCTCGGGTGACGTGGCTGCATTGGCTTGCAGTGCCATGGGACAACCAAATGTCGGTCTCATTGCTGGTTCTGTCCTGCGTGTGCCTGGTTCTTGTAAGATCTTCCCTCAGGGCTGGCGCTGCAGTACGTCAGGGGAAGCCAACACTGTGGTGCTGGCACTCCACAATGCGGTACCAGCCCCGTGTGGGGAACTGATAAAGTTCTTGGCTCCTGGCTTCTTCCTGGCTCAGCCCTTGGTTATTGCTGCAGCCATCTGGGGAATGAGCTAGCAAAGCCAAGACGTCTTTAAAAAAAATAGAATTCTTGCTTTGTCTCCAGTGCTCTGAGATTTGCCACAGTAGTGGGAAAGCTTTGCTCTTGCCAAGGGCTGTTTGAGCATTTAAAGCATCATTCATGGGCCAAACAAAACTATCAGTTTAAGAATTCACCTGCTATAGGTTTATTGAATGTCAAGTCCTGCATGCATTGCCCCAGCAGAGTCAAACCAGATGATTCTACAGGCCTGTTAGGGTCCACAGACTGGCCGTCACCCCCTCCTGCGACACGCCTGGCCGTCACCCCCTCCTGCAACACGCCTGGCCGTCACCCCCTCCTGCGACACGCCTGGCCGTCACCCCCTCCTGCGACACGCCTGGCCGTCACCTCCTCCTGTGACACGCCTGGCCGTCACCTCCTCCTGCGACACGCCTGGGTGCTGAACTCCTTCATGCTCTGCTTAAGCTTTGCTGTGCTGCTGACTCAAGATTTGAATCTTTCACGAATTCTGGAGAATTCTGCATCATTGCCCCTCACTAACGTGCCTTCCTTGTCTCCTCATCCTTTCTTTCTGGAGTGCCAATCAGGCGCAGCTTGGATTTATCTTTGAATTTCTGATTTTTCACTTTTCTCCCTCATTTTCCATGTCTGCATTCCCCACATCCTTTTAAAAGATGCATTTATTTTTGTTTGAAAGGTAAAATTTACAGAGAGAAAAGGCATAGACACAAAGAAAGAGGCCTTCGATCTGCTGTTCACTCCCCAAATGGCTGTAATGGCCAGAGCTGATCCTAAGCCAGGAGCCAGGAGCTTCCTCTGGGTTCTCTTGTGGATGTAGAGACCCTCCGCTGCTTTCCCAGGCCACAAGCAGGGAGCTGGGTGGCAAACTGGAGCAGCTGGGACATGAATCAGCACCCACATGGGATCACGTACCACCACACCTGACTCATCTACGTTCTGATTTTATAGCCAGAGCTCACTGATTTCAAAAACTGTGTTCTTGCAGTTTGAGGCTACTTTGTGGCTTCTGCTTGATGTTTGTGGGACCATGGGTTTCCTTCCTGAGCTCAGGGGCAGTGATGTGCGGGCAACCCAAGGTCTGGGTGTTGAGAGCTGTCTTTCAGGGAGTATTTGTGTTTACTTTGAGCTGGCTCCTTCTGCAGGCAGATTACTTTAAAGTCTCAGTACATAGCTTTTTGGGCCATTAAGGTGGTGGGAAACCAGGCCCTAAAGCTGCATCAGGCCAGGCCTATATTGTTCTGAATTCTCAGGATGATCATTCCCCATTCACCCCAAACCAGGGTCAAGACTCTAACAATTCTACCACCTCCCCTTGAGTCCTCTGTGGAGGGTGTGGCCCTGTGCATGGTGGTCTGAACTGACCCATGGACACACTGTCTCCCAGGCCTTCCTGGATGAGTGGATCCAGCCGGGAAGCACACAGCCAAGGGGGACCCTGAGGGCCTCGCGGCAAGTGGTGCTGCTCTGCCTGGGAAGAGAGGAGCACGTGACTTCTGAGTGCTGCGGCCACGGGGCGTGGTCTAACAGAGCTGCAGATGTTGCACTCATCTGACAAATAGCCAACAAAAACGCACACAAGTGCAGGCCAGTGTTTGCTGGATAGTGATTTATACTTACGGGGCAAGATCCTTGCCAGCTGGCTTATTAGCTCATCCCCATGGACCTGACAGACGCTGCGTTACTGGCGTGGGCCACGGCTGCCAAGAGCGCACAGGGCATGCATCCTCGACTTGCACGTTGAGCATCTTTTGGTCAGAACCATGAGTCCTTTGGTTTGCCTCTGGAAGGCAGCTAAGGGTGCTGTGGTGTGTCACTAAGAACCTGGCACAAGCTCTTCTCTTTCTCAGTAGTGATGCCACCTTCCAGCGGGAGTCAGGGACAGGGGAGCTTCCGACTGGCTTGCTCCCTGTCTGACTCCCCTGAGCCCCTAGTACCAACCCAGTCCCCTGCGTCTGCTCCATCTCTGCCTACTTCAGGCTCCTGACACTTGGGGTTGTGGCATGGGGAGGGGATGGCTTCCCCCATATTTGGCCTGCGCATAACCCTTCTGTAGAGACCCTTTGTGAATGCTGCATGTGTTCTCTGGGCTGCCAGTGGGCTGCCTGTCCCCAGCCCCTGACCAGTGTCCTGCCTTCTTTGGGTCCTGCCCATGACACCCTGGCATGTCCCTCCACCAGAGTCCTGTCTATGGGTGGTCTGCTCACAGTCAAGCAATTCAACACTAGTTACAGAGGGGTCAAGGGGTGTGTCACGGCAGCACCCTCCTCCAGTGGCCGCATCTGTAGGCATGGGAACAAAGCAGACCAGACGGCGCCTTGTGGCATGTGCCAGGAGCATGCACTGCAGCTGAGAGAAGCAGGTGACCCCTGCTGGGCCCTACAGAGTTGTGACAGGAACAACTCTCCTTGTGTGTGGCCTGTCCACCAGGGAGGGGGGCGCCCCAGGGTGGACATTTCTTGCTCCGTGTTAGGTAGAAAAAATACTCAGCCATGAGCCTCGGCTCAATCCACTCATGGGTGCTTCATGAAGTGTGCGGAGAAGCGGAGCTACAACATGACCTGGGGTGTTTGGTGTGGCAGTGACGACTTTCTTCAGGAGGCCCACCTGCCACGTCACAGTGCCACGGGTGGAGTTCTGCTGCCTGCACTCCTGCTCGTGCTCATGCTGGGACACCTAGATTGGGTTCCTAGCTTGTGTCTTGACCCTACACAGCCCCAGCCACTGAAGGTGTTTGGAGAGTGAGCTGGGGGAGCGAGCTGTCTCTGCCTATCTAACCGTAATATGCAGGCTCTGTGGGCTCTTTGAAGACCCCTTCTGTTTCTGAAGCGACTGCTGACTCAGTGTCTGTTTCTCTGAGTGACTCAGCATCTGACTTTGTCCCCTGCTGCTTATCTGGGGTGACTATGCTGAAAAATGCTGTCCCTTGGCACAAGGCACTGTTTTCCCATAATATGCTCTGTATTTTGCTCAGGTAAGATTTGTTTATTTGTGTGAAGGCAGAGAAAGCAACTTTCTTCCACAAAGTCACCCCCAAATGTCCAGGACAGCCTAGGCTGGGTCCAGGATCTCCATCTGGGTCTCCCATGTGGGTGGCAGGAATCTAACAACCTGCACATCCTCTGCGGCCTCTCAGGTGCACCCGTGGGAAGCTGGATCGGAAGCGCAGAAGGAGTTGCTGGAACTCTAACCATACGCTTGGATATGAGACGCATCTGTCCCAGGCAGTGGCTCAGCCAATGGTGTCACAATACCCATGCTCTCCGGCCTTTGGGACAAGTACTTCTTGGATACAAGCTCATGGGGTTCTCCACTTGACAGCAGTGTTTCACTGCCTCCTACCCAGTCCCCCTCTGTTGCCATGGTCACAAGAGGGGCCAGCCTGGTAGGGAAAGAAGAGGGGCTGGGGGAGCGTGCACCTGCTGCACCCAGACCCCGGGGAGTGGGCAGGGAGGTACCGTGAGGCTGGAGCTTCCCTCTGCCAGGCCAGGTCCCTGTGGGAGATGTTGAAGGGGGTAGGCACCCTGCTGCCCACACAGCTAATGAAAGGGAGGATGCATGGGCCCTCGGGCTGAGAGCTGCAAGCTTGCTTGGTGCTGGCCAGGCCTTAAGTGCACAGCTGAGCTCGTCCACTGCTCTTCCTCGCTTGGCCAGGGCTGGGAGGCCGAGGGTGGCAGGTGACTGCACCTGCTGCGGACAACGCAGGCTCTCCGAGGTCTCCTGGGAATGGCCAGAGACTGATGATGGAAGTGCCACGTGAGGGCTGGTCGAGGTTCTAGACGAGGCCTGCCCCTGTCTGGGCCTCAGGCTTCCACCCTCAGCGCTGCCTGCAGGATCGTCACGAGGGCATGTGTCCATTCACCTTGTTCTGCTTCTTGTTTGGGGCCTTAATGAAGATGTTCACATGGCACATGCCTTTGTCAATGGCTGCCTTAGCTGGGGGCGGCAGCACGGCTCACCCAGCCCCTGCCTCTCCTCTCCAGGCACTGCCCACTGCCCCTGCCTCTCCTCTCCAGGCACTGCCCACTGCCCCTGCCTCTCCTCTCCAGGCACTGCCCACTGCCCCTGCCTCTCCTCTCCAGGCACTGCCCACTGTCCCTGCCTCTCCTCTCCAGGCACTGCCCACTGCCCCTGCCTCTCCTCTCCAGGCACTGCCCACCCAGCCCCTGCCTCTCCTCTCCAGGCACTGCCCACCCAGCCCCTGCCTCTCCTCTCCAGGCACTGCCCACTGCCCCTGCCTCTCCTCTCCAGGCACTGCCCACTGCCCCTGCCTCTCCTCTCCAGGCACTGCCCACCCAGCCCCTGCCTCTCCTCTCCAGGCACTGCCCACTGCCCCTGCCTCTCCTCTCCAGGCACTGCCCACCCAGCCCCTGCCTCTCCTCTCCAGGCACTGCCCACCCATCCCCTGCCTCTCCTCTCCAGGCACTGCCCACTGCCCTTGCCTCTCCTCTCCAGGCACTGCCCACTGCCCCTGCCTCTCCTCTCCAGGCACTGCCCACCCAGCCCCTGCCTCTCCTCTCCAGGCACTGCCCACTGCCCCTGCCTCTCCTCTCCAGGCACTGCCCACCCAGCCCCTGCCTCTCCTCTCCAGGCACTGCCCACCCAGCCCCTGCCTCTCCTCTCCAGGCACTGCCCACCCAGCCCCTGCCTCTCCTCTCCAGGCACTGCCCACCCAGCCCCTGCCTCTCCTCTCCAGGCACTGCCCACCCAGCCCCTGCCTCTCCTCTCCAGGCACTGCCCACTGCCCCTGCCTCTCCTCTCCAGGCACTGCCCACTGCCCCTGCCTCTCCTCTCCAGACACTGCCCACTGCCCCTGCCTCTCCTCTCCAGGCACTGCCCACTGCCCCTGCCTCTCCTCTCCAGGCACTGCCCACTGCCCCTGCCTCTCCTCTCCAGGCACTGCCCACTGCCCCTGCCTCTCCTCTCCAGGCACTGCCCACCCAGCCCCTGCCTCTCCTCTCCAGGCACTGCCCACTGCCCCTGCCTCTCCTCTCCAGGCACTGCCCACCCAGCCCCTGCCTCTCCTCTCCAGGCACTGCCCACTGCCCCTGCCTCTCCTCTCCAGGCACTGCCCACTGCCCCTGCCTCTCCTCTCCAGGCACTGCCCACTGCCCCTGCCTCTCCTCTCCAGGCACTGCCCACTGCCCCTGCCTCTCCTCTCCAGGCACTGCCCACTGCCCTGCCTCTCCTCTCCAGGCACTGTCCACTGCCCCTGCCTCTCCCTTCTGATTTCCTGTCACCTCCACTGTGCATGTCAGTCCTGGTGAGAGCATTGGGAGTTTCTGCTTTGGTCCCACTGCCTCAGTTTCCCTTCGTGCCTCAGCACCATAGGCCTGACCTCAATCCAGCACTGCTTTGGCAGGTGTCATTCTGTGTCCGGTTTAAGATGAGCGTGAGACTCAAGGGTCCTGGTTTGCACAGGACGTGTAGGGAGATGCTTGCCCTGCCTGTCCTTCAGCCTCTAAACACCCAGGGCTGCCCTCATGGGTCCTCTACTGCCCTGCCCTGCAGCCCTCACACTTGCAGGCCCTTGCCCAGGCCTGGGTGGTGTGCCCCCTCCCAGCCCCCACCCCGTGGACCTCAGCAGCCAGCCTCGGGGTTGCAGTAGGGAAGTCTGCTCAGTGAGCACCGCCTTGCACTGCCCTGAGGCCTGGTAGTGCCGGACACTGGGCAGGCTGCTCTTGGGCAGTCCTTCCACCTGGCTCTGCAGAAAAGCATTGGCTGAGCCGGCTACCAACAGCCTCCAGTGCACACAGCTTGAGCGAGCATTCACCTTCCTTCCTCTGTGTGGAACGAACAAAAGCATTTCAAAAGGCAAAATGGAGAACTTGCAGACAGCAGAATGTGTCATGGCGGGTTGCAAACTGCTCCGGCTCCTTTTCAGCATCCGTGAGCAGCGACGGGTCCCCCGGCTCAGACCTCGCTGACCATCTCCTGTTCGGTTGCCTGCGCCTAAATTCCCCTGTCTTGCAGCTGGGACCCCTGCAAAGGGCCTAGTTGGCCTGAGAAAGCTGTGCTGTTAGCAGCGGAGGCTGTAAGTCAGACTCAGCCACTGTGCCATGGCCTTGACCTCGCTGCGTCTCTCTCCACCTGCACACAAGTGGTTGGAATGCGGGCTCTGGCCCGGACTCCCTGCCTGGACCTCGCATGCAGAGCCTCAGTGCTGGTGGAAGGCAGACCCAGGCATTCCCAGAGCAGGATGTCGGTGAGCTGGGGTGATGTATGCAGCTGCAGTGAGACCCTGACTTGCGGGAGGGGTGGGAGGTGCGGGCTGTTGGGGACTGGCCCAGGACTTGCCTTGGCAGGCCACCAAGGGGACAGACTGGGCCCGTCACCTGCTTAGAGTTCTTGTTATTCATTTCTACTTCATATGGGGAAATTTTTGAAAAAATTTAAAACCAAAAATTAGAATCAGGGGAACTATGAAGAGTCCTCCCATCTAAGTTTGGGGTGTGTCTTTCCCGTCAGCCCCTGATTCAGCATCCGTGTAGCTGACTGGTACTGCTGCAGGAACCCAAAGCAAAGAGAGGAGCCTTGCCTTTGGAGGTGGGGAGGTGAGCTGCTGTTAGTTTGCACAAAGTGGCACATGCTTGCTATGGTTAAAAAAACAAAACAAGCAAACAATAAAACTAGAACACATGGATGAACCAAGACGTAACTGGGGCAGCACGGTTTGAGGAGAAGTCTCTTAGGAAGGTGTTGGTGTTGGGAGCCAGCAGGGTTGGTGCAACCCTGGAACTGAGACATTGGGGTGGTGGAGAAAGCTGCCGCTCATTGCCCGCACCTCCATAGCAGCCTGCGCTGGGCTAGACTAAAGCCAGGGCCAGGAACTCCACCCAGCTCTCCTCCATGGCTGGCAGGTCTCAAGGACTTGGGCCATCCTCTACTGCCTCCCAGGCTCCTGAGCAGGGAGCTGCGCTGGACTGTCACCATTCAGTTGCACATGGGGATTTGTGGGGATCCCACGTGGCTTGGACACCTGCTGTCCCACAAAGTTGCCCCAACAGGGGTTTTTGATTGCATGCTGGTGGACACCCCAGCATGCCAATAGCTTACCAATAGCTCAGGAAATCTGGGGTAGCCATGTCTGCTCCTTCTGATTGCCAAGTGCCCTGTCTGGTGGGTCACCCACGACCCTCTGCTCCTGGTGGCTTGCTCATGACCCTGCTGGGTGTGTTGGCCACAGGCTGCCCAGCACTGCGCATGCCCAGTGAGGGGCTGAGGTTTCAAGTGCTGACTCCTCATCTTTGGGACCCAGCTAGAGCACAGAGAGTCACAGACCACAGGGCCCGGGTGGGGTGGGGGCTCCGGGATGCTGCCAGGTTTACGCAAGGACAAGGGTGGGTTTGTAAGCAGCCAGTGCCATGCCAGGAGTGCCACATGTGTCCAGGAAGCACTGGGCTCTGACGTCAGGGCCATCAGTTCTATGTTCAGCTCCTCTTTCCCAGTGTACCCCAGGAAGTGGAACCTGCAGGGCTGTTTAGTAATCCTTTTGGTGTCGGGCTTTGCTGAAAGGTTCCCTCCCCCATTGGTGGACAGGTGCAGGATGGAGGTGGTCACGGGAGGCCCGGTGACCCCAGCGGTGTCCATGCTCTGGACTGGATCCCTGCAGGGAGAACAGCCCACAGCTGGTTCTGCTCTCTGCCCCCATCCCTTCCACAGTGCTGGGGAAACAACAGTGCCGCACAGGCCCTGGCCTCCTCTGGGACTCAGGAATCCTGTGTGCCCTTTGCATAGATGGCTGTGGCCAAGAAACAACCAGGCCTGAGCTGGAGGCACAGAGCACCAGCCCCACCCTGTTAGTCCATCTTATTGGCCAATCAGAAATCCCCTCCCCCAGCCCAGCTGCCCCTTCCACCCCAGGCTCCACTCTGCTCCTCAGCCACGCCCCGTGTGTGTGTGTTTGCTTTCTCACCTTTAAGTCAACTTTGCCCGTATCTCTGTCTGCACTGAGAAGGTTCTCTAAGCAGGAGGCAAGAACCTGGAATACACACTGGGCACCCCTTCCCCACCTCGCCTGGATACAGGAGGCACCCTGCTCAGCAGCCCATGGGGAGGCAGGGCGGGACGGGCAATGTCTGACCAGAGACTCAACCCACCAACTGGGAGAGGCAGGACTGGCAGGCATGAAGCAGCCCTGGCCATGGGCTCAGCACCACAGAGAAGGCCACCCTGCCTGGGCCCTGGGGATGCTCAGATGTAGCCACAAACCACAGCCTCCATGCATCCAGGGGCCGCTGCTCCTGGCTGCCTCTCTTGTGAGGAACCGGCCCAGAAGAGACTATGAGCTGGCCAGGAACCTGCCCAGAGCCACGTCCTTCCTGCCACGTCCTGCGGTGCGGTTTCACAGGGGTCAGCTTTGGCAGGGACTTGCAGGGCCACCATTTCATGGGTGTCTCCCCTTGTGTGCCCTGCCGGTGCACAGGGAGGCAGGACGTGGTGACCTCGCACTTGCGCTTTCTGTGCTGACGCTGTTTCATCGCCATGGTGACCATTCTAAAGGGGACTTGTGGAGCACGCTCTAATACCACACGGGGACTTCACACTGCTTCCCAGAAAGGATGTGGATGACAAAGATCCGAGGACAGATCTAGTGCCAGCCCCAGGGAGAGGGAGGCAGAGAGGAGCCACACGGAGCAGGTGTCCCGATGCCCCCAGAGCCCACTACCTGTCACCTGTAACACCAGCTCTGCCCCGCTCTTAGACTTGCCATGGTTGCCTGGGCCTTGTTTTTGTTCACATTGGTTCAAGTTGGATTTCCCCAATAAAATCCACTGGGACAGCCTTCTTACTGTGAAACAGAAGCAGGCTGAGAAGGCCTGGGTGCCGCTGGCCCACACATCTGCCGTAGGATTCAAAGAATAAGCTCTGAGGTCCATCACTGTGCATTGCTCATGCCCGTGCCGCTCTCTCCCTCCAGTCACAGGGGGAATCAGGCCCGGTCACTCTCCTTCTGGTCACAGGGGGATCAGGCCCATGTCTCTCCCTCTGGTCACAGGGGGATCAGGCCCAGTCACTCTCTCCCTCCGGTCACAGGGGGATCAGGCCCGGTCACTCTCTCTCTCTGGTCACAGGGGGATGAGGCCCGGTCACTCTCTCCCTCCGGTCACAGGGGGATCAGGCCCAGTCACTCTCTCCCTCTGGTCACAGGGGGGATCAGGCCCAGTCACTCTCTCCCTCCGGTCACAGGGGGATCAAGGCCCGGTCACTCTCTCTCTCTGGTCACAGGGGGATCAGGCCCGGTCACTCTCTCCCTCCGGTCACAGGGGGATCAGGCCCGGTCACTCTTTCTGGTCACAGGGGGATCAGGCCCGGTCACTCTCTCCCTCCAGTCACAGGGGGATCAGGCCCGGTCACTCTCTCCCTCCTGTCACAGGGGGATCAGGCCTGGTCACTCTCTCTCTGGTCACAGGGGGATCAGGCCCGTGTCTCTCCCTCCGGTCACAGGGGGATCAGGCCTGTGGCTCTCTCCTTCCAGTCACAGGGGGATCAGGCCTGGTCACTCTCTCCCAATGGTCACAGGGGGATCAGGCCCGTGTCTCTGTCTCTTTGGTCACAGGGGGATCAGGCCTGTGTCTCTCTCTCTTTGATCACAGGGGGATCAGGCCTGTGTCTCTCTCCCTCTGGTCACAGGGGGATCAGGCCCGTGTCTCTCCCTCCAGTCACAGGGGGATCAGGCCTGTGTCTCTCTCCTTCTGGTCACAGGGGGATCAGGCCTGTGGCTCTCTCCTTCCGGTCACAGGGGGATCAGGCCTGGTCACTCTCTCCCTCTGGTCACAGGGGGATCAGGCCCGTGTCTCTCCCTCCAGTCACAGGGGGATCAGGCCCGTGTCTCTGTCTCTTTGGTCACAGGGGGATCAGGCCTGTGTCTCTCTCCCTCTGGTCACAGGGGGATCAGGCCCGGTCACTCTGTTCCTCCGGTCACAGGGGGATCAGGCCTGTGTCTCTCTCCCTCTGGTCACAGGGGGATCAGGCCTGGTCACTCTCTCCCTCTGGTCACAGGGGGATCAGGCCTGGTCACTCTCTCCCTCTGGTCACAGGGGGATCAGGCCCGTGTCTCTCCCTCCAGTCACAGGGGGATCAGGCCCGTGTCTCTGTCTCTTTGGTCACAGGGGGATCAGGCCTGTGTCTCTCTCCCTCTGGTCACAGGGGGATCAGGCCCGGTCACTCTGTTCCTCCGGTCACAGGGGGATCAGGCCTGTGTCTCTCTCCCTCTGGTCACAGGGGGATCAGGCCTGGTCACTCTCTCACTCTGGTCACAGGGGGATCAGGCCCGGTCACTCTCTCCCTCCGGTCACAGGGGGATCAGGCCTGTGTCTCTCCCTCCGGTCACAGGGGGATCAGGCCTGTGTCTCTCTCCTTCTGGTCACAGGGGGATCAGGCCCGTGTCTCTCCCTCCAGTCACAGGGGGATTAGGCCCGTGCCTCTGTCTCTTTGGTCACAGGGGGATCAGGCCTGTGGCTCTCTCCCTCTGGTCACAGGGGGATCAGGCCTGTGGCTCTCTCCTTCTGGTCACAGGGGGATCAGGCCTGTGTCTCTCTCCCTCTGGTCACAGGGGGATCAGGCCTGTGGCTCTCTCCTTCTGGTCACAGGGGGATCAGGCCCGTGTCTCTCCCTCCAGTCACAGGGGGATCAGGCCCGTGTCTCTGTCTCTTTGGTCACAGGGGGATCAGGCCTGTGTCTCTCTCCCTCTGGTCACAGGGGGATCAGGCCCGGTCACTCTCTCCCTCTGGTCACAGGGGGATCAGGCCCGTGTCTCTCCCTCCAGTCACAGGGGGATCAGGCCCGTGTCTCTGTCTCTTTGGTCACAGGGGGATCAGGCCTGTGTCTCTCTCCCTCTGGTCACAGGGGGATCAGGCCCGGTCACTCTGTCCCTCCGGTCACAAGAGGATCAGGCCTGTGTCTCTCTCCCTCTGGTCACAGGAGGATCAGGCCCGTGCCGCTCTCTCCCTCTGGTCACAGGGGGATCAGGCCTGTGTCTCTCTCTCTCTGGTCACAGGGGGATCAGACCCGGTCACTCTCTCCCTCCGGTCACAGGGCGATCAGGCCCGGTCACTCTTTCTGGTCACAGGGGGATCAGGCCCGTGCCGCTCTCTCCCTCCGGTCACAGGGGGATCAGGCCTGTGTCTCTCTCCCTCTGGTCACAGGGGGATCCACAGGGCTCGGATCAGAATGAGGAGGAGCCCAGGGTGATGCTCCTGGTGAGCCACCTGAGCCCCAAGTGAGGGGCCTGGGATGTGCACTGGAACCTGTGCAGGAAGCAGCAGGTGCATGATGGTAGGGTGGGGGGAAGGACAATCAGGGTCCTTCCCATCCTTAGGCCCCTGGAAGATTGCTTTGCATGGCCAAAGGAACTCTGCAGGGGTGATGAGTCCAGGATCCTGCGCTTGGGAGGGGCTCTGAAGTTGTTCCGGTGTCATCACTGCGGGGTAACGGGGTGGGAGGGACGAGAGGACCCCTCCCTAGTCAGGTAGGTGGGCAGCGGCAGGAGGGGATGCTCACGGCAAGAAGGTTGGGGTGATGCGAGGAAGGGATTGGGCCAAGAAATGTGGGGACCTTGGGAAGCTGGGGAGGCAAGGACCCTGAGCTACCCCTGCCCCCAATCTCTAGGACTCAGGATACCCAGGACATAAGAAAAGAGTTTCTTAGGGGCCGACACAGTGGCATGGCAAGCTAATGCTCTACCAGTGGTGCCAGCATCCCATATGGGCACTGGTTTAAGTCCTGGCTGCTCCACCTCTAATCCAGCTCCCCGTTTGTGGGCTTGGAATGCAACAGAAGATGGCCGGCCCAATGCTTAGGCCATTACATGGGAAGCCCAGGAGTTCCTGGCCCCTGGCTTCGGCTCAGCTCAGCTCCAGCCGTTGCAGCCATTTTTGGGAGTGAACCAGCAGAAGGAAGATTCTATCTGTCTCTCCTTATCTCTGTAACTCTGTCTCATGGAAAATTTCAATTTATTTATTTATTTATTTGGAAAGTCAGATCTACAGAGAGAAGGAGAGACAAAAAGAAAGATCTTCCATCCGCTGGTTCAATCCCTAAGTGGCCACAATGGCTGGAGTTGACCTGAAGCCAGAAGCCAGGAGCTTCTGGGTCTCCCATGTGGGTACAACGACCCAAGCACTTGGACCATCCTCTGCTGCTTTCCCAGGCCACCAGCAGGGAGCTGGATGGGAAGTGGAGCTGCTGGGATTAGAACTGGTACCCATATGGGATGCTGGCAATGCGAGAGGAAGATTAGCCAGTTGAGCCATTGTGCTGGCCATAGGCCTTGGCTTCTCAACACCATTTCCATTAAGTGTCCTTGGAAAGGCAGATTAAGGGTAGGTTAGAGAAAGTGCAAGATGTGCCAGAAGGCAAGTGAATGTTAGGAGGACACAGAAGCCTACTTACAGCCACATCAGGGATCCTCCAAGCTGCCAAGCAGCGGCTGTGAATCAGGGATTCCAGCTCGCTGGATGAAGCTGGCAACCACACAGTCGTATGATTGTAAGTAAACACATGAATAAACTGAGGGTTTGGGAAGAATGAGCTGTTTGTATAGAGGCAAAATATCCTCCCTCAAAATCCTTAGGACAGTATTGTGCATGGCCAGTTGGTGCCAGAGCCTGCACTATGTGTATGGCACACAGGTGCCCGGAGCCCCAGTTGACGCAGTTGGTGGCAGAGCCTGTACTAGGTTCATCTCACCGAGCACCTGCCATGCACAGTGGCTGCCACCCGCCTGAGGTGTGACAGCAAAACTGGCAGGGCTTTCTGTCTCCTGCTTTTCCAAAGTTTCATGGTCGGCAGAATGGTTCTTATCACAGATCTTGTCCATCTCAGCAGGACATCTTAGTTTCCGGAGTTGAGAAGTTGCAAGTTTTCCCGTGGCTTCTCTTAGGCGTGCCCCAGATTCCCAGCTCACCACTGAGGCCATTATTGGCAAATACAAAAAATAACTCAAGACAAGCATCACGACTCTGTGACACTGCGTCAGCTCAAGAGTGGCTTCCGGTGCAAAGCAGACACAGCAGGGGCACAGCCGGTTAATGCCGGATTGCATCAGTAAAGGGGTGGGCATTGTGGCACAGCAAGCTCAGTCTCCCCCTGCAGCAGCCTTTCACACAGGTGCCAGTTCTTGTCCGGCTTGTTCCACCTTTGATTCAGCTCTCTGCTGAATGACCTGGGAAAAGCAGTGGGAGTTGAACCATGAGTTTGGGCCTCCACAGCCAAGGAGGAGAATAAGTGAGGCTCCTGGCCCCTGAGTTGCCCTAGTTTAGCCCTGGCCACTGCAGCCACTTGGGGGAAGGAACCAGCAAATGGAGGATCTCTCTCTCTCTTTTTTCCTTTTTCTGTAGCTCTGCCTTTCCAGTAAATCTTTTTTTTTTTTTTTTAAATAAAAGAATGGCATGCAGTTTAACAGCTGTGAATTATTTCACTTTGAAACTTTCCACTTAACACCACTAAGGGTAACTGAAGTAGTGGTGTGGGAAGCCAAGGGAGTGAGTGGGGTAGCCCGAGGCCCCCTCCGTGGACGGGCCAGCAGGAACTGCATGTCCTGGGGCAGACTGGCCCTGTGGATCATCTGTTGGGTTATAAGGAGGACACACACTCACACCTGTGGAACTCACACCCGAGAGGGACCCAAGCCGGAGGGCATCTGCCTGGCTTCTGGACACAGGCGGTCATGAGAGTGGGGCACGGACTGGCAGAAGCCCAAGAGACAGGCAGCCAAGCTCCGGACTGGGCGGGCTGCTGCGCACATGGCAGCCAGCCCCGTGTGTCTGTGAGCATGCTGCAGGTTGGAGACCATGTTTTTGAGAAGGGCCCCTGACCTGCTAATGGTTCAGGAAACTGAGCTTTTGACCTTTATTCAGAATTCTTTGGTAAGGTGACGATAATTTCAAGAAAACAAAAAGGAAGGAAGGGAAGGTCTTTATCCCAGAGGTGACCCCCAGGGTCTTGATCTAAGCCTTTCAGAACTATTTTCAAACTAAAGTGGACATGAAAACATGTACCTGTTAGCGTGTCTAAAAATCTGGAAGCCGAAAACTCCCATCAACTGAAACAGTTTTACAAGACACACTCTGATATCCGTTCTTTGACGGCCTTCAGGGCTTAGATATTTTGGAACTAAATTGCTTGGAGGCTTTGAAGCTAAGATCTATATATTGAAGTTGGAGAAGTGTGAAATCACAGCAGCCTAGAAGGCTGCTGGAGCCTCGGAGAGACGCGCCTGGGCCTGACCCAATGTGCCTGGAGCCTCATTAGGCCCTCGTGCTTTGATGAGCCCTCCTGGTACCAGTTCCGCAGGCTCACTGAGAGATCAGATGGAAGCCCTGTCTTCTGGGGGAAGAAACTTTACAGCGAAGTGAAACAGAAGGCAAGCTTCCCTCCAAACTTTCTCTTCAAGTTTTTCCCCCTCTTTTCTTAAAATCTGAAAGCCAGGACTGAAACGTGTCAGGCTTGAAACAAAGCCTTGCCCACGCGCCCACCAGCGCGAGCCAACACGCGTGAGTATCCAGCCCGATGAAATGGCTGCGCAGACGATAGGGAGGTTCTAGAACATTTCACTCCACCTCTGCACAGAGGCAGCCACGATCTCTGAGCTGATTCACAGCCTTTCTTCCGTCCACAGCTTTGGTGTCATTGTGTACATGGCAAGCACCTGCTTTGGGCCCTTGAGAATATCACAGAGCTGAGACATTCATATGGCTGCTCTGCAATTCCCTCATTTAAGGCTTTAGGAAAAGCATAGATTGTGAGCCTACGGCCTGCTGAGCTGACTGTGAGCGGCTGTGTAGCTGCCACCTGCCAGGAGGAATAGGAAACAGACTACAGCCCTGCTAGAACATTCCCACTCCGACAGATGACTGTGCGATTCCCATCACCAACAAGTGCTGCAGTCCCTCAACTTGACCGACTGCTGAGGTGTCTTTGCCAGACCTCCGTGTGTGTCAGACTGTGGCTGGGGGCAGGTGGGGGCTACCTCCGCTCTTCCCTTGTCCATCATCACACCAAAGCCACAGCAGAACGAGTCACTCATTACAGCACATAGGGACATTTTTCCATTTTAAGATCAGTTTGGATTCTCAAGTGGTTTTAGGAGTAAGTTGCCAACTTCTAGAAAGGAAGCAGCTGGGGTTCTGAGTAGAACCCGCGACTGTCCAGGCCAGTCCTGTGGGAGGTGTGTGTATGTGGGGGGGCTGGCATGCTAACAATAATTGATTTCAGAATTTTTGGATCGATACCCAGACATGAGGCAGTGCGTAACTTGGTAGTTTCATTCATTTATGTTTTAGCACCTCTCTTGTTGCTTCCCAGAGTGTCTGCGTCGTCTGCTTTCCCACCAACACTGATGAGAGGTGTGACTTATTTGTTTGTTTCGATATTAGCCAATCTGACAGAAATGAGGTGGTGTTTTATTGTCACTTTCATTGGCATTTCCTTAATGACTAGTGACGTTGAGCTATTCATTATGAATTTGCTTTTTTCCCCCATAATGGCTTATTTCAAATATTACATTGGCCATTTGTATGTCTTCTGTGGAAACTTTTTGCTCAAGTCCTCAGGCCACGTGTAAACTGGAGGTGACTTATAGAAGCTCCTTATGCATATTGGAGACTAATCTCTTATCAGACATGTGGTTTGCAAATATTTTCTTCTGTTTCATGGGTTGTCTTTTTAAAAAAGAGTTATGAATTTATTTGAAAGGCAGAGTTAGAGAGAGACGGAGAGACAGAAAAGAGAGAGGTTTTGTATTCTTTAGTTCACGCCTCATGGCTGCAGTGGCCACAGGTGGGCCATGCTGAGCCAGGAGCCAGGCGCCTCAGCCAGGTCTCCTGTGTGCGGTGAAGGGCCATCTTCCCCCTTTCCCAGGAGTGTCTGCAGAGCGCTGGATCAGAAGCGGGGAGCTGGGAGTTGAGCAGGTGTCCAGGTGGGATGCTGGTGTTGCGCCACAACGCTGGTGCCATCGTTGGCTCTTCGCTTGCTGGGTTGCCCCTCTGCTCTGCCGACTGGCATGTGCCTGCTTTCCACTCTGCGCTTGCTGCCTGTGCTCCTGCTGTCACGTCTGTCCATCTGTCTTTCCAAGATCTGAGTCGCAGAACTTCCGCTCTGTGGTTTCTCATAGTGTTACTTTCAGCTCTGGGTACGTCTCCAGCAGAACACAAACCAGGATCCTGAAGAGGTGGGAGCCCAGCCAAGTCCATGGCAGCGCTAATTCCAGTAGCCACGATATGGAAACAGCCCAGGCGTCCTCCGGGAGACGAGTGGGAGAGAGCACGCGGAGTGTACATATGGCTGGATGTGATTCCAGCTCAATCATGGAGGGAACCGTGAAAGATGCCACCGCAGGGGCGAAACCGGAGCACACTGCACCCATCCCATCTGAAACTCATGTTCTGAGGCTGAAAGGGGCAGGGGGTTGGGGGGCAAGCAAGAAGCCACTGTTGTGGAGGTGGTCTGACGCAGGGCATCATGCCCAGCCCTAGTGTGCACACACACCTAGCCAGCTGCTGAGCCCTGGGAGCTGTTCCAACCACGATAAAATCCAAAGGAAAGCAGCCAAGAAGGTCGGAGAAGGAAGGCTACAGCACGGAGGCCCCCGTCCATGAGCATGGCAGACCCGCTTCGGCCTTGGGGTTCTCACTGTTCAGATCGCCCGAGTCGTGTGTGAAGCTTCCTGTTTAGTCCATGTATTCGATCTGACCGGAAAGGCATCATTCAACCTTGTTTTTCTAATTGCTTTGTGGGGACACACAGAAACCTTCCCGACGTTCGTATACCGACTCAGTGCCCTGCGGCCCTTTAAAATCCACTTGCTAGTCCCTCCAGCCATTTGTGATGGTCCGTGGGGTTTTGTGCTTCAGTAACTGTCAGCTGCCTGCAAAGGCGGGCTTGCCACCTCCACATGTCCTTTGTTTTGCCTCTTGGTGGTGCTGCCCAGGGCCCCCAGGGCAAAGCTCAAAGGGACCCCCTGCTTGGTCCTCGATGTCAGAGGCAACGTGGTTAATTTGTCAACCACTCAGGTCTGACGTGGCCTGCACACGCTGTATCATGTTCAGGGAAGAGCTCAGTGTCGCTTGGCATAGGATGTGCTCAACGTGATGCTGACTTGGTCGAAGTGACTGGGAGCCTTTCTTTAAACTCATTGGTTTCTGGATTTGTGCCTTGGGACCTAATTTTTTTTTTTTTTAAGGGAATTCAGCTAAGACATCCAATTGATGTTTTGCAATGGTGGTTTTTTTTTTCTTCCTTCCTTTTAAGAGCTGTGAGCTCAGGCAAGCCGGGTGTCCACTCTACCACTATTCACTTGTAGTTACCCCGGGGAGGGCAAGGCCTCAGTGCCCTCAGGAGAGTGGGACAAAAACAGTGCCCCTTGTGCCTGCTGTGAGGCTGGAATGAATGGGTGGGAGCCGCACACCTGCGGATGACAGGACAGTGGTGGACATTCTATGCACGTGACCTTGTTTCCAGGACAGAGAGGGGAGGAAGAAGGGAATGAGCTGGCCTGGAGCCTGTGCGGGGGCTTCCCGTTTCGTCCTGAGGAGCCCCTAGCCAGGACAGGCAGTTCTACTGGAATGGGCAAAGATAAGGACCAAATACACAAAGCAGCTGAGCTGCCTGCGAGACTGACACCTGTTGAGCTCCCCGCCAGCTTTGTCTGGCCAAACCCAGCTGGGGGGGGCAGCCCTTTGAGGGGGCCCCTGTCCTTTTTTTTCCCCTGAGATTTATTTACTCATTTGAAAGGCAGAGTGGCAGACAGAGAGGGAGAGGCAGACAGGGAGAGAGAATCTTCTGTTATCCAAATGCCAGCCACAGCTGGACCTGGGCCAGGCTGAAGCCAGCAGCCAAAAACTCCATGCAGGGCTCCTCTGTGGGCGGCAGGGACCCAGACACCAGAGCCGAACCAGGCACATTAGCAGAGAGCTGGATGTTAGGGACAGCAGCCAGGACTCCCCACAGGGAATGCTGGCATTGTGAGCAGTGGCTTGACCCACAACTCCACCAGGTGGGCTCCAGCTCCTGTCTGGTCCAGGAGGGACTCCACGTGACGGCTTTGGGGAGTGTGTGGTCGCAGCCACAACCGTGACTCTCATGCCTAGATACCTGCAAGGCCTGGCCCTCTGGCCAGGGGCACAGTAGGGCAACCCTGAGGTCACATTTACAGTCCTTGTGGGATGGCCACTCACACTGCACTGGCAGGGAGCAAAGCTCACGCCCTGGCAACTTTGTGCCCAGGCCAGAAGCTCAACTAAGCTGTGTTGGGTTTAGACAGGGGCCTGCGAGTGTCCCAGCTGTGGGCATGATCAGACCCGGGGGCGGGGCAGCCTGCTCCACCAGCCATGAAGTTCCAGGTGCAGATAACAGGGTCGCTGCCTGAAGACCCTCACGGCTGACGAGATGCCCCCGGCCTCAGGAGCTCTGGGTGGGTGGGGACCTCGTGGGTCTGTAGCAGCCTGCCCTCCCTGCTGAGCGGGGGGGACCACGCTTGCCCTTCTGCACAGGCCCTACAAGTGCCACAGGATCATGTCCTGCCAAGAAGCCGAGCCACTCCGCCCCACCCCCGGGGCGCGGATGATTTGTGACTATAGAATCTTAGTCGCTGGCCCATGCACTCATTCTGCCCTGCGACTGGCCCCTGGGACATGGGGAGTAGGTCTCAGGGGGCACCCAGACGCGGTGGAATCCCGAAGTGGGCGCCGGGGCTGCTCTCTGCAGGCATGGGAGAGCCGGGGTCCTGGTCCTGCCAGCGCTGCACCCCTGCTCCGCTGAACGCTTGGGGCCGCTGGAGGGCGTTGGCCCCCGGGGCCAGATTCTCACTAGGGCTGCGGTTGGATGGTAGCGGGCTGCCGCCTTGAGGCCCAAAGGGCTGGGGCTGGGGCTGGAGTTGGGTGCAAGTCCGGACTGGTGCGGGGCGGGGCTGGAAGCTGGGTTCTGGGTGGAGGCTGGGAACTGGGCTGGGATGGGGGTCCTGCTCTGGGCTGCTGGGCTGGGGCCGCAGGGATCCCTCTGCCGGGCTTGGACGCGCCCCAGACTCGAAGTGGAGAGAGGCGCGAAGACCTCCACCCCGTCCCCGCCCCCTGGCTCAGCTCCAGGCTCACCACAGCACTTGTGGCTGTCCAGACCTCGCTCGCGGCTGCGGGGTCCGACCGCGCCTCCCCAGCGGCGAAAGGACCCGTGCAGTTGCACCGGGCTCAGACGAAACAGCGCGCAATGAAGTTCGGCGGTGTGGAGGCGTGGGTCGCCCGCTTCTTGGCGTGGGGAAAGCAGGCTCCGCATCCTTCCCTCTCCCAGACACAGGGATCCCGCACTGGGCACGCCACCCTTCCCACCCCAACTCCCGCCCCGGAGCGCAGGTGCGCGCCTCCCGCCCCACGGCGGCGACTCCGCCCCAGGCTGCCCTCGGTCAGGAGAAATATGTGAAGCTTTTGTCTAAACAAAATATTTCTTTTGTGAGGGCTCTCTCCACACCCAGGCCTTCCAGCAGCGCGAGACTTCAACCCTGCGGACTCCCCAGCCCCAGCAGCGTCAGGCGGGTTGCTGTTGTTCTTAGAGTAACGGGAGAGGCACAAAGTTGGAGCCGCCCAGGAGGCGCGCACCGAGGTTTAGGGGACGGCGAGAGCGCCCGGAGCAAATGTTGCCCGTCCAGGTCCGGGGTTGTTTTTCCTGAAGGCAGCCTCGGGGAGAGGCTTTTTGAAGTTGGATTCACCCACATACAGAAGTTGAGCAATACAGCACTCGATAAGAATGCAGAGTTCAGTGCTGCCACAACTAATGCCAACAATAAAAACCCGTGCTGGCCAACCGCACGGAGGATGGCATGACCAAGAATCCCTGATGCTGCTTCTTGGGAACTGCAGGATTCCAGACCCAGAGGCCTGGGGTCCGCTGCACAGTGCCGGCTCCTGGGGCCGCTTTGGGGGTGCTGGCCCGGTGCTCAGAAACCAGTCTGTCCATTTTGTCGTGGAGGAATTAACCAAAAGGAAAGCCGGGGCCTTGGTAAATCCACACTGAGGTTCACAAGTCCAGAGTCATTTGTCTTGGGAACAATGTCTTCCCCAGCGCTAAGAAGGCATTCAAAGGAACTCCGGTGGTGGTGGTAATGGGATTATTAAAGATGTACCTGAGACAGGATAAATATTTGACAATTTTGCAAGGCACCAGGGTTTCTCTGCAAGTTTCCTTTTTCTTTTTATTTTCCTCGCCGGCTTCCCATCCCTTTCTCCCCTGCCCCCAAAGGGGCCTGTATGGGTGTTGTGGCTCCATTAGAGTTTGCAAATGAAGGAAGGGGGCTGGGGTTTCCCAGGTGTGCGCTTGTGCAGGAAGCAGCAGACTAGGAAAGGTTTACTGGAGAGGGAAGGGGGTGTGGTGTGTGTGTGTGTGTGTGTGTGTGTGTGAGAGAGAGAGAGAGAGAGAGAGAGAGAGAGAGAGAGAGAGAAGGGGGAGGTGCAGGGGCGGAGGGGGAGCGGCAGAATCTCTGAGCTGCCATCTAGCGGCGCCTGTCCACAGTGTATAAAACGCGAGTTTTGCAGGCAGCTGAGCTCAGTGACTGCAAACTGCAGCAAGCGAGCAAGCGAGCGCACAGCACCGCTCCACCAGGAAGGCGACCGGAGCCCAGCCAGCTCCCCGGAGGTAAGGAAACCAGCCTCCCCGCTGGCGCACGAGGGGCGGCGGGCAGGGAAGCTCCCCCCGTGGACTTTTCCCTGGACTTTCTTTGCAGTGGCCGGGATGCCGGCCGGAGCGGCGGCGCGCCTGCAGGGAGATCAGCCCGGAGTCGGCTGCGTGTTGCCTGCCTGCCTCAGGAACCATGTCTGCCCCTCCAGGGCGGCGTGCGGGCGGGCGTGTGCCCTGCTGAGAGCCGAGCCAGGCGCAGCGATGTTCTAGTCTCTCATGGCATGGGGGTTTCCCTGTACATCGGTCGGATTTCAGATTCTGGTGGTTCTTTGTGGGTAGTGGGTGTCTGAGCTCCAGAGAGCAAGGGAACTTTGCGAAGACTCCAACTGTCGCCTCTGCCTGCCCGGAGTTGGTACGGGGTTAACGTGGCACCACGGTTGCCTGGCTTCCTTTGGGGTGGACAGGGGAGTAGTCTGCGCCCTGAACATGGACTTTGTGGAAGAGTCTGCCGAGGAGAGAGCCCGCGTTCAGGGGGATTACCAACTCCCGTAAGCCCGGAAGCTATAAATGTGAGTGGTTAAGACTCTATTGCGTCCCGGATAATCTAATTCTAGTATTTATCGTCGTCCTGGAATGTGTTAAGCCCAGCTTCAGTTGGAAAAGAAACAAGGCAAGGGTGCCCACGGAAGTCTAGCATTGTATAACTTCCATCCCCACTAGGTGAAGTCTGCCTATGGTGGGAGTCTGTGACATGCGTGGGGGGTGAGGGGTGCCTGAGAGCAAGGGCTCGGAGTGTGATCTGCCACGGGTTGTTAGCCAAGACTTGTAACTTGCAGGACAATGAGAAGTTGTAAAAGTCAGACTGGCTCTCCCTCTCTCTCCCTCTCTTGTCTTTCCTCTTCTTTCCTCCTTTTCTTTCTATTCATTGGATCACAACAGGGTTGATGCGTCCTTCCAAAGAGGGACCGAGCCCCCTGAAATGATTCAGAGTCCTTTGAAGGTATTTGGGACAGCGACATCCCCCCACCCCCCACCCTCCAGCCTCTGCCTGCAAACTCTCAATGTGGTAACGTTTTTTTTTTCTTTCTGAACACAGATGCTGCCTTTGTGTCCCTGTATTTATTCCGGGGAAATGTGGAGATCAAATAGGCATGCTTAGAAAGGAAAGTGGCGCCTGTGAGGTTTCTATAGATCCTAAATGGATAAACGACCTCTCTCTCCTTTCATCCGAGCATAAGCTTTCTGTGGAGGCAAAGCCTTGCTCGGAGCAGAGCTGCACATGGGAGCAGCTACTCTGCAAGAAACGATTTGCTCTGTTTTCCCCCGCTTTGTGCCATAAACACTTGGTGTTCGCACAGGAGGCTGGAGGGAGCTGCAGAGGAGCGGGCTGCAAAGCCCAGGCGAGTGCAGGAGTAGCTGCCTTGGCTGTCCACTGGAGTAGCCTGTTGCAGTCATAACTTTACAAAGTTGCAAGGTGGCGTGCTGGGGCTGAACAGAGCAGCCTGGGGAGGTGAGTTTCTTCCCCTCAGAGAGTGGAGGAAAGGCTTGAGGACTTCCAATCAGGCCCGGGGCTGGGCCAAGTGCAGGCTTTCTGAGCAGGGAGGAAAAAAAAAAACACAACAAAAAACAAAAACCCTACTTAGTCGGGAACAGTGGCTTTTTGTGTGGCTGCAGCCGGCCCAGGGCCCCAGTTTTCCAGTGAATTTGGGGAGGCAAGGTGGATTGCAGCTACTTAAACCCAGGAGAAAAGGTCCCTCTGCTAACCAGGAGGAAGGTCTCCAGGTTTCTCAGCATCAGCTTCCTCCTCTGCTGTCCCCGTTGTAGGAAAATGAAAGGAATTTAGGGCCCCCAGGCGTCGGTTCTTTTAAACCAGGCAACACAGGAGTCTCACTGGAATCCTAGGCACAGGTGTTGTACGAAAATGCCTTCTGACTCAGCTGCGAGTGTACAGGCAGAATTTAGGGAAAAACAATCAGGTTTGTGTTGTGTGAGAGACTTCTGAAATCCAGAAGAGAAAAGCAGCAGATACCTCCGGGGTATGTATTTTGGACTAAACTAAAAACCAGCAGACACTTTAGCTAGATGGGTTAGGAGGGGCGGGGGGCCCTGATTTCCAGGGCTGGCCTGGGGTGCAGAGAATGTGGAAGGTGCTGGGTCCCCGGGACCTGCTCACTGGGAGCTGGAGCAGCCAGCCCGTGCTGCTTGGTTACTGATGGGATTGTGGGCACGCATCCTTCGGAGGGGAGGGTGCTTTCTAGAGCCACAGGTGGGCCTGAATGCCATCAGGGATGTGTACCAGGCATGCAAAGGGCTGAGGAGTACCCCCAGGCTGCCTTGAACTGCTGCTGGCCAGGGGTGGATACAGGGCCAGCTGTGGGGAAAATGGAGGGGCTGCCTGTGAGCATCTGCCGCTTCTGTTCCCGTGATGACAGGTGTGTCTGTAACGTCCTGCCTCACTTATCCTCTGGAGCAGAGCCAAGGGTGGCGATCCCCCAGCCCAGCTGACACCTCCAGCTGTACGTCCAGTTCCTGGACTGGGCGGGAATTCCGGCTGATGCCAACAGCACCCAGGCCGGGTGGGACGCTGGATGTGCCCACCCTGCAGGGCTCCTGGACGGGGACTTGCTTTGTTTCCCTTCCTTAGACTTGCAAGTGGACAAGGCTTTCCCAGGTGTGAGTGCCAAGTGTGCTCCAGGGCTCTGCCCCAATCGGGGCATCATTCCACCTCCCACACCCTTCTTTATTTTATTTACTAGTGCTCAAGTAATTCAGAGCTGTTCCTTGTGTAGGAGACTGTTGGTGGCTACTAAGGGACCTTTTTGGCGTGGCACGGGGGGACACAGTGCTCATTCTGCTGCCATCCTGGGAGTGGCCACACCACTGCCCAGGCCAGAACCTTGCTGGGCTTCTCCTCCTGCTTGGTTGGTCGGTTTCCAGCAAACTGCAAACTCACCCCGGCGATGTGCCGTGGCCAGTGGTTCTTTAGAGTCCATGTAGAGTCTGCTGGTCACAACTGGACACTGTCTGTAAGCCGGAAACAGCTGAGGAGAAGGGACCACAGTGCCAGCCTTGGCAGTCGATAAAGTCTCTGCAGAAGTCAGAAACAGCTCTGTGCTGGCACCTGCTCTGACCTCAGCCTCCGGGAGGATGGAGAGTGAGCAGCTAAGGAAGGACTTGCCTTGGGGTGCAGGACTTGTCTGGATATCCATGCTGGCAAATGCCACATTGGGGTGCAGGGTGCAGATTGCCAGCAAGGTGGTGACCCCAACACAGAGGTCCCCCAGGGCCTTGGAGGGCAGAGAGTCCATGGCTTGGCACTGATGTCAGGGGCCCCCTGGGCCTTGTCCCATTATCTTATCTGCACTGCTGTTGTGACAGGCCTGCCCCACCCCCAGCTTCCAGAGCCCCCACCAACCACAGTGTTGTTCTTCCCCAAAGCCACAGTGTGGGTGTGGCTCCCGCATGGACACACCCAGACCCCACCTCCTGAGCCCAACCCTGGCCTGAGCTGAGCAGGCAGAGTGGAAAGAGGTGAGGCCGACAGGTGCAGAGCCAGATGTGCCACAGGACCAGGGAGAAGGCAGAAGAGACGGCGAGTTAGAGGCAGCTTTGGAGGACACCGGCCAGGTGGCTGAACGCCTGGCAGCCTCTGGGAGCAAGTTTTGGTCGCCGCAGGCCAAGCCCGCAGCTCACGTTGACCCTCGTCTTGGAGACGGCTCATCCTGGCTTCGCCCCAGCTTGCTGGGTGAGCTCAGGCAACTAAGTCAGTGCAGTCGGCCGTCATCCAGGAGCCTCCTGAGAGGCGCGGGCCTCCACTGGACGCACCGGGAGGCCCTGACTGTCGGGGCTGTGAGTACTGCACCAGCTCCCCTTCGCGGCTGTGGACAGAGGCTGTGTCTGTTGGTGGCCACGGGGACACTCCCTGCCTGCCCCTGCGCAGGTGTGGGACTGGGATGATGACCAAGGAGTCCCCACAGACAGGGCTGAGCGAGATGTGATCGTGTTGGGAGAGAGGCCTGGAAGCTGACGTTGACAGCTTTTGGCTCTCAACTGCCTCTCTGGGGTGCAGGGAAGGCGGACTTGAACCCTGCCTGCTGGCTGGGAGCCTTTAGGTCACTCTGCAATCACACAGAGGCCGAGTCAAACTGCAGCTGCCGCTTGTTCCCTCGTCCCACTCTCCCGACCCAAGGCTTTGTGCAGCCATCCCTGCCATGGCCTTGACTTAGACACATTCAGACGCAGGTGTACACAGGCCTGTTTTTCCTTCTCGGGTGTGTGTGTGTGCATCTCCGTGGCCCCTCCCTTCAAGGCCTGTGCAAACCTTGCATGGTCCTGAGAGGAGGTGGCCCTCTTTGCTGCGGTGGCTGGGGTACATCCAGAGTCCCTCCTGGCCTGGCTGGTGTCAGACGTGGCCAGGTGCCCGAATTCCCACCCAGCTCAGGACCTAGATGCACAACCGGAGGTGTCAGGATTCTCTCTGCCCTGGGCTCCCAGCCAGGTGTGTGGGGGGGACTGGGGGCATCCAGAATGCTGCCTGAGTGTAGGCTCCTGAGGACCAGTGAGGCAGGAAGCTGCAAAGGTGTCTGTGCCGTGTTCCGCTTGCCTAATGAAACCAGGCCTCTCCTGACAGCCATGGCCGTGGACTCTGGTTTCTGCTGGTAAAGAAGCGTTGCTTCAGGCAACATCTGTGCGCACGCCGGGAAACATGACGGCTTCAAGAAGGGAAATGTGTGAACGTGTGAAGTCACAGAGCTGGAACGGGCGTGGAGCCCGAGCCCCTGTGCTGACAGCTGGAATCTGTTACGTGGGCGCCTTGCAGCTCGGGGTGGGCCTGCGCAGGCCCTGGGCCCACGGAGAGGCAGGTGTGACGGACACCCACATGTGGCTCAGGCACTCTTTCCTCGAGCCCACGGGATTGGTTCCAGCAGAGGGTGGCCGGGCCAATGGGACAGTGGGGGGTTCCTGAGATGCCGGGGTTGGCGCCTCTGTGCCAGAGTGTGGGGGACAGATGAGGAAGGTGATCAGCTGGTGTGCTGGGCGGGGCGGGCGCTTACCCCTCACCTCGCAGTCTTTGCTGGGAGCTTAGTCTCTGGCCTTGAGCAGGTAGTAGACAGCATGCCTTTTGTGTCACCTGTGGAGACCTGAGCCGGTCACCCAGGCTGGAGAGTTGCCTCCGCAGGTGGCTGGGCAGCCTGGGTGTCCCCTGCAGCCCCCGTCCATGGCGGGGCATAGTGGTGCCTACTTAGAGTGAGGGGGTGACTGTAACACGTAGGCTTCTGTGTTCTGGAGATAGCCCTGGTTGGCCTCCAGAGTGCCAGCATGAGCAACGTGAGTGACAAGCGGCTCTGTGGATGGGTGGCGTTCTCATTGTTGTCCCTGGTCCTTGTTGGACTCTGTGGGGGCCGTGACCGCTGCAGGTCAGCCCCCATCTCCTTTCTCTTGGCTTCCCTTCCTCACTTTGACTGCTGCCACATTGTGCGTGTGTGTTGGTGTGTGTTGGGGGAAGGGGATGACAGATTTGTTCAGGCCCTGAGGGGAGGGTGTGCAGTCTGGCTCCACCTCCTGGCCTGACTGAGCAGGTGCTGCCCCCTCCCTGGTCCTATTGGCTATTGATTATTGATCAGTGATGGGTGATTGGTGATGAGTGCCTCTGCTCTGCCCTTGGGCAGTAGTAGCCGTGGCTTGTGGGCCATGTCCCCCGTGCTGCCTCCGAAGCAAGCAGAGGAGCCAGGGGAGGGGTGCTTAGCTCAGAAAAACAATTCCTCTGAGACCAGTGATGACGTAATCAGACGTGCCTTGCTCAGGGGGCGGGACAGACCATAGGGCTAAATTCCCTTCCTAATGCAGGGCTCTGAGTCCCTGGAGCTGGGCGCTTAGGGGCATCTGGGAGAAGTTGTAGGGGGCACAGGAAGGATGCATTTTTCTAGGAGGCATGAGCAGTAGGTGTCTTCCTGTTGTGTGGTCCCATCCAGGGCAGTCCAAGGATGTGGTCAGTTGCAGGCCGTAGCTGAACCCTGGAGGGTCATCTTGCATGGGCTGAGGATGCTGACTCGGGCTAGCAGAGCTATGGAGTCCTCCCTTCTTCCTGGGCCCAGGGGAGAGGCTGAGCAAGTGTCCAGTGAGCTTCCATCTGGTCTCCAGGGCTGATCCCTCCACTGCTGGGTTGTGGGGCTGTGGCCCACCCTCTCCCCTCTAGGGACTGAGGTCCGGGAAGGCAGCAGTTGGGTGACACGCTCTGTCTGGAGGCTGCGTGCTGCAGGTGCAATCATTTTAGGGAAGTAGGGGAGAGGGCATGGGAGCCACTCTTGCTTTCTCCCTCTGAGTCAGGTGTGAATAGTGGGGTCCACTCCAGGTTCGGTCAGCCATGGTAGACAGGTGGCCTGGCTGGTCAGAGAAGCTCCCACTTCTTCCTCTGTGTCCTTGGCAGCCCTATTGGGCATAAGTCCTCATGGGAGCAGAGTCAGGTATGCCCAAAGCCCAAAGTTCATTTTCCCCAGCCAGGCTGCTGCTCAACTCCACAGCTGCCCTGCCAGGCTCATGCATGAGGGCAAGGGGTGCAGGGCAGGTGTCCCCCAGGCAGGGTGCTCTGCGAGGCTAGCGGCTCCTGCGACAGAGGGTGGTCAATGTAGGGGGGCAGGGTGTCCATCTCGGGAGGCAACCACATCTTGGGGAGGCTGGCACCCGGGGTGCCCACAGGGGTATCTGTGACTCTCCAGTCTCCAAGGCAGAAAAAGAAGTAAGCTGAGGTTTTGTGTTTCGCCCGCAGAGAAGCTCTGTTGTCCCCGTGGAGAAGTCACAGGTGCCTTCTGCCCAGGGCTGGAGGTTTGTTGAGCTGTTGCTGTTAGGTGTCTGCTGGGGCACTGCTCTCCTGGCCCCCTGACCAGCGTTGGTTTAAACACTGAAAGCACAGGAGGTCCACCCTGGGGGCCAGGGCTGGCCTGATGGTGACTTCCCACACGCTCAGGGCTGCCACAAATGCTGGTCTCTGCCCCAGGACGTCCTGGCACAGGACTGTTGGGACTCCCTTCCCGGGTTGGAGGGCTTTCGTTTATGACTCTCATGCAGCCCAGGTCTGTGGCCTGGGGCTCAAGGGACAGGTGTGCTATAGAAGATGGCTCCTGGCAGCTGTCGCTAGCTCCACTTCTAGACACAGAGGTGCCTCGTAGAATGTCACAGGCTAACGGTTCCTGGGGGCACTGGCCTCACAGCAGATCAGCCCTCCAGAAGGGCAGCAGGTGGAGAGGGACCTTGTGCTGGGGTCTTGGCCCCCGTGATTCTTGCAGCAGCTGTGCAAACAAAGGGGCAGAGAGCTGGGGCAGCTGTGGGTTCCCGCCATCAAAAATCAAAGCCAGAGTCTGCAGACATGGGGTGCAGACAGGCTGCCAGTGAGTTCCTTGTGCCCATGACCCAGGGCTGCCACTGAGTTTGGCAGAGTCACCTTTGAAATGCAGGTCTGGAGGAGGATGTTCAGTGCTTTCCTGAAGATGGCAAAGGCAGGCACCTGCACTGGAGTAGGTCTGGCAAGCAGGCACGGCTGCTGCTCTTGGAGGAGAGGGGTGGGGCGGCAGTACCCGTGCCCCTGCATGTGCAGGGACTCTGCCTGAGCTTGCTCTGGCCTGGGCACCTTGTTGATTTCCAGTCCCAGGCAATAGCAGCAGGGGTCTGGAGATGGCGGAGCTGAGAAGATACGGAGAGTAACACTGTTTCTCTCTTGGAGTACTGGGCGGGGCTGATTGTTCAGAGTCTCCCTGTATCTGTGTTTGTGTTGCTGGGTCCCATTAGGACTGTTCTTTTCTCCTTTGGCAAAGACTGCACAGCGCTGAAGTAAAGCGGCTGAGCTTGAAAGGCCACGAGAAACACATTTTGCCTTGACACGTCTCCGTCTCCACTGTTTCCCTGCAGGCGGTTCCCCCACTGCTCTCACACCATGGATATGCACCTCTTCGACTACGTGGAGCCAGGGAACTTCTCCGACGCGGTGTGGCCCTGCAACAGCAGCGACTGCATCGTGGTGGACACGGTGCAGTGCACTGGCCTTCCCAACAAGAGCGTCCTGCTCTACACGCTCGCCCTGGTCTACATCTTCATCTTCGTCGTTGGCATGGTGGCCAACTCCGTGGTGGTCTGGGTGAACATCCAGGCCAAGACCACCGGCTACGACACGCACTGCTACCTGCTGAACCTGGCCATCGCTGACCTGTGGGTGGTCCTCACCATCCCAGTCTGGGTGGTCAGCCTGGTGCAGCACAACCAATGGCCTATGGGGGAGCTCACGTGCAAGGTCACGCACCTCATCTTCTCCATCAATCTGTTTGGCAGCATCTTCTTCCTCACTTGCATGAGCGTGGACCGCTACCTGTCCATCACCTACTTCACCAGCACGTCCAGTGCCAAGAAGAGGCGGGTGCGCCGCACCGTCTGTGTCCTGGTGTGGCTGTTGGCCTTCTGTGTGTCGCTGCCCGACACCTACTACCTAAAGACCGTCACGTCTGCCTCCAACAACGAGACCTACTGCCGCTCCTTCTACCCCGAGCACAGCATCAAGGAGTGGCTGATCGGCATGGAACTGGTCTCCGTTGTCCTGGGCTTTGTTGTCCCCTTCTCCGTCATCGCCGTCTTCTACTTCCTGCTGGCCCGAGCCCTCGCGGCGTCTGGCGACCCCGAGAAACACAGCAGCCGCAAGATTATCTTCTCCTACGTGGTGGTCTTCCTGGTGTGCTGGCTGCCCTATCACGTGGTGGTGCTACTGGACATTTTCTCCATCCTGCACTACATCCCTTTCACCTGCCACCTGGAGAACGCGCTCTTCACGGCGCTGCACGTGACGCAGTGCCTGTCCCTGGTGCACTGCTGTGTGAACCCGGTGCTCTACAGCTTCATCAGCCGCAACTACCGCTACGAGCTGATGAAGGCGTTCATCTTCAAGTACTCAGCCAAGACGGGGCTCACCAAGCTCATTGACGCTTCCAGAGTGTCAGAAGCCGAGTACTCGGTGCTGGAACAGGGCGCCAAGTGATGGGCTCATCTGGCATGTGAGGACTGTGGGCTCCTGGCCCCACGGGGGTCAGGCTGCGTGGGTTCCTATGAGGGAGGTGGAACAGCTTTGCTCTGGGTGTTTGAGGGGCCCAAGAGGGGAGCAGGTGTCACCGTGTGTCCAACCTGCAGGCTGTACATTCTGGCAGTTCCAGAGCAGGTGCAAGCTAGGTCAGCTCCAGGACTGGCCGGCCCGGGCGTATCTGTACAGTAAAATGTGATGTGTTCCTTGGAAATTTTTTATGGTGATTTGTATTTAAGTTTTCAGACTGTATTTTCTCACTATTGGTGTACCTTATCATAAATGTATTTGGAAAGTTAAAATATATTTTAAATATTGTACAGGAGAAATCAGACTGACATATCTGAAGTGTGGTAGTTGAAGGGCTAGCTTGGCTTCAGTGTTGACTAAGGACGACATTAATCGTTAGCTGATCTGAAAGTTTATATATGTGTATATATATATGAATATATATAAATATATGCCAGTCCTGGCTGAAATGTTTTATTGACCATTTTTATATCCGTGTGTGTGTTTGTGTGTGTGTGTTAGCACAGGAAGTGGAGCAAAAACTGCCTTGTAGGGCAGTGGTTGTAACTAGCATCGTAAAGTTAATGTTTTAAACAACTGTTCCCGGCTGCAGATCTGTGCATCAAGGGACAGGAAGTGCTCTGGATTTGTAAGTTATTTTTTTTAAATAAAGATTTGTGTTTCCTAAAGATGCACCTGCCTGTGTTTCAGCCTCATGAGCCTGTTGGGCATTTAGACGGCATGGGGGATGGTGGTGTAGGCATGCCATGGCATGCACAGCTCAGCTGGATGTATTGGAAAAGAAAAAAACAAACAAACTGCCATGGAGGTGGACCCGAGGAGTTCCTCGGGGAGATAACATTTGAGTACACTGAGTGCTCCCCTTCTGAGTGGTCAGACAGTGGTGTGTTTGGGGCAGAAGGGATGGTTGGTAGGGCACAGCGAGGGGCTGGGCAGAGCAGGAGCTGGTGCCACTGTGTGTCTCTTCTCGGCTGGCGGTCTCAGCCTCCCTCTCTGCAGCAAGCCTTCTAGAGCAGTGCTTTGCATTTGGGAGACACCACCCAGTTATCCTCTTGAGGTCAGACGCGTTGGGAGGGATCCCTGATCTGTGTGTTTCCAAATGAAGTCAAGCCAACCCTGGGAGCTTGGACGGGCACCCCCAGAGCGCCTGGCCCTGTCCGGAGCAACAGCTAGGGCTGGGGATCCCGCGGGCAGGAGCCTCGGTGAGGGCTGGCCCCTGGTGCCAGTCTGATCACCTCCACCCGGAGTGACACCAAGTTGCCCCATGCTCTGCTTGCCAATATGAAGGAGTGCCAGGTGGACTTCTTAGTTTTGTCTGAGCTGAGGGACTGCTACTCCATCAGATGGACTAGCCCCCACACTCACCTGGGGGAATCCCAGTGTCCCCAGGGGCCCAGCCAGCCTCCTGCAAAGGGTTTCAAAGCCCAGCACTCTGAAGCAGATGTCACAACTCACTTGGTGTACCCTCTGGATTCCCACGAGCACCTTCAGGTGTCCTCACGCCTTGCCTGGCTCCAGGCAGGGCTCTGGCTACATGGTAGCTGTGTCTGTGAGGGGACGGCAGCACAGCCACGAGCAGAGATGCCAAGGGAGAACACTCGGAGGAGACGGCACCGGAGAGCAGGGCAGAGTGACACCTCATGTGTCTCCTGCTGGTGAGAATGGACCCCGCGTTTGAGCCTTCTAGTGGATCTGAGTTCAGACAGAAGCAGTGACTTCCAGGTGGGGTGTGTGTGTGTGTGTGTGTGTGTGTGTTTATGTGTGTATACGTGTGTGTATACGCATGTGTATGTGTGTATACGTGTGTATATGTGTATGTGTGTATGTGTAGATGTGTGTGTATGTGTGTGTATACGTGTGTATACGTGTGTGTGTGTGTAGGGGCAGGCCTGGGAGCATGGGCGGCTCAGCTGTGGGGATATTGACATGGCTGTTTCAGTTCAG
This sequence comes from Ochotona princeps, assembly GCF_030435755.1. Taxonomy (NCBI): domain Eukaryota; kingdom Metazoa; phylum Chordata; class Mammalia; order Lagomorpha; family Ochotonidae; genus Ochotona; species Ochotona princeps. The sequence goes on from NC_080836.1 coordinate 105,876,056, forward strand.
AGTCGCTGCCTTTTCCCTGGAATTTCCAGGGCCTGGTGCTGGTGTGGGCAATGCTGGTGGTGCTGGCAGGGGACTTGATGGCTGGCTGTCCCCACAGATGTCTGATCTGTCACAGCCAGCTTGCTGCTCAAGCAGGTCTCCTTTGTCACGCCAGGGTTGGGGGTTGCCCCAGCCCACAGCTGCTTCCTCTCTGTGGCAGACTGCACGCATCTCCATCCCACAGCCTGGGGGTCTTGTGAGCTGGAGGGGGGCTTTCTGTCTCCCCTGGCCCAGGAGGAGTGCTTGTGGGGCCCCAGGCTACTGTGAGGCTCCAGGTTCATGGTCTCCAGGGAGCAGGTTCTGTGGGCGCTTGGGGGAAGCCCCTGTGAGTCAGCTTTCTCTGTTCCTTCTAGAAAGCCCCTTCTGGGGAAGCCTGGGGCCGGAAGGCTTGCTTACCTGCACTGAGAGCCTTGACTTGGGTTTCTGGTTTCCTGAGGTAACGTGGGAGAAATCAAGTCACAGGTCTGCGGGGTGGGGGGTTGCAGAGTGACCAGGGAGGGCAGGGCGTCATCGAACCCTGCGAACACGATTCTTCTCTGTGGTTTGTAGACTCTGCTTGAGGGCTGGAGAGGAGTTGGGCACAAGCTCCCGGTCCCCTCTTCAGAGACTCGGGCCCTGACGTTCTGCCACCAGGAGGTCATTCCTGTGCTGTCCTTCTCAGGTGGCGAAAGTGACCAGCTCCTCAACAGGCCGCAGCGGTTGTCGCTGGTGCCCGGAAGGACACCTGAAGCCCTGCACTGGGTGCAAAGCAACTTCTACACCCCAGAGACTGCCCTCCTGGTTTCCACCTGCCTCACTGCATAGCGGGGGTGAGCTTTCCTCTCTCTCCTCCACCTTCTCATTCAGGTGCAAAGTCAGTCAAAGCCAAAGGCAGCCCTCGTGGGTGAGTCTCGTGGAAACGTTTGCTGAGTTCCCTGCAAGTGAGGAAGGCACCGACCTTGGTGCTTGCAGGAGCCCCTAGGGAGGAGATACTGAACACATGTATGTCCAGGTCTGCAGGGAGAGAGACCCCTAAGCCACCGCCTCTGGGCTCCGTGGACAGGGGACCACAGCAGCTGGGCTCTGTGGACAGGGGACAGCAGTGGCCAGGGCTTTGGGCTCTCTTCTTAGGAAAACGGCAACTGGCTGTCACTCCCTGGAGACTTGCCATCTGAGCTAACTGTGGGCATCTCGAGCTCAGGGGAACAAGGGGAACTGTGAATACACACAGGGTGTGATGACAGAAGAGAGAGGAGCAGTTCCCATACTTCCTCCTGGAAGCCCTGGGCTTCTCTGCTGAGCCCCAGGGGAGCCACTGCATGGAGGCACAAGGGAACTTCAAATGGAATGAAACTTTGTTCTGGGGCAAAAGATTCTGAAATCTGTGCAAGCGCAGGGGTCTTCGAAAAGCTCATGGAAAACGTACGTTATGAAGGAAACCTGTATGGGTTATGGGTTATGGAAGTCGTGGCATCCCTGTGGGGCAGGCACTGGGTGCAGCAGTGCAGCTGTTGCTTAGCGCACCTGCACCACGTGTTGGTGTGCCTGGGCTGGGCCTGGTTCACCCGCTTCTGATGCGGCCGGGGAAGCAGCATGGGATGACTCACAAACTTTGGTCCTTGTCGCCCGCACGGAAGACGCGCATTGAATTCCGGGATCCTGGTTTCTGCTTGGTCCAGCCTTGACTGCCACAGGCGTTTGGGAACAAACCAGAAGGAAGATCTCTCTCTCTCTCTCTCTCTCTCTCTCTCCCCCCCCCCCCCCGTCTCCCTGTGTCTCCTTGCCTTTCAAAAAAAAAATGGAAAGAAAAATATTAAGAGACACTATTAAAAGGCCAAACGTAAGAGTTCTGGGAGTTCTAGAAGGTGCAGAAAGAGAAGCTGGGTTTAAGAATGTATGTAATGAAATAATAAAAGAAAATTTCCCTAATCTGGAAAAAGAATTGGAAAACAACATCCAGGAAGGGCACAGAACTCCCAACAGGGCTGATCAAAAGTGATCTTCACCACGACACATGATAATCAAGCCCTCTTTAATCGAACATAAGGAAAAGATCCTTAAATGTGCACGTGAAAAAAACCAACTGACATATAAAGGAATGCTGATTAAACTCACAGGAGACCTCTCACAGGAAGCTCTACAGGCCAGAAGAGAATGGAGCGACATATTCCAGATTCTAAAAGCAAAAAACTGTTGGCCCAGGATAACATATCCAGCAAAGCTTTCTTTTGTCTTTGAAAATGAAATAAAATTCTTCCACAGTAAAGAAAAGTTAAAAGAATACGCCTCTTTCAAGCCTGCCCTACAAATTAAAGATATTCTCTTGACAGAGAAAAGGAATAGTGCCCACCAAAATCAAAGGCAAATGTGAAGAACATCCCAATAAAATAACAACAGAAGACTAAATCAATGAACAACCCATTACTAAAATGACAGGACCAAACTACGGCCTATTTATTTTGACCCTGAGTGTAAACGGCTCAAACCCATCAACCAAATGTCATAGATTAGTAGACTGGATTAAAAATACAAAACCCATCTATTTGTTGCCTACAGGAGACATATCTCACCAACAAAGATCAGTGGAAACCCTATCTCATGGATTTTGATGCTTTTGTTTTTAGTTTCATCTCTTCAAAACACTTTTTTTCTCATTAAATTCTTCACTGACTCATAGATCATATAGTAGCATCATTTTCTTCAAGAAGGTTCTTGATTTTGTTTTTCATTTCTTCAGTGACACATTAAGCATTCAGTAGCATGTTACTTAACTTCATGGTGTTGTTCATTTCTTTTTTTTTCTTCCTGTTGTTGATTTTGTTTTGTGGCTTTTCATTTAAGGGGATGTATAGTGACTGTGTAATGGAGACTGTCATATCCAGATGTGAGGCTATAGTGCAGTGTGCATCTCTACTCAGGATCATGGATGGACTCCTGGTGAAACTATTGGATGTGCCTTGGCAATGGGATGTTGGACTCTCTGCCATTGTCCATGCCCGCAATGATGGGCTTATGACTGTTTCTGAGGAACTATAGTGTTGTAATGATATAGGGGAAATATAAGAGAAATCTCAGGGCCTATAGAACTGTATCGCAAAATAATAATAATATGATAGCAATAATGAAAAAAACCAAATTATTTTTAAAATAAAAAAGAAATAAATGATTGATTTTTCACATTAACAATTTTATCTTTTAATTCCATTTTCCACCCAATCCTTATGTATTACTGAGAGTTTAGTTCCTCAAGATCTGAGAGTTTCAGGAAGTTGTTACAAGATCTGGCATGTGTTATTGACAGTGCCCCTTGGGCTCTGTGGAGAGGGGATAGCACATTTCTGTGTGGCCTGTAAGGACCCCCCTGTGTTGACGCCAGGGATATTTGAAGTGCAGTGATGCTGGTTTACTGAGGAGTGATAGGAAATTAAATTATAGGTATGAACAGGTGCATGGTGCAGATAGGCAGTGGTCTGTCTGCGTTTAGGATGACAGGGAGGCTGGCCCTGCTCCACGCTCCTGTGGGGACAGACTGGCTCTTGTAGTCATGTACACATACACACACACGCACATCCCTGGACTTGCTACCATCTGTGTTACCAACACACAAATATGGAAACATGCTTTGGTATGGTGTGGTCCTTGTGAGGGCTTGAGTCCCAGAGTTGGGATCCACTTGGTAGCAGTACTGGGCCTCTGCTGTTGTAGGAAGAGCTGGGCCCAGGGGGCCAAGAAGCCTGGGGGAACAGGTCATCTTTAGGGGAATGGGTCAGCATTTTAGCTTTGCTCCACTTCAGTTTCTTCTTGTGAAGTCTGAAGGAGAAGGCATTGACTCATGGGGCTGCTGCCGCCATCACATCACAGTCGCCATGAAGCACCTGCCATGGTGGTGCGGGGGCACATGGAGCAGCGGCTCATGGGACAGCAGCTGTCCAGGGGCACTCATTTCCATGTAATGTTTCCAAGATCAGGGAGAACACGGGTCGTGGACAGAGCAAGAGCCAGGACTGGGTAGGGCCATGTGTGGGGCGGTGACACTGAACTCTTCGTATTCGTGAATGATGTTAGCAATACTTCCTCCGTGAGTCTCCACAACCTCACTTGTCCAGCTTCGTGGAGAGGTTGCTGAGATCAGGAGAGGAGGAATGAGTCATGGAGTGAGTGATGCGCTTTGAAACCTGCAAGAGCCCATGCAAATGTCTGCAAAGCTCATCGAGCTTCTGTTTTGCATAATCGCTTCTCACGGCACTCAGTACTGGGCGGACATGCTGCTCGGCTGAGACCCGGACCTTGCAGGTGCACAAGGTCCACTGACCTGTCTGCTGCCGTGGGACACAGCACACGTGACCTGGTCTCAGCTTCCTGAAGAGGAGTGTCTCAAGCTCCGAGGTAGACAACCCCAGGCCAGGGCCCTGCGCAGAGCAGGAAGTGGTTATCTGCACAGAGGGCGAGGAACCGTGCAGGGCTCTGCATTTTTTCTGATTTTCAGAAGCTTCCTTTTTGTTGGCTTTTCATATGCTTATGCACTCAAGTCGTCCTGCCAATCATGTCCTTTGCATACAGCAACCTCCCCCCAACCCCAGCTACAGCTGATGGGGATGAAAGTGGGGCCGCCTCAGCCATGTAATGCGCAGAAGTGGCAGAATGGAAAAATCAGAAAAATTTCCATAGTTATTTCCGGAACTAAACTGATTAAAAGCACTTCCTAGATGGGTCGGGATCTTCCCTCGAACGATTCTCAGAAGAAAAGGCCCAGGGAAAGTCCTCACGCCCTGGCATTACATCTGCTTGGGTGACTCCCATTGTGCGTTGGCCCGGCAACACGTCCTGGGGCGCGGCAGACGTGTCTTGTCCCCATCCGGGACCTCCTGAAAGTGCCCTGGGCTTGCCCGGACTGTGCTGATCTTGCTTGCTTTTAGGTTTTTCACGGGAAAGGGCCTGGGCTGTGCATTGCTGGAAGGGTGCATGGAAGCTGCCTGCTGGGGCGTTTCTCACTGTGTAAGCCTGGGTTGTATTCCAGGCCGTGCTATGATGAAGGGAAAACCAACAATCCCCAGCTGCCTCGTTGCACCACAGCCTGAGACGTTTTTCACTGCGATCCCCAAGTTCACACCGTCCATCAAGCGCCAGGCGACTCCATGAGGTGCCCATGGTGTAAACTCTCCCAAGTGGTCCGGACTTGGTTGTTTTTTCCAAGCTGTGACCAGCTAGGTAAAGTTGATGCACAGTGGGGACCAAGATAGGGAGAAATTGCTCTGGGGGCACACCACGGGAGGAGGGATCCTGCGAACCACCAGAACCGAGCGCAGGTGTGGCCTCCTGATTGGAGGCACTGGGAGCCCTTCTCTCCACCTGAGGATGGCCGGGGCCCCAGGGGCACAGGCCCTAGGGGACCAAGCATGCACGTAGGCCTCCTGGCTCTTACAAGCAGATGCCCTGGAAGTCCTGGGCTTGTTAGTCACTGTGTGGTGTGGTCAGAGCAGGCTGTGAGCCAGGGATCCCCGGGGGGGGGAGGGCACTGCCACTTTGAGACCAGGAAATGAAGTGGATGGGACAAGGTGGGCGGCGAATGGACTGGTTGTAGGTCGATGTTCGTGGCCTCCTCGGCTCCCCTGCACAGTCTTGGGCCTCTTCCTCCCTGCTGACGACGACATGGGCTCTGTTGGACGCGCTGTTCTTTGAGATTGACACCAGGCTGCCCCTCGGGCCTCATCCCTTCCCCAGGAGGGGCTCCAGGTTTGTAGTCCAGACTGTGATCTCAGGCGTGGCATCTAGGAGCCCGAGCCCGGGCTTGCCCCAGGATACCCAGGGTGACTGGGGTCCAAGGTACTTCTCTACCTCCCAACGGGAGGGGCTGGATGGCAAAGTGCTGCCGCTCCCCATGGCGAGAGCCTGCACGCTGAGGTTAGCCACTGGTTGCAGAGGCACCGCGTGCCTGCTTTTCCCGTGGAAGCAGGTCCTGGGAGACCCTGCATACCCCTGGTGCGGACTGGGGAGGAGACCTTTCCCAGGTGTAGGTGGACAGCTGAGGAAGGCTCTGCCTCTGCCCCCCGTCCAGTGGGTGTGTGCAGAGCTAGGGCCACTGCTGTACCATCCTCTTCCTCTGACTCTCGGACACAATCCCCAGCCTTCCTCCAGTGAAGGGGTGACTCTGCCAGCTGCATGCCCCTTGTCATGGCCACTGCTACCCAGCCATGGCTGCCTCACCCTCTACTAAGCACAACATCTCTGGTAATGGCTGCCCTGTGGCCTGCCCTGTGGCCTGCCCTGTGGCCTTTGCCTCCCTGGGGCTGGGGTAGCGCCCTCCCCAAGTCCTACTAGCCTCAGAGAAGGCTGTCCCTCCTCTCACTCTGACCTCTGGGGACCACCCAAGGTCCACACAACACCCTCTCTCTCCCTAATGATGGGCAAGGCGTAGCCCTCTACTCCTGACGGGTCCCTAACTCACTCAGCGGAACCCTCTGCTGCTCGCTGTTCACTCCCACCAACTGACACTTGGCGTTTGTCCCAGGCGCTTCATCTGTTTCTGCTGTCCCCCGGTGCAGTTCTGTGTTGTATTACACCTCCTTGTCAGTGTTGTGATGTCACCACCCTGCCTGGCGGTGCCCCATGGCTGGCACCCACTGGGGCCAGGGTCCTCCCAGGGGTCATCTGATGTGTGAGCGGCAGCAGGAAACGCCCTGGCGGGTGAGTGAGTCATGGACGCGGAATGTGCAGGCAGGCCCCCGTGGCCAGTGAGTAATGAGGTGTGGTTACTGGTGGCCGGCCTCGGGGCCGCCTGGATGCATCCATCACTCCTGGGCTGCCAGCGCCCAGCCCCCTGTGTGGACTCCGAGCATTTATCTTCCTGGTCAGAGTCCATGTGGGGATCAACCAATCACAGGCAGGGCCTGCCTTCCTGGCCCACCCGGAATCCCTGCTCAGTGCTCCCAGCTTGCACAGATGGTGTGGTGCAGCCCATACTGAGCACAGCGGGCAGGCCCAGACGCAGCTGGAGTGAGTGCCCAGGGTGGCCAGCAAGGGCGCTGGGGTTGTTGTGGAGCGGAGCAGTGTCAGCTGTACAAAGTGCTTCCCAGCACTTTCACAGTCAGATGTTGCACTGAATTGTGGGAAACTCCTGTCGCATCCTGGCTTGATCTCGCGGACTGAGCGTGCCCTGGTTGAAGAAGGGTGGCTGCCAGCAGAGCCAGCACAGCCGCAGTGCTAGTGCTGACCACAGCTGGGCGGCAAGGAGACCCAAGAGGGTTGGGAGACGAAGGGGTTCTGGGAGTCCGTGGAGGATACGTTAGTGTGGGCACTGCAGGATGGGCCCCACCGTCCACACGTTTTGTGACCTGCTAAGTGACGCCAATTATCACCCAGGTTCCCACATGGGCACAGGGCCCAAACAGCCCAGGGGGCAGATAGAGAAGGGTTAGGGTGGGGCAAATTCCTCTTAGCCCCACCCTGTGGGTGTGCTGCTTAGAAAACCCCATTCCAAACGATATTTTGCTGGCATAGTTGCATCTTTTGGGGGGTGGGAGAGTGGCCGAGAGTCAGGTCGTCTCACAGGAGAGCAGCCACTCTCAGGGTGTCTTACCTGGGCTCCTTGGGCACGGGGACGAATGGAGGAAGTAACCCCCTATAGACGAGCCGAGCAGTGTCCAGACAAACACCTGCAGTGAGGCATGTGTGAAGTGAGAAGTGTACGCAGCAGGATGCAGAGAAGGCGACTCACAGGGGACATCAACTAGGCCTGTGGACCCTGTTCAACTCACTCTGGGAAGGGCCTGGGGTCCTGGATCAGAACCCATGCACAGGGCCGGGGTGGGAGGCATCTGAGCCCTGGGGGCGACCAGGCCTCTGCACACGGCTCCTCCCAGTGGGCTCAAAACAGAGGGAGTGCCAACAGTGGGGTGGGGAGCAAACAGATGAACTGGGCTGTGTTGCCCTCACACGGCCCTGCCAGTACACAGGGCAAGGTGGGGAGGCCATGCCCTCCTGCACCTGCCCAGGGTGAACGTCTGGGGCCCATCACAGGCGCCCTGTTCTTGGTGGACCTGACCGTGAAATGCAGGTCCAAGAGTTAATGAGGCTGGGCTCGCCCTGGCTGGGGACCCTGGGGTGGCCAAGCTTAGCTGCAGCAAGGGATCTGCCATTCAGGGGAACGAGTTGTACTCGGTGAGTGTAAGTGGCAGGTTGTTCCCTTCAGCACCATCTCACTCGGTGCACAGAGGACTTCCAAGGACTTAGGAGCAGGCCATTGCCTGTGTGCAGTGTCTTTATCCATTAACCTCACCACCTCAAGGCTGTCCATGGGAGACAGCCAACATGGGGTGGCCTCCAGCCTTCAGCGAGAGGAACAGTGTGCGTAGCACAGCCCGGCTTGCACTTGGAGTTCAGGCAAGTCTGCGTTTGCTCCTTGCTGTACTTGGCTTGATGTGGAGAAAGTGATTTAATGTCTCAGGGTCTTGACAGCTGCATTCGAAAACCGGGGATACTTGTGGTGTCTTGTGCGTGGGTTGGTGGGAGAATTCAGCCAGATGCGGAGAGCAAAGCTGGCAGTGTCATCCCTGCCAACCGCACAGCCAGGCAGAGTACGCCCAAGCAGCAGCAGTGGTACCCTTCTGGGCTTCCATAGCACTTGCCAGCTCACACACACATCCCCACTGTTGGCTAGCTGAACCAGGAGCCCAATTGTCCCCACATGCCATGGACACAGTTGACTGGGAGTCCCAGGTCAGAATCAGACTGGGTGGATTTGAAGTCACTTCCCTACTGTGTCCAGACAGAAAAATCAGTTTCTGCAGCCTCTCCCCAGGGACCCAGTGGTCATTTGGAGACCCCATCCCAGTTGCACTAGAGTTTTCTTTCTCTCTCTCTATCTTTCTTTTTTTTTTTCTCTCTTACAAGTCTTGGGTGTAAGTCCTTGAGTCATTGCTGTGCAATGCAGGCACACCTGATGAAATATAGATTTGTTTTACTGAATTCTCCAGAGCCAGAAGTTAGCCACTGGGCAAGGGAGATTGCATGCCAGGAGCGACCTGAAAATAGAAAGTACAGCTTTTAGTGTTTCAGCGCAAATGAGCCAAGATGAGCAGGCAGGCCGAGAACTGCGCAAGGTACACCCGCGGTCTCGCCCCGAGCTCATCTCCCCCTCCTTTCTTCATCATCGCTGAACTTGGCCTTGGATGATGACCCCCTAAGGTTGTGGACCTGCCCATTTGCTACGTTCTGCGACAGTTTGTAAAAGCAGTGCGGACCGCCTGCTGCATACCGGGCTTCTTGGTCCAAGCTGGAGCCTGGCGAAATACGCAGTGGTGTTTAAGGCGGGAGAGCCCAACAATGTGCCTTGGTTTGGTGTTGAATTCTGAAATGTCTGAGCGTAGACTCAGCCCTCAGAGGAGGCTTTGTGAAGATGCTTTATTCGGGAGGTGAAACTCTGTGTTTTAAGGTTTATTTATTAATGTAACTGAAAAGATACACACATGCACGCACACACACACACACAGCTCCCATCCCCAGCTCACATCTCAAGCACCCACAACAGCCAGTCCATGGAAGAGGCCAAAGCTGGGAGCTGAGAATGCCATCCGGGCTTCCCAAGTGGGTGGCAGGAAGCCCCTTCGTTGAGCCACCCTGGCTGCCTGCTAAGGTGTGCCTTCTCGGGAAGCTGGAGCCAGGAGCCAGTGCCTGGTACTGAACATGGACTTTTGAACCGCTACACCAAGTTACCCCCTTTGTGTGCTGGGTTTCCAGGCTCACACTAATGCTTTGCTTTAGACAAAACTCTCTGAAACAAGATGTTCTCTTGGTCCTGGGCCCACCTTTGGGTGCTTGATATAGAACATGCATGTGGATTGGGATGCCAGCTAACAGTGTCTTTTGGGGTTAGAGCCTTAGTCAAAGCTGTTCCAAGTGAAGGGCACTTGGGGTGCCCCTTCAGCATCCCTAGATCTGTAGGGTCTGCATAGGGCCTGGAAACACACACATCTACCAGGGCTCGTTAGCTCCATAAGCAAGTCAGCGACTGTAGGAATGGCTCTTTGGCAACACTTCCCCCAATTAGGGAGCGGCCGACAGAGCAGACGCATCTGGGTTTCAGTTCAGCTCCAAAAATCCGGCCAAGGCTGACACCATAAGATCAGGAGGGTCAGTTCTGGCGTTTGGCTCAGAGTGACCCGCAGCTCACTCTGCCTGGGGAGCTGTTCCCCAGGATGTCCCCATGCTGGACTGGGACCGCTTCTGGCCTGACCCCACCAGCTTAGCTCTGTGCAACCAGGCTCTCAGGAACACAATCCCAGACTCCCCTGGGGCAGGCATCTCGGCTCATGTTCTGATGCCAGAGGCAAGCACGCGGCCCTCGCAAGCTGCCTGCCGGCCAGTAGTGGCTATTGCCTGTTTGCAGCCCATTGGGACAGGGATGGTGTTGGGGGCTGGGACAGTTCTCACCCTAGGAAAAGCATCAAGTCTCTCGGAGATTTGGTCCTTCAGAATCCAGATTCCGTCCTGGGCTGTGCAGCTGGAGACAGCTTTCCGAAAACTGCCGGCCAAGCGCAGTGTGTGTTGTGTCCCTCCCGGCTCCCTGCCCGCCTGGCTGCTCCCTCCAGCTCTGTCCCAGGCCTGTGCCTTCAGGGACAGGACGTGCAATGAAGCCTGAGACACTCAGGTCCCTGTGATCCGTGTGCTCTGTAGTCGTCAGCAGTGTGCTGGACGTAGGCTCCGCAGGCTGGTGGCCGGCTCCGGAGAGTCTGTCCTGCGGTGCCACCTTCTCCCATGGGACTTGGGGGAGCTGCCTGTGCTCCTGGTTCCAGGAGCAGTGCCGTCTGCAATCAGCTTCCCAGATCTTACCCTGCCGCTGTCCAAGTGCTTATTTCTGGGAACCGGTAACAGTGGAAAAAGACCGAGCCAATTCTCCTGACTTCATGCACAAGGCCCACTGTTTTCTCCAGGCCTTGGGTAAGCAGTGGCCAGGCCTCACTCCCTGGTGTCCATTAACTCAGCTTTATTGGAACAGTCCAGGGGCTGTGGGGTTGCTGTTGGCTTTACCAGCCCCTGAGGGCTACCTGGAGGAGGAGGCATTCCTCCAGGACTAGGGTCAAAATCACCTCCATGCCGTGTTCTAAGCTGACCGCCCCAGCGAGCTGTCCCAGCTGCCTGGCTGCTCTGCTGCCTGCCGGGAAATTGCAGGGGCGGCTGCGGGAAGGAGAGGGACGAGAGGGCAGCAAGTCCATGTGAGAGCGCCCTGCTGAGTGAGAGATCTGGCCAGGACTCTGCATCCAACTGTGACCTCAGGGATGCTCCCCAAGTTACAAAGGATTGACTTGGATTGTGTTACACTGTGATGAAAACGATAGGCATGCTTTGAACTTGGAGTTTGTCCTGGGCAGGCCCTGTCCCACCTGTTCTTCTCTCCCCAACACAGGGTGATGAGCACAGCTCCCAGGCAGCCCTGGCCCTCGGCAGTGCCTCTGCCGCTGAGCGGGGCTCCCACCTCGGTGTCTTTGGCTCATATGTGACTATTTAGGGTATTTTCATCTTGCAACAGGCTCATCGGATGTGGCCCCACAGCAAGTCACAGGGCATCTGTACTTTCACCTGTCTGGAGTTGGGGGAAGGTTGAGGCCCCAGCCTGCACTAAGCCAGCTGCGTCTTCATCTTCCGTGCTTGGCTGTCGCTGGACAGTGCCGATCCAGGAGCACCAGGTCGTGGTTGCCTAAGAGCAGAGTGGACCAGTGAGGCCCCCCATCCCCCTGCCAGCTGACCCCTCCCTGGGCACGTTCAGGAAGCTCCCGCACATGCGGCCAAGCCCTACTACATCAATCCTCGGGGCAGGCTGGGGTTTGAAAGCAGTTATCTGTGGGTTCCTTAGCGAAAACCAAACAACATTAATCCTGCCAAGACACACAGGCGACTGCCCTGGGAAGCCAGGCCCTGCTCTAATTACCTGCTGGGCACTCACAGGGGGCTGGCGCTGGGGCCGGGGGCGTGGCTGGCTTTGCAAACGGTATGGGTCACCCCAGTCAACCCCAGAGTCACCGCATCCCAGGTCCTGGGGGCTGTGGAGGTGGGAACAAAGCCTCCCCACCTCTCGGTCTCTGCCCCTGCAGGACCTGGCATGGGGTTTTCAGAAGATGCAGGGCCCAGGAACTATAATTTCTAAGGCTTTCCTTGCCTGTAGAAGCCAGAGCCAAGGTGACATCTGTTTATCTAGCTTAGAGCTCACAGTGGATGTGAGCCAAGCTTGACATCCGAAGGTCTGCGCTTCACAGCCGTGATAGGACGAACCTTTACCTGCAGTGGCCAAAGGCGAGCTGCTTAGAGCAGCCCTGTGTGTCCTCCTGTGACCTCATGGATGGCTGCGGGGAGCTAGCGTCCTCGTGGTCACCTACGTGCCGGCTTGCCCGTGCCTCCTCTTCCAGAACATCCCCGGGGAAAGCTCATTTCACAGAGATTCCGAAACGGGACTCCAACTTCACGAACTACGAAGGAAAAAAAAAAAAAGGCTGTTTTTCTAAATCCACATCCTAGCCACAGCTGCAAAGTGCACACTCTGGCCCCTGAGGCGACAGCGCCCACTCCCTGGTCCTGCTGTTAGGCTGGAAGGAACAGGCAGAAATCTGCCCTAAGAGCACAAAGCGGTGCAGTGGGACCCGCACGCCCAGGGCTGGCACCTTCCGCAGGGGCCGTGGGGGTGTTCCCGTCACTGTTGCACGCACATGCAGCCCCCTCTTTGCTCTTCGTCCCTGCTCAGAGCTCTCTCGTGAGGCTGGCCACAGGACCATTTGTTTATTTGTTTGCTTTTTTTCTTCTAGGCAGATGAATGTTGGGAACCCCGCAGCCCCCGCAGGAGAAGGGGTGATGTGCGTTGTTCAAAGTCAAGGCTGCCACAGTCAAGAGTTGTGGGATTGCTGATGGACCCAAGGCCACCTCCGGCTGCTTCTCTGCATGATCCTACGTAGGGAGCATGTGCCCACTCCCTTGAGAGCCGGCCAGCAGCAGGAACACGGGCGGGGGGCGGGGGAGGCATCAGGGCTCATGGGGAAAGCTGGAGACAGTCCATGGAGGAGCAGTGTGGTGATAAGGTTTTCTCCCTCCCGCAGTGCCTCCAGGGGCCCTCTGCAGGGAAGCGGTGGCTCCAGGAGCCCCAGGGGAGGGCCACAGGCAGCTGATTCCCACCACGGCGTTTTGCTAACCCCCTGGAAGGCACAGACCAAGCTCAGCAGAAGACCAGGGAGTCAGCTGGCAGCCCCACTGCTGGGCGCCACTGGGCTCCAGGGAATCAGGTGGCAGCCCCACTGCTGGGCGCCACTGGGCTCCAGGGAATCAGGTGGCAGCCCCACTGCCAGGCACCACTGGGCTCCAGGGAGTCAGGTGGCAGCCCCACTGCTGGGCGCCACTGGGCTCTTCAACACTCCTGCGTCAGGAGACCCATGACTCTGCCTCCTTATGAAAAACAACCAGAGGTTGGTCAGTGATTTTGGAAGAGTTATATGAGGGGGCAGGGCAGGGAGAGCTTGCCCATCCTCTGGTTCACTCCCTAGATCTCTGTAGCAGGCAGCGCTGGGCCAGACAGGAGCCAGGAGCTTCATCTGGTCTCCCAGGTGGTGGCAGGGGCACAGGGATTGGGCCACCCTTCGCTGTTCTTCCAGGCATGTTAGCAGGGAGCTGGATCGGAAGTGGAGCAGCCGGGACATGAACCTGTGGCATGGCAGGTGCTGGCTTACTCCAGCTAACCACAATGCTGGCCAAGACTCCATGTTAATTTTATGTTGGTACAAGTATTAAAAAAAAAAAAAAAAGACGCTTCCAGGCCACCTAGTGGCATGAGCTGCTCACTTACACGATGAGCGGGCAGCAGTGGGACAGACCCTCCACCACGCAGGCTGCGCCTTCGCGGCTCATTTGCCGTCACAGCAACGAGTATCCTTGCTAATATTCCTCCAGCAAACCAAGTCCAGCTCTCACTGTCCGCCCCTGAGCCCTTGTTGCTCATTCCCTGTATCCACTAATGTCTCCAGAGAATTTGAATGTGGAGTGAAGGCTTGTGTTCCGAGGAAGGCTGGGGTGTGAGCTGCCCAACGGTGAGCCTTGCATCCCGTGAGGTGTCCAGTCCTGTGTGTGATGCTTCAGGTCCCATGCAGCTTCCTGCCAATGTGCCTGGAAAGCAGCCCAGACGGGCCCCTGTCACCCACGTGGAAGGCCCGAATGAAGCTCCTGGCTTTACCCTGACCCGGCCTTGGATGTCGCAGCCATCTGGGGAGTGAACAGTAGATGGAAGAGCTCGCTCCTTCTGGTCGTCTGACTTTAGAATAAATGCATCTTTAATAAAGAAGGCAAGACTGAGTGAGGAGCTGCTGTTTCTGGGCCTTCCCTAAGGGTTTCCTTACCCTGTCATTGTTACTTGCACTTTTTAAAGACAGCAACAAAAAAATCAAATTACGGTTTAAATTTGTAACCTGTCTTGATTACGTCTCAGCAGAAATGGAAGAAATACATGGCACAAAGTAGCTCTCATCTGTTGGTGTTGGGGTCGGCCTTCAAAATTAGGCAAGGTTTGGAAGTGACAGTTCCTTGGTGAGCCATTGCTGAAAGAGAGCTAGCCTGTGGCTGGTGTGGTGGCACAGTAGGCTAGGCTTCCACCTTCAGCACCAGCGTTCTCTGTGGGTGCAAGTTTGAGTCCTGCCTGCCCCACGTCTGATCCAGCTCCCTGCTTGTGGCCTGGGAAAGCAGCGTGGAGGTTCCAGTCCTTGGACTCCGCACTTCTGGCTTCTGACTTTAGAGTGGCTCGGCTCTAGCCGCTGCAACTATCTGGGGAGTAGATCAAACAGATGAAACATTTCTCTCTCTCTCTCCCTCTCTCCCATGCTTGTCTTTCTCTCTGGAATTCTGCTTTTCAAATCAAAACAAAACAAAACAAAATCTTGAGAGAGAGAGAGAGAAAGAGAGAGAGAGAAGCTGGCCTTGGGAAAGGCCAGGGAAGCCACATGTTGGAGGAGGTATGGACATTGAGTGGAGGAAGTGCTGCTTCCTCCCGCCCCCGCCCGGCCCGGCCCCCCAGGACAGAGCCCACCCTGCTGACACAGCCACCTCAGGGCCTCCTCCATGGTCACGGCCACATGTGTGTCAACGACCTCAGGCCCTTCATGACCAGCAAGGCTGGGGGCTGAGGGTGACCCTCACGCCCAGCCTTCATTTTTTTTTTTTTTTTTTTAAGATTTATTTAGCTTTATTGCAAAGTCAGATATATATAGAGAGAGGAGGAGAGACAGAGAGGAAGATCTTCTGTCTGATGATTCACTCCCCAAGTGAGCGCAATGGCCGGAGTCGCGCTGACCTGAAGCCAGGAGACAGGAGCCTCTTCTAGGTCTCCCACATGGGTGCAGGGTCCCAAGCCTTTGGGCCGTCCTCAACTGCTGTCCCAGGCCACAAGCAGGGAGCTGGATGGGAAGTGGGGCTGCCAGGATTAGAACCAATGCCCATATGGGATCCTAGTGCATGCAAGGAGAGGACTTTAGCTGCTAGGCTACCGCGCTAGGCCCCCAGCCCTCATCCTTCCTGCAGTGCGGGGGTGTTGCTTTTGAGGTGACCCGGGACAGACCAGAAAGACGCCGTGTGGGGCAGGCTGATGGACGTGATGACCCAGCACATGCGTGTTCACAGTCAGCTACACACCTGGTGCTCCTGAAGCTGACAGGCGCAGTGTCGCCAGGGATGCCAAGTGCGCCTCTCCCCGGGACACACCACGCACCCGTATGGCTTCGTTTAGAGAAGCAGAGAGCCAGGAGGGTACAGGGTTTCCTCTGCGCACTCCGTGCCCGCTGGCCAGGCCCTTGTAAACAGCAGTCCATGACCACCCATGGTCTTAAAGAGATAGATTTCCCAGGCCACGGTCCTCGCAGGTCAGCAGCTGCCACAGTAGCTCCCTGGAAAGTGCAGCTCCGTGGCGTGTCAGCTGTGACAGCAACGAAATGGAGCCAAAAGCCATCCTTTGAACAGGGAGCGGCAGGGACAGCTGCTGCCCGAGTGCCCCCGCTCCGGGGAGGGGCGGGGCAAGCAGCCAAGGCCATGCGCACCACCCAGGGCCTGCAGCCGCAGCCAAGACCCCTGTGTGTGCACACGTGTGTGCCAGTTCCCTACGTGTGTCTGAAGCAACGTGAAGTCGATGGTGAGTCTTCGGCATCTGAGAGGCTCACACACAGAAGTTCCGCTAGTTGTATCCCACTTGGACAACTCACCCTCGCTGATGCTGAGGTCCCGTGCTGTGAGCTCAGTGCAGTCCCGGCTCCGTGGCTCAGAATTACATAACTGATTCCATTCTGCTTGGGTAACCATGGTTAATCAAGTCAGAACCTTCTAGATTGCATCTCAGTGGTGGGTGACTACAGAGTGCCAACCGGGCCTAGCTTCATCTGGCAACCTCAGTGTGTGCCCTGGACCGGCAGGTTTCCAGCCGTGTGATGTGTCACTCAGGGCTAAGCTGCAAAGGATGGCAGCTGCCCCTGGACAGGTGGGTGGGTTGGGGGTGCCCACCATGGCAGCACTCAAGAGCCTGCAGTTGTGGGGTCTTCGAGTCAGCTGTGGGGGAGGAGCGAGAGCCATTTAGCTCAGCTCCCGCCTGCTGAGTGCCGCCTTGGCATCTGGTCTTGGAGGGGTGTGGGGTTGGAGCTCGTGGCTATGCAGCTGTGTCTGACCATGACAAACACACACTGGGGCCCTCCCACAGTCCTCAATGGGGGCTTGTGCCTCAGCTGCCCATGATCAGCCAGGACACCTTACATGGGCTGGCAAGCCCAGGAAATGCCTGCTGTGTGAATGTGCCAGTACAGGATGCCCTGTGTGTAGGTGAACAGGTGGAAAGTACTGCATGGTGGGTCTTTCTCCTGAAGTCCAGGCCTCCTGCTGACCCTTGAGCTGGGACAATGGTGGCCTTGGCTGTGAGTGGCCCCAGGCACAGGTGCTGAGGGTCTGTCGCCTTTCACCTCCCCAAGAACAACAGGTGACTAACATTGTCATGGCCACGTGTCTGGCTCTGCACTTTCTGGTTGGTTAGAGCGGAAGGCGAGTGTGGGTCCCGTGCCCGGCTTGCACAGGGCTCAGGGTGAAGGCTGAGGGTGAGTGTGGGTCCCGTGCCCGGCTTGCACAGGGCTCAGGGTGGCGGCTGAGGGTGAGTGTGGGTCCCGTGCCCGGCTTGCACAGGGCTCGGGGTGGCGGCTGAGGGCGAGTGTGGGTCCCGTGCCCGGCTTGCACAGGGCTCGGGAGGGCGGTTGAGGGCAAGTGTGGGTCCCATGCCCGGCTTGCACAGGGCTCAGGGGGCGGCT
This sequence comes from Ochotona princeps, assembly GCF_030435755.1. Lineage (NCBI taxonomy): Eukaryota > Metazoa > Chordata > Mammalia > Lagomorpha > Ochotonidae > Ochotona > Ochotona princeps. Next base: position 105,893,371 of record NC_080836.1, read on the forward strand.
CACCTGGAGCTTACCTGTTGGCCTTTCCAGCTAGTTCTGGGAAACCTCTTGTCCTCTCTCTGCTTCTCTGGCTTCCGCTCCAGGCTCCATTGACCAGGGCCTCTGGGCCCACAGCTGCCTGATGCCCCACGGACAGTGGACAACCACAAGGCCTCCCCGTCCCTCCAACCCGCGTGTGCAGAGCAGGCAGTGTGGGTCTCCTCTCCCAGGGTCTTCTCTGCCGTGGCCTCGTGGCACATCGACTTCCGGGCTGCTTGTACGTGTGGGGAGCCCTATACAGCCCTGCCTGGCTGGAGGCCGACTCAGCTAGCTGGGCTCACGGTGTCCCTTTGCAATTCCGGTGCTGCCTGTGGCCCCGCAGTTTGTTTGTTTGTTTGTTTGTTTGTAGGAGCTGTGTGATTCAAGGGACAGGAGGAAGGCACACAGCCCTGGTCTCTGCCCCCTGGAATGGGTCTTCGTCTGAGCTACAGTTGTGGACACCCCAGGGGCAGGCGCTGCCCCAGGCCACGGTGATGACTGAGGGTCAGACACCTTACCTGCGGGGTGGGGGGGAAGGTTTGCCTCTACCTCCAGGGGCCTCAGGTGGCTGCTCTGTGGGTGTGTGCAGGTGGCAGCCGGCCAGGCTCTGCGCTGGGTGTGTTGTCCTCTGGGTTCCTGCCTTCGCTCCTGCCCTCCTGCTGGCTCTGTTCAGAGATAAGGAGGAATTGCCTGCTGGGGTGCCCGGCTGGTCTGCAGTGGACAGGCAAGGAGGCCAGCCTGGGGAGCCTCTTTCGGGTCTCCTGTGTGAGGCCACACCCCCGTGATGTCCCCTGTCCTGGGTTGCACCACACTGGCCTGTGAGGTCTCCTAGTCCGTGGTGCCATCGGCTGGGTGTGGTCTACCCTGTGACGTCTGTCCATGGCTGATGCTTGCCCAGGCCACCGACGACAAGCTTCTCACGGCCACAAAACTGATTCTGTCAGACACAAACATTTCTTAAAACAAAACAACAAAAACAAAAACCAGAACATTCTCTGACTCCTGTCACTGTTAGCTTTACTTAGAAGGATGTGTGTGTGTGTGTGGCGGCACGGGTGAGACCAGTGGAGGTCAGAGTGCCGTCTTGTCAGTCCCATCTCTGTGCCCAGGGCTCTGCTCGTTCTGCTCAAGGGCCGAACCTGCCTTCCCGCCACGATCTCCTTCCGCGACACCCTCGTTGTCCGCAGCGCCCATCACCGTGTCTGCAGGCTTTTCTAAAACTGCTCTCCCAGGACTGGCACTGTGGGGTAACAGCTTCAGTTGCCACCTGCTGTGCCGGCATTCCATGGGTACTAGAGTGTGCCTGGGCTACTCCACTTCTCATCCAGCTGTCTTCTAATGTGCTGGGAAAAGCAGCACAAGATGGCCCAAGTGTTTGGGTTTCGACTACCCATTGGGGAGACCTGGATGAAGCTCCTGGCTCCTGGCCTCAGCCTGGTCCAGCCCTGGCTGTTGTGGCCACTTGGGGAGTTAACCAGCAATGGGAAGATTTCTCTCTCTCTCTCTGTGTAACTCTTTCAATGAACAAATCTTCAAATAAATAGAACCGCTGCCACAAGTTTTCCAAGTCTCCCATGCTAGCCTGTGCCCTTCAGACGGGCAGGCAGTTGGCACTCGCTTCCTGCTGCTCCACCTGGCAAGCAGGGTCCCCCGTCCTGGCAGGTGCCTGTTTTGGGGAGCAGAGCAGGGTCCCGATCACATCCTCCCTGTCTCAGCTGCCAGGAGCTCAGGGCTGAGCCCGGTGCCGTGGCGGACCTCATTCATCTCCGCCGAGCTTTTCTGCTAAAACATTTGCCTCTCCCACTTTATTTTTGGGCTTATGTCTCTTTCTTTTTTCTTCAGTGGCTCTGGGATTTATTGCATCTTTCTTAGTGTAAATTGCCCCAAACCTTCGCTGGAAAGGGGCCACCTCCTCCCCTCCCTTTCTCACCTCCAGCCCGACTGTGGCATGGGCTGCAGACTGACCGTCATGTGGAGCTGGAGGTGGAGGGAACAAGGCTGGCAGCGACCAGACAGCAGCATCAGGCGTGAGCCCCAGGCTCGCCCAGCTCCCGTCCCTGGGCCTCACCCTTCTCGTCTGAGAAAAAAAGACTGGCCGTGCTGTCCTGTCCAGGGCTTGGTGGAACTCAGTCAGTGAGAGGGGCCTCCTGGGTGTGTGGCTCCGGGAGTGGTCAGAGTCCATGCGTGGGGCTGGCGTTGGACCAGCACCAGCTTGGATTCCTTGGCTGGGTCATCTTTGGGATGTGAGGTCGGATGGGCCAGGAGCCTGTGCTGTGTCCTTACAGGATCTCTTCCTCCATTGCTCGTCATCTGCTGGAGGGCAGGCTCGGGTGGGAACGGGCTGAGTTCAAGGCAGGACCCTGGCACCTGGCGTGGTCTGCAGTCACCCTGTTCCTCTCCCTGTGTCCTAGCAAGGGGCTGCTGTTGAGGCACAATGAGTTAGGCAGCTGCTATGAGGCCAACATCCCTTGCTCCACTTCTGATCCAGCTCCCTGGGATCCAGGGGGTACTTGGGCCCCTACCACCCACGTGGAAGGCCCCAGTGGGGTTCCAGGACCTGGCTTCAGCCTGCTCGCCCCGGTCACCGTGGATATTTGGGGAGTAAACAAACAGATGAGCGGTCTCTCTTTGTTTCTCTCTTCCTCTCCATTCCTTTCTGTTACTCTGCGTTTAAAATAAATCAGTAGATCTTGAAGAAGAAGAGGAGGAGGAGGAGGAGGAGCATATAAAGACACTGACAGCGGAGGGAAAGGTCGGGAAGGTAGGAGCGAGTGTTGGGACAGTAGCAGCTGTGCAGGCTGCGTGGCTGACACCCCTGATTGTCTCTCTGCAGGGCACTGGGCCTGTGAGAAGAACACCAGACCACCTGATGGAAGGGGGAAGGGAGAGGGGGCTGTGGGAACAAGGTGCCACCAACCGAGCTGCCAGCGCAGCCGAGAGTGTCCAGCCACGCTGCGGAGGCCACTGTAGACCTGTGAGGTGGCCGTGTTGTTTCAAGTAGCTGGGTTCTTGGCATCCGTGTAGAGACCCGGATTGCGGCCCTGGCTTCCAGCTTCACCCAGTTCGCACTATGGCTGGTGTGGCATCTGATGGGGGCAAAGCCCATAAAAGCCCTCTCCTTTTGTCTCTGAGTGTCAAATAAATCAATAAGCAAGGACTTTGAGGAAGTATCATTAACAACAGGAAATAGTTGGAGCCAACTCACGTATCTCTTGAAGAGAACGACTGGGAACCCAAAAGCTGCCCACACAGCAGAGTGCTCCAGCGCTGTGGGGACGCATGAGGCCAAGGCACATGCACAGGTGCGGTCCTGCTCTCCTGGTGACCGGAAATCCGTACACAACGCACTCCGCCCCAAGCCTCTCTCTGCATTTTGAAGGTATTGCGTGTCCCTGTTGGCTCCATGTGTGAACATGCTGAGCAAAGTTCTAGAAAGACAAGGGACACGGGCTTCCTGCAGTTCCTTCTGGGTGGGATGAAGTCCACGGCAGGTGAACGTGAGTCTCTCCTGACACACATGAAGGCTGCAGCTCCTAACCTGCAGTCACTGGAAGCGGGGAGAGTGGTGCTTGCCTGGGGGGCTGGGAAAGACCCCCAAAGACCCCTCTGGCTACCACCCGGACTGCATGCCGCTGGTTCTCTCCATCGTTCCAGACTCATGGCCCCAGTCGCACTGTTGCTTGCCTCTAATCAGCAACGTGCCCCTCACTGCCAGGTCTGTTTTCTGCACCGGGATTAGCAGGCGTCTCAGCTGGCTGGTTGCAGTCTTCACGAGAAAGATTTCACAGATCTCGCCTGGGGCCTGCGCCCTGATTAACATGCCCTTGGCCTGCAGGCATCCTGCTGGAATCCTTCTGGGACAGTTCTGCCTGGTACCCTAATGCCAGTGGAATGTGCATGCAGAGGGCGGCGTGGGGGCTGCAGATGGAGGGAGCAAGGGGCTCCTTAACCGCTTCTTGCCTGGCAAGAAGCCGATGTGGTCCTGAGAGAGTAGGCAGGGTGGGTGGTCTTGATCTGGGGTGCTGGCCTTGGAGAATGAGTCCCGTGTTTCAGGGAACAGCAGGCCTGGATATCAGGGAACAAGGTCTTGGGGAGACCTGCATGGAAACCTTTGTTCAAGTTTTCACTTTGTACAACAAATAGAAGGGGGGCTGGTGCTATGGTTCAGGAGGCCGAGCTGCCACCTGCTGCACCTGTGTTCGATTTTAGGATGCTGGCCTGAGGCCCAGAACTCTGCTCTGATCCAGCTCTGAGCCTACTGGGGAAAGCAACGGAAAATGCTCAAGTCCCTGCTACCCACGTGGGTGACAGAAGGGAGGTTGTGGTGCAGCCCTGGCTATTGTGGTGAGCTGCAGGAGTGAACCAGTGGATGGAAGATTTCTATCTTGTCATTCTGCCTTCCACATAAACAGATGAACAGATTTTAAGAAGAAGAAACATGTTCCTGGCTACAGAAGGTAGAAACATCTGTGATTTTGTTGAGTGACGTCATTGTAAGACAGTATCAGATCTTAGCTAAAAGATGCAGTTTCATGGGCAAAGGCTCCATACACCTGCCCAGCCGGTGAGCCTTGGGTGGCTAGAGTGCACTCCACACTTGTGTGGGTGACTGTGGCACACAGCGTGGGAGGTCAGGGGTCAGAAGGTGTTTCATTGGGCTGGGCCCCCTGGGGATTTTCTGGGGAGAATCTGGCTCCTGCCTTGTTGGCTTCCCCCATGCTTGGCTGGCGGTCACTTGCTGTGCTTTTTTTTTCCACCTCTGCTCTGTCTGCACATGGCCTGGGACTGAGCTGGCACGCAGTGGGTACCTGGGATGCACACGGTGAGAGAATGAACAAGTGGATGAACTAATGAGTGAGGATGCCAGGAGGTTTCTGTGAGCATCGTCCCATCATGGAAGTTGATCCAGGGGTGAACGAGGCTGAGTAACCATGCCGCCCCTTGTGGAAGGTTCTGGGCCTTCACCACGTGACCGTGGACCAGGGGCAGATGAGGCTGAGTGCCCATGCCGCCCCTTGTGGAAGGTTCTGGGCCTTCACCACGTGACCGTGGACCAGTGGCAGATGAGGCTGAGTGCCCATGCCGCCTCTTGTGGAAGGTTCTGGGCCTTCACCACGTGACCGTGGACCAGCGGCTGATGTTCGAGCCAGAGCATTCCTCAGCCCCAGATGTGGGGGCCTCCCATGAAGGCTTAGCTATTGGGTGTCTTAGAATTCAGAGGATGCTGTTGACATTCCTTAGGTCATGAGTTCTTGCACAATCAACTGTCTGTGTGTTTACTGTCAGCAAAGGAGACCCAGGGGTGCAGGTTGGTTCAGTCATTCATTCACTTAGGCCAGGGCATGCTGAGCAGTGCCAGACACCGTGACCAAACAGGCCTAACATCTGTTAGCTCCCCAGGGACACTCAGGCTGGCAAGCCTGTTGCCTTCCATGCAGAAGAGCAGGGCCAGCAAAGACACTTCAGGGTGTGAGAGAAGTAGGTCCCAGTGCCTCAGGGCCTGGGCAGCCTCCCTGCTGAGGGACATGTGGTGGGTCACGAAGGAGGATGAGTGATTTTCTGGGCGAGGAAGTCGGGCTCTTGTTGAGAACTGGGTCTGGGGGAAGGGCAGATCCAGCCTGAGGCAGCCGGAAAGCACGCCGACTAGTTGACACAGGTGAAGTGTGGACAGGGCGGATCTGAGAGGTGAGAGGCTCCGGGGCCTGCGATGGAGAGGAAGTGATGGCAGAAGCACGAGGGCCGTGCGGCAGGTGACGCTGGAGGCGGGGGGCCTTGAAGAGCACGGCCCAGCTGTTAGTCTCTGCAGCATGAGGCTCAGGCAGCAAACTCCACATGTGGAAATGGGGGCCTGTCCGGCACCTCTATTCGCAAGGGGAGGCCAGACAGCCCCTCACTCCCTGTCTTATCTGAAATTCCAGCCTGAGGACCTAGCCTGTGTTGGGTACCTTGTGGCCTGTGAGGTTAGGTCGCTGCCTGCAGTGCCCGCATCCCGTATGGGCACTGGTTTGGTTCTCAGCGGCACTGCCTTTGATCCAGCTTCACAAATGCCCCTGAAATGCATGGCAGATGGAAGTGCTCTCTCTCTCTCCCTCTTTCTCTCCTTCTGTAACTCTGCTTTTTTCCCCTGGAGTCCACACAGTGGCCGAGTTTCCAGTGATGGCAGAAGAGTGTGTACACACTCCTTGACAAATTGCAGCAGGAAACGCTGCTGTCCGAGGCACACCTGCTCTGCACCCTCTTACCTGTCAGCACACACCTGCTGCAGGAGCTTCTGGAAGCTGGTTCCGCTGGAACAAGGAATGGGAGGAGCTAGTGTTGCCTTCCTTTTATATACCTGCTGTTTCCTCTTTGCCACTGTTGTGTTGTTTCACGTGGGTGCTCACTGGGACGACTTAAATACCTTATGGATAAGCAAGATAGAACACTTTGCTTGAAAGATGCCTTTTGATGTCGGATGGGCAGAGGTACACAGAGCAATGTCTTCTCAACATTGGCCACAAATGAACTTACATGGCCGCAACACCTAGAGCTGGCCCAGACCAAAGCCAGAACCCTGGGGCTCCATGCAGGTCTCCCATGTGGATGGCAGGGGCCCAAGCACTTGGGCCATCCTCTGCTGATTCCCAGGCCACAGACGGGATCAGAAGTGGAACAGCCAAACTCACTAACCAGCACCTGTACGGGATGCCAACATCACGGGCACTGGATTCACCTGCATGGGCCTTAAGAGGGTGCATAGTAAAGCCTGGGCCTTTGAAGAGCCCCAATGAGCAATGCGCAGTGGGATGGAAAGCAGTTGGTATAACGAGAAGACAGCCAAGGATGCCCCGGGGAGTCGCTGGCTGTAAGTATGGGTGCTAGCTGCACACTTCATTTCTGTATTCCACTCCATGTTTCAGATGTTGCAGGAATCGAAGATTTCCCTTAAGTCCCGAGCAAGCCAGTTCTCCAAGCCGCTGCCTCCCAGGCCTCTTGGCTGCACCCTGAGCCCATCACGGAGGGTGTCTGGGTGCATGGACAAAGGCCTGGCCTGGGGGCCCAGGCAACTCCTCTTTCCCAGGCCCCTGCTAGTGTTCACGGCCTGGGTGCTCACCATTGTGCACATGTGTGCCTTTTAGACGGGGCCATTTGTCACCGTCACCCGTCCCCAGCTCACTCCCCGCATGAGAGGGCCAAGTTCTCAGGGTCTCCCCGTGGGGGAGTTGAGCCAGGCCCCATGGTGCCGCTGCGGAATGTCCGGCTCCTGGAAGTGGGGGGCCCACAGCCTGGTGGGTCCCAGGCACTGCCAGTCCTGGCTCAGCTGGACTGGCCTTTCCGAAGGGCAGCGTTTGAAGGCTCCAGGGCTGGAGCTCATCAGACGTGGTTTGGTTTAGGCAGATGGCAGTGAATGATCTGCAGGCAGAGCTGGGGGACCATGTTTCCCTCTGGGACCCACAGGTCTTGGGGTCCTACCGATGAGCCCAGGAGATGCCTGCCTGGAGTGTGGTGGGCACTTGCAGGGCCTTCCCTGCTTCATGTCAGCTTGTCATGCTGTCACTCAGTGTGCGGCTTGGGAAGAGGGCAGGGAAACTTGTCTGTCACTTAAGAGATCCCTGAGCCCATCAAGGTAGCAGGTATCCTACCTGAGACCCTTGCTGCTTTGTCCCTGCGGTTTGCTTCTGTCTGGGTCTGACCTCACCACCTGCTCTCCCTGGGGTGTTGGCTTCTTGTGTGTCTTCTACCTGGTTGTAAATTTCTGGCACTGGCGTAGTGGCACAGTAGGTTAAGCCATCCACTGTGATGCCAGCATCCCGTATGAGCACTGGTTCGAGTCCTGATTGCTCCACTTTTGATTCAGCTCCCAGCTAACGAGCCTGGGCAGGCTGCAGGGATGACCCCAGCACATGGACTTCTGCTACCCATATGGGATTACCTCACTCTTGTCACGATATCTAGATGCTGAGGCTCAGGGAAGACCAGGGTGCAGCCTCTGTAAGAAAGAAGATCCCTACCCTGGCAGGTGGGGTGGACAGGCTGTACCCTCTCTGATCCTTTGGGATGGGACCTTCCTGGTGTCCCAGCCTTCGACAGCTCAGGTGGAAGGGAATGGGTGTAGCCCTGACCCGGTCAGACCCTGTGGTTGCCAGGCCTGTGTGCCCCTGAGCCCCTGGAGCGGGACTGGCTTCTCACCTGTGCTTTAGCAGCTTATGGGATCTCTTGCATTGCTGGTGATGCCTGGAGGGAGGCTTGGCCAGCCTGGGCACAGCTCTGGGCTGTCCTCAGGCTCCTGGGATGCTCCGGGGTCTCCATCCCTTTTGGGAGGTTATAGCCTGAACTAAGGGGGTGCCCTTGTTAAGTGTACAGGTGAGGAGGGGACAGACGTGCCATGGCAATCCCTGGGCAGAAGAATCCAGAGTCCTGGCTCAACCGCTGGGGGATACTCGGGGCCAAGAGCAGCTCAGCTTGGAAATGGACTGCCCGTGCTGTGAGGAGGAAGATGAGGGAACATTGGGGTTTGTGCAGGAGAACATCTGGGGGTCAGCTCAGTCCTGGGGGCCCCAGGTGCTCCTCATCATGCCTTGCCTTGGGCTGCCCATCCCAGCCAGTCTCCCCAGCAGTAGGAAGCTTGTTGTCAATACTGCTGCCATGTTCTGACCACGTGGAGACCGCTGAGCAGTCCCCGGCCCTCTCCCCGCGTGTGCTGGGATGCCAGGCCCAGCCCAGGGTGTGCAGCAGCAGGGCGGGGCCGGCTGCAGTGGCTGGCTCCGGGGCCCTCCTCCTCCTCTGTTGGGGGACAGTGGCCCTCAAGGGCAGAGAGATGGCTATGTTGCCCAGCACCATGCCTGTGAAGGGCTTAGCACCGTGGCAATCAACACGCCGATATGATCAATATGATGGTGATTATTGTTCTCTGGAAGTAAATGAAGTTTCACCTCCACCAGCCTCAAAACTTGAGTAAGTTTGGCCTAAAATTGTTAGTGAATTGTACCCCACCCACCAGGACATGTAAACACATTGTAACCTGAGAGTATATCCTGTGACCAAGCACTGGAGTGCAGCCAGTGAGAGTCGGCCAGCTTGGGCCAGTCACGGGCTGCCAAGTGATCAGACCATGGGCAGAAGGCAGGTAGCAGTGCGGGCAAGCAGGTGGCTTCTCCGGGGCCCTTTGCTCTGGCTCTCGGTAGAATCCGCGCAGGTGGTGGGCTGGAGCTCTGGTTGCTGCCCCACTGCAAAGCCTTCTCTTGCTCCAGCCAACGTTGTCGGACTGAAAAGGTGCTGTGAGTTAGCAGCTCATACCTCCCCTATCCCATTTCCCCGAGTCCCACTGTCATCCTCCACTCTGGAGAATGGGCACAGTGGGCAGATGGGCATGGGGAGGCCTCACACCTCTCCCCTCCCTCCCCACTCAGGCTTCTTGTCTGTCATGGAGGAGCAGGGTCAGCAGGCTCGCTCGGTCCCTTGGGGTCACCCCGCTCCAGGGCTCCCCCAGTACCTGCTGGGTGAGACTGGAGTGAGCGGATGTTCCTGGCGCTAGCTTTCAGTTGGTCATGTGTTTTTGAACTTGGCCTTGACAAAAACTGAGCCTGTTCATTTCCTGGAACTTCCATTGATTCCAGTGGTTTTGCACGGCAGAAGTCTTCCCCTCACAGCTCGGGTGTCCCGGGGTCTGAAGTCAGGACTGCTTCGCCCTTGGGGGTCCAGGGAGGAATCCCCCCGTCTTTCACTATGTCCTCGGCTTGTGGCCACAGCACAGCCCTCTTGTCCCTTACAGCTGGGCTTCTGTTTTCTTGCAGGAGGTAGACATGTCTTCTGTAGGGAGCTACAGAAGGGGTGTTACTATTCACCCACAGGGCTCAGCCTGAAGTAGAGGGGGCCCTCCAGCCTCAGGGAACTCAGCCTGAAATAGAGGGGGCCCTCCAGCCCCAGGGAACTCAGCCTGAAATAGAGGGGGCCCTCCAGCCCCAGGGAACTCAGCCTGAAATAGAGGGGGCCCTCCAGCCCCAGGGAACTCAGCCTGAAATAGAGGGGGCCCTCCAGCCCCAGGGAACTCCAGGCTCACCTGCATCTGTGTGTCATCTTCATTCCCAGGCCTGCTGCAGCCAGCTGCCCTGGACACTGCGGTCAACACGCTTAGCCACCATCTTACCAAGACAGTGTCATCGGGCCACCGTAGTCAGAATCCAGCAGTCAGGAGGCTTGACCTTGCAGCAGATCACCTGAAATTTGGCCCCCAAGCTCCTGTTCTTATCTGCAGCTGGATGGGCTAGTGCACGGTGAGCCTCCTGGCGGCTTCTTCGGGCTGCCCATCCCTGCCATGCTCAGGGCCCAGGGCGCAGCTCTGCTCAGGTGATGAGGACGTGCCATCCTCAGTGGCACCACGCTGACCTGCAGCAGTAGCCAGTATCCTTGACATGTGAGCTCTCGGGGTGGCAGTCACTGGATGGGTCTTGATGGCCCCCCACAGAGTCAGGCTCCCAGGCCGCTGCAGCACAGAGCTGCGCTGACCTGTCCCTCCAGCCAGGCTGTTGTCCCCACTCCCGCGCTGCCATGCTCGGGGCAGTCACCGGGGGTTCTGTCTTCATCCCTGGACTGGCCCGGCCAGGGCCGCTCTCAGGGCCCTCGCAGTGGCGACCCACTGTTTTTAGTGTTGCCATCTCTGATGCTTTCTGTTCTTACACAACCGATTGTGTTTCCTCACAGCTTTAAAAAATTTTTTCTTTCTGGTGAGTTGTATAAATATCAATTAGAGGTTTGAACTTTTTTTTTTTTTTTTTTTTTTTGGGGGGGCCAGAGGAAGCTTTTAAAAGCCCAGCTGTCCTTTGTCATTTTGTCTTCTGTTCCGATTCCCCAGGCCACAGTACACACAGGTAACATGTCCCTGAGTTTTAGCTTGAAGCTGCGCCTTCGGAAACATTTGCCTTTCGTTTTCTGCCAGCCGAGGAAGGTAGGTTTGCTTTAACGCATCTCAGTATAATCTTTATGAAACTCAGGATACGTGGGAAAGGCAGAAAGCTTTTATTTTTTAATGGCTGGTTTTGTCTGACTTGTGGATGCGAGAAGGCACGAGGCCTCTCTGCACACGTGGAAGGCGGATTCAGATGGGGTTTAAACAAGGCCCACCATCGGTGGCTTCATCAGAGCTTTAAAAATTTAGAGGACAAAGAACAACTGGTGCAACAGACGCTGCCCTTGGCTCTCTCGCTGGGCATCGGCCACTACAATCCTGACAGCCTGAGGAGTCTTCCAGCTGCCCTTGGCTCTCTCGCTGGGCATCGGCCACTACAATCCTGACAGCCTGAGGAGTCTTCCAGCTGCAGTGGGGGGCTTTGAAGTGGTCTCCACTGCAGACCCTGTCTGTGTGGCGTTGGGGTCTGCATGTCCGTCGGTGGTACCAGCTATGGCAGTGTCGTCCTTCAGTCCTCCATCTGTCCAGGGATGCCCCGGCATGGCGTCACAGTGTGCACAGGGTGGGCAGCACAGCATGGCAGAGGGGGCCCCCTCCCCACCCAGATCCAGGAGGAGAATTCCTTCTGGGACAAAAGCCCAGGTCCTGATAGACAATGGGCAGGGAGACAGCTGACACTCGAGGTGGGAGGCGACCAGAGCAGCGGAAGGAGCAGGCCAGAGGCAGTCAGGTAAGGCGGCGTTAGGGTTGGCTAGTGAGCCTGGGGAGGGCACGGGCAGCTGAGGCCTGCACTGTGTGCAGGGTGGGGTTAGCAGGGGGTTAAGATAGAAGACTTGTCAAAATGCCCACAGATACAACCAAATCCCCAGCACTGAGGGCTTATGGATGAAGTCCATCCCTGTGTCTGAAACTCTGGAATGTTCACTGGACGCCATTAGAGGCTGCCCGTCTCTAAGCAAGCACCACACTGAGGCCTGATTTGCTTCTGGGTCTAGAAGAAAGTCCCCAGTTGGGCCTGGCACGATGACTGAGTGGCTAAATTTTCGCCTAGCACATGCCAGCTGGTTCATATCCTAGGTGCTCCACTTCCTACCCAGCTCCCTGTTTGTCGCCTGGGAAAGCAGCAGAGGATGGACGGTCCAAAGTCTTGGGACCCTGCACCTGCGTGGGAGACCGGGAAGAAGATTCTGGCTTCTGGCTTTGAATAAGCTCAGTTCCGGCCATTGCGGCCACTTGGGGAGTGAATCAGTGGATGGAAGATCTTTCTCTTTATAAATTTGCCTTTTTAATAAAAATAAATAAATCTTTAAAAGAAAGAAAGAAAGAAAGAAGTCTGCAGTTGGTGTTGAGTATCCTTGGAAGGAAACTCAGCGGCTCCCTCAATGGGGAGCCCCTCCCTGGGGTGGCCCACAGCAGCCTGGACGGAGGAGAGAGGAGATGGTGGCATAGTTCCGGTCCAACATCCTCAGGACTGGAGGCGCAGCTAAGCGTGAGTCCTGTCATTTTCTTCCTTGATCTAAAGTGAAGGTGAAGTAACCTTCTGGATTTCTGTTTCTCTGCCCGTCTCCCTCTCTCCTGGGAGATGACACCAGCCTGTGATTTATTCCCATCTTGGCTTGTCACGTTCCTAGGGTAATTCCTTCTGTTCTGGGCCAGCGATCCTGTGTTTGCTGCCGGGTCCCCGGGCTTGGTTTTCCTGTCTGTTCTCCGGGACCATCAGGCTCAGCTCCCTGGAGGCAGTGGCAGCTCCTCCCCCCACGCGCATGTGACAGCCGACGGGTCCTGGGTGATTTGCATTCAATGAGGATTTATGAGCAATCTCCATCCATTAAGGCTGCCTCCCAAGTTCAAGGTGAGTCCTGAGCCAGCGAGGCTTCGTTGATGATCACAGCGGGAACCCAGGAGTGTATCTGTCAGAACTATGTCGCTGTCCTGCTTGTCCTCCTGGGGCCAGTGCCACAGACCCCGGTAGTTGTGGCTGCTGTGGGCCAACCTCTGGTAGGGTGCTCCGAATCCTGTCAATACACGGAGGTTGCCATGTGCTCTGGTCCTGTCAGGGTCAAGGCCAAGGCCATAGGTGGGCGTTGACTAACGCTGTGGGGTGAGTCTGTGTCATTGCAATTCACCTTGCTTGCTCTGTTTCTCACACACCTGCGCCTCACAGCGCTGCCAGCTGCTTCTTTTCCTGTCATTGTGTTTTTCTTGCCTTGTTTTCATCTGCAAAACAGGGATTATCTGATAAGAGCTCCGCTTCAAAGGGGTTGAGTAGCGCCCCTCTCTCGCTGTATGTCTATTCTCACTGCTTGGTAACTGTTGACTCTGTTTGGAAATGGGGTCTTTGAAGATGTATTTAGTTTCAAATCTCCAGATGGGATCATCCTGGATTAAGGTTAGCCCTAAATCCAGCAGTGCGTGGCTAGCAGGCCAAGGGAGGCTCACAGAGCCTGGGTGGCAGCCAGAGGGACCCAGCACAAGGCTCGGGAGGCTGAGGAGGCAGGAGCCACTGGGAGCTGGGTTGTTCCAGGGAGGACTGGGCCTCCTGAGCCCAAGCTGCTAGGTGTGTGTTCTGCAGCCACTGGGAGCTAACACACTCTCTCCCCTTACTTATTCAGACTGTGAAGATGAAGCAAGGCCATGAAGCTTCGTGCTGGCACCCGCTCGGCACCTGGATGTGCTGAGCTGTTTTACTCCTGGAGGAGGCCCAGGAGGCAGGGTTGGGGCGCCCCTCTGGCATCTTCCCCGGAGCCCTGCTGGCTCCAACTAGAAAGAAGTCCACACGGGCAGGAGGCCCTCAGAGCCAGGAAGGATAACGCTTGCAATTTCTCATTATTTTGCTATTTTCTTGTTAAATTTCTTGAGTGGCGGTAAGCCATGCCAACTCTTGTGGAGCGAACTGGGAGATGCATAAGTTCAAAACATAATTAATTCCACCCTAGGACGAGCGTTCGCCTTACCGTAATCAGCTGTACTGGCAGACACGCGGCAGCCTCGGTGGGGATGCTGGGATGGGGGACGGCAGGTTCTGAGGCGGACCAGAGGCCCCAATCAGCCCCTCATCGCTGCATGACCAGCAGGTTGCCACTGGCATTGGACAAATGTGGAGTTCTCCTGAGTCCCTCTGGAACAACTGAGTTGGAATCTTCTGGAACGTGCTCTTCTTCAGTAGCTACTGGGTTGGCCAAAATGAGTTTGGCCAGCTGGGATCACAGAACTCCTTCAGGGCTGCTACGCCAAGGTGGTCGGTGCCTGTCCTGGCCAGGGGACACCCATGTCTCCTCCCCGGTTCTCCGTGTTCCCGGACAACTCCACTCGGACACTGGTGCTGCTGCCACATGGACGGGGCTGAGGAGGCCGCTCATTCACACTGAACAAACTCTCCTTTTGAGATGTTCTCTGGCAGATTCGAAGCTTCTGGAGCCCCAGGAATGAAGACAGCATTTACGTGGGCATCTGAGCTGCTGAGATCAGGGTTCCACCTCGGACAGCAAGGAGGACCTGGGCAGGGGGCCTGACTCCATGGAGGGCAAGAGGCGGGAAGCAGGGGAGGCTGCCTCAAGGCCGAGCCGGTGTGGGCCGCCTACCATCGCCTGCCTTGGTAGGGAGCTGGAGGGGACTCGAACCAGCACCCCCACGGCATGATGCCATTGCAGGTGACAGCGTAGCACGCTGTACCACAACGCCAGCTCCCACAAGCTTCTACTCACAAAATGGTGGACATCTGGGGTTAGCCAAGGAGAGCCACGAGAAAGAACAGTTTTTAAATCTTTGACTTCTTGTATAAATTACATAACACATGCTGGTGCCACAGACAGCTCCAGTGTGGCTGGGCACCCGCACGCACGGGTGTCTGGTGAAGCCATCGTGCCTCTGAGCTGTTCTCTGCAGGGTTGAGAGCTGAAAAGCGCAGAGGCAGCTTTGTAGGAAAGATGCCAATCTGCTAAGCGGCAGCGCCCTGGAGAGTGTAGGGTTTCAGGATTGATTACAGGCACGTAGCATCCGCGCTTTCCCCTACAAGAATCTGTTGGAAAATCCCATCTGGGCTGGGCCAAGCACCAGATTTGAAACACAAGGATATCCTTAAGAGGGGCTGCTTGGTTATTAAGTATTGGGAAACATATCCAGCCTCCAGTGGGGGACCGTGGAAAAAGACCAACTTTATGAAAAAATGCAGTCGAATGAATGGAATGGCGCTCTACTGCACTAATTTCGGATCAGCGGATTCCTTTTGTTTGTTCTTAATTGTGTTCCCGCCGGACACTTCAGGACTGGCTGTGCAAGTGCACCGGCCGGCGTCTGTGTTCACGAGGGCTCTTGCGGGCAGCCCTGTGACCAGCAGAGAAACTGCCCCACCGTGGGTGTGTCCTGTGACGGGTCAGAAGCCATGCGAGTGAATCAGCTCTAACTCGGCCTTTGGAACTCATTTCTTATTGGCACACGCGGTGCATTTCTGTAGAAAGAGCTCACTTTGGAGCCTTTCGTGAGCATCTCATGCAGCAAGTGACGCTGTGCAGGTGCTCTTGGAAGCAGCAGCCCCAGCTGGAGGCTCCAGGAGGAATTCCATGAGGAGGGAAGCAGGCCGTGTCCAGAGGACATGGGGTCCCGCAGAGCCACGCAGGAGGGGGCGCGAGAATCAGGGCTGGCGGTGGAGACGCTGGATACGGCTGCCTGGCTGTGACCTGGCAGGCGGGACAAGGTCCAGCCCCGGGCACTGGGAAGAGGAGCTACCAGAGGCAGCCTGGTCTGTGCCGGGGACTCAGCTGCCATCAGGGAATGCGGGGTATGGCCTGAGCTCTACAGCTACTGGAGCTCAGCTGGTCTGAGCAGGCTGGTGGAAGGACCAACTGGGACCAAGTGGCAGAGTCCTGAGGCAGCCTGCCTGGCACTGCAGTGAGCTCTAGGAACACTGGGGCCCAACTTGCCCAGAATGGAGTATGCAGGAAAGGCACCAGCTCCTTGTGTAGTCAGGAGAGCCAACTCTGCCAGGTTTGGCCTATGGCCTCCGGAGTAAAACAGTTGAGCGTCCGAGCCCAGGCTTGCCCACAGATAAGCGCTGTGGTCTTGGGACTGCTGTGGCCTCTGCCCTGGTGGGGAATAAGTCCTAATTGTGTGGATGCCTGAACTTGTGAGTACAAAAGCAGCAGTGGACGAAGCCCATCTTGCTGACCGCGTTGGCTTCATGTAGTCGCCACTGGGAACGTAACCACCTGCTCACCCATTCG